>NC_091064.1:67766938-68469769 GCF_000393655.2 Nicotiana sylvestris | reverse complement strand
CCTGGCCAATTACCAACCTCTAGGCAAACCTTAAACCACGATGCTCCTCACAACCCTTCAACGGCCACCTGCCTAAACAGGTTTACGAGCACCACCGGTTAGTCCACCTATACGTCGTACTCGACAAGAAACAAATAGCAAATAGGAAATAACTCCTAATCCCTCAATCTAAGTTTAGACTAAACACTTACCTCGATGCCACGAAGAAAACTCAAGCTTCAATTATAGTTTTACCCCTCGATTCCTCCGCCAATTCACTCGTATCTAGCCACAAGTTACTTAATTACATCAATAAACGCTAAATGAATCAATTTGAATGCATGAAAATGAGTTTTCCAAAGTTTTACCCAAAAAGTCAAAATCGCCCCCGGGCCCACGTGGTCAAACCCCAAGGTTCGAACCAAAACCCGATTACTCATTCCCCCACGAGCTCAAATATGTAATTTGTTTGGAAATCGGACCTCAAATCGAGGTCCAAATCCCCAATTTTTGAAAAACCTAGGTTCTACCCAAAACACCTAATTTCCTCCATGAAAATCAGTGATTTGAAGTTGAAATCATGTTAAAAGATGTTAATGATTGAACAAAACTAGTTAAAAACGACTTACAATTGATTTGGAGAAGAAAGATTGTTTGAAAAATTGCCTCTTATATTTTAGGGTTTTGAAAAGTGAAAAATAACTAGAAAGTCCGTTTAAATATACTCCTCTCAGGCCCTCTCCGTGGACCGCATAAAAAGGACTGCGGCCGTGGAGCACCACCGCAGACCGCATAAAAAGGACTGCGGCTGCGAAGCTCTACCGCGGACCACAAGAAGTCAAGCGCGGCCGTGAAGGCTTGGCCTTGCTCACCGCGGACCGCACAATTCCCACCGCGATCGCGGAGCTACCACCGCGGCCGCGAAGCTTCCACCGCGAACAGCGAAGCCTGGCTTCAAAGACCTGCAACTTCTCTGAATCTGCATTTTTTTTCCTATGTGTGAAAACATCCCGAAACTCACCCGATCCCTCGGGGCTCCAAACCAAATGTCATACTAACTCAAGAAAATCATATGGACTTACCCGTGTAATCAAATCATCAAAATAACCTCATGAACATCAAATTAAATCTCGAGATCGATGAAATTTTCTCTAAACATCTTTAAACATAAATTTTGCAATATAAGTCCGAATCACGTCACATGACATCCGTTTTTCACCAAATTCCACAGAAATATCTTAAATCATATATAAGACCTGTACCGGGCACCAGAACCAAAATACGGGCCCGATACCATCATGTTCTAATCAAATTTCATTTCAAATTTCTTTAAACAGTTTTAGAAAATAATTTTCTTTGAAAATTCATTTCTCGGGCTCGGGACCTTAGAATTTGATTCCAGACATACTTCCAAGTCCCATATTTTCCTACGGACCCTCCGGGACGATCAAATAACGGGTCTGGGTCCATTTACCCAAAATGTTGACCGAAGTCAAATTAGTTCATTTTAAATTCAAAACTTATCATTTTTCAGAGATTATCGTGTTTAAGCTTTCCGGCTATGCGCCCGGACTGCGCACCCAAATCGAGGTGACTTTAAATGAGGTTTCCCCGGCCTCGGAACACGGAAGTTTTGTTTTAAAACAAGTGATGACCTTTAGGGTCATCACATTCTCCACCTCTAAAACAACCGTTCTTCCTCGAACAGACAGAAGAAGGAAGTACCTGAGTCAGGGAAAAGTAGGGATAACGGCTCCGCATATCGGACTCGGACTCCCAGGTCGATGCCTCAGGAGGCTGACCTCTCCACCAAACACAAACAAAAGGGAAACTCTTGGATCTCAACTGACAAACCTGCTGGTCTAGAATAGCTATCGACTCCTCCTCATAAGACAAGTCCTTGTCAAACTGGACAATGCTGAAATCTAACACGTGGGATGGATCGCCGTGATACTTCCAAAGCATAGACACATGGAAAACTGGATGTACGGCTGATAAGCTGGGCGGCAATGCAAGTCTATAATCCCCCTCTCCCACTCGATCAAGAATCTCAAATGGGCCAATGAACCTAGGGCTAAGCTTTCCCTTCTTCCCAAATCTCATCACGCCCTTCATAGGCGACACTCGGAGCAATACCTGCTCTCCAACCATAAAAGCCACATCTCGAACATTGCAGTTTGCATAACTTTTTTGCCTGGACTGAGCTGTACAAAGCCAATCCTGAATAATCCTGACCTTCTCCAAGGCCTCCTGAACCAGATCTGTACCCAACAACCGAGCCTCTCCCGGCTCAAACCATCTAACCAGAGATCGACACCGCCTACCATATAAAGCCTGATAAGGAGCCATCTGAATACTCGACTGGTAGTTGTTATTGTAGGCAAACTCTGCTAAAGGCAAAAACTGATCCCACGAGCCTCCATAGTCAATGACACAAGCTCGGAGCATATCCTCCAAAATCTGAATAGTCCGCTCAGACTGCCCATCCGTCTGGGGATGAAATGTTGTACTCAACTCGACCTGAGTGCCCAACTCTCGCTGAACTGCTCTCCAGAATCGCGAGGTAAACTGCGTACCTCGGTCCGAAATGATAGATACAGGCACACCATGAACACGAACAATCTCCCGGATATAGATCTCTGCTAACCTCTCAGATGAATAGGAGACTGTCATAGGAATGAAATGCGCTGACTTTGTCAGTCTATCAACAACAACCCATACTGCGTCTAACTTCCTCCGAGTTTGCGGGAGTCCAACAAAGAAATCCATAGTGATCCACTCCCACTTCCACTCGGGAAGCTCAATCCTCTGAAATAAACTACCAAGCCTCTGATGCTCGTACTTAACCTGCTGACAATTCAAACACCGAGCTACATATGCAATGATATCCTTCTTCATTCTCTGCCACCAATAATGCTGCCGGAAATTCTGATACATCTTCGCGGTGCCCGGATGAATAGAGTACCAGGAGCTATGGGCCTCCTCTAAAATCAATTCTCGTAGCCCATCCACATTTGGCACACACACTCGACCCTGCAATCTCAAAACTCCATCATCATCTAAGGTAACCTACTTGGCACCCCCGCGCTGCACCGTGCCTCTAAGGACACACAAATGGGGATCATCAAACGGCCGATCACGGATACGCTCCAATAATGAAGAACGAGCGAGCGTGCAAGCTAATACACGACTAGGCTCAGAAATATCCAATCTCACAAAACGATTGGCCAAAGCCTGAACATCCAAGGCAAATGGTCTCTCACCGATCAGAATATAAGCTAGATTGCCCATACTGACTGACTTCCTACTCAAGGCATCGGCCAGCACATTGGCCTTCCCCGGATGATATAAGACAATGATATCATAATTATTCAACAACTTCAACCACCTCCTCTGCCTCAACTCCTTTTGCTTGAACAAATACTGAAGACTCTTGTGATCTGTGAACTCGATAAAAGCTGCTGGGGAATTTGTCAACTCGAACGATATAACCAAGAACTCATAATGCCCGTACCGAGTGCAGAACGCTGTCTTAGGGACATCAGATGCCCTAATCCTTAACTGATGGTAGCTAGATTTCAAATCAATCTTTAAAAACACCTTGGCACCCTGAAGCTGATCAAACAAATCATTAATCCTCGACAATGGATACTTATTCTTGATTGTAGACTTGTTCAGCTGCCGATAATCAATACACATTCTCATCGATCCATCCTTCTTCTTAACAAACAATACCGGCGCACCCCAAGGCGAAACACTGGGCCTAATGAAGCCCTTCTCAAGCAAGTCTTGCAACTGCTCCTTCAACTCTTTCAACTCAGGCGGGGCCATACGGTACGTCGGAATAGAAATGGGCTGAGTGCCCGGAGCCAATTCAATGCAAAAATCAATATCTCTATCGGGTGGCATACCCGACATGTCTGAAGGGAATACCTCAGTATACTCACGAACAATTGGAACAGAATCAATAGAGGGAACCTCAGCACTAGAGTCATGAACATATGCCAAATAGTCCAAATACCCCTTCTCGACCATGCGCCAAGCCTTCATGTAAGAGATAACACTATGGGTAGAATGACCAGGAGTCCCTCTCCACTCTAAACGAGGCATACCCGGTAAATCTAAGGTCACAATCTTGGATTGACAGTCCAAGATAGTGTGGTAAGGTGATAGTCAGTCTATCCCCAATATGACATTGAAATTGACCATATCTAAAAGTAACAAATCTACACAAGTCTCAAGACTCCAATTTAGACTTTTTTGGTTGCACAGGCACATGCATCTCTAGTGGCCTACTGGGCGTAGCAGCATGGTTGATACAGAGACTTAGGTGAGTTGCACTTCTCGAGGCGACCCGCAGCCAGCAGAGTCTCTTTTAGTTTTCGGTAGTTATTTTCTGTCCAACATTGTACTCCGGACGGTTGTTGTATTATATTATTTCCTAGAAACTGTTCATGCACTTGTGACACCGGGTTATGGGAGGATTTTTTTGGATTATTAAATGTTAAGTTTTGTTAAAGACTTCATGGTTATTTCAGTAAATTTTATCATTCGTTATTTACTGTATAAAGAAAAAATGATTTTAACCAATACTAGAATTGGAATTTAATTAAGTATTTTTCGTTGGCTTGCTTGACAGTGGTGTCCGGCACCATCATGACCCTTAGTGGATTTTGGGTTGTGACAGACGGTAACAGTCAATGAATCACTAGGCACAGCCGGATACGGTGCAAAATAAGATGACATATACGAGTAGATGGACCCTAGATAAAATAACACTGAAGAATCTCTATCACAAACCAGAACCGCACCTGCAATAACTGCATCTGAAGCCTCAGCCTCGGGCCTGGCTGGAAGAGCATAACATCGGGGCTGGGCCCCATCACCCTGGGTTCCATCTCTGGGACGGCCTGCAGTTGGCTGGCCTCTACCTCTAGCGGTCTGAGCTCCACCTCTAAATCCTCTACCTCCACCTCTAGCACCTCTACCCCCACCTCTAGCTGGCTGGGCGGGCTGTGGAACACCTGGTGCCTGAACCATAGTACGAGGACCCTACTGCTATGACTGAGTGCCCACCAACCTCGGACAAGCCCTCCGGATATGACCATACTCACCACACTCATAACATCCACCTGGATGTTGCGGCTGAGGAAACTGAGATTGAGCATGGAGACCTAAATGACCACCTCGGAAACTCTGAAGCGGCGGTGCACTGATGGGAGTTAGTTGTGCGTTGTAAGGCTGCTAATCAGAATAATGCGTCTGAGAACCAGGACCACCTCAAGTACCATGAGAGACTTGGAGAGTTGACTGAAAAGGCCTAGAAGGATAGCCTCTACCATATGAATCTCTACCTCCAGACGAGGTACCACTAAATCTTCCTGAATGACGGGGTCTCTTATCCGACCCATGACCACCTCCCTGCGACAGAACCATCTCAACTCTACGGGCCACATTGGCCGCCTCCTGAAAAGTGATCTCACTCCCAGCCTCTCTAGCCATCTGAAGACGAATCAGCTGGATAAGACCGTCGATTTAACTCCTAACCCTCTCTCTCTCTCTCGGTAGGAAGTATGACAAGAGCATGGCGAGCTAACTCGATGAACCTGGTCTCATACTGTGTAACCGCCATGGAACCCTGCTTGAGGCGCTCAAACTGCCTCCGATAAGCCTTTCGCTGAGTAATGGGGAGAAACTTCTCCAGAAATAGCTGTGTGAACTGCTCCAAAGTCAAGGCTGGTGATCCGACTGGTCTAGGTAAACAATAATCCCTCCACCAAGTCTTGGCGGATCCAGACAGGCGAAATGTAGCAAAATCGACCCCATTGGTCTCAATAATACCCATGTTCCTGAGAACCTCGTGGCAACTGTCTAGAAAATCCTGGGGATCCTCAGTAGATGCACCGCTGAATGTAGAATTAAAGAGCTTGGTGAAACTATCCAGCCTCTACAAAGCATCGGCAGACATAGTCGTTCCATCGCCGGCCTGAGCTAGTACACCCGACTGAACTTCTCCAACTGGATGAACCACTGGAGTCTTAATCTTGGGAGCTACCTGCTTAGGAGTGCGAGTAGCAGGAGTCTGAGCCCCTCCTCCAGCCTGAGAGACGGTTGGTGCTACAGGAAGCAAACCTGCTTGGGTGACACTCTCCATGAGGCCCACTAATCGAACAAGAACATCCTGAAGGACTGGGGTAGCAATAAACCCCTCATGGACCTGAGTTGGGCCCATCGGAGCTGCTGGGGCTGGAACTTCATCATCAAAGTCAACCTGAGGCTCCGCTACTAGGGCTGAGCTCTACCCCTACCTCAGCCTCTGGCACTACCTCGGCCTCACCCTCTATCCCTCATGGGAGCTACTGCTGGGGGCTCGGGTTGCTGAGTGGTAGATGAGGAAGTGCGTGTTCTCGCCATCTGCGAAAGAACAGAGTAGAAGTTCAATTAGCATTGAGAAACAAAACCGCACGATGAGAAGGAACAAATGTGAAGTTTTTCCTAACTCTACAGCCTCTAAGGGATAAATACAGACGTCTCTGTACCGATCCCTCAGACTCTACTGAGCTTGTCAGTGAATTGTGAGACCTATGTAACCTAGAGCTCTGATTCCAACTTGTCACGACCCAGGATTTCCACCCTCGGGAGTCGTGATGGCGCCTACTCGTAGAAGCTAGGAAAGCCATGAACTTAGAAACCATTAACTCATTCATTTATATACATGTTTAGCCAGTTAGTTTATCTATGATCAAGCATTTAAATGACAATGAAAAATAAAATTTAGCGGAAGTCTTAAATAAATATGAAACCCAAATATCTAGAAACCAACACATATTTCTACCCAGAACCTGATGTCACAAAATCCATAGACTACTAAGATTACTACATACATCAGTTTGAAAGAGAGATAATACTGCTTGTCTCCAATACATGAGATAATAGATCATAAAATAGGATAGAGGAGACGTTGGGCCTGCGGATGTCTGCAAGGCTACCTCGGTGCCTCGGTGGACTGAAGGTTGGCTCCCGAACTACTGCTACAGACCAAACGCTGCTCCGGTATTTGCACACTGTGCAGAGTGTAGTATCAGCACAAACGAACCCATGTGCTGGTAAGTGCCTCGCCTAACCCCGACGAGGTAGTGACGAGGCTAGGACCTGACTCCAGATAAACCTGTGCAGTTATATAATATACAATGGAAATATAAACAGGTAATAACAATTTAAAAGGGAGGGAGAAACATGCTTCGGAGAAACATACCAATTCTATCAGAAACTTAATAAAGTATGAAAGAACACTTGATGTCTACAATCAATACGATAACAATACTGTTGCGGCGCACAACCGGATCCTTTATCATTTAACCTTTTTGCGGCGTGCAACCCGATCCACATATATAACTATTGCGGTGTGCAATCCGATCCAATATAATTCTGTTGCGGCGTGTAACCCGATCCACATATATAACTATTGCGGCGTGCAACCCAATCCAATATAATATCTGTTACTGCGTGCAACCCGATCCACATATATAACTATTGCAGCGTGCAACCCGATCCAACATAATATCTGTTGCGGCGTGAAACCCGTTCCATTATATACAATCAACAACAATCATAACTAACCGTCCCGGCAAGGGAGAAACAACCATAACCAAACCTGTTCCAACATCTAACTATCTCCACTATAACTCAACTAGTTTCAACATCTAACACGAAGAATCATCAACTTAAGCGTCCGTTATATCAATTCAGAACACAATGCAAGGGAACCTCAACTCAACAATAGCCTGGAAAGGGGGCAACATAATGATCTCTTCTCTTTCTCACTTTTACTTCACAATTCACTGCACAACTCGAGCCAATGCTCTAAGGTTTTGATTATCACTTATACTTTCACAATTCGTTATATAACCGGAGCCAACGCTCCTCAATGTTCATAGGTCACAATTCTTTCACAACTTTACACAATAAATAGAAATCTTCACCAAGGCATGAATAATACAGCGAGATCATGAAAATCACAAGATAAGACTCACGGTCATGTTTGACACCAACGTATAGATACTCATCACCATGCCTATACGTCGTACTCGACAAGAGGCAAATAGAAAATAGGACACAACTCCTAATCCCTCAAGCTAAGATTAGACCAAACACTTACCTCGATTCCACGAACACAACTCAAGCTTCAATTATAGTTTTACCCCTCTATTCCTCCGCCAATTTGCTCGTATCTAGCCACAAGTTACTTAATTACATGAATAAACGCTAAATGAATCAATTTGAATGCATGAAAATGAGTTTTCCAAAGTTTTACCCAAAATGTCAAAATCGCCCCCAGGCCCACGTGGTCAAAACCCGAGGTTCGAACCAAAACCCAATTATCCATTCCCCCACGAGCCTAAATATATAATTTTTTTTGAAATCGGACCTCAAATCGAGGTCTAAATCCCCAATTTTTGAAAAAACCTAGGTTCTACCAAAAACACCCAATTTCCCCGCATGAAAACATTGATTTGAAGTTGAAATCATGTTAAAAGATGTTAATGATTGAAGAAAACTAGTTCAAAACGACTTACAATTGATTTGGAGAAGAAAGGTTGTTTGAAAAATCACCTCTTATGTTTTAGGGCTTTGAAAAGTGAAAAATAACTGGAAAGTCCGTTTAAATATACTCCTCTCAAGCCCTCTCCGCGGACCGCATAAAAAGGACTACGGCCGCGGAACTCCACCGCGGACCACAAGAAATCGAGCGCGGTGGCGAAGGCTTGGCCTTGCTCACCATGGACCGCGCAATTCCCACCGCGGTTGCGGAGCCCCAACCGCGGCAGCGAAGCTTCCACCGCGGACCGCGAAGCCTGGCTTCAGAGACCTGCAACTTCTCTGAATCTGCAATTTTTTTCCTAAGTGTAAAAACATCCTGAAACTCAACCAAACCCTCGGGGCTCCAAACCAAATCTCATACTAACTCAAGAACATCATATGGACTTACTCGTAATCAAATCATCAAAATAACCTCATGAACATCAAATTAAATCTCGAGATCGATGAAATTTTCTCTAAACTTCTTTAACCATAAATTTTGCAATTTAAGTCCGAATCACGTCACATGGCATCCGTTTTTCACCAAATTCTACAGAAATGGCTTAAATCATATATAAGACCTATACCGGGTGCCGGAACCAAAATACGGGCCCGATACCATCATGTTCTAATCAAATTTCATTTCAAATTTCTTTAAACAGTTTCAAAAAATAATTTTCTTTGAAAATTCATTTCTCGGGTTCAGGACCTCGGAATTCGATTCCGAGCATACTCCCAAGTCCCATATTTTCCTATGGACCCTCAAAGACCATCAAATCATCGGTCCGGGTCCGTTTATCCAAAACGATTACCGAAGTCAAATTAGCTCATTTTATAATCAAAACTTATCATTTTTCACAAATTATCATATGCAAGCTTTCTTGCTATGTACCCGTACTGCACACAAATTATAAGCTTTCTTGAATACAGAAGTTTCGTTTTAAAACAAGTGATGGCCTTTTGGGTCATCACAGTCATTTTTATTAAAAACTTATGGGTGATAAAATATTGCAGTTTTTCTAAAAATTCATCTTCAGGAAATCCATTACTGCGAGTAAAGTATTAACAGTTTTTTCTTCTGAAGAACTAGCAATATTGTCTATCTCAGTAATCTTAACACTGGGATCTGTATTAATCACCACAGACTTTTCAAAATCTGAAAATCCTTTCATCTAAGGCTACATTTGAAGCCTTTAATTTCGAGATTTCTTTCTTGAGATAATTTATATCAATACTTAAATCTTGGATAGTAGCAAGCCTTTCAGGCTGAGACTTGTTTTTCATCATTTATCTGATATCAGACATGGTGTAAGGTCCTTTTTGAGATGGAATATATTCCACCTCTGTTCCTACTTTTGTACTATTACGAATCTTATCTATTAGTTAGGACCTTAATTTAGGGTCTTTAATAACCCTTAAAAGATCAATCAAATTTTCGTTACATAGAACATTGATCTTCAAGTCTCTAAATTGGGAGTAAATATTAAAAAGTTCATCGTTGGTATTAGAACAATGATTTGAGCATTGTCCCTTATTACAGAACTCTTGCTCTTCTTCAGAAGATGAAGTATAACTTTCTTCATGAAGGACCCTTAGGTCTTCACTTGTTGATGAAGAACCTTCATCAGTGTCAGATATTTCTGGAGAAGAATTTAAAAGAATCTTACATAAAGAATCTTTGATATGATCATCTAAATAAAGTTCCTTGATCTTGTCCTTGATTTTACAATCCAAAGCGTAATAGCCTACTCTTCTACATTTATAACAGGTTTGAGTGTTTTTGGATATAATAAAACCCTTTCTGGCTTTATGAAAAGCCTTTCTTCTTTGGGTCTTTTCCTGCCGTTTCACTAGCGAACCCTTTTTCCTTTTGAAATCCTTTTTATGGGATTTATTCTTCTTGGAAGGTATATCAATGGCGAATTGTTCACATAATTCACCTAATTGTTGTCTCTCAGTGAGACGATGTTTCTTAATTTGTTGGTTTAGCTTGATCTCATTACATAAAGCTAAACCATCCTGAGTGCATACACTAAATAGTTTACCATATGAGTAATTATTATAATCAATACTCATTCTTGTGCCTCTAAGAACCTTTCAAATCCTTTAAGCAAATAAAGGAGGGAGTCCATCTATGAATTTGGACTTCCAATAAGTACTAGTACTCTCTGATAATTCCATAACTCTGGAGAAGAAAACATCTTTATACCGTCGGAAAGATGTGAGGGTTTTACACCTCAAATTCTGGATCATCGTTCTAATGGTCTCACTATTATCAGACCATCTTCCCGAAAAGTGTTCGATGATATTCATGACTAAAGAATAGACTGAGTTTTGAACAGTCTTATCGTCTTCATTCTTGGTTGCGTTCATTATTTGAAAACGTTGGTCATGAGTGAGATAATTATCCCACCATCCTTTGAGTTGACAAGTAAATCCGGCAATAATCATTTCTGCAATTTCCCTATCTGTATTTTTATTAACTTTACAGATAGGACTGTACATAAGCATTCTATGTACTATCGTATAGATCTGTCTTTCAGCAAGACCATCTATATTCCACTCATACATATCTGACCCACTATAATCCTGGTGGTAGTGGTCATCGTCCTGTATTCTATTAGGACATCTCGAGGAGTTGGTCTTGGATAGTAAAAAATTCTTTGGTACGGTTTTCGACCATACTTTTCAGAGATTTTATTAATCTCATCATCTACTTTAAGATTGCTAGTAGATGTATGCTCTAAACTTAGAGGACTAGCTCTAAATTCACCTATCTTCTTAACAAGAAGTTCTTCAATATTTTCTAGACTTATGTGATCCAGACTTTTCCATTTAAAGTCTTTTGCCAAAGGAGGTGATTGGATACTTGCAGTAGCGATTTTCTTTTTACCTTTAGTATCCTTCAGTTGGATTTTTTGAACCCCAGCTATAAGCTTGTCCAATTTCTCATGGATCATAATAACCTGTTCACCCAGAATACTCACATACATATTAGTATAATTGTTCTGAGTAACATCATTTTCTTTGCAGTTATTGTAGCAACATTATTTTCAAATATTATTGAAAAGCAGTGCTGTAAATAATTTTATCTTTTTCCCCTATATGAAATAATTGTTGGGGTAGAAAAATAGAATTAACAATATTTTCATTTGTGAGCGTATAATATCTTTCTAACACAGAAATATAGTTATAAAAATGCTTAGACACAAACCATGGAACAAAAGCAATAATTTTATTTTTTCTTGCTAATGTCTGTATAAAAGTCATGTCTAAAAAATTGTACCAATTCGGGAGTCATGTTTTCATGAAACCATTTTCTGAAAACAACCCATCTGGGTTTTAAAAATTCTTCTAAAATTATTTTTCTTGCCGGTGAACCCGACTAAAATCTATTTGGTTTTCAGTCATTTTTAAACCCATTTGAAAAATCTATATCGGATGGAGTAGGTTCAAGATCTGCAATATTATTAATCATGACAATAATATCCCTACTGATACTGACATCATTTACTCTATTATTTTCTCTAATTTGAGATGTGGATGCTCTTGATGGAAAATCTACCACATAATCAATTGGAGAAATGCAGTTGTCCAAGGTAAAGTGGAAGCAAAGAAGGCGGCTTACCTACAGTTAATAGGGAGCACTGGTGAGGAGGAGAAGAGAGCGAACAATGAGAGGTATAAGGTAGCTAGGAAGGAGGTAAAGATGGCAGTAACGGAGGCTAAGATGTCAGCTCTTGCTCGTCTTTATGAGGAACTAGGGAACAAAGGCGGGGAGAAGAAGTTATTCTAAATCGCTAAGGTGAGAGAGAGGACGGCTCATGATCTGGACCAAGTGAGGTGCATAAAAGATGATGACGACAAAGATTTAATGGGGGATGACCAGATTAAGAGGAGATGGCAGACCTACTTTCATAAACTCCTAAATAAAGAAGGGGATCAAGATATTTTACTAGGTGAATTGAGGAATGCCGACAGTCCCCATAAATTAAGTTATTGTAGGGACATTGAGGTTGATGAGGTCATGGAGGCAATGTGTAAAATGAGAAGGGGCAGAGCTACCGGGCCAGACGAAATTCCGGTTGAACTTTGGAGGTGTGTGGGAAGAGCAGGCTTGGAATGGCTTACTGGGTTGTTTAATGTTATATTCAAGACTAATAGGATGCCTTAAGAGTGGAGGTGGAGTACAATTGTTCCATTGTATAAAAACAAAGGCGATATTCAGAGCTGTAACAACTATAGGGGTATCAAATTACTGAGTCATACCATGAAAGTCTAGGAGAGAGTGGTAGAAAGGAGAGTGCGAAAGACGGTGTCTATTTCAGACAACCAGTTCGGGTTCATTCCGGGCTAATCTACCACAGAAGCTATCCACTTATTAGGAGGATGGTGGAACAATACATGGATAAGAAGAAGGATCTCCATATGGTGTTTATTGATCTAGAGAAAGCGTACAACAGGGTTTCTAGGGAGGTCTTATGGAGATGCTTAGAGATTAAGGGGTCCCGGCGGCCTACATTAGGGTGATTAAAGACATGTATGATGGAGCTAAGACTCGGGTTAGGACAGTAGGAGGCGACTCCAAGCACTTTCCGGCTGTTACATGGTTACACCAAGGGTCTGTGTTCAGCCCTTTCCTATTTGCACTGGTGATGGATGTACTAACCCATCATATTCTAGGAGATGTGCCATAGTACATGCTATTTGCTGATGACATAGTTCAAATTGATGAGATACGAGGCGGCGTCAACGAGAGGCTAGAGGTTTGGAGACAGGCCCTTGAGTCTAAAGGCTTCAGGTTGAGCAGGACGGAGACGGAATACCTCGAGTGCAAATTTGGGGCAGAGCCGACAGAAGCGGGAGTGGAAGTGAGGCTTGACTCTCAATTTATTCCTAAGAGGAGTAGTTTCAAGTACCTTGGGTCAGTTATTTAGGGGATCGGGGAGATCGACGAGGATGTCACACACCATATAGGGGTGGGGTGGATGAAGTGGAGGTTAGCGTCGGGAGTCCTATGTGACAAGAAAGTGCCAACGTTACTAAAAGGTAAGTTTTATAGATCAGTGGTTAAGTCTGCCATGTTGTATGGGACCGAGTGTTGTCCGGTTAAGAACTCACTCATCCAGAAGATAAAAGTAGCAGAGATGAGGATGTTGAGGTGGATGTGCGGGCATACAAGGATGGATAAGATTAGGAATGAAGATATTCGAGAGAAGGTGGGCGTGGCCCCCATGGAGGATAAGATGTGAGAAACAAGACTCAGATGGTTCAGGCATATTTAGAGGAGGAGCACTGAGGCACCGGTGAGGAGGTGTGAACGACTGGCTGTGGTGGGAACGAGGAGAGGTAGAGGGAGACCTAAGAAGTATTGGGGAGAGGTGATCAGGCAGGACATGGTGCGACTTAGGATTACTGAGGACATGGCCCTTGACAGGGAATTGTGGAGATCGTGCATTAAGGTTGTAGGCTAGGGGGAAGTTGTGAGTATTTCTACAGCGCACTAGAGTGATACTAGCTAGTTAGGAGTTAGTCTTAGGATGCTACTGGTCATCTATTGATGCAGGGCTTTATCTGCTGGATATTATTATATCTTCCATCTTTTTCGTACTTCCTATATTTCTTATATTGTTGTTATTTTTATTTTATGTTATGTTATGTTATATTGTGTTATTTTATTATGAGTCTATTTATAGTACTAATATATCGTCTCTTGTCGCTGTGTTGAGCCGAGGGTCTCCTGAAAATAGCCTCTCTGCCCCTCGGGTAGGGTTAATGTCTGTGTACATATTACCCTCCCCAGACCCCACTTGTGGGATTATACTGGGTTGTTGTTGTTGTTGTAATCAATTTGAGAAATATATGAAGTGTTTGATCTAGTTAATCTAGATGATAAACTGATATTATCAGTTTGATCGGGTTCATTGAACCTGATTTTAACAGTGTCATCTGAGGTTTGTTCTATTTTTGTGACCTCAGTATTACTAGTGTTTCGAGGGGCAACAGCTTCCTCTATGACCCATTCTTTAGGGAAATCAATTTCATCCCATTTGATAGGCCTTCTGGTGGTAACTTTGGATTTACCAAAGTTGGTTTCTATAAGAATAGCTTCATTTTTGAAATCCATTATTTTGTACATAGGATTCAAAGTATATAACTGTTTGAAATAAATCCTATAATAGATACATATGTGTGATGAACCAGCCAGTCGTCTCATGAGTTACCGCTCTGTTTCCCCCATTTCTGCTTCATTATGCTTCGTTATCCGTGTTTTATATGATCGAGTTGAGTAGTTTGCGTTCGGAGTGAATTTGGTAAGAAATGAGACACTTAGTCTCTTTTAAGAAGGTTTAAGTTGGAAAAGTCAACCGAGACTTATGATTTAGAGGTGTCGAATGTGAGTTTCGATGGTTCATTTAGCTTCGGGAGGTGATTTATGACGTAGGAGTGTGATCGTAATTAGTTTTGGAGCTCTGGTGTAGAATTAGGTTTGAATTGGAGAAATTAGTAATTTGGGGATTTCCGGTTGGTAGGTGAGATTTTGATTAGAGGGTCGGAATGGAATTCTGAGAGTTGCAGTAGCTTCATGTTGTCATTTGGGATGTGTGTGCAAAATTCCAGGTCATTCGAACGTGGTTTGGTTGGGTTTTTGATCGAAAACGTATTTCGGAAGATTTCTCAAAACTAGGCTTGAATCTGATGTGTTTCGGATAAGTTGATGTTATTTGAGGTGATTTGATGATTGGAACAAGTTTGAATAAGGTATTGGGTCATTTTGGTGCTTTTAGTTGAGGTCCCAGGGGCCTCGGGGTGAATTCGGATGGTTAACGGGAGGATTTTGGACTTAAGAGATCTCAGAAATTGCTGCTTCTGGTATTTCCGAACCTGCGGATTGGGGACTGCAGGTGCGGTGCCACACATGCGGAAGAAGAACCGCAGAAGCGGTTTGGGAAGAATAGCCAGGGACCGCAGATGCGGAATATGGACCGCACCTGCGGAGTCGTAGATGCGGCTCGTGGACCGCAGATGCGGAACCTGGCCCCCTAAGTGATTTCCGCAAATGCAGACGAATTACCGCAGAAGCGGTACCGCAGGAGCGGTGGTGAGATTGCAGATACGAAAACCCCTGGGAAGAAAGTTTATAAGTCATTTTATCCGCGATTTTGAGCCTTTTTTCCTCCATAATTGAGTATTTTGAGAGCTTTTTGAAGGTGATTAAAGAGGGATTCAAGGAGACTTGATTAGAGGTAAGATTTTCGAACCTAAAACTCGAATCTATTGTGAAATTAACCTAGAAATTCTTGGAACTTAAGCTAAAAATGGAAGAACTAGGGCTTGGGATTTTGAACTTTTGAATTGGGATTTGAAGGACCATTTGAGGTCGGAATTGAGAACTTTTGGTATGTATGAACTCATGGGGTGATAAGGAATCTAATGATGTTAAAATTTTAGAGTTTCGAGAAGCGGGCCCGGGGCTCGGAATTTGCTAATTTCAGAATTTTCGATATTTTTCGATTGTTTTCGCTTGGGTTTTGTTCCCTTAGTATATTGTGATGTATTAGTTTTGATTCTGGATAGATTTGTCATGCGTGGAGGCCGATTCGAGGGGCAAAGGTGTCGCGAGCTAGAGTTGTAGCCGGTTCAAGGTGAGTAATGATTGTAAATGATGTCCTGAGGGTTTGAAACCCCGGATTGCACATCGTAGTGCTATATTGAGGTGAAACACGCACTGGATGATGAGCGTGGGGTCTTTTACAACTGGGGATTGCGACTTGGTCCGTCTCGATCGATGATTTTACTGCGTATTTGACTGAAACTTATTTGTTATCATCATGATTTGGGTTGATTGCCATATTTGGTCTTCATGCCAACTATTTGAATCCTTCAGGGATTTTTGTCACTGTTTCCTTACTGTTTTGACTTATTATTTGAACTCAGTCCTGTTGGTATCTACTATTTTATGAACTCAGCCAATTTTACTCAGATTTGAAACTTAAATGATATTTCTAAATGATGTTTTGGGCTGAGAACTACTGTTTTACGAATGCCTGAGGGGCGTGTGATGATTTTCGGACTGAGTGAGGCCGAGGGCCATATATGAGGATATGCTGAGTGATATGAGGCCGAGGGCCTGAGATACTTTATTAACCATAAGGTGGCTTGAGTGATGTGAGGACAAGTGCCGAGTGATGTGAGGCCGAGTGCCGAGAGATGATGCTACGAGGTGGCTTGATATAGCGCTTGGGTCGTAAGGGGCCCATCCGGAGTCTGCACCCCCACAGTGAGCACAACGACCCATCATGATCTGAGAGTGAGCCTGAGGGGCTGATACTGTCCTGAGTGATTGTTACTGTGCCCGAGGGGCGGATTTCTACTTGTTATTTACCTGTTAAATTACCTATTTTACTTGGTTTAAAGGAATTTCATTTGACTTCTTCATGGATTTACTGCTTTAAGTGATCTTACTGCTTGATATAGAATTTCTTTGTGCCTTTACGTGTTTTCTTGCTTTCAGCCATTATTTATGATTATTGCTCACTAAGTCAGAGTACTCACATTACTCCCTGCACCGTGTGTGCAGATTCAGGCATCGCAGAGTCCGCTCCTAAGTGCTGATCCTCCCAGTCCAGGTAGTGTTTTTTGGAGACTGCGAGGTAGCTGTTGGCGTCCGTAGCCCCTGTGCCTCCCTTATCTTACTATTTTATGTTATTGAACTTCTGTATCGGATTTCATATCTAGTAGACTGGTATCCGGATTTATTAGTTGCTCATGACATGTGACACCACGGTTTGGGCTGTGTCAGGATGGTTTCTACTATTGTTATTGTTATTTTTGCAAATTATGGCTATTATATCATTGTTAGAACTATTTATGGTATTTAATTGTTTAAATGAGGTGTTCTCTTTTGGTCTGGCTATCCTTGTCTTCACGAGAGACGCCACCACGACCGAGTTCAGGGTCAGGGATGTGACAAGTTTGTATCATAGCCTAGGTTACATAGGTCTCACGAGTAATGAGCAAGTTTAGTAAAGTCTCACAGATTGGTACGAAGACGTCTGTATTTATCCTCGAGAGGCTGAAAAACCCTTAGGAAAAACATCATATTCTTGAAATTCTTGTCGTGTAAACTTGTTGGTCCGAGTACTAAACTTCTGATATTCCATTCTTTCACAGATGGTAAAGATACGAGCTACCAAACGAGGTGGACGACCACCAACGCCACCAGCTGAGCCCACCAGAGGCCGTGGATGCGGTCGTGGCAGAGGCAGAGCAGTGAGGGCAGCTGTGATCCACCAGCTGCCCTAACTCCTGATCAGACTCTAGCTACGGATGCTCCAGTAGCACCAGATCAGGCACTAGCTGTGCCCATCGTAATTTCGGGTCTTTAGGAGGCCTTGGCACAGATCTTATCAGTTTGCACTGGCCTGGCTCAGCAGTTTTAGCCACTACAGCAGCAACTACTTCACAAGCTGGGGGAGCCAATCAGACCCCTACTGCTTGCACCCCTAAGTAGGTAGTGTAGGGACTTCAGACACCGGGGCAACCTCCAACACAGCCGGTTGTACCAGCTCAGGAGTTTGTTGTGCCAGTTATGCTAGATGATGAGCAGCGTCGTCTTGAGAGGCTTGGTAGACTCCAGTCTCCGACATTCAGCGGAGCAGAGGGAGAAGATGCCCAGGGTTTTTTAGATAAGTGCCAGCGGATGCTCCGTACAGCAGGGATTCTTGAGTCCAGTAGTGTTCTATTTACCACCTTTCAGTTTTCTAGGGTTGCCTTCACTTGGTGGGAGGCGTATGAGAGGCGTAGGCTTGTAGGAGTAGCTCCCCTCACTTGGCAGGAGTTCTCCACTCTCTTCTTGGAGAAGTATGTACCGCAGTCACGCATAGATGAGCTGCGTAGATAGTTTGAGTGGTTTCGACAGGGGGATATGACTGTGTCACAATATGAGTTAATATTTTCTGAGTTGGCTCGTCATGCCGTTTGGATGGTTCCAACAGATCGTGAGAGGATCAGGAGATTTGTTGATGTCCTTAACTATCATCTCCATATTCTTATGACCAAAGAGAGTGTTGGGTGCTATGTTCGAGGAGGTGGTTGATATCGCACGCAAGATTGAGACGATTCACCGTCAGGATCGAGAGGAGAGGGAGGCCAAGAGGCCTCGAGGATCGGGCGGTTATAGTGGTGCTACTTTGAGGGGCCAGTTCCAGCATAGTAGAGGTCGTTCTTTCAGGCCTGCTCAGTCGGCCCGTCCAGAGTATCGCTGGGCTTCTTTAGGTCGTGGTTATCATAGGTCTCAGCAGGGCCAGCCTTCACTCAGCGCCCTCCCAGCTCAGAGTTCATCTCGTGCCCTGTCGGCTCAGGGTTCTTCTATGTCGAGTGCATCAGATAGTCACTCCGGTGCGAGGGGTTCCATTCAGTCCCCTTCTCTAGCACCTGGGAGTTGTTTTGAGTGTGGAGAGTTTGGGCATGTCTGGATGCAGTGTCCTCGTCGTGTTGCCAGTTCATCCCAGCAGAGGGGTCAGCACTTGACTTATGCTCCAGTTACTTCACCACCCGCCCAGCCAACTAGGGGTGGAGGTTAGGCAGCCAGGGGTCGCCCTAGAGGGGGAGGTCGATCAAGGGGCGATCAGGCCCATTTCTATGCACATCCAGGCAGGCCAGACGTCATTGCTTCAGATGCTGTCATTACAGGTATTGTTTCAGTCTGCCATAGAGATGCCTCTGTATTATTTGATCCTGGTTCCACCTTTTATTATGTGTTAACATACTTTACTCGTTATTTGGGTACGCCCCGTGAGTTTCTTACTTTAGTTATTCATGTATCTACCCTGGTGGGTGATACTATTTTTGTAGACCGAGTGTACCAGTCATGTGTGGTGACTATTGGGGGTCTAGAGACCCGAGTGGATCTATTGCTATTGAGCATGGTGGATTTTGATGTCATTTTGGGCATGGATTGGTTATCTTCATGTCGTGCTATTCTGGACTATCATACTAAGACAGTCACTTTGGCTATGCGGGGTGTATCTCGGATCGAGTGGCGTGGTGTGACTAATTATGTTCCTAGTAGAGTGATATCTTTCTTGAAGGCCCAGCGTATGGTTGAGAAGGGTTGCCTGTCATATCTAGGGTTTGTGAGAGATGTTGGAGCTGAGACTCCTAGTATTGATTCTGTCCCAGTTGTGAGGGATTTTCCGGATATGTTTCCTGCAGACCTGTCAGGCATGCCACCGGACAGGGATATTTATTTTGGTATTGACCTGGTGCCGGACACTCATCCCATTTCTATTCTTCCGTATCGTATGGCACCAGCAGAGTTGAAATAATTGAAAGAGCAGCTTTAGGAACTCCTAGATAAGGGGTTCATTCGGCCTAGTGTGTCACCTTGGGGTGCGCCCATTCTATTTGTGAAGAAGAAGGATGGCACCATGAGAATGTGCATTGATTATAGGCAATTGAACAAAGTAACAATTAAGAACAAGTATCTTTTCCTTGCATTGATGATTTATTTGACCAGTTTCAGGGAGAGAGAGTGTTCTCCAAGATTGATCTCCATTCGGGTTATCACCAGTTGAAGATCAGGGATTTAGATATTCTTAAGGCTGGTTTCAAGACTAGATATAGTCATTATGAGTTCCTTGTGATGTATTTCGGGCTAACCAATGCCACAACAACATTTATGCATTTTATGAACAATGTGTTCCGGCCTTATCTTGATTTGTTCGTTATCGTATTCATTGATGATATCCTGGTGTACTCGCGTAGTTAGGAGGAGCATGCGGAGCATTTGAGAGTTGTGTTGCAAAAATTGAGGGAGGAGAATCTTTATGCAAAGTTCTTAAAGTGTGAGTTTTGGCTCAGTTTAGTGGCTTTCTTGTGGCACGTGGTGTCCATCGAGGGTATTCAGGTTGATCCGAAGAAGATAGAGGCGGTTCCGAGTTGGCCCAGACCGTCCTCAGCCACAGAGATTCGTAGCTTTCTTGGGCTGGCAGGCTATTATTGCCGGTTTGTTCAGGGATTTTCATCTATCGCCTCGCCCTTGACCAAGTTCACTTAGAAGGGCGTTTCATTTATATGGTCGAATGAGTGTGAAGAGAGCTTTCAAAAGCTCAAGACAGCTTTGACCACAGCTCCAGTATTGGTTTTGCCATCAGCTTCATGTTTATACACCGTATATTATGATGCTATGAGATTTGGGATTGGTTGTGTATTGATGTAGGAGGGTAGAGTTATTGCTCATGTTTCTCGATAGTTGAAGCCCTATAAGAAGAACTACCCCATTCATGATTTAGAGTTGGCTGTCATAGTTCTTGCATTGAAGATTTGGAGGCATTATTTGTATGGTGTATCTTGTGAGGTATTCATCAATCATCGCAGTCTTCAGCATTTGTTCAAGCAAAAGGATCTTAATTTGAGGCAGCGGAGGTGGTTGGAGTTGCTTAAGGATTATGATATCACTATATTGTACCATCCGGGAAAGGCCAATGTAGTGGCCGAAGCTTTGAGCCGAAAGGCAGTGAGTATGGGAATTTTGGCATATATTCCAGTTAGGGAGATACCTCTTGCAGTTGATGTTCAGGCCTTGGCCAATCGGTTTGTGAGGTTGGATATTTCGGAGCCTAGTCGGGTGTTGGCGTGTGTGGTTTCTCAGTCTTCCTTATATGATTGTATCACAGAGCGTCAGTATAATGATCCACATTTGCTTGTCCTTAAGGATAAGGTGTTGCATGATGATGCTAGAGACGTGACCATTGGTGATGATGGTGTGTTGAGGATCCAGGTCCGGATTTGTGTGCCCAATGTGGATGGGCTTTGGGAGTTAATTCTAGAGGAGGCCCATAGCTCACGGTATTCCATTCATCTGGGTGCCGCAAAGTTGTATCAGGATTTGAGGTAGCACTATTGGTGGAGAAGAATGAAGGAAGATATTGAGGGATTTGTAGCTCGGTGTCGCAATTGTCAGCAGGTGAAATATGAGCATTAGAGACCGGGTGGCTTGCTTCAGCAGATGATTATTCCTGAGTGGAAGTGGGAGAGGATCATTATGGACTTTGTTGTTGGACTTCCACGGACTTTGAAGAAGTTTGATGCTATTTGGGTGATTGCGGATCAGCTGACCAAGTCCGCACACTTCATTCCTGTGTGTACTACCTATTCTTCAGAGCGGTTAGCAGAGTTATACATTCGAGAGATTGTTCGGCTACATATGTTCCAGTTTCTATTATTTCAGATCGGGGTACTCTGTTTACTTCCCAGTTTTGGAAGTCTGTTCAGCGAGAGTTGGGTACTCAGGTGGAGTTGAGCACAACTTTTCTTCCTCATATGGACAGGCAGTCCAAGTGTACTACTCAGATATTTGAGGACATGTTGCGTGCTTGTGTTATTGATCTCGGACGATCATGGGATGAGTTTCTACCGGCAGAGTTTACTTACAATAACAGCTACTAGTCGAGTATTTAGATGGCTCTGTGTGAGGCTTTGTATGGGAGGCGGTGTAGATCTCCAGTTGGTTGGTTCGATCCTGGCGAGGCTAGGCTATTGTGGACAGATTTGGTTCAGGATGCCATAGAGAAGGTGAAGGTGATTTAGGAGAGGCTTCGTACAGTGCAGTCGCGACAGAAGAGTTATGCAGACCGGAAAGTTCGAGATGTGTCCTACATGGTTGGTGAGAAGGTCCTGTTGAAGGTTTCACCCATGAATGGTGTTATGAGATTTGAAAAGAAAGGAAAGTTGAGTCCGTGGTTCATTGGGCCTTTTGAGGTGCTTCGGAGGATTGGAGAGGTGGCTTATGAGCTTGCCTTACCACCCAGCTTGTCTAGCGTGCATCCAGTATTTCATGTTTCTATGCTTTGGAAGTACATTGAGGACCAGTCTCAGGTTTTGGACATCAGCACGGCTCAGTTGGATGATGATTTGACCTATGATGTGGGTCCAATAGCTATTTTGGGTCATCAGGTTCAGAAGTTGAGGTCAAAGGATAAAGTTTCAGTGAAAGCGCAGAGGAAAGGTCGGCCCATGGAGGAGGCTACCTGGGAGACCAAGCGGGAAATGTGGAGCAGATATCCTCATCTATTCGAGTCTTCAGGTATGTTTCTTTACTCGTTCGAGGACGAACGTTTGTTTAAGTTGGGGAGGATGTGACGACCCGGCCAGTCATCTCATGAGTTACTGCTCTGTTTCCCCAATTTCTGCTTTATTATGCTTCGCTATCCGTGTTTTATGTGATCGAGTTGAGTAGTTTGTGTTCGTAGTGGATATGGCATGAAATGAGACACTTAGTCTCTCTTAAGAAGGTTTAAGTTGGAAAAGTCAACCGTATATTGACTTATGAGTTAGAGGGCTCAGATGTGAGTTCTGATGGTTCGTTTAGCTTCGGGAGGTGATTTATGACTTAGGAGTGTGATCGGAATTGGTTTTGGAGGTCCGGTGTAGAATTAGGCTTGAATTGGCGAAGTTAGTATTTTGGCGATTTCCGGTTGGTAGGTGAGATTTTGATCCGAAGGTCAGAATGGTATTCCGAGAGTTGCAGTAGCTTCGTGGTTCACTTGGGACGTGTGTGCCAAATTTCAGGTCATTCGGACGTGGTTTGGTTGGGTTTTTGATCGAAAACGTATTTCGGAAGATTTCTCAAAAGTAGGCTTGAATCCAATGTGTTTCAGGTAATTTGATGTTGTTTGAGGTGATTTGATAATTGGAACAAGTTTGAATAAGGTATTGGGTCATGTTGGTGCTTTTGGTTGAGGTCCCGGGGGCCTCGGGGTGAATTCAGATGGTTAACGGGAAGATTTTGGACTTAAGAGATCTCAGAAGTTGTTGCTTCTGGTATTTTCGTACCTGCGGATTGGGGACCGCAGGTGCGGTGCCGCACATGTGGAAGAAGAGCCGAAAAAGCGGTTTGGGAAGAATAGCCAGGGATCGCAGATGCGGAATATGGACCGCACCTGCGGAGTCGCAGATGCGGCTCGTGGACCGCAGATGCGAAACTTGGCCCCCTAAGTGATTTCTACAAATGCGGAGGAATCACCGCAGAAGCGGTACCGCAGGAGTGGTGGTGGGATTGCAGATGCGAAAACCCCTGGGCAGAAACTTTATAAATCATTTTATCCGCTATTTTGAACCATTGTTCCTCCATACCTGAGTATTTTGAGAGATTTTGAAGGTGATTAAAGACGGATTAAAGGAGAATTGATTGGAGGTAAGATTTTCGAACCTAAAACTCGAATCTATTGTGAAATTAACCTAGAAATTCTTAGAACTTTAGCTAAAAATGGAAGAACTAGGGCTTGGGATTTTGAACTTTTGGATTGGGATTTGAAGGACCATTTGAGGTCGGAATTGAGAACTTTTGGTATGTATGAACTCGTGGAGTGATAAGGAATCTAAGGATGTGAAAATTTCTGAGTTTCAAGAAGTGGGCCTGGGGCTCGGATTTTCCTAATTACGGGATTTTCGATTGTTTTCGCTTGGGTTTTGTTCCCTTAGCATATTGTGATGTATTCGTTCTGATTTTGGATAGATTTGATGCGCGTGGAGGCCGATTCGAGGGGCAAAGGCGTCGCGAGCTAAAACTGTAGCCGGTTTGAGGTGAGTAATGATTGTAGATGATGTCCTGAGGGTTTGAAACCCCGAATTGTACATCGTAGTGCTATATTGAGGTGAGACACACGCTGAATGATGAGCGTGGGGTCTTTTACTATTGGGGATTGCCACTTGGACCGTCTCGATCGATGATTTTACCGCGTATTTGACTGAAACTTATTTGTTATCATCATGATTTGGTTTGATTGCCATATTTGGGCTTCGTGCCAACTATTTGAATCCTTCGGGGATTTTTGTCACTGTTTCCCCACTGTTTTGACTTATTATTTGAACTCAGTCCTGTTGGTATCTACTATTTTACGAACTCAGCCACTTTTACTCAGATTTGAAACTTAAATGATATTTCTAAATGATGTTTTGGGATGAGAACTACTATTTTACGAATGCCCAAGGGGCTTGTGATGACTTTCGGACTGAGTGAGGCCGAGGGCCATACGTGAGGATATGCTGAGTGATATGAGGTCGAGGTCCAGAGATACTTTATATGCCACGAGGTGGCTTGAGTGATGTGAGACCGAGTGTCGAGAGATGATGCCACGAGGTGGCTTGATATAGCGCTTGGGCCGTAAGGGGCCCCTCCGGAGTCTGCACCCCCACAGTGAGCGCGGGTACCCATCATGATCTGAGAGTGAGCCCGAGGGGCTAATATTGTAGTGAGAGTGAGCCCGAGGGGCTGATACTGTTCTGAGTGATTGTTACTGTGCCCGAGGGGCGGATTTCTACTTGTTATTTACCTGCTAAATTACCTATTTTACTTTGTTTAAAGGAATTTCATTTGACTTCTTCATGGATTTACTGTTTTAAGTGATCTTACTGGTTGATATAGAATTGCTTTGTACCTTTACGTGTTTTCTTGCTTTCAGCCGCTATTTCTAATTATTACTCACTGAGTCGGAGTACTCACATTACTCCCTGCACCTTGTGTGCAGATTCCGGCATCGAAGAGTCCGCTCCTGAGTGCTGATCCTCCCAGTCCAGGCAGTGTTTTTCGAAAACTACGAGGTAGCTGTTGGCGTCCGCAGCCCCCGTGCCTCCCTTATCTCACTATTTTTATGTTCTTGAACTTCTATATCGGATTTCGTATCTAGTAGTGTAACGACCCGACCTGTCGTTTTTGAGCTCTAGCGCGTCATACAGCGGTTTGAGGCCATGAGCGGCTTCATCTCAGGTATATTGACTTGTGTGTATGGTCAGAATTAAAATTCAGGAAGTTTGGAGTCAAATCTAAATGGAAATTCTCATTTTGAAAGCCTAAAATTGAAAAAATGAACTAGGATTGGAATTTTGAGTAAACGACCTCGGAATTGGGATCTGAAGGTTCCAGCAGGTTCGTATGATGATTTTGGACTTGGGCGTATGCCCGGATTGGGTTTTGGATAACCCGGGAGCGTTTTGGCGCCTATTGTGGAAGATAGCATTTTAGAAGAAATTGCATCAGTTTGGTTTAAAATGCATTTCAGTGTTATTGATGTCCATTTGGGATTCCGAGACTGGGAGTAGCTCCGTATGGTAATTCTGCATTTGGGTGCGTGATCGGAAGATAATTCGGAGGTCCGTAAGTCATTTTGGAGCCGTTCGGCTAAAGATGGAAAATTGAAGGTTTTTGAGAAAATTTGGCCGGAAGTGGAAATTTTGATATCGGATTCAAAATGCGAATTTTATGGTTTGGATAGCTTCGTTAGGTTATTTGGGACTTAGGAGTGTGTCCGGAATATCTTTGTGTTGAAATATATGAATTATGGGAAAAATTTGAAAAATTTTGATATTTAATATTGTTAAAGTTTACTTTGGTCAACATTTTTGGTAAACGGACCCGGACCCGTGATTTTTCGGTCTCAAAAGGTCCATAGAAAAATATGGGAGTTGAACGTGTTTACGGAATCGAATTCCGAAGTCCCAGGCCCGAGAAATGAATTTTTTCGTGAAATTATTTTCTGAAAATGTTTAAGGAAAATGAAAATGAAATTTTATCAGAAAGTAATGGTATCAGGCTCGTATTTTGGTTTCTACGCCCGGTACATGTCATATATGTTGGTTAAGCGCTTCCTGTAAAGTTTGGTTACAAATGAACGTTGTTTGACGGGTTTCGGCCTTAAATTGGAAAATTTGAAAGTTTATGAAATTTGAAAGAATTCTTGGATTTAAGGCTCAAATCATTGATTTTGATGTTATTTTGGCGATTTGATCGCTCGAGCAAGTTCGTGTGATGTTTTAAAGTCAGTGTTCATATTTGGTTTGGAGCCCCGAGGGCTCGGGAGTGTTTCGAAGGTGTCTCGGAGTGATTTCGGACTTATGAAAAATTGTAGAAAATTCTGTTGTGCCCAGAAAATTTTAGGTGCGAGTAGTCCAGTTTGGAAGCTCATATCTTGTAATCTATAAGAAATCAGAAAAAGTGCAAAACACGAAAGTTGTAGCCTATACATTCTAGTTTTTGTAAAGTTAAACCATTCGCGATTTAGATATCATCTCAGAAAGTTAAGATTATCGAAAAGGGCTGCTGGAGCAATTGCGACAGAATTTACAATGCACTTTAGAAGCTCATATCTCGGATATATAAAGAGTTATATGGTGTACAACCTATCAAATACAAGATATTTGAGTCTAGTTTCTAAATCTTCAAACCGTTTGTTATTTGGAAATTTATACAAGAGGTTATGGGTGTTTAAACAGAAGGTGTCCGACAAGGAACAATTTTAATAGGATGTACAACTTGTATAGCACAAGTGCAAGGTACAACTCGACGAAGTACAGACAGATTCTTTTATACACAGATTTAGCTCACTTTTCTTCATTTCTTCAATGTATGGACGATTTTTGGGGAGCTTCAAGAGGGAATTTTCATCATCAATGTGAAGGTAAGTTATCCCCACCTATTTTGAGTTAAGTACATCAATTATGTATGGATTTGAGCATGAAAATTGTAGAAAAATTGAGGATTTAGGCCTAGGGATTTGAAAATAAGATTTGGTGATTTGAGGGGTCAAATGAACTCCGATTTTGGTAAATTTTATATGTACTGACTCGTGGCAAGACGAGGAATCCGGTGATGTGACTTTCGTAATTTTTTGAAAAGTGGGCCCGGGGCTCGGGATTTGCAAATTTCGTGATTTTCGATATTTTTCGAGTCTTTTCGATTGGGTTATATTCCCTTAGCCTATTGTAATATATTCCTTGTGGTTTTGGCAAGATTCGACCCGCGAGGAGGTCGATTCGAAAGGAAAGGGCATCGCGGAGTAGACTTTTGGCCATCTTGAGGTGTGTAATAGATGTAAATGCTGTTCTGAGGGTTTGAAACCCCGGACTTTCACACCGTAACGCTATATTGAGGCTTAACACGCACTCCATGGCGAGTGCGGGGTTGGATACTATTGGGGATTGTGACTTGGTCCATCCCGTGTGATGTTTATATTATACTGGTGATTGATACAGATACTTCATTGATATTACTGGGCTTGATGCCATGTTTGGGGCCTTGTGCCGATTTGTAAAATCCTTCGAGGATTGATATTACTGCTTAGCATGATTTGCATATCATTTAATTTCAGTCCAAGGTTTTAAATGTTGTTTTGCAAACTCAGCCATAATTCTAAGTGTTGAAAACTTAAATGATATTTTTAAATGTATTCCGGGCTGGGAACTTCTGTTTTGTAAATGCCCAAGGGGCTTATTATATTATTTTCTGGACTGATTATAAAGTGACTTGAAACAGTGGTAACAATGACACTGTGTGATATACTTGAAACAGTGGTAACAATGACACTGTGTGATATACTTGAAATAGTGGTAACAATGACACTGGATGATATACTTGAACAGTGGTAACAATGGCACTGTATGATATAAATTGGTCAGGTAACAATGGCTGACCGGTCAGGTAACAATGACTGACCAAGATATTGCGCTTGGGCTGTAGGAGCCCCTCCGGAGTCTGTACACACCCCCAGTGAGCGCCGTCGACGATAAATAAATATGGATGGCTCGGGCTGCACGCCGCAGTGGGTACTGGAATGTACCATCATATGCATTGCATTGCATTCATGTATTTGTATTTATACTGGTGTTTAGCTGCTCAGTTCCATATGTTGCTGTATATTCGGATTGTAGCTTACTTTGTGTATTTACTGGATTTTCTTATCTTCGGACTGTAGTTACTTTTATTACTCACTGGGTCGGAGTACTCACTTTACTCCCTGCACCTTGTGTGCAGATCCAGGGCAGTCTCAGGCTCAGTAGATCCAGTTGATCAGCAGATCCAGCCTCTGGGAGTATCGAGGTAGCTGCACGGCGTTCGCAGCCATTGATCTTCTCCCTCCTATCCTATCTCTTTATTTCCGCATTATCGGACTTTGGATATACCGTGTATTAGGATGATATTCTGTATTCTAGAGGCTCAGATTCGTGACACCGGGTCCTAGTGAGATTATATTGTGTATTTTGTTAAAATCTTCAGTATTTTAATATTGCTTAATTGATATTTCTTTCCGCTATTTTTGATAAATTGGGTTAAGTGTTGAATAATGGTCGGGCTTGCCTAGTAGTGTGCTGGGCGCCATCACGACCAGGATTTGGGTCGCGACAAGTTGGTATCAGAACCTAGGTTACTTGGTCTCGCGAGTCATGAGCCAGTTTAGTAGAGTCTCGCGGATCGGTACGGAGACGTCTGTACTTATCCTCGAGAGGCTGCCGAACCTTTAGGAAAACTTCACATTCTTGAATTCTTATCATGCGTCCTTGATTCAGCTTGAAAAGAAACTTTTGAAATTCCTTCCGCGTGATCGTATGCATCAACGGGCGCTCAGTATCAGATGTGTCTCGATGGCTTTTGATTCCCCGATCGAGGGGCAAGGTGTAATCTCTGTGAGTTTGAAGTTAGACCAGTCTTGAGAACTTGAGGCCAAATGTTTGCCAATGGCTTGAGCACCGAGGTGCTGATTTTGTGAGCAAGTGTTTTGAACTCATATGTTCATTATTGTCCTTGTTAGCCGGAATGGCGGTTGGATATCCACGTGATGAGTATGTTAGTGTTGCGAGGTGTATTTGTACGACTTGGTAGTGGCGAAGAAGCCTACTGGATAGTAGATGAACTGTTAAGTGATTCGTTTCTTATTGTGATTTGTTGAGTAGCCCGAGTTATGGGCGCGTGAAGAATATTTTTCGTGTCTCCTAGTTAGATAAGTCTGGGAGCTGAGATCGCTTCCGTAAATGTATTATGACGAAATCGTTGAGTCAAGGAGACCACCTTGAAGGTCGAAAATATTAAAGGAAGAATATGTTCCTACTTGGTTGAATAGCCCAATAATGGAGGGTTGAAGGGTATTTTCTATGTGTTATGATTCAAATAGGTGCAACGCATGTCCATGTATCAATTTAGATTTATGTAATTGATATGCATTGTGATGCTTTGTCAAGTTGTGGATGTGTTGTTAGGATGGTTTTGGTGATTCTCTGGCAGGTGGATAGGACCAATTACAAAGGAGGCTCTGCCGAAATTTTTGAAAAATTTAGGACTTCAAAACAAAAAATTGGTCGCCTAGATAGTGGGCTTAACTGTTGTGTGAGTAAATGCAAGAATTGCAGAAGAGTTAAAATTCCAAACGATTCGTGTTTCCACGAGCTTATGATGGAGTGAGTTTAATCTCGCCATGATATTACGACAGCAATAGAGTATATGTGTTGTGATCTATGGCTTCGAGCCAAGTTGGGGAGCTTGCTGTTGATTAGCTGATTGCACGGTTTATTACCTACGTGAATTCTGGTTATTGGCGTATTGGTGGGTTATTGCAGCTACGGAAAAGGACCATGAGTGGTAATTTGAGTAAATGAATTGTTGGATGCATGCTATGGTTAGCCTTATTGGCTCATGTTCAGACTTGAGGGAAGATTCATGATTTATGCCTCGTATAGGTGCAGGCTTCGAGGGAAGTGATCCCTCTAGGTGCTTTATCGAGAGGGTATTCATATGTTATAAAATTCAGTAGAGTTGGTTGCATTCGGGGCCAAGTCAGAGCTGGGTGGCTCTCAATAGCGGTCCTAGTTAATTCAAGAGGTAAAGTGTGGTGCCTAATGATTTTGAGTCTATAAGTACGGTTAAGAGTCAAGCTTTTGAAGCAGCTTATGAAGAAAGGCACAGAATGTTCTATGATGTTTTGACTTGCGGTGTAGCATTTGAGAGACATGAAATGGTCATGGTATTTGAGACAGCATGGTCTCGTGATTTAAGGTCACTCGGGGTGAGTTTGGTTGAAATAAGTTAGGTGTTAAAGGGAGATATTATTATTTCTAAGGCAATCAAGGATAAATTGGAAGGAAGTAGATTGATTAGCCATAGTTGAGTTGGTATACTGGTGTCAGTGATCGGTTCGTTCAGCGTGATCGAGTTATGCATGTGAGGCTTGTCGGCCGCAGTGATTGATGTTATTCTGAAGCATTCTTTTGTTAGGGCCTATTATGAGTAGGCGGATCCCAGAAAGTGTTATGGTGGCTTGGACAACTACTTAGAGATTGGCATATTCGACGATTATGAGGATTCGCCTGTATGCTGCTATAGTTCTCCTGAAGTGAGTTAAATGGAAAGTCTTATGTGATGAAGTATTAGCCTATCGGCGGTTCCAGAGTTGTGATGGAAATCGCGTCTATCGTATATTGGCACGTGAGGTGCAGTGAGTGGTATGGAATTTGAAGTAAGGACCAAGGTTGCAGTTTGGTCAATGACTGTGATGTCACGATCTCGGATGAGCAGTATATGAGTTTCAGTGTTTTGAGTAAGATGGGTATTGACGTCAGTATCACCTGAGGTCGGTGTTCTGTGAGAAAGGCTTTGCATCCTGGTTAGGGATTCTTGATCGCTTTTCAGCGTTAGTGCAGCCGGTGGTTTGGATGTGCAGACCCGTTAATTATTTCGGAAGATGGTGGGAGCTTGTCCCACAGGAATATTGTATAAGTGTGACATGTAGTCACTTGATTAATTAGAAATTTAAACCAAGTATGAGGATTTTGGTAATATCATCCATTTGAGAATTTATGCCTGGAGGGCACTCTGTTTATTGGGTTATGGACCTGTGAAAGATTATTGGCCTAGCTTGGCACGATCAGGATCGACTTGAGGTCGGTGGATAGATTTAAATGTGGAAGTGAGCCTTACGTCAGGCCAGTTGTGTTTATTTCAGCAATGCGCTCTTTATGGAAGGATAGTCGCAGTCTTATTTCGTGGTCAGTTAATTCATGTAAAGATATATTGCACCGTATGAGTTGTGAGACGGCTTGGTAAATTCCTTATGTGTTGAGGTTCCGCTCAGCGGTGATGTTATATGAGCAGGATGAGACTTAGATCATGTATCGCACCTCAGTTGTGCTTGAGTTTGTAGCCTATAGCGCTATATGTTTCCTTGGGAATGATATTATGCACCTTAGTGTGTTTATGACCGATATTCGGTATTTTGATGTGATGAGCTATTCAGCTCGACGTATATCTCCTTATGTGAGTTCTATATGTGGATCGGGTGGCACACCGCCATGGGTATGTTGTTTGGATCGGGTTGCACGCCGCAATAGTGCGATGTTTAGTTCAGTGCCCATATTTGCTTTTGTGTGTTCTGTTTCCCTGTTTTCTGAGGAACTCTATGTTAGTGTGCGAGTTGAGTAGTTCCTTCTAGAGTTCGCATTCCTTTTGTATCGCGTTCGAATTGATAGCATACTGACACATTGTGGCGTCCTGTGGGATTTTTGATTATGTCTGAGGTGGCTTATTGCCTGAGCAGTTAGTACTGGGTGAGACGAGGTTACTAGATTTGGGGTCAGTGCAAACTGATTATATGAAGTATATTATCGAGCAAAGATCATTCTTTGGTTTGGGACAAGGTAATTGAACTTGTCAGGAGTGTAGATCCAATGAATTGTTGATTCAGCAGTTGGTTGTGAATTTCGGCACATCTCTTAAGTCGTATCGGTGTTGAAAAAAAAACTAGAGCAAGACCTGTGTAGATCATGGGATGCAATGGGAGCATCAGATTCGTGGAATTTTGACTATTATGTTTAAAGAATGTTATTGTGGTTCTATGAGTAAAGTGATGCAAAGTGTGAATTCAGCAAAGTTATGCAGTCATGTTTGGGTACAGCGTGTGGAGATTGATATGGTGGTCGTATGATGGAAACAGGCTTGGCAGGGAAATTCAGGATGTTGGAATTGGGCCTAATGGCTTATTTGCTTGAATAAATAAGTATATCTACAGAATTATCGAGCTAATGTGCTCAACGGAGTAGTGGTAGCATGGGAAGGTGCATGATGTGTTAAACAAGTGATTTCAGACTACTTCAGTGTAGTTCTCAGCACGTTCGAGGACGAACGTATGTTTAAGTGGGGGAGATTGTAACGACCCGACCGGTCGTTTTGAGCTCCGGCGCGTCATTTAGCAGTTTGAGGCCATGAGCGGCTTCATCTCAGGTATATTGACTTGTGTGTATGGTCAGAATTAAAATTCAGGAAGTTTGGAGTCAAATCTAAATGGAAATTCTCATTTTGAAAGCTTAAAATTGAAGAAATGAACTAGGATTGGAATTTTGAGTAAACGACCTTGGAATTGGGATCCGAAGGTTCCAGCAGGTTTGTATGATGATTTTGGACTTGGGCGTATGCCCGGATCGGGTTTTGGATAACCCGGGAGCGTTTTGGCGCAGATTGTGGAAGATAGCATTTTAGAAGAAATTGCATCAGTTTGGTTTAAAATGCATTTCAGTGTTATTGATGTCCATTTCGGATTCCAAGACTCGGAGTAGCTCCGTATGGTGATTCTGGATTTGGGCGTGCGATTGGAAGTGAATTCGGAGATCCATAGGTCATTTTGGAGTCGTTCGGCTAAAGATGAAAAATTGAAGGTTTTTGAGAAAATTTGGCCGGAAGTGGAAATTTTGATATCGGATTCGAAATGCAAATTTTATGGTTTGGATAGCTTCGTTAGGTTATTTGGGACTTAGGAGTGTGTCCCGAATATCTTTGTGTTGAAATATATGAATTATGGGAAAAATTTGAAATATTATGATATTTAATATTGTTAAAGTTGACTTTGGTCAACATTTTTGGAAAACGGACCCGGACCCGTAATTTTTCGGTCTCGAAAGGTCCATAGAAAAATATGGGAGTTGAAAGTGTTTCCGGAATCGAATTCCGAGGTCCCAGACCCGAGAAATGAATTTTTTTCGTGAAATTGTTTTCTGAAAATGTTTAAGGAAAATGAAAATGAAATTTGATCAGAAAGTAATGGTATCGGGCTCGTATTTTGGTTCCTACGCCCGGTACAGGTCATATATGTTGGTTAAGCGCTTCCTGTAAAGTTTGGTTACAAACGGACGTTGTTTGACGGGTTTCGACCTTAAATTGGAAAATTTGAAAGTTTATGAAATTTGAAAGAATTCTTGGATTTAAGGCTCAAATCATTGATTTTGATGTTATTTTGGCGATTTGATCGCTCAAGCAAGTTCGTGTGATGTTTTAGAGTCAGTGTTCATATTTGGTTTGGAGCCCCGAGGGCTCGGGAGTGTTTCGGAGGTGTCTCGGAGTGATTTCGGACTTCGGAAAAATTGCAGAAAATTGCAGAAAATTTTAGGTGCGAGTAGTCCAGTTTGGAAGATCATATCTTGTAATCTATAAGAAGTCAGAAAAAGTGCAAAACACAAAAGTTGTAGCGCATACATTCTGTGCCCAGAAAATTTTAGGTGCGAGTAGTCCAGTTTGGAAGATCATATCTTGTAATCTATAAGAAGTCAGAAAAAGTGCAAAACACAAAAGTTGTAGCGCATACATCCTAGTTTTTGGAAAGTTAAACCATTCGCGATTTGGATATTATCTCAGAAAGTTACGATGGATCGAAAAGGGCTGCTGGAGCAATTTCGGCAGAATTTATGATGCACTTTAGAAGCTCATATCTCGGGATATATAAAGAGTTATATGGTGTACAACCTATCAAATTAAAGATCATTGAGTCTAGTTTCTAAATCTTTGAACCGTTTGTCATTTGGATATTTATACAAGACATTATGGGAGTTTAAACAGAAGGTGTCCGACAAGGAACAATTTTAATAGGATGTACAACTTGTATAGCACAAGTGCAAGGTACAACTCGACGAAGATTTTCCTTATGGATTAGATACATGCATTCCTAAAAGTTTTGTTTTGGTAAAAGACATTGATAGGGATGTAATACTTGGTGTCCCATTTTTTATTAAATTAATGTTTTTTTTATATTGGGATACAAAAGTTTTACTGATACTTACAATGGTAAGAGTATCACTTTTGAGTTTATAACTGACCCAGTTCAAAGATTTTTAAATCAGATTATTTCTAATAATATTTCTTCAAAAGTCAATCAAATTGATTTTTTGAAAAACGAAATTTGTTCCGTTACGATTGAACATGATTTAAAAAATCCTAAGTTAGTAGAAAAAATTAATTTTCTCAAAAACCAATTTTCTACTTCTATTTGTGGCGACCATCCGAATCAATTTTGGAGTAGAAAAAAGCATATTATAAGTCTTCCTTATGAAGAAAACTTTTCTGAGGATAATATCTTTACAAAGGCTCGACCTTGTCAAATGAACTCTGAGTATTTGGAGTTATGCAAAAAGGAAATTGATTCCTTATAGCAAAAGGGTTTAATTAGGCCCTCAAAGTCCAAATGGTCTTATACTGCTTTTTATGTTAATAAGCATGCTGAACAGGAATGAGGAGTTCCTAGATTAGTTATTGATTACAAGCCGCTTAATAAAGTGTTAAAATGGATTAGATATCCTATTCCTAATAAAAAGGATTTATTAGATAGATTACATGTTGCCATTATATTTTCCAGATTTTATTTAAAATCAGGTTATTGGCAAATTCAGATATCTGAATTAGATAGATATAAAGTTGTTTTCAATGTGCCAATGGGTCAATATGAATGAAATGTTATGCCCTTTGGTTTGAAAAATGCTCCCTCTGAATTTCAAAAATTATGAATGATATTTTCCTTCCCTATACGGACTTCATAAATGTTTATATTGATGATATTCTAGTATTTTCAAAAAATATAGAATCTCATTTCAAACATTTAGATTTGTTCAAAAAGATTATTATTCAAAATGGTTTAGTTATATCAAAACCAAAAATGATGATTTTCCAAACTTCTATTAGATTTTTGGGTCACAACATTGAGAAGGGTAGGATTATTCCTATTAGTAGAAGTATTGAATTTGCTTCTAAGTTCCCTGATATAATTACGGAATAAAACCCAGCTTCAGAGATTTCTAGGAAGCTTAAATTATATTTCTCCTTTTATACAGGACCTTGATAAAGATACTGCTCTTCTTTATGAAAGATTAAAGAAGAACCCTAAAGCTTGGACTGACAGTCATACTGAAGTAGCCAAGAGAATTAAACAAAAGGTTAATAACCTTCCCTGTTTGACTCTCTTTAATCCCACCTGGGCAAAGGTTGTGGAAACTGATACCTCTGATATTTGTTATGGCGGGATAAAAAAACAATGTTCTCTAGTAGATAAACAAGAATATCTTGTTCAGTTTTATTCTGATAAATGGAATGACTCCTAGAAGAATTATGCGACTGTAGCTAAAGAACTTTTTGCTATTGTCAAATGTATTATGAAATTTCAGACTGATTTATATAATAAAAAATTTCTGATTAAAACTGATTGCCAAGCAGCAAAGTTTATCTTTAATAAAGATTTTAAACATGATGTTTCTAAACAAATGTTTGTAAGGTGGAAAGCTTTATTAGCCCCTTTTGATTTCGAAATTATATACAAAAAATAATACCCTTCCTGATTTTCTTACAAGAGAATATTTTAACTAATAGTTCTCCATTTGTCTCTACAGATTATGAGGCCTGTATACAGACCTCCTAGGCAACGAGGAAGAGGAAGGGCATCTACTAATAATAAAGATAGTAATACTCTCGCCCAAATCGGAAATAAAAGGCTAATAGCCGCTAATCTAACACAAAGTAATACCGAACATCCGTTATACAAGAGATTCATGGATTTGATACAATCCAAGAAAGATGAAGGTACATAATCTAATGTACCAACCTATTCCTTAGTTATATCATAGGATAGTAATGAAAATTTTGAGTTTTATACTCAAAAAAGAAACAAAAGAGTTAATACTTCTTTTGGAACAATCCGACCTTAAATGGAAGGATAACCCTTGGCAAATAATGGCCAGGTATTTTGATACAGCATCATACGCTACTTCTGCTTATAAATACAGGATGCACTATGAGATTATACTCTCAACAACAGGATCTGCTGAAATTCAGCACTTTTATACTGCTAATACCAGAAAAACTTATAGTTTTTTGAAGACCATTATTAAAAAGGTTATACCTTCTGATGAATGGGGTATCAGTACCCTCAAGGATCGTGAATATACACATCCTGACCAAAAAATTTCAGTCAAATTTTATTATTGGGACTATGTAGAGAGTTTTAATAAAATTTTCGTTTATGAAAATCCTAATAGGAAATATTCTTGGTTTATTAAACTCTGTCCTAATATGTTCAGACAGCAAATTCCAAATTGGTTTTTCAAATGGCGGAAGTTATACGGTCCATCTTTAGAAATACTTCCAAGTCTATGTAAAAGCTTATATTCTCAATGGGTAGATATATCTCCAAAAATTATTTTACTACAAAAGGATAATATCTTTTACTAGGGCATTGTTGCCATGTACTTTTTCATAGAATTTTCTATCCCGTGGATAATGAAATGGGATGTACAAGTTGGTTACACCAGTGAAGGAATTCCCTGTTTGAATAGAATCTTTTATCATAAGTTTTGAACAAAATTACTCCAGTCCAACCAGCAAGGGAAGTTATATGGTGAAGAGTTAATACAACAAATACAAGCTAAAATAGGGCCTACGTCAAATTAGACAGAACACAGGTTGCAGAGGAAAAATTATGTCCTTCTGAAATGATCACAAAGAGGCTCCAAATGAAGAAAGAGGCTATATCAAATAAAGAGATCTTTGCTTCGTACTTCGAAGAAATAAAAAACGATCTAGCAAGAAATTTTGAAACAACAATCAGAGACGATATCTCTATGGCCTCCATTGGAAGCACTTCAAATGAAGAAGTATGTGTAGCAGGTGAAGGACACAGAAATCAATATTAAAGAAATTGAAGATTTCCTTGCAAAGCTAAAGGAAAATGCCGAAGAATCTTCGGAGAAAAACGACAAAGGGAAAAGCAAAGTCTGAATTATTGAAGGCCCCATCAGATAAATTATTGGGATAATAAAGACAACTTTAGTAAAATAAAGGGTCCCTCCATTATTGAAGGGAATCTGCTTTTATAAAGCAATTTGTCTGTTTGTAATTATAGGACTTTATCTTTTTATCTTGTCGGCCAGTTCTACTTTTTAGTTTTGTTTGTTTGTAGGCTGATCCATTATATAAGGATCATTTTCTATTCTTTAGAGGCAGGCGTTAGCCAAAGTATTAGCTCTGCCTTATCTTTAGTCTCTCGCTCTACTTGTAAAGAACCCCTTCTGTAATATTTTTCATTTTGAAATAAAATCAAAAAGGTTGCTTGGCCACAGCTAAGGGTCTCTGGTATGGTACTTTCTTCTGCTTCCCTCTTTCATTTTTGCAGTATTGTTAGCCTAAATGATAGGCTAAACAGGTAAGTGTTAAACTTGGTTCTCGAAGGTTATTTACTATATATGTTTTGTAGTTTGGAGCTTACTGTTTCAACCCGATGGGGTTTTGGTTAAGAACTATATAGACCAGGCAGTTACTAGTCTCGACAATAAATCTTGGTTAGGCCAACCTAACCGGTGGTGCTCGTAAACCCATTTAGGAAGGTGGCCATTGAAGGGTTGTGAGGAGCATCGTGGTTTAAGGTTTGCCTAGAGGTCTTCAATTGGTTAACAAGTGAATTTGGGTCATAGAGGAAGTTGTTGCCCCTCGAAACACTGGTAATACTGAGGTCACAGAAATAGAACAAACCTCAGATGGCACTGTTAAAATCAGGTTCAATGAACCCGATCAAACTGATAATATCAGTTTATCATCTAGATTAACTAGATCAAACTCTTTATATATTTCTCCAATTAATTATGTGGTAGATTTTCCATCAAGAGCATCCACATCTCAAATTAGAGAAAATAATAGAGTAAATTATGTCAGTATCAGTAGGGATAATATTGTCAAGATTAATAATATTGCAGATCTTGAACCTACTCCATCCGATATGGATTTTTCAAATGGGTTTAAAAATGACTGAAAATCAATTAGATTTTAGTCTGGGTTCACCGGCATGAAAAATGATTTTAGAATATTGTTTTGTCACGACTCCAACCCCCGGTCGTATGGCGCCCAACACACTGCTAGGCAAGCCTGACCAATAAACAACCTTAACTCATTTCTCATGCAATTTATTACTAGCCATCATAGTTAGTTGTAACGACCCGGCCGGTCGTTTTGAACTTTTGCACTTTGATCGCCAGATCTCGGGCATGACTTTCCCTATGTAACGTATTATGACTGATGTAGATCATTGGTTTTGGTTTTCAGGAAAAATCGGAATGAATTTGAAGGAACAGTCTTAGTTGAAAGCTTTGAATTTGAAAGGTTTGACTAAGAGTTGACTTATTTGTATATGAGCTCGGATTGGAAATTTTATGATTTGGATAGCTTCGTTGGGTGATTTATGACTTAGGAGCGCGATCGGAATGTAATTTGGAAGTCCGTGGAAGGATTTGGCTTGAATTGACAAAGTTAATATTTTGGAGAATTCCGGTTGATAGGTGAGATTTTGATCCGAGGGTTGAAATAGAATTCTGAGAGTTTCTATAGCTTCGTTATGTCATTTGTGATGTGTGTGCAAAATTTCAGGTCATTTGGACGTCGTTTGGTCGACTTTTTGATCGAATTCGGATTTCGGAAGTTTTGGAATTCTTAGGCTTGAATCCGAGGGTGATTTGATGTTTTGATGTTGTTTTGAGCATTCCGAAGGTTGGAACAAGTTTGAATTATGTTATGGAGTGTGTTGGCATGTTTGGTCGGGGTCCCACGAATCTCGGATAAGTTTTGGAAGAGTTTTTGGAAAATTTTGTCGTTTTGAGCATAAGCATGTAATGATCCAAAGATCCATTTTTAGTTCTAGAAATCGAAATTTGATTTCGAGACTTTTGAAATTTTGATAATGAATTATAGGACCGATCTGGAAAGTTTGGTCTAATTTTATCAAGTCGCGATTGGGTTTTTGACATGAAACATAAGTTAATTGTTTAACGAGTGAAATAGGTATTGAACTGAGCAAATGAGCTCTGAATTGAGTTTCAACTGAAGGGCTATGTTTGTATTATTATTTGTGACTCATAGGAACAAGAATTATCGAATTCCGAGTTCGTATGATGGAGTTAGAGCCTTTTTAGTGAAAAGAAAAGCTGCTGCAATTTTCTGGGCAGTTTCTGCATTTTTCGCACGTGTGAACAGTGACCGCACCTGCGTGAACAGTACCATGTACAGAACCCCCATGAACAGTACCGTGTACAGTACCTCATGAACAGTACCCCCATGAACTGTCGTGAACAGTGTGAACAGTACGGGATAGAATATTAAGTTCTGGAAAATGGGACGAATCCCATTTTCCATTTTTACCAAATTGGAGCTCGGGGAGAGGCCATTTTCGGGTGATTTTCAGAGAAAACAACGGGGTAAGTGTTCTTAACTTAATTTTGGTTAGCTTACCCGAATCTATTATTAGTTTTGGCATTTAATTGGTGATTTTAGTTGGGAAAATCTTGAAAACCCTCTTGGTTTAATTTGAAGATTTGAGGGTCGAGTTGATGTCGGATTTTAGTAAAATTGGTATGGTTGGACTCGTGGTTGGATGAGGTTTCATATTCCGTAATTTTTGTCGGGTTCCGATATGTGGGCCCCACAAGCGAATTTTGAGTGCAATTTCGGATTTTTAATGGAAAATGTAGAATTTCATATGGAATTAATTCCTATTATTTTTATTAACTGAATCGAATTATTGTGGCCAAATTCGAAGCATTCGGAGGTCGATTTGAGAGACAAAGGCATCGCGAGCTAGAGGTTTAGCCGGTTCGAGGTAAGTAATGATTGTAAATACTGTCCTAAGGGTTTAAAACCCCGGATTATACGTTGTTGTGTTACTTTGAGGTTACTTACACGCTGGATGATGAGCGTGGGGTAAAGAACCACTGGGGATTGTGACCTAGTCCATCCCGAACGAATATTTTAATGCGTATTTGATAGTTAATTGTTTGACATTATTATATTTTTGGGTTGTATGCCATGTTTGGGGCCTTGTGCCGACTTGTTGAGACCCTTAGGGGCATTTTTACTATCTTTCCTCACTCTATTTGTTTGAAAGCATATTCTCAATCATGTTTTACCTTTTTATTTCTCAAATCTGGCTTTATCACTATATTCTTAACATGTGCAAATTGTTTTGGGCTGAGTTCCCTGTTTTACTGAGTTAGACCGAGGGTCTGATTGTGAGATTGATGACTGAGATAGACTGAGAGTCTGATGTTGAGGTTAATGACTGAGAGAGGCCGAGGGCCTAGTTGGGAGGATTATATATCTATGGATCGGGCTGCACGCCGCAACAATGTGTATATATATATATATATGTATATGGATCGGGCTGCACGCCGCAGCGATACTTATATGGATCGGTATGCGCGCCGCAACAATATAGCGCTTGGGCTATAGGAGCCCCTCCGGAGTCTGCACACCCCTAGTGAGTGCAGTCGACTATTTATATGGATCGGGATATGCGCCATAGCGATGCATGGATCGGGCTGCACGCCGCAGCGGTTACTTTGATTTCAGTTATTGTGAGAGATATATGGATCGGACTGCATGCCGCAACGGTTACTATATGGTACCAATTGAGCGTGAATGCTGAGTGTGAGTACTGATTGGTAAGAGTTGAGTCACGAGTGATAGAGAGGCTATCCCGAGGGGCGATAGATATATACATGCATATGAGTGGTGTTTTGCCTGAGAGGCCTGTTTATGGACTTATTGATTTCAGTCCTCTTAAAATTAGTTTCTATCGAATATGTTGATTTATTGACTGTTTTCACTCATCTTTATATTGAGCCTCTGTCGGAAAGTTGCACAAATATTTAAAATAACTTTTATTTAAACTCGGGTTTATGGGATGTTCAGAAATTAATCACTGATTTGACATTGGTTATTTCCACTGAGATTTTCAAGTTATGAAGTGTTTGTGATTACTATTTTGCCCGAGGGGCTGTTTTACGAACTATGCTTTTCCCGAGGGGCCGATTATGACTTTAATCTCTATTATTATTTTAAATGGTATCGAACCCCTACTGAAATTGTTGGAAGGTATTTCAAAGATGATTTTTACTAAAAGCTGGATTTTAAAAGGGAAGATTGACTCATATTATGATTTGAAAGCCTTTTGTGTTTATTGAACCCAACGTAAATGTGGAATCATTGTTTCCTACTGCTCAGCCTTTATTTACTCTTATTACTTACTAGGTTGGAGTACTCACATTACTCCCTGCACCTCGTTTGCAGATTCAGGTATATCGGAATCCGGTAGCGGGTGTTGATAGCTCAGCCGCGAAGTCATCAGAGTTAGCAAGGTGGCTGCATGACGTTCGCAGCACCGCTCCCTTCCCCTCATGGTGGTTACTATATTTAGTACATTTTTATACTTTTGTTGTATTTAGACCTTGATTGGTGCTCATGACTAGTGACACCCCGATGTCGGGCTGGTATTTTATTCCGCACTATTATTCCAGGATTTTATTATGAAACATTATTTAATTTAAAGACCTAAAAATAACTCTTAATGCTTAAAGGGTTGAGGTGAGTGTTGTGTCGGCTGGCTTTGTCTTCACGAGATGCGCCATCACGACCGGGCCGGTTTGGGGTCGTGACATTAGTTTACCAAAGCATCATATTAAAAGTCTGAAGTAAGAGTTAAACATGCAGAATTTCAAATAATAATCCTACTACATAGCCCATATAGATCTGGTGTCACAAGTCTGAGCCTATAATACAGGTTTACCAATCTAATACATATCAGTCCAGGGATTTGCGGATAAAACAAAAAGATAGAAAGGAGAAATCAGGGCTGCGGACGCTATGCAGCTACCTCGATGCTCCCGGATATACGCTGCTCAACTGAAGAATCCTCACTCAGCCTCATATGCACCTGGATCTGCATGCAAGATGCAGGGAGTAATGTGAGTACTCCGACCCTCAAATCCCAATTCAAAAGTTCAAAATCCCAAGCCCTAGTTCTTCCAATTTTAGCTTAAATTCCATGCATTTCTAGGTTAATTTCACAATAGAATCACGTTTTTGGTTTAAAAAACTTACCTCTAATCAATTCTCCTTGAATACCTCTTCAATCTCCCAAAAAGAGCTCTCAAAATGATCAACTATGGTGGAAAAATAGCTCAAAATCACGGAGGAAATGTCTTATAAACTTTCTGCCCAGTCCTGATATTCCTTCTTCGCAAATGCGGTCAACGTCTCTCATTCGCGAAGCACAAACTTACGTTGACCAATATTTGCCGTACGCGAACGCGTCACACCAATCGCGAACGCGATGCTTCTGCCTCCTACACCTTCACGAACGCCACAACCTTTCGCGAACGCGATGAACAAAATGTCTTGGACCCCAATTTGTTGTACGCGATCGCGAGTGCCTTCTCACGAAAGCGATGCACTGCTTCCCATCCTTTCGCGAATGCGAGGAACCTCTCACGAACGCGAAGGCTTAATTCTGGTCTTCCTCAAATCCTTCTACGCGAACGCGACATACCCTCGCGAACGCAAACGGTTATTTTCTGCAATACCTGAACTCCCAAAATCTGCAACTTTTCAACTTAGAAAATGGTACGATTGACCACCCGAAACTCACCCGAGGCCCTTGGGACCTCAACCAAGAGCACCAACATGTCCTAAAACCTCATTCAAAGTTGTTCCAATCATCAAAACACCTCAAACAATACCAAAACCATACATTCTCATCGAATTCAAGCCTAAGTTTCTAAAAACTTCCGAAATACGCTTTTGATCAAAAACCCAACCAAACCACATCCAAATGACCTGCAATTTTTCTCACATATCCCAAATCACATAACGAAGCCACAACAACTCTCGGAATTCCGTTCTGATCCTCGGATCAAAATCTCATCTATCAACCGGAAATCGTCAAAATACTAACTTCGCCAATTCAAGCCTAATTCTACACCGGACCTCCAAAACCACTTCCGATCACACTCCTAAGTCACAAATAATTTTCCGAAACTAATCAAACCATCAAAACTCACATCCAAGCCCTCTAACTCATAAGTCAATATTCGGTTGACTTTTTTCAACTTAAGCCTTCTTAAAAGAGGCTAAGTGTCTCATTTCTTACCAAAACCAAGCCAAACGCAAACCAACCAACTCGACCACATAAAACACGGATAACGAAGCATAAAAAAGCAGAAATGGGGAAAACGGAGCGGTAACTCATGAGACAACTGGGTGGGTCGTCACATCCTCCCCAACATAAACAAACGTTCGTCCTCGAACAAGTTAAGAAACGTACCTGAAGCCTCAAATAGGTGAGGATATCTGATCCGCATCTCCCGCTCGGTCTCCCAGGTAGCCTCCTCCACGGGCTGACCTCTCCACTGTACCTTCACTGAAGCTATATCCTTTGATCTCAGCTTTCGAACCTGATGAACCAAAATAGCTACTGGCTCCACATCAAAGATAAAATCATCATCCAACTAAACCGTGTTGAAGTCCAAAACATGCGACGAGTCTTTAATATACTTCCGGAGCATAGAAACATGAAATACCGGATGCACACTCGACAAGCTGGGTGGCAAAGCAAGCATATAAGCCACCACCCCAGTCCTCCTAAGTACCTCAAAAGACCCAATGAACTGCGGACTCAACTTCCCTTTCTTTCCAAATCTCATAACACCCTTCATGGGCGAAACCTTCAGCAAGACCTTCTCACCAACCATGTAGGATACATCTCGAACCTTTCGGTCCGCATAACCCTTCTGATGCGATTGCACTGTACGAAGTCTCTCCTGAATCACCTTCACCTTATCTAAGACATCCTGAACCACATCTGTCCCTAATAGCCTAGCCTTGCCGGGCTCGAACCAACCAACTGGAGATCTACACCGCCTCCCATACAAAGCCTCATACGGAGCCATCTGAATACTCGACTAGTAGTTGTTGTTGTAGGCAAACTCTGCAAACGACAAAAACTCATCCCACGAACCTCCGAAATCAATAACACAAGCATGCAACATGTCCGCCAATATCTGAATAGTACGCTCGGACTGTCCGTCCGTCTAAGGATGAAATGCTGTGCTCAACTCCACCTGAGTACCCAACTCTCGCTGAACAGACTTCCAAAACTAGGAAGTAAACTGAGTACTCCTATCTGAGATGATAGAAACCGGAACACCATGCAACCGAACAATCTCCCGGATATATATCTCTACTAACCGCTCTGAAGAATAAGTAGTACACACAGGAATGAAGTGCGCGGACTTGGTCAGCCGATCCACAATCATCCAAATAGCATCAAACTTCTTCAAAGTCCGATGAAGTCTAACCACAAAGTCCATAGTGACCCTCTCCCACTTCCACTCGGGAATAACCATCCGCTGAAGCAAGCCACCCGGTCTCTAATGCTCATATTTCACCTGCTGACAATTGAGAAACCGAGTTACAAATCCCACAATATCTTTCTTCATTCTTCTCCACCAATAGTGGTACCTCAAATCCTGATACATTTTTGCGGCACCCGGATGAATGGAATGTCGCGAGCTATGGGCCTCCTCCAGAATCAACTCTTTAAGCCCATCCATGTTGGGCACACAGATCCTGCCCTGCATCCTTAACACATCATCATCATCGATGGTCATATCTTTGGCATCATCATGCTGAACTCTATCCTTAAGGACAAACAAATGCGGGTCATCATACTGGCGCTCTCTGATGCGATCATATATGGAAGACCGAGAAACCACACAAGCCAACACCCGACTGGGGTCCGAAATATCTAATCTCATAAACCGATTGGCCAAGTCCTGAACATCAACTGCAAGGGGTCTCTCCCCAACTGGAATATATGCCAAACTGCCCATACTCACTGCCTTTCGGCTCAAAGCATCGGCCACCACATTGGCCTTTCCCGGATGATACAATATAGTGATATCATAATCTTTAAGCAACTATAACCACCTCCACTGCCTCAAATTAAGATCCTTTTGCTTGAACAAATGCTGAAGACTACGATGATCGATGAATACCTCACAAGATATGCCATACAAGTAGTGCCTCCAAATCTTCAATGCATGAACTATGGCAGCCAACTCCAAATCATAAATAGGGCAGTTCTTCTCATTGGGCTTCAACTGACGAGAAGCATAAGCAATAACTCTACTTTCCTGCATCAATACACAACCAATCCCAACTCTCGAAGCATCACAATATACGGTATATGAACCTGAAGCTGATGGTAAAAACAACACTGGAGCTATGGTCAAAGCTGTCTTGAGCTTCTGAAAGCTCTCCTCACACTCGTCCGACCATACAAATGGGGCACCCTTCTGAGTTAACTTTGTCAAGGGCTATGCAATGGATGAGAATCCCTGAATAAACCGGCAATAATAGCCTGCCAACCCAAGGAAACTACGAATCTCTGTGGCTAAGCACGACCTAGGCCAAATCTGAACTACCTCTATCTTCTTCGGATCAACCTCAATACCCTCGCTGGACACCACGTGTCCCAAGAAAGCCACTGAACTGAGCCAAAACTCACACTTGGAGAATTTTGCATAAAGCTTCTCCTCCCTTTATCTCCACAATACAACTCACAAATGCTCTACGTGCTCCTCCTGACTATGCAAGTACACCAGAATATTATCAATGAATATAATAATGAATGAATCCAGATAAGGTCGAAATACACTGTTCATCAAATGCATGAACATTGTTGGGGCATTGGTCAGCCCGAAAGACATGACAAGAAACTCATAGTGACCATATCTAGTCCTGAAAGCAGTCTTAAGAATATCTGAATCCCTGATCTTCAACTGGTGATAGCCCGAACGAAGATCAATCTTAGAGAACACCCTCGCTCCCTAAAGCTGGTCAAATAAATCATCAATGCGAGGCAAAGGATACTTGTTCTTAATTGTTACCTTGTTCAATTGCCTGTAATCAATACACATTCTCATTGTGCCATCCTTTTTCTTCATAAATAGAACCGGTGCACCCCACGGTGACACACTAGGCCGAATGAACACCTTATCTAGGAGTTCTTAAATCTGTTCCTTTAATTCTTTCAACTCTACTAGTGCCATACGATATGGCGGAATAGAAATGGGATGAGTGTACGATACCAAGTCAATACCAAAATCAATGTCCCTATCCGGTGGCATGCCCGGCAGGTCTGCAGGAAACACATCGGGAAAATCCCTCACAATTAGGGCAGGATCAATACTGGGAGTCTCAGCTCCAACATCCCTCACAAACGCTAAATATGACAGACAACCCTTCCAAACCATACGCTGGACCTTCAAGAAACAGATAACTCTACTAGGAACATAATTAGTCGTGCCACGCCACTCAATCCGCGGTACACCCGGCATAGCGAAAGTGACTGTCTTAGCATGACAGTCTAGAATAGCGTGACACAGAGATAACCAATCAATGCCCAAAATAACATCGAAGTCCACCATGCTCAATAGCAATAGATCAACTCGGGTCTCCAGACCCCCAATAGTCACAACACATGACAGGTGCACACGGTCCACAACAACAGTATCACCCACCGGGGTAGATACATGAATAGGTAAGGCAAGAAACTCACGGGGTGTACCTAAATAATGAGCAAAATATGGGGACACAAAAGAATAGGTGGAACTGGGATCAAATAATACAGAGGCATCTCTGTGGCAGACTGAAATAATACCTGTGATGACAACATCTGAAGCTATAGCATCTGTCCTACCTGGAATGGCATAGAAACGAGCCTGGCCACCGCCTGATTGACCTCCCCCTCTAGGGCGACCCCTGGCTGCCTGCCCTACACCCCTAGCTAGTTGGGCGGGTGGTGAAGTAACTGGAGCAAAGGTCGAGGGCTGGCCCCTCTGCTGAAACTGACAATCACGAAGTCAAGGGCACTGCCTCCTCATATGTCCAAACTCTCCGTACTCATAACAACTACCCAGTGTTGGAGATGGGGACTGAAGGGAACCCCTCGCACCGGAGTGACTAGCAGATGCACTCGGCGCAAAAGAACCCTGAGCTGATGGGGCACGAGATTAACTATGAGCTGGGAGGGCGCTAAGTGAAGACTGGCCCTACTGAGACACATGATGACCACGACCTAAAGATGCCCCACGATACTCTGGATGGGCCGACTGAGCAGGCCTGAAAGAACGACCTCTACCATGCTGGAACTGGCCCTTCGAAGGAGCACCGCTGTAATTGCCCAATTCTCGAGGCCTCTTGGCCTCCCTCTCCTCTCGCTCCCGACGACAAACCATCTCAATCTCACGAGTTATATCAACAACCTCCTCGAACGTAGCACCCAATACTCTCTCTCTAGTCATCAGAATACAGAGATGGTAGTTATGGCCATCCACAAATCTCCTGATCCTCTCACGATCTGTCGGAATCATCCAAATGGCATGACGAGCCAACTCAGAAAACCTCATCTCATACTGGGTCACAGTCATATCCCCCTGCGTCAACCACTCAAACTGCCTACGTAGCTCCTCTCTGCAGGACTGCGATACATACTTCTCCAAGAAGAGAGCGGAGAACTGCTGCCAAGAAAGGGGTGCTGCACCGACAGGCCTACGCCTCTCAAAATCCTCCCACCAAGAAAAGGAAGCCCCCGAGAACTGAAAGGTGGTAAATGCCACACCACTAGACTCAAGAATCCCTACTGTACGAAGCATCCACTGACACTTGTCAAGAAAACGCTTGGCATCCTCGCCCTGAGCACCACTGAACGACAGAGGCTGGAGCCTACCAAACCTCTCAAGACGACGCTGCTAATCATCCGGCATAACTGGTACTATGAACTCCTAACTGGTGCAACTGGCTAGGCTGGAAGTTCCCCCGGCGTCTGTAGTCCCTGCACTACCTGCTCAGGTGTGCGAGCAGTAGGGGTCTGATTGCCTCCCCTGGCCTGTGAAGTAACGGCTGCTGTAGTGGCTGAAACCACCTAAGCCAGGCCAGTGCAGACTGATAATATCTGTACCAAGGCCTCCTGAAGACCCAGAATCATGTTGGGCACATCTGGTACCTGAACTGGTGTTGCTGGAGCATCCGTAACTGGAGCCTGATCCGGAGCTAGGGCAGTTGGAGGATCTGCAGGTGCTGCCCTCGCTACTCTAACTCTGCCACGACCGCGACCACGCCCACGACCTCTGGTGGTCTCAGCTGGTGGCACTGGTGGTCGTCCACCTGGTCCGGTAGCTCGCGTCCTCACCATTTGTGAGAGAATAGAATAATATAAGTTTTAGTTCTCGGATCAATAAAGTCGCACGACAAGAATTTCAAGAATATGAAGTTTTTCCTAAAGGTTCTGCAGCCTCTCGAGGATAAATACAGACGTCTCCGTACCAATCCGTGAGACTCTACTAAACTATCTCATGACTTGCGAGACCTATGTAACTTAGGCTCTGATACCAACTTGTCACTACCCCAACCCCCGGTCGTGATGGCGCCCAACACATTGCTAGGCAAGCCTGACCAATAAACAACCTTAACCCATTTCTCATGCAGTTCATTACTAGCCATTATAGTTAGTTTACCAAATCATCTTATTAAAAGTCTGAAGTAAGAGTTAAACATGCGAAATTTCAAATAATAATCCTACTACATAGCCCATATAGTTCTGATGTCACAAGTCAGAGCCTCTAATATAGGTTTACCAATCTAATACATATTAGTCTAGGGAATTGCGGATAAAACAAAAGGATAGAAAGGATAGATCAGGGCTGTGGACGCCATGCAGCTACCTCGATGCTCCCGGATATACGCTGCTCAACTGAAGAATCCTCACTTAGCCTCAGATGCACCTGGATCTGCACACAAGGTGCAGGGAGTAATATGAGTACTCCGACCCAGTGAGTAATAAGCATAAATAATAACTAAGAATAAGAAATCACGAAGAATCATAGAGTAATCTATAATGTGGTAGTTTAAAACAAGTAATATGAAAATAATAAACCAATGAAAACCAAATATGATAATTCTACAACAAATAAGCAGTTAAGTGATAGACATATAAATGAAATCAACACATAGAATGGTACCCTATAGTACCCGCTGCGGCGCGCGACCCGATCCATTTATTTATCATCGACGGTACTCACTGCGGGTTTGCAAACTCTGAGACGGGCCCCTTACAGCCCAAGCGCAATAACAATCCATCTTGTGGTATCAACTAGGCCTTCGTCCTCAATATTGATATAATACTGCTGCGGCGCGCAGCCCGATCTCATACTCAGTCCAGAAATCACATAAGCCCCTAAGGCAATAATAAAATAGTAGTCCTCAGCCCAAAACATCATTAGAAATATTATTCAAGTTTCAAATCTGAGTAAAAGTGGATGAGTTTGTAAAATAATATTAAACAATAGGACTGAGACCAAGTAATATGTCAAATAGTGAAGAAACAGTGATAACTATCCCCGAAAGGTCCAAATAGTTGGCACAAAGACCAAATATGGCAATCAGTCCAAATAATGATGATAACAATTATGTTTCAATCAAATACGCGGTAAAAGCATCACTCAGGACGGACCAAGTCACAATCCCAATAGTAAACGACCCCACACTCACCATCAAGCACGTGTCTCACCTGAATATAGCACTACGATGTGCAAATCCGGGGTTTCAAACCCTCAGGACATCATTTACATTCATTACACACCTCGAACCAGCCAAAACTCTAGCGCGCTATGCCCTTGCCTCCCAAATCAGCCTCATCGTGCGTCGAATCTGACCAAGAACGAATACGTCACAATATGCTAAGGGAACATAACCCAAGCAAAAACAATCGGAAAATATCAAAAATCTCGAAATTAGCAAACCCTGAGCCCCAGGCCCACTTCTCGAAACTCAGAAATTTTCACATAATTAGATTCCTTATCACTCCACGAGTTCATACATACCAAAAGTTCTCAATTCTGACCTCAAATGGTCCCTCAAATCCCAATTCAAATGTTCAAAATCCCAAGCCCTAGTTCTTCCAGTTTTAGCTTAAATTCCATGAATTTCTAGGTTAATTTCACAATAGAATCACGTTTTTGGTTCATAAAACTTACCTCCAATAAATTCTCCTTGAATCCCTCTTCAATCTCCCAAAAAGAGCTCTCCAAATGATCAACTATGGTGTAAAAATGGCTCAAAATCGCGGAGGAAATGTCTTATAAACTTTCTGCCCAGTTCTGATATTCCTTCTTCGCGAACGCGGTCAACGTCTCGCGTTCGCAAAGCACAAACTTACGTTGACCAATTTTTTCCCTACGCGAACGCATCACACCAATCGCGAGCACGATGCTTCTGCCTCCTACACCTTCACGAACACAACAACCTTACGCGAACGTGATGAACAAAATGCCTTGGACCCCAATTTGCTCTATACGATCGCGAGTGCCATCTCGCGAACGCGATGCACTGCTTCCCATCCTTTTGCGAATGCGAGGCACCTATCACAAACGCAAAGGCTTAATTCTAGTCTTCCTCAAATCCTTCTACGCGAACGCGACATACCCCTCGCGAACGCGAAGGGTTATTTTCTGCAACACCTGAACTCCCAAAATCTGCAACTTTTCAACTTAGAAAATGGTCCGATTGACCACCCGAAACTCAACCGAGGCCCCCGGGACCTCAACCAAGAGCACCAACATGTCCTAAAACCTCATTCAAACTTGTTCCAATCATCAAAACACCTCAAACAACACCAAAACCATTAATTCTCATCGAATTCAAGCCTAAGTTTCTAAAAACATCCGAAATACGCTTTTGATCAAAAACCCAACCAAACCACATCCAAATGACCTGAAATTTTTCACACACATCCCAAATTACGTAGCGAAGCCGCAGCAACTCTCGGAATTCCGTTCCGACCCTCGAATCAAAATCTCATCTATCAACCGGAAATCGCCAAAATACTAACTTCGCCTACTCAAGCCTAATTCTACACCGGACCTCCAAAACCACTTCCGATCACAATCCTAAGTTATAAATCATTTTCCGAAGCTAATCAAACCATTAAAACTCACATCCGAGCCCTCTAACTCATAAGTCAACATCTGGTTGACTTTTTCCAACTTAAGCCTTCTTAAAAGAGACTAAGTGTCTCATTTCTTACCAAAACCACGCCAAACGCAAACCAACCAACTCGACCACATAAAACACGGATAATGAAGCATAAAGAAGCAGAAATGGGGGAAAACGGAGCGGTAACTCATGATATGACTGGTCGGGTCGTCACATTTTTAAAACCCAGATGGGCTGTTTTTTCAGAAAATGGTTTCATGAAAACATGACTCCCCAATTGGTACAATTTTTAGACGTTACTTTTATACCGACATTAGCAAGAAAAATAAAATCATTGCTTTTGTTCCATGGTTTATATCTAAGCATGTTTATAACTATATTTCTGTGTTAGAAAGAGATTATACACTCACAAATGGAAATATTGTTAATTCTATTTTTTCACCCCAACAATCTTTTCATATAGGGGAAAAAGATAAAATTATTTACTGCATTGCTTTTTCAAAAATATTTGAAAATGATGTTGCTACAATAACTGCAAAGAACCTGAATACTATGCTTACTCAGAACAATTATACTAATATGTATGTGAGTATTCTGGGTGAACAGGTTATTAAGATCCATGAGAAATTGGACAAGCTTATAGATGAGGTTCAAAAAATCCAACAGAAGGATACTAAAGCTAAAGAGAAATTCGCTACTGCAAGTATCCAACTACCTTCTGAGGTAAAAGACTTTAAATTGAAAAGTCTGGATGACGTAAGTCTAGAAAATATTGAAGAACTTCTTGTTAAGAAGCTGGGTGAATTTAGAGCTAGTCCTCTAAGTTTAGAGCATGCATCTACTAGCAATCTGAAAGTAGATGACGAGATTAATAAAATCTCTGAAAAGTATGATCGATAACCATACCAAATAATGTTTTACTATCCAAGACCAACTCTTCAAGATGTCCTAATAGAAGAACAGGACAATGAACACTACCACCAGGGTTATAGTGGGTCAGATATCTATGAGTGGAATATAGATGGTCTTGCTGAAAGACAGATCTATACGACAATACATAGAATGCTTATGTACAGTACTATCTGTAAAGTTAATAAAAATACAGATAGGGCAATTGCAGAAATGATTATTGCAAGATTTACTAGTCAATTGAAAGGATGGTGGGATAATTATCTCACTCATGACCAACGTTTTCAACTAATGAACGCAACCAAGACTGAAGACGATAAGACTGTTCAAAATCAGTATATTCTTTAGTCATGAATATCATCGAACACTTTTCTGGAAGATGGTCTGATAATAGTTAGACCATTAGAACGATGCTCCAGAATTTGAGATGTAAAACCCTCACATATTTCCGATGGTATAAAGATGTTTTCATATCCATAGTGATGGAATTACCAAAGAATAATAGTACTCATTGGAAGTCCAAATTCATAAATGGACTCCCTCCTTTATTTGCTGAAAGGATTCAAAAGGTTCTTAGAGGCAGAGGAATGAGTATTGATTATAATAATTACTCATTTGGTAAACTATTTAGTGTATGCACTCAGGAAGGTTTAGCTATGTGTAATGAGATCAAGTTAAACCAACAAATTAAGAAACATCGTCTCACTGAGTGACAACAATTAGGTGAATTTTGTGAACAGTTCGCCATTGATATACCTTCCAAGACGAAGAAATCCCATAAAAAGGATTTCAAAAGGAAAAAGGGTTCGCCGGAGAAACGGAAGGAAAAGACCCAAAGAAGAAAGGCTTTTCATAAAGCCATAAAGGGTTTTATTAAATTCAAAAACCCTCAGGCCTGTTATAAATGTGGTAGAGTAGGCCATTACGCTAAGGATTGTAAAATCAAGGACAAGATCAAGGAACTTGATTTGGATGATCATATCAAAGATTTTTTATGTCAGATTCTTTTAAATTTTTCTCCAGAAATATCTGACACTGATGAAGGTTCTTAATAAACAAGTGAATACCTAAGGGTCCTTCATGAAGAAAGTTATACTTCATCTTCTGAAGAAGAGCAAGAGTTCTGTAATAAGGGACATTGCTCAAATCATTTTTGTAATACCGACGATGAACTTTTTAATATTTACTCCCAATTTAGAGACTTGAATATCAATGTTCTATCTAACGAAAATTTGATTGATCTTTTAAGGGTTATTAAAGACCCTAAATTAAGGTCCTAACTAATAGATAATATTCCTACTAGTACAGAAGTAGGAACAGAGGTGGAAGATATTCCATCTCAAAAAGGACCTTACACCATGTCTAAAATCAGAAAAATGGTGAAAAACAAGTCTCAGCCTGAAAGGCTTGCTACTGTCCAAGATTTAAGTATTGAGATAAATTATCTCAAGAAAGAAATCTCGAAATTAAAATCTTCAAATGTAGCCTTAGATGAAAGGATTTTCAGATTAGAAAAGTCTGTGTTGATTAGTACAGACCCCAGTGTTAAGATTTCTGAGATAGATAATATTGCTAGTTCTTCAGAAGAAAAAACTGCTAACACTTTACTGGCAGTAATGGACTTTCCTGAAGATGAATTTTTAGAAAAACTGCAATATTTTATCACCCAAAGGTTTTTAATAAAAATAACTCTTTTAATTGACTACAATTTCAAAAAAGAGTTTGTTGCTTTATTTGATAGTGGAGAAGATTCAAATTGTGTAAAAGAAGGAGTAATACCCTCCAGATATTTTAATAAAACCACTCACCGTTTAAAAAATGCTAGTGGTGGTGCAATGGGTATTTCATATAAATTACCTAGGACTTATATTTGCCAACAGGATACATGCATTCCTGAAAGTTTTGTTTTGGTAAAAGACATTGATAGAGATGTAATACTTGGTGTCCCATTTTTTATTAAATTAATGCTTTTTTATATTGGGGTACAAAAAGTTTTACTGGTACTTAGAATGGTAAGAGTATCACTTTTGAGTTTATAAGTGAGCCTGTTCAAAAAATTTTAAATGAGATTATTTCTAATAATATTTCTTCAAAAGTCAATCAAATTGAATTTTTGAAAAATGAAATTTGTTCCATTACGATTGAACAGGATTTAAAAAAGTCCTAAGTTAGTAGAAAAAATTAATTTTCTCAAAAACCAATTTTCTACTTCTATTTGTGGTGACCATCCGAATTAATTTTGGAGTAGAAAAAGCATATTATAAGTCTTCCTTATGAAGAAGAATTTTCTGAGGATAATATCCCTACCAAGGCTCGACCTTGTCAGATGAGCTCTAAGTATTTGGATTTATGCAAAAAGGAAATTGATTCCTTACAGCAAAAGGGTTTAATTAGACTCTCAAAGTCCAAATGGTCTTGTACTGCTTTTTATGTTAATATGCATGCTGAATAGGAACGAGAAGTTCCTAGATTAGTTATTGATTACAAGCCCCTTAATAAGGTATTAAAATGGATTAGATATCATATTCCTAATAAAAAGGATTTATTAGATAGATTACATGATGCCATTATATTTTCCAGATTTGATTTAAAGTCAGGTTATTGGAAAATTCAGATATCTGAATCAGATAGATTGATGATATTCTAGTATTTTCAAAAAATATAGAATCTCATTTCAAACATTTAGATTTGTTCAAAAAGACTATTATTCAAAATGGTTTAGTTATATCAAAACCAAAAATGATGATTTTCCAAACTTCTGTTAGATTTTTGGGACATAACATTGAGAAGGGTAGGATTATTCCTATTAGTAGAAGTATTGAATTTTCTTCTAAGTTCCCTGATATAATTACGGATTAAACTCAGCATCAAAGATTTTTAGGAAGCTTAAATTATATTTCTCCTTTTATAAAGGACCTTGCTAAAGATACTGCTCTTCTTTATGAAAGATTAAAGAAGAACCCTAAAGCTTGGACTGACAGTCATATTGAAGCAGTCAAGAGAATTAAACAAAAGGTTAATAACTTTCCCTATTTGACTCTCGCCAATCCTACCTGGGCAAAGGTTGTGGAAACTGATACCTCTGATATTGGTTATGGCGGGATATTAAAACAATGTTCTCCAGTGAATAAACAAGAATATCATATTCAGTTTTATTCTGGTAAATGGACTGACTCCCAGAAGAATTATGCAACTGTAGCTAAAGAAATTCTTGCTATTGTCAAATGTATTATGAAATTTCAGACTGATTTATATAATCAAAATTTTTTGATTAAAACTGATTGCCAAGCAGCAAAATTTATCTTTAATAAAAAATTTAAACATGATGTTTCTAAACAAATGTTTGCAAGGTGACAAGCTTTATTAACCCCTTTTGATTTCGAAATTATATACAAAAAAGGGTCTGATAATACCCTTCCTGATTTTCTTACAATAGAATATTTGAACTAATAGTTCTCCATTTGTCTCTACAAATTATGCGGCCTATATACAGACCTCCTCGGCAACGAGGAAGATGAAGGGCATCTACTAATAATAGAGAGAGTAATACTCTCGCCCAAATCGGAAATCAAAGGCTAAAAGCCACTAATCTGACACAAGGTAATACCGAACATCCGTTATACAAGGAATTCATGGATTTTATACAATCCAAGAAAGATGAAGGTACATCATCTAATGTGCCAACCTATTCCTCAGTTATATCAGAGGATAGTAATGAAAATTTTGAGTTTTATACTCAAAAAGAAACAAAAGAGTTAATAATTCTTTTGGAACAATCAGACCTTAAATGGAAGGATAACCCTTGGCAAATAATGGCCAGTTATTTTGATACAGCGTCATACGCTACTTCTTCTTATAAATACAGGATGCACTATGAGATTATACTCTCAACAACGGGATTTGCTGAAATTCAGCACTTTTATCCTGCTAATACCAGAAAAACTTATAGTTTTTCGAAGATCATTATTAAAAAGGTTATACCTTCTGATGAATGGGGTATCAGTACCCTCAAGGATTGTGAATATACATATCCTAGCCAAAAAACTTTCGGTCAAATTTAATTATTGGGACTATGTAGAGAGTTTTAATAAAACTTTCCTTTATGAAAATCCTAATAGGAAACATTCTTGGTTTATTAAACTCTATCCTAATATGTTCGGACAGCAAATTCCAAATTGGTTGTTCAAATTTTGGAAGTTATACGGTCCATCATTAGAAATACTTCCAAGTCTATTTAAAAGCTTATATTCTCAATGGGTATTTATCTCTCCCAAAATTATTTCACTACAAAAGCATAATATCTTTTATGAGGTCATTTCTGCCATGTACTTTTTCATAGAATTTTCTATCCTGTGGATAATGAAATGGGATGTACAAGTTGGTTACACCAGTAAAGGAATTCCCTGTTTGAATAGAATCTTTTAACATAAGATTTGGACAAAATTACTCCAGTCCAACCAACAACGGAAGTTATATGGTGAAGAGTTAATCCAACAAATACAGGCTAAAATAGAGGCCTATGTCAAATTAGACAGAACACAGGTTGCATAGGAAAAATTAAGTCCTTTTGAAATGATCACAAAGTGGCTCCAAATGTAAAAAGGGGCTATATCGAAGAAAGAGATCCTTGCTTCGTACTTCGAAGAAATAAAAAAGGATCTAGCAAGAAATTTTGAAACAACAATCAGAGATGATATCTCTATGGCCTCCATTCGAAGTACTTCAAATGAAGAAGTATGTGTAGCAGGGGAAGCGCAGAGCCCCTTGGACACAGAAATCAATATTGAAGAAATTCAAGATTTCCTTGCAAAGCTGAAGGAAAATGCCCGAAGAATCTTCGGAGAAAAACGACAAAGGGAAAAGGAAAGTCTGAATTATTGAAGACCCCATCAGATAAATTATTGGGGTAATAAAGCCAACTTTAATAAAGTAAAGGGTCCCTCTATTATTGAAGGGAATCTGCTTTTATAAAGCAATTTGTCTGTTTGTAATTATAGGACTTTATCTTTTTATCTTGTCAGCCACACCTGTAATTATTTTGTCGACCAGTTCTACTTTTTAGTTTTGTTTGATTGTAGATTGATCCATTATATAAGGATCATTTTCCATTCTTTAGAGGCAGGCGTTAGTCAAAGTATTAGCTCTACCTTCTCTTTAGTCACTCGCTCTACTTGTAAAGAACCCCTTCTGTAATATTTTCCATTTTCAATAAAATCAAAAAGGTCATTTGGCCACAACTAAGGGTCTCTGGTCTGGTACTGTTCTTCTCCTTCCCTCTTCCATTTTTGCAGTACTGTTAGCCTAAATGATAGGCTAAACAGGTAAGTGTTAAACTTGGTTCTCGAAGGTTATTTACTATACATGTTTGGTAGTTAGGAGTTTACTGTGTCAAGCCGATGTGGTTTTGGTTAAGAACTATATAGACCATCCAGTTACTAGTCTCGACAGTAAACCTTGGTTAGGTCAACCTAACCGGTGGTGCTCGTAAATCCGTTTAGGCAGGTGGTCGTTGAAGGGTTGTGAGGAGCATCGTGGTTTAAGGTTTGCCTAGAGGTTGGTAATTGGCCAGGACTGGTGTTCTTGTAATCCCTTCCCTGAGCCCCATTTGGAAGCGATCTTGTACTCCCTTGGTATCAGAGCCATGTTAGTAAAAACCTTAGAAGCTATGTTTAACACTATTTTCTTAATGAATATTATTAGGAAGAAGACTACTATTAAAAACAGTAGGAAAGAGGAGTATGAGTTACCTCAACAATTAGACCTACTTAATAAGTGGACTATACCATTAGTCAAACCTAAGGTAATATACCAATTAGGTACCTTCGAAAAAATAGGTTTAAAACAAGTAGTTAAAACTACTAAAGAGACTATCACTGTAGATAGTGACCATGCTACATTCATATTATTATTTGAAAGTGATTTAGCCCCTTATAGGGATTCACATAGATTCATACATATAGGCTTAATACAAGTCGCCTTTAAGCCACTTACTTTAAGAGGCTTACCTGAAAGCTTTATAGCAGCTCTCAGAGATGGCAGAAACCAAAACTGGAAGAAGTCTGTGATGACTCAATAGGTCATCACTTATTTTAAAACTAAACTTTCGTGTTCCGTGGCCTTGAAAACCTCATTTAGAGTCACCTCGATTTGCGTGCGCAGTCTGGCGCTTAGCCGGAAAGCTTAAATATCATAATCTGTGAAAAATGATAAGTTTTGATAATAAAATGAGCTAATTTGACTTCGGTCAATGTTTTGGGTAAACAAACCTGGACCCGTGATTTGACGGTCCCGGAGGGTCTGTAAGAAAATATGGGACTTGGGCGTATGCCCGGAATCGAATTCCGAGGTCCCGAGCCCGAGAGATGAATTTTCAAAGAAAATTATTTTTTGAAATTGTTTAAACAAAATTTAAAATGAAATTTGATTAAAACAAGATGGTATCGGGCCCGTATTTTAGTTCTGACGCCCGGTACAGGTCTTATATATGATTTAAGATATTTCTATGGAATTTGGTGAAAAACGGACGTCATGTGACGTGATTCGGACTTAAATTGCAAAATTTATGTTTAAACAAGTTTAGAGAAAATTTCATCAATCTCGAGATTTAATTTGATGTTCATGAGGTTATTTTGATGATTTAATTGCACGAGTAAGTCCATATGATGTTCTTGAGTTAGTATGACATTTTGTTTGGAGCCTCGAGGGCTCGGTTGAGTTTCGGGATGTTTTTACACTTAGGAAAAAAATTGCAGAATCAGAGAAGTTGCAGGTCTCTGAAGCCAGGCTTCGCGGTCCACGGTGGAAGCTTCGCGGCCGCGGTGGGGGATCCACGACCGCGGTGGGAATTGTGTGGTCCGGTGTGAGAAAGGCCAAACCTTCGCGTCCGCGCTCAATTTCTTGCGGTCCGCGGTGGAGCTCCACGGCCGCAGTCCTTTTTATGTGGTCCGCAGAGAGGGCCTGAGAGGAGTATATTTAAACGGACTTTCCAGTTATTTTTCACTTTTCAAAACCCTAAAACATAAGAGGCGATTTTTCAGACAACCTTTCTTCTCCAAATCAATTGTAAGTCGTTTTCAACTTGTTTTCTTCACCATTAACATCTTTTAACATGATTTCAACTTCAAATCAATGATTTTAATGGGGGAAATTGAGTGTTTTAGGTAAAACCTAGGTTTTTTAAAAATTTGGTATTTGGATCTCGACTTGAGGTCCGATTTCAAAATAAATTACATATTTGGGCTCGTGGGGCAATGGGTAATCGGGTTTTAGTTTGAACCTCGGGTTTTGACAACGTGGGCCCGAGGGCGATTTTGACTTTTTGCTTAAAACTTTGGAAAACGCATTTTCATGCATTCAAATTGATTCATTTAGTGTTTATTGATGTAATTAAGTAACTTGTGGAAAGATACGAGCGAATTGGCAGAGGAATCGAGGGGTAAAGCTATAATTGAAGCTTGAGTTGTGTTAGTGGCATCGAGGTAAGTGTTTGGTCTAACCTTAGCTTGAGGGATTAGGAGTTGTGTCCTATTTTCTATTTCCTTCTTGTCGAGTACGACGTATAGGCATGATGACGAGTATCTATATGTTGGTGTCAAACATGACCGTGAGTCTTATCTTATGATTTTCATGATCTCATTGTATTATTCATGCCTTGGTGAAGATTTCTATTTATTGTGTTAAGTTGTGGAAAGAATTATGACCTATGAATATTGAGGAGTGTTGGCTCCGGTTTTATAACGAATTGTGAAAGTATAAGTGATAATCGAAACCTTAGAGCATTGACTCGAGTTATGCAGTAAATTGTGAAGTAAAAATGAGAAAGAGAAGAGATCATTACGTTGCCCCCTTGCCGGGCTATTGTTGAGTTGAGGTTCCCTTGCATTGTGTTCTAAATTGATATTACGGACGCTTAAGTTGATGATTCTTCGTGTTAGATGTTGAAACTAGCTGAATTATAGTGGAGATAGCTAGATGTTGGAATAGGTTTGGTTATGGCTGTTTATCCCTTGCCGGGACGGTTAGTTATGATTATTGTTGACTATATATAATGGATCGGGTTGCACGCTGCAATAGTTATATATATGGATCGGGTTGCACGCCGCAACAGACATTATATTAGATTGGGTTGCACGCCGCAATAGTTATATATGTGGATCGGGTTGCACGTTGCAACAGATATTATATTGGATCAGGTTGCACGCCGCAACAGTTATATACGTGGATCGGGTTGCACGCCGCAACAGATATTATATTGGATCAGGTTGCACGCCGCAACAGTTATATATATATGGATCGGGTTGCACGCCGCAAAAAGGTTAAATGATAAGGGATCGGGTTGCGCGCCGCAACAGTATTGTTATCGTATTGATTGTAGACATCGAGTGTTATTTCATACTTTATTAAGTTTGTGATAGAATTGGTATGTTTCCCCGAAGCATGTTTCCCCCTCCCTTTTAAACCGTTATTACCTGTTTATATTTCCGCTGTATATTATATAACTTCACGGGTTTATCTGGAGTCTGGTCCTAGCCTTGTCACTACCTCGCCGGGGTTAGGCTAGGCACTTACCAGCACATGGGGTCGGTTGTGCTGATACTACACTCTGCACTCTGTGCCGATATCGGAGCAGCGCTTGGTTAGCAGTAGTAGTTCGGCAGCCAGCCTTTAGTCCACCGAGACATCGAGGTAGCCTTGTAGACGTCCGCATGCCCGGCGTCTCCTCTATCCTATTTTATGATCTGTTATCTCATGTATTCGAGATAGGCAGTATTATCTCTCTTTCAAACTGAAGTATGTAGTAATCTTAGTAGTCTGTAGATGTTGTGACACCAGGTTCTGGGTAGAAATATGTGTTGGTTTCTAGATATTTGGGTTTTATATTTATTTAAGACTTCTGCTAAATTTTATTTATCGTTGTCATTTAAATGCTTGATCATGGATAAATTAACTGGCTAAACATGTATAGAAATGAATGAGTTAATGGTTTCTAAGTTCATGGCTTGCCTAGCTTCTATGAGTAGGCGCTATCACGACTCCCGAGGGTGGGAATTCCGGGTCGTGACAAGTTGGTATCAGAGCTCTAGGTTACATAAGTCTCATAATTCACGGACAGGCTGAGTAGAGTCTGAGGGATCGGTACGGAGACGTCTCTATTTATCCCCCAGAGGCTACAGAGTTAGGAAAAACTTCACATTTGTTCCTTCTCGTCATGCGGTTTTGTTTCTCAAAGCTAATTGAAGTTTTACTCTGTTCTTTCACAGATGGCGAGAACACGCGCTTCCTCATCTATCGCTCAGCAACCCGAGCCCCCAGTACTAGCTCCCACGAGGGGTAGAGGGCGAGGCAGTGCTAGAAGCCGAGGTAGGGGTAGAGCGTAGCCCCGAGCAGCAGCCCTAGTAGCGGAGCCTCAGGTTGACTTTGATGATGAGGTTTCGGCCCTAGCAGCTCCGATGGGCCCAGCTTAGGTCCCATAGGGGTTTATTGCTACCCCATTCCTTCAGGATGCTCTTGTCCGAACAGGTTTGCTTCCTGTAGCACCAGCCGTCTCTCAGGCTGGAGGAGGGGCTCAGACTCCTGCTACTCGCACTCCGGAGTAGGTAACTCCCCAGATTCAAAATCCAGCCGTTCAACCAGTTGGAGCAGTTCGGCCGAGAGTAGTAGCTCAGGCCAGCGATGGAACGACTATGTCTGCCGATGCTCTATGGAGGCTGGATAGGTTCACCAAGCTCTTCACTTCTACATTCAGCGGTGCATCTACTGAGGATCCCCAGGAATTTCTAGACAGTTGCCACGAGGTTTTCAGGAACATGGGTATTGTTGAGACCAATGGGGTCGATTTTGCTACATTTTGCCTGTTTGGATCCGCCAAGACTTGGTGGATGGATTATTTCTTAGCTAGACCAGCCGGATCACCAGCCTTGACTTGGGAGCAGTTCACACAGCTTTTTTCTGGAGAAGTTTCTCCCCATTACTTAGCGAGAGGCTTATCGGAGGCAGTTTGAGCGCCTCAAGCAGGGTTCCATGACGGTTACCCAATATGAGACTAGGTTCATCGACTTAGCTCGCCATGCTCTTGTCATACTTCCTACCGAGAGAGAGAGGGTTAGGAGGTTCATCGACGGTCTTATCCAGCTGATTCGTCTTCAGATGGCTAGGGAGGCTGGGACTGAGATTACTTTTCATGAGGCGGCCAATGTGGCCCGTATAGTTGAGATAGTTCTGTCGCAGGGAGGTGGTCATGGGTTGGATAAGAGACCCCATCATTTAGGAAGATTCAGTGGTACCTCATTTAGAGGTAGAGATTCATAAGGTAGAGGCCATCCTTCTAGGTCATTTCAGTTAGCTCTCCAGGTCTCTCATGGTATTTCAGGTGGTCGTGGTTCTCAAACGCATTATTCTGATCAACAGCCTTATAGCGCACCACCAGCTCCCATCAGTGCACTGCCGCTTCAGAGTTTCCGAGGTGGTCATTCAGGTTGCTAGGGTCAGTCTCAGTTTCCTCAACCATAGCATCCAGGCAGATGTTATGAGTGTGCTGAGTATGGTCATATCCGGAGGGCTTGTCCGAGGTTGATGGACACTCAGTCACAGCAGTAGGGTCCTCGTACTATGGTTCAAGCACCAGGTGTTCCATAGCCCGCCCAACCAGCTAGAGGTGGGGGTAGAGGTGCTAGAGGTGGAGCTCAGACTGCTAGAGGTGGAGGCCAGCCAGCTGTAGGCCATCCTAGAGATAGAGGCCAGGGTGGTGGGGCCCAGCCCCGATGTTATGCTCTTCCAGCCAGGCCCGAGGCTGAGGCTTCAGATGCAGTTATTACAGGTACGGTTCTGGTTTGTGATAGAGATGCTTCAGTGTTATTTTATCTAGGGTCCACCTACTCGTATATGTCATCTTATTTTGCACCGTATCTGGTTATGCCTAGTAATTCATTGATTGTTCCCGTCTATATGTCTACACCAGTGGGTGATTCTATTGTAGTTGATCGAGTCCATCGTTCTTGTATTGTGGTGATTGGGGGTCTTGAGACTCGTGTAGATTTGTTGCTTTTAGACATGGTCGATTTCGATGTCATAGTAGGGATGGACTGGCTATCACCTTACCATGCTATCTTAGACTGTCATGCCAAGACGGTGACCTTAGCTTTACCGGGTATGCCTCGTGTAGAGTGGAGAGGGACTCTTGGTCATTCTGCCCGTAGTGTTATCTCTTACGTGAAGGCTCGGTGCATGGACGAGAAGGGGTGTTTGGCCTATTTGGCATATGTTTGTGATTCTAGTGCTGAGGTTTCCTCTATTGATTCTGTGCCCATTGTTCGTGAGTTTCCTGAGGTATTTCCTTCAGACTTGCCGGGTATGCCATCCGACAGGGATATTGATTTTTGCATTGATTTGGCTCCGAGCACTCAGCCTATTTCTATCCCGCCGTACCGTATGGCCCCGCCTGAGTTGAAAGAGTTGAAGGAGCAGTTCCAAGACTTGCTTGAGAAGGGCTTCATTAGGCCCAGTGTTTCACCTTGGGGTGCGCCGGTGTTGTTTGTTAAGAAGAAGGACGGATCAATGAGAATGTGTATTGATTACCGACAGCTAAACAAGGTTACAATCAAGAATAAGTATCTATTGCCGAGAATTGATGATTTGTTTGATCGGCTTCAGGGTGCCAAGGTGTTTTCAAAGATTGATTTGAGATCTGGGTACCATTAGTTGAGGATTATGGCATCTGATGTCCTTAAGACATCTTTCCGCACTCGGTACAGGCATTATGAGTTCTTGGTTATGTCATTCGGGTTGACAAATGCCCCAGCAGCTTTTATGGATTTGATGAACCCAGTGTTCAGACCTTATTTGGATTCATTGGTGATAGTCTTTATTGATGATATTTTGATATATTCTCGCAGCCGGGAGGAGCACGAGCAGCATCTTATAGTGGTTCTTTAGACCTTGAGGGATAGTCAGTTATATGCTAAATTCTCGAAATGTGAGTTCTGGTTGAGTTCGGTTGCATTCCTGGGTCATGTTGTATCAGCAGAGGGTATTCAGGTGGATCCGAAGAAGATTGAGGCAGTCAAGAACTGGCCTAGACCAGCATCAGCTACAGATATTTGGAGTTTCTTGGGATTGGCAGGTTACTATCATCGGTTCATGGAGGGATTTTCATCTATCGCAACCCCGATGACTAGGTTGACCCAGAAAGGTGCCCAGTTCAGATGGTCAGATGAGTGTGAGGCGAGCTTTCAGAAGCTCAAGACAGCTCTAACTACTGCGCCGGTATTGGTTTTGCCCACAAGTTCAGGGCCTTATGCAGCTTATTGTGATGCTTCTCGTGTTGGGCTTCGTGCAGTGTTGATGCAGGATGGCAAGGCCATTGCCTATGCTTCACGATAGTTGAAGATTCATGAGAAGAACTATCCTGTTCATGATTTGGAGTTAGCAGCCATTGTTCACGCATTGAAGATTTGGAGGCATTATCTGTATGGCGTGGCATGTGAGGTGTTCACGGATCACAAGAGTCTTCAGTATTTGTTCAAGCAAAAGGAGTTGAATTTGAGGCAGAGGAGGTGGTTAGAGTTGTTGAAGGATTATGATATCACTATATTATATCATCCGGGGAAGGCCAATGTGGTGGCCGATGCTTTAAGTAGGAAGTCAACCAGTATGGGCAGTCTAGCTTATATTCTGGTTGGTGAGAGACCGCTTGCCTTGGATGTTCAGGCTTTGGCCAATCGTTTTGTGAGATTGGATATTTCTGAGCCTAGTTGTGTATTAGCTTGCACGGTCGCTCGTTCTTCATTACTGGAGCATATCCGTGATCGGCAGTTTGATGATCCCCAATTGTGCGTCTTTAGAGACACAGTGCAGCGCAGGGGTGCCAAGCAGGTTACCCTAGATGATGATAGAATTTTGAGATTGCAGGGTCGAATGTGTGTGCCAAATGTGGATGGGCTAAAAGAGTTGATTTTATAGGAGGCCCATAGCTCCCGGTACTCTATTCATCCGGACGCCGCGAAGATGTATCAAGATTTGCGGCAGTATTATTGGTGGCGGAGAATGAAGAAGGATATCGTTGCATATGTAGCTCGGTTTGAATTGTCAGTAGGTTAAGTATGAGCATCAGAGGCCTAGTGGTTTCTTTCAGAGGATTGATTCCCAAGTGAAAGTGGGAGCGGATCACTATGGATTTCGTTGTTGGACTCCCGCAGACTCGGAGGAAGTTTGTCGCAGTATGGGTCATTGTTGATAGGTTGACCAAGTCAGTGCATTTCATTCCTGTGGCAGTCTCCTATTTATCCGAGAGGTTAGCTCAGATCTATATCCGGGAGATTGTTCATCTTCATAGTGTGCATGTATCTATCATTTCGGATTGAGGCACGCAGTTTACCTCGTGATTCTGGAGAGCAGTTCAGCGAGAGTTGGATACTTAGGTGGAGTTCAGTACAACATTTCATCCCTAGACGGACGGGCAGTCCGAGCGGACAATTTATATTTTGGAGGAAATGCTTCGAGCTTGTGTCATTGACTTTAGAGGCTCATGGGATCAGTTTTTGCTTTTGCAGAGTTTGCCTATAACAATAGCTACCAGTCGAGTATTTAGATGGCTCCTTATGACATTTTATATGGTAGTCAGTGTCAGTCTCTGGTTGGATGGTTTGAGCAGGGAGAGGCTCGGTTGTTGGGTACAGATCTGGTACAGGAGGCCTTGGACAAGGTCAGGATTATTCAGGATAGGCTTCGTACAGCTCAGTCCAGGCAAAAGAGTTATGCAGACCACAATGTTCGAGATGTGGCTTTTATGGTTGGAGAGCGGGTATTGCTCCGAGTGTCACCTATGAAGGGCGTGATGAGATTTAGGAAGAAGGGCAAGCTTAGCCCTAGGTTCATTGGCCCATTCGAGATTCTTGATCAAGTGGGAGAGCTGGCTTATAGAATTGCATTGCCGCCTAGCTTATCAGCCGTACATCCAGTGCTTCATGTGTCCATGCTTCGGAAGTATCACGACGATCCATCCCACGTGTTAGATTTTAGCACTGTCCAGTTTGACAAGGACTTGTCTTATGAGGAGGAGCCGATAGCTATTCTAGACCGGCAGGTTCGTCAGTTGAGATCCAAGAGTTTCCCTTCTGTTCGTGTTTAGTGGAGAGGTCAGCCTCCTGAGGCATCGACCTGGGAGTCCGAGTCCGATATGCGGAGCCGTTATCCCTATCTTTTCACGACTCAGGTACTTCCTTCTTCTGTTCGTTCGAGGACAAATGATAGTTTTAGAGGTGGAGAATGTGATAACCCAAAAGGTCATCACTTATTTTAAAACGAAAATTCCGTGTTCCGAGGCCTTGAAAACCTCATTTAGAGTCACCTTTATTTGCATGCACAGTCCGGGTGCATAGACGGAAAGCTTAAATACGATAATCTGTGAAAATTATAAGTTTTGATTATAAAATGAGCTAATTTGACTTCGGTCAACGTTTTGGGTAAACGAACCCGGACTCGTGATTTGACGGTCCTGGAGGGTCTGTAGGAAAATATGGGACTTGGGCATATGCCCGGAATCGAATTCCGAGGTCCCAAGCCCGAGAAATGAATTTTCAAAGAAAATTGTTTTCTAAAACTATTTAAAGAAATTTAAAATGAAATTTCATTAGAACATGATGGTATCGGGCCAGTATTTTGGTTTCGGCACTCGGTACAGGTCTTATATATGATTTAAGACATTTTTGTGGAATTTGGTGAAAAATGGATGTCATATGACGTGATTCGGACTTAAATTGCAAAATTTATGTTTAAAGAAGTTTAGAGAAAATTTAATCGATCTCGAGATTTAATTTGATGTTCATGAGGTTATTTTGATGATTTGATTACATGAGTAAGTCTATATGATGTTCTTGAGTTAGTATGACATTTGGTTTGGATCCCCCAGGGCTCGGGTGAGTTTCAGGATGTTTTTACACTTAGGAAAAAAAAATGCAGATTCAGATAAGTTGCAGGTCTCTGAAGCCAGGCTTCACGGTCCGCGGTGGAAGCTTTGCGGCCGCGGAGGGGGATCCTCAACCGCGGTGGGAATTGTGCGGTCCGCGGTGAGCAAGGCCAAGCCTTCGCGGCCGCGCTCGATTTCTTGCGGTCCGCGGTGGAGCTCTGCGGCCGCAGTCATTTTTATGCTGTCTGCGGTGGTGCTCCGTGGCCGCAGTCCTTTTTATGCGGTCCGTGGAGAGGGCCTGAGAGGAGTATATCTAAACGTACTTTCCAATTATTTTTTACTTTTCAAAACCCTAAAACATAAGAGGCGATTTTTCAAACAACCTTTCTTCTCCAAATCAATTGTAAGTCATTTTTAACTAGTTTTCTTCAATCATTAACATCTTTTAACATGATTTCAACTTCAAATCAATGATTTTCATGGGGGGGAATTGGGTGTTTTGGGTAGAACCTAGGTTTTTCAAAAATTGGGGATTTGGACCTCGATTTGAGGTCTGATTTCAAAATAAATCATATATTTAGGCTCGTGGAGGAATGGGTAATCGGGTTTTGGTTCGAACCTCGGGTTTTGACCACGTGGGCCCCGGGGAAATTTTGATTTTTTGGATAAAACTTTGGAAAACTCATTTGCATGCATTCAAATTGATTCATTTAGCATTTATTGATGTAATTAAGTAACTTGTGGCTAGATACGACCGAATTGGCAGAGGAATCGAGGGGTAAAGCTATAATTGAAGCTTGAGTTGTGTTCGTGGTATCGAGGTAAGTGTTTGGTCTAACCTTAGCTTGAGGGATTAGGAGTTGTGTCCTATTTTCTATTTGCTTCTTGTTGAGTACGACGTATAGGCATGATGACGAGTATTTATATGTTGGTGTCAAACATGACCGTGAGTCTTATCTTATGATCTTCATGATCTCGTTGTATTATTCATGCCTTGGTGAAGATTTCTATTTGTTGTGTAAAGTTGTGGAATGAATTCTGACCTATGAACATTGAGGAGCGTTGGCTCTAGTTGTATAATGAATTGTGAAAGTATAAGTGATAATCGAAACCGTATAGCATTGGCTTGTGCTGTGCTGTGAATTGTGAAGTAAAAGTGAGAAAGACAAGAGATCATTATGTTGCCCCCTTTCCGGTCTATTGTTGAGATGAGGTTCCCTTGCATTGTGCTCTGAATTGATATTACGGACGCTTAAGTTGATAATTCTTCGTGTTAGATGTTGAAACTAGTTGAGTTATAGTGGAGATAGTTAGATGTTGGAACATGTTTGGTTATGGTTGTTTCTCCCTTGCCGAGACTGTTAGCTATGATTATTGTTGACTGTATATAATGGATCGGGTTACACGCCGCAATAGTTATATATGTGGATCGGGTTGCACGCCGCAATAGATATTATATTGGATCGGGTTGCACGCCGCAACAGATATTATATTGGATCGGGTTGCACGCCGCAATAGTTATATATGTAGTAATCTTAGTAGTTCGTGGATGTTGTGACACCAGGTTCTGGGTAGAAATATGTGTTTGTTTCTAGATATTTGGGTTTCATATTTATTTAAGACTTCCGCTAAATTTTATTTTTGCTGTCATTTAAATGCTTGATCATAGATAAATTAACTAGCTAAACATGTATAGAAATGAATGAGTTAATGGTTTCTAAGTTCATGGCTTGCCTTGCTTCTATGAGTAGGTGTCATCATGACTCCCAAGGGTGGGAATTCCGAGTCATGACAAAGTCTCTTATAGGGACTGTGCAAAGCAGTTTGGCCTATGGCCCTGTTTATTTTAATGCTTATCCTAATCTGCAGATTTCTCTTAATGATGAGAATTCTCTGAATGGTTTAATACTTAGCATTAAATTACATGGATATGATTATTTTCTTGGTACAAAAGCCATATGTATCTGTTATAGGATTTATTTCAAACCGTTATATATTTTGAATCCTATGTGCAAAATATTGGATTTCAAAAATGAAACTATTCTTATAGAAACTAACTTTGGTAAATTCAAAGTAACCACCAGAAGACCTATCAAATGGGATGAAATTGATTTCCCTAAAGAATGGGTCATAGAGGAAGTTGTTGCCCCTCGAAACACTGGTAATATTGAGGTCACAGAAATAAAACAAACCTCAAATGGCACTATTAAAATCAGGTTCAATGAATCCGATCAAACTGATAATATCAGTTTATCATCTAGATTAACTAGATCAAACTCTTCATATATTTCTCTAATTGATTTTGTGGTAGAATTTCCATCAAGAGCATCCACATCTCAAATTAGAGAAAATAATAGAGTAAATGATGTCAGTATCAGTAGGAATAATATTGTCAAGATTAATAATATTGCAGATCTTGAACCTACTCCATCCGATTTGGATTTTTCAAATGGGTTTAAAAATGATTGAAACCCAATTAGATTTCAGTCCGGGTTCACCAGCAAGAAAAACGATTTTAGAAGAATTTTTAAAACCATATGGGCTATTTTCAGAAAATGGTTTCATGAAAACATGACTCCCGAATTGGTACAATTTTTTAGACATGACTTTTATACAGACACTAGCAAGAAAAATAAAATTATTGCTTTTGTTCCATGGTTTATGTCTAAGCTTGTTTATAACTATATGTCTGTGTTAAAAAGAGATTATACGCTCACAAATGGAAATATTGTTAATTCTATTTTTTGCACCCCAACAATCTTTTCATATAGGGGAAAAAGATAAAGTCCTATAATTACAAACAGACAAATTTCTTTATAAAAGAAGATTTCCTTCAATAATGGAGGGACCCTTTACTTTATTAAAGTTGTCTTTATTATCCCAATAATTTATCTGATGGGGCCTTCAATAATTCAGACTTTGCTTTTCTCTTTGTCGTTTTTCTCCGAAGATTCTTTGGCATTTTCCTTCAGTTTTGCAAGGAAATCTTCAATTTCTTCAATATTGATTTCTGCGTCTGAGGGGCTCTGCACTTGACCTGCTACACATACTTCTTCATTTGAAGTGCTTCCAATGGAGGCCATAGAGATATCATCTCTGATTGTTGTTTCAAAATTTCTTGCTAGATACAACCCCTTTCTTCATTTGGAGCCTCTTTGTGATCATTTCAAAAGGACTTAATTTTTCCTGTGCAACCTGTGTTCTGTATAATTTGACATAGGCCTCTATTTTAGCTTGTATTTGTTGGATTAACTCTTCACCATATAACTTCCCTTGCTGGTTGGACTGGAGTAATTTTGTCCAAAACTTATGATAAAAGATTCTATTCAAACAGGGAATTCCTTCACTGGTATAACCAACTTGTACATCCCATTTCATTATCCATGGGATAGAAAATTCTATGAAAAAGTACATGGCAGCAATGCCCTCATAAAAGATATTATCCTTTTGTAGTGAAATAATATTGGGAAATATATCTACCCATTGAGAATATAAGCTTTTAAATAGACTTGGAAGCATATCTAACGATGGACCGTATAACTTCCACCATTTGAAGAACCAATTTGGAATTTGCTGTCCGAACATATTAGGGCAGAGTTTAATAAAACAAGAATGTTTCCTATAGGATTTTCATAAAGGAAAGTTTTATTAAAACTCTCTACATAGTCTCACTAATTAAATTTGACCAAAATGTTTTGGTCAGGATGTGTATATTCACAATACTTGAGGGTACTGATGCCCCATTCGTCAGAAGGTGTAACCTTTTTAATAATGATCTTCGAAAAACTATAAGTTTTTCTGGTATTAGCAGGATAAAAGTGCTGAATTTCAGCAGATCCTGTTGTTGAGAGTATAATCGCATAGTGCATCCTGTATTTATAAGCAGAAGTAGCGTATGACGCTGTATCAAAATACCTGACCATTATTTGCCAAGTGTTATCCTTCCATTTAAGGTCGGATTGTTCCAAAAGAATTATTAACTCTTTTGTTTCTTTTTGAGTATAAAAGTCAAAATTTTCATTACTATCCTCTGATATAACTAAGGAATAGGTTGGTACATTAGACGGTGTACCTTCATCTTTCTTGGATTGTATTAAATCCATAATTTCCTTGTATAACGGATGTTCAGTATTACCTTGTGTCAGATTAGCGGCTATTATGTGACGACCCGACCAGTCGACTCATGAATTACCGCTCCGTTTTCCCCATTTCAGCTTCTTTACACTTCGTTATCCGTGTTTTATGTGATTGGGTTGATTAGTTTGAGTTCGGGGAGGATTCTGGTAAGAAATGAGACACTTACCCTCTTTTAAGAAGCTTAAGTTGGAAAAGTCAACCGGATGTTGACTTATGTGTTAAAGGGATCGGATGTGAGTTATAATGGTTAGGTTAGCTTCGGGAGGTGATTTGTGACTTAGGAACGCGATCGGAATGAGTTTTGGAGTTGTAGAGAAGATTTACGCTAGAATTGGCGAAATTGATATTTTGGCAAATTCCGGTTGATAGGCGAGATTTTGATATAGGGGTCGGAATGGAATTCCGGGAGTTGCAGTAGCTTTGTTTTGTCATTTGGGATGTGTGTGCAAAATTTTAGGTCATTCAGACGAGATTTGATGGACTTTTTGATCGAAAGCATAATTTAAGAGTTCTTGAAGTTCTTAGGCTTGAATCATATGTTAAATTAGTGATTTGATGTTGTTGTGAGCATTCCGAAGTTTTGACAAAGTTTGAACGATGCGTGGGATGTGTTGGTATGATTGGTTTGATGTTCCGGGGGTTCCGGGTAGGTTCCAGGATATTTTAGTGCGAAAATCATAGTCGTAGCAGGTTCAGAAGGGTTGCAGGACCCGGAACTCACCCACGCGGTCCGCACAAAAATGAGTGCACCCGCGGTGAGTGCTGTGCGGACCGCACAAAAGCGGGCGCGGTAGGTGTCGCGCGGACCGCACAAAAGGGGGCGCGGCCGCAGTGAAGAACCTTCTCACTGGTCCAACTTCGGAAGCTCATATCTTTTGATCTACAAGGAATTTTGAGGTGATTCAAAAACAAAAGTTGTATCCCTTTGTTTCTAGTTTACAGAATGTTAAATATATCACAATTTGGACATCTGTAGCGAATGTTATAGCCAAAATACTAAAGCCTATCACTGCAGAGGAAGGCCTGTGCGGCCGCGGTTGTTTTTGCACGGACCGCACTAGCTTGTGCAGCCCGCGATCATTTGGTGCATCCTGGGGAGGCTGAAATATGAGGGGTACCCTATAAATATGAGGTTTTGGGTTTTATTTAATATTTTGACCTAGAAAGCTCGGATTTTGTCAATTTTTTGAAGGTTTTTCAAGAAATTCATCGGGGTAAGTGATTTTAACTCAGATTTGGCTAGAATACATGAATTTATTACTAAATTCATCATTTAATTCGTGATTTGGGAAGGAATTTGGGAATAAAATTGTGAAACCTTTCAAAAATATAAAATGATGATTTGAAAATGTAAATTTTACCCGATTCCGAGACGTGGGCCCGGGGCTCGAGTTTTGCTAATTTCGGGATTTTTGATATTTTTCAAATGTTTTCGCTTGGGCTTTGTTCCCTTGGCATATTGTGACGTATTCATTCTGATTTTGCATAGATTCGACGCGCGTGGAGGCCAATTCGAGGGGCAAAGGCATCGCGAGCTAGAGAATTAGCGTGTTCTAGGTGAGTAATGGTTGTAAATGATGTCCTCAGGGTTTGAAACCCCGGATTGCACATCGTAGTGCTATATTGAGGTGAGACACGCACTGGGTGATGAGTGTGGGGTCTTTTACTACTAGGGATTGTGACTTGGTCCGTCCTGATTGATGATTTTTACCATGTATTTGACTGAAATTTATTTGTTATCATCATGATTTGTTCATCGACAATTTAAATGATATTTCTACATCATGTTTTGGGCTGAGAACTACTGTTTTACTAATTCCCAAGGGGCTTGTGATGATTTTTGGACTGAGTGAGGCCGAGGGCCATATGTGAGGATATGCTGAGTGATATGAGTTCGAGGGCCTAAGATACTTTATATGCCATGAGGTGGCTTGAGTGATGTGAGGCTGAGTGTCGAGTGATGTGAGGTCGAGTGCCGAGTGATGATGCCACGAGGTGGCTTGATATAGCGCTTGGGCCGTAAGGGGACCCTCCGGAGTGTGCACACCCATATAGAGCGCGGGTACCCATTGTTTTGAGTGATTGATACTATGTCCAAGGGGCTGATACTATTATGAGAGTGAGCCCGAGGGGCTGTTACTGTTCTGATATTGAGCTCGAGGGGCTGGTTCTGTTGATATTATGCCCGAGGGGCGGTTTGTTGTACATGTTTTGCCCAAGGTGCTGTTTACATTTCTATCATTTTTGTTACTCACTTGTAAACTAATTGCTTTACTTGTTGGAAAAAGGGATTTTCACTTGATTTCTCACTACTTTACTGTTTAAAGTGATTTTACTGCTTCAGTATGGAATGCCTTGTGTTTTTACTTGATTTCTTGCCTTCATTCTTTATTTATTATTGTTACTCACTGAGTCGGAGTACTCACATTACTCCCTACACCGTGTGTGTAGATTCAGGTATAGCAGAGTCCGCACCTGATCACCGATTCTTTCCATGCTAGGCAGTGATTTGGAGTTACGAGGTAGCTGTTGACGTCCGCAGCCCCTTGTCTCTCTTATCCTCTATCATTTATGTTTTATTCAGACTGTTGTATCGTATTTCGTACTTTGTAGACCTATAGCAGATTATGTAGTAGCTCATGACTTGTGACACCCCGGTTTGGGCTGTTTCGAGTTGGTTTCCACTATTGTTATCCTTAAAGTTTTCGCAACCTATGGATATTATATTATGTTTATTACTATTTATGATAATTAGCTGCTTAAAGAGGTGTCCCGTTTTGGTCTGGCTGGCCTTGTCTTCACGAGAGGCGCCATCACGACCAGGTTTGGGATTTGGGTTGTGACAAGTTGGTATTAGAGCCTAGGTTACATAGGTCTCACAAGTCATGAGCAAGTTTAGTAGAGTCTCGCGGATCGGTACAGAGACATTTGTATTTATCCTTGAGAGGCTGCAGAACCATTAGAAAAAACTTCATATTCTTGAAACTCTTGTCGTGCGAACTTGTTGGTCCGAGTACTAAACTTTTGTTATTCCATTATCTCACAGATTGTGAGGACACAAGCTACCGGACGAGGTGTGCGACCACCAGTGCCACCAGCAGAGGCCACCAGAGACTGTAGACGCGGTCGTGGTCGTGACAGAGGCAGAGCAGCGAGGACAACACCTGTAGATCCACCAGCTGCCCTAGCTCCGGATCCGACTTCAGCTATGGATGCTCCAACAGCACCAGTTCAGGCACCAGTTGTGCCTATCATGGTTCCGGGTCTTTAGGAGGCCTTAGCACAGAGCTTATCAGTTTGCACTGGCCTGGCTCAGGTAGTTTCAGCCGCTATAGCAGCAACTACTTCACAGGCTAGGGGAGGCAATCAGACCCCCGCTTCTCGCACACCTGAGCAGGTAGTGCAGGGACTACAGACACCAGGGGCACGTCCATCTCAGCCTGTTGCACCAGCTTAGGAGTTTGTTGTTCCAGTTATGTCGGATGATGAGCAGCATCATCTTGAGAGGTTTGGTAGACTCTAGCCTCCGTCATTCAGTGGTGCTGAGGGTGAGGATGCCCAGGGTTTTCTTGATAAGTGTCAGTGGATGCTCCATACAGCAGGGATTCTTGAGACTAGTGGTGTGCCATTTACTACCTTTCAATTCACTGGGGTTGCTTTCACATGGTGGGAGGCGTATGAGAGGCGTAGGCCGGTTGGAGCAGCACCCCTTAGTTGGCAGCAGTTCTCCACTCTCTTCTTGGAGAAGTATGTACCGCAGTCCTGCAGAGAGGAGCTGCATAGACAGTTTGAGTGGCTGCGATAGGGGGATATGACTGTGTCACAGTATGAGTCAAGGTTGTCTGAGTTGGCTCGTCAAGCCATTTGGATGGTTTCGACAGATCCTGAGAGGATCAGGTGATTTGTTGATGGCCTTAACTATCATCTTTGTATTCTTATGACCCAAGAGAGGGTATCGGGTGCTACGTTTGAGGAGGTGGTCGATATCGCTTGCGAGATTAAGACGGTTCGCCGTCATGATCGAGAGGAGAGGGAGGCCAAGAGGCCTCGAGGATCTGGCAGTTATAGTGGTGCTCCTTCGGGGGTCCAGTTCCAGCATGGTAGAGGTCGTTCTTTCAGGCTTGCTCAATCATCCCATCCAGAGTATTGCGGGGCATCTTCGGGTCATGGTCATCATGGATCTCAGTGGGTCCAGTCATCACTTAGTGCCCTCCCAGCTCAGAGTTCATCTCGTGCCCCGTCGGATCTGGGTTTTCTATGCCTAGTGCATCAGTTGGTCACTCTGGTGCGAGGGGTTCCCTTCAGTCCCCTTCTCTAGCACCTGGGAGTTGTTTTGAGTGTGGAGAGTTTGGGCATGTGTGGAGACAGTGTCCTCGTCATATTGCTAGTTCGTCCCAGTAGAGGGGTCAGCCCTCGACTTCTACTCCAGTTACTTCACCACCCGTCCAGCCAGCTAGGGTTGGAGGTCAGGCAGCCAGGGGTCACCCTAGAGGGGGAGGTCGATCAGGGGGCGATCAGGCCTGTTTCTACACACTCCTAGGCAGACCCGACGCCATTGCTTCAGATGCTGTAATTACAGGTATTGTTTCAGTCTGCCACAAAGATTCCTCTGTATTATTTGATCCTGGTTCCACCTTTTCTTATGTGTCATCATACTTTGGTCATTATTTGGGTATGCCCCATGAGTTTCTTGCTTTAACTGTTCATGTAGCTACCACGGTGGGTGATAGTGTTATTGTAAACCGTGTGTACCGGTCATGTGTGGTGACTATTGGGGGTTTGGAGACCCGAGTAGATCTATTGCTATTGAGCATGGTGTATTTTGATGTCATTTTGGGCATGGATTGGCTATCTCCGTGTCGTGCTATTCTAGACTGTCATGCTAAGACAGTCACTTTGGCTATGCCGGGTGTACCGCGGATCGAGTGGAATGGTGTGACTGATTATGTTCCTAGTAGAGTGATATCATTCTTGAAGACCCAACGTATGGTTGGGAAGGGTTGTCTTTCATATCTATCGTTTGTGAGGGATGTTGGAGCTGAAACTCCTAGTATCAATTCTGTCATAGTTGTGAGGGATTTTCCCGATGTGTTTCCTGCAGACCTGCCGGGCATGCCACCGGACAGGGATATTGATTTTGGTATTGTCCTGGTGACGGGCACTTAGCCCATTTCTATTCCTCCATATCGTATGGCACCAGTAGAGTTGAAGGAATTGAAAGAACAACTTCAGGAACTCCTAGATAAGGGGTTCATTCGGCCTAGTGTGTCCCCTTGGGATGCACCTGTTTTGTTTGTGAAGAAGAAGGATGGCACGATGAGTATGTCCATTGATTATATGCAACTGAACAAAGTAACAATTAAGTACAAGTATCCTTTGCCTCGCATTGATGATTTATTTGATCAGCTTCAGGGAGCAAGGGTGTTCTCCAAGATTGATCTACGTTCGGGTTATCACTAGTTGAAGATCCGGGATTCAGATATTCTTAAGACTGCTTTCAGGACTACATATTGTCATTACGAGTTTCTTGTCATGTCTTTCAGGATAACCAATGCCCCAGCAGCATTCATGCACTTGATGAACATTGTATTTTGGCCATATCTGGATTCGTTCGTTATTGTATTCATTGACGATATTCTGGTGTACTCGCGTAGTCAGGAGGAGCACGCGGAGCATTTGATAGTTGTGTTGCAAAGATTGAGGGAGGAGAAGCTTTATGCAAAATTCTCCAAGTGTGAGTTTTGGCTCAGTACAGTGGCTTTCTTGGGGCACGTGGTGTCCAGCGAGGGCATTCAGGTTGATCCGAAGAAGATAGAGGCGGTTTAGAGTTGGCCCAGACCATCTTCAGCCACAGATATTCCTAGCTTTCTTGGGTTGGAAGACTATTATCGCCGGTTTGTTCAGGGATTCTCATCTATCGCATCGCCTTTAACCAAGTTGACTCAGAAGGGTGTTCCATTTGTATGGTCGGACGAGTGTGAGGAGAGCTTTCAGAAACTCAAGACAACCTTGACCACAGCCCAGTATTGGTTTTGCCATCAGCTTCAGGTTCATATACCGTGTATTGTGATGCTTTGAGAGTTGGGATTGGTTGTGTATTGATGCAGGAGGGTAGAGTTATTGCTTATGCTTCTCGTCAATTGAAGCCCCATGAGAAGAACTACCCTTTTCACGATTTGGAGTTACGAGGTAGTTGTTGACGTCCGCAGCCCCTTATCTCTCTTATCCTCCATCATTTATGTTTTCTTCAGACTGTTGTATCGTATTCCATACTTTGTAGACCTATAGCAGATTCTGTAGTAGCTCATGACTTGTGACACCCAGGTTTGGGCTGTGTCGGGATGGTTTCCACTGTTGTTATCGCTAAAGTTTTTGCAACCTATGGATATTATATTATGTTTATTACTGTTTATGATAATTAACTGCTTAATGAGGTGTCCCGTTTTTTGTTTGGCTGGCCTTGTCTTCACGAGAGGCACCATCACGACCTGGTTCGGGAATTGGGTTGTGACATATTAGCCTTTGATTTCCGATTTGGGCGAGAGTATTACTCTCTCTATTATTAGTAGATGCCCTTCCTCTTCCTCGTTGCTGAGGAGGTCTGTATACAGGCCTCATAATCTATAGAGACAAATGGAGAACTAGTAGTTCAAATATTCTCTTGTAAGAAAATCATGAAGGGTATTATCAGACCCTTTTTTGTATATAATTTCGAAATCAAAAGGGGCTAATAAAGCTTGGCACCTTGCAAACATTTGTTTAGAAACATCATGTTTAAAATTTTTATTAAAGATAAACTTTGCTACTTGGCAATCAGTTTTAATCAAAAAAAATTTATTATATAAATCAGTCTGAAATTTCACAACACATTTGACAATAGCAAGAATTTCTTTAGCTACAGTCGCATAATTCTTCTGGGAGACATTCCATTTACCAGAATAAAACTGAACAAGATATTCTTGTTTATCTACTGGAGAACATGTCACGACCCAATTCCCCGAACCCGGTCGTGATGTCGCCTTTCGTGAAGACAAGGCCAGCCAGACCATAACAGACCACCTCTTTTAAACAGTTAAATACCATAAGTAGTTCTAAAATATGATATAATAACCATAATTTGAGGAATTAGCGATAACAACAGTAGAAACCATCCCGACACAGCCTAAACCGAGGTGTCACAAGTCATGAGCAACTAAGAAATCTGGATACAAGTCTACTGAACACTACATCCGATACACTAGTTCTAAAAACATGAAAATGCTAAGATAAGGGAGGCACGGGGGCTGCGGACGTCAATAGCTACCTCGTAGTCTCTGAAATCACTACCTGGACTGGGAGGATCAGTAATCAGGAGCGGACTCTACGACGCCTGAATCTGCACACATGGTGCAGGGAGTAATGTGAGTACTATGACTTAGTGAGTAATAATTATAAATAATAGGTGAAAGTATGAAAACACGTAAAGGCGTAAAGCAATTCCATATCAAGCAGTAAAATCACTTAAAACAGTAAATCAGTGAAGAAATCAAATGATATCCCTTTTTAGAGCAAGTAAAACAGGTAATTTAAAAGGTAAATAACAAGTAGAAATCCGCCCCTCGGGCACAGCATCAATCGCTCAGAACAGTATCAGCCCTCGGGCTCCCTCTTAGTAAAGTATCAGACCCTCGGGCTCAGTATCAATCACTCGGAACAGTATCAGCCCCTCGGGCTCACTCTCAGATCATAGTGAGTACCCGTGCTCACTGTGGGTGTGCAGACTCCGGAGGGGCCCCTTACGGCCCAAGCGCTATATCAAGCCACCTCATAGCATCATCACTCGGTACTCGGCCTCACATCACTCAAGCCACCTCGTGGCATATAAAGTATCTCAGTCCCTCGGCCTCATATCACTCAGCATATCCTCACATATGGCCCTCTTCCTCACTCAGTCCAAAAATCATCACAACCCCTTGGGCATTAGTAAAACAGTAGTTCTCAGCCAAAAACATGATGTAGAAATATCATTTAAGTTTCAAATCTTAGTAAAAGTGGCTGAGTTTGTAAAACAGTAGATATCAATAGGACTGAGTTCAAATAATAAGTCAAGTAGTGATAAAAATCCCCGAATGGTCCAAATAGTTGGCACGAAGCCCAAATATGGCAACCAGCCCAAATCATGATGATAACAAATAAATTTCAGTCAAATACATGGTAAAAATCATCAATCAGGATGGACCAAGTCACAATCCCTAGTAGTAAAAGACCCCACACTCATCACCCAGTGCGTCTCACCCCAATATAGCACTATGATGTGAAATTCGGGGTTTCAAACCCTCAGGACATCATTTACAACCATTACTCACCTAGAACAAGCTAATTCTCTAGCTCGCTATGCCTTTGCCCATCGAATTGGCCTCCACGCGTGTCGAATCTATCCAAAATCAGAACGAATATGCCACAATATGCTAATGGAACAAAGCCCAAGCGAAAACATTCGAAAAATATCAAAAATCCTGAAATTAGCAAAACCCGATCCCCGGGACCACATCTCGGAATCGGGTAAAATTTACATTTTCAGAATCCTCATACCCTCACGAGTCTAACCATACCAAAATTATCCAATTCAGATATCATTTGGTCATTCAAATCATCATTTTATATTTTTGAAAGGTTTCACAATTTTCTTCCCAAATCATGAATTAAATGATGAATTTATTGATAGATTCATGTACTCTAGCCAAATATGAGTTAGAATCACTTAACCCGATGAATTTCTTGAAAAACCTTCGAACAATCGCCAAAATCCGAGCTATCTATGTCAAAATATTAAATAAAAACCAAAAACCTCATATTTATAGAGTACCCCTCAGATCTCAGCCTCCTGGTCCGCACAGAACCACCGCGGTCCACGCAAAAGCACCGCGGTCCGCACAAAACCACCGCGACCTGCACAAAACCACCACGGCCGTACTTCACTTTGTGCGGTCCGCACAGCACATACCGCGGCCGCACTCCTTTTGTATTGTCCGCACAGGTGGGTTCCGAGGCCTGCAACCCTTCTGGAGCTGCTACAGCTATGATTTTGGCCTCAAACATCCCGGAATCTACCCGGAACTCCCGGAACTTCAAACCAATTGTACCAACACATCCCATGACATCGTTCAAACTTGTTCAAAACTTCGGAACGCTCACAACAACATCAATCACCAATTTAACATAGGATCCAAGCCTAAGAACTCCAAGAACTCTTAAATTATGCTTTTGATCAAAAAGTCTATCAAATTTCGTCCGAATGACCTAAAATTTTGCACACACATCCCAAATGACACAATGAAGTTACTTGTCACTCTCGGAATTCCATTCTGACCCCTATATCAAAGTCTCTCCTATGAACCGGAACCGCCAAAATATCAACTTTGCCAATTTAAGCCTAAATCTTCTCTACAACTCCAAAAACCATTCCGATCGCGCTCCTAAGTCACAAATCACCTCCTGAAGCTAACCGAACAATCGGAACTCACTTCCGAGCCTTCCAACACATAAGTCATCATCCGGTTGACTTTTTCAACTTAAGCCTTCTTAAAAGAGACTAAGTTTCTCATTTCTTACCAAATCCTTTCCGAACTTGAACTAATCAACCCGATCACATAAAATACGGATAACGAAGCGTAAAGAAGCTAAAATAGGGGAAAAAGGAGCGGTAAGTCATGAGACGAATGGCCGGGTCGTCACATCCTCCCCAACATAAATGAACGTTCGTCCTCGAACGAGCCAAGAAACATACCTGAAGCCTCAAACAGGTGAGGATATCTGCTCTGCATCTCCCGCTCGGCCTCCCAGGTAGCCTCCTCCACGGGCCGACCTCTCCACTGCACTTTCACTGAAGCTATATTCTTTGACCTCAACTTCCGAACCTGACGACCCAAAATAGCTACTGGCTCCACATCATAGGTCAAATCATCATCCAACTGAACCGTGCTGAAATCCAAAACATGAGACAGATCCTCAATATACTTTCGGAGCATAGAAACATGAAATACCGGATGCACACTTGACACACTGGGTGGCAAAGCAAGTTTATAAGTCACCTCCCCAATCCTCCAAAGCACCTCAAAAGACCCAATGAACCGCGGACTCAACTTCCCTTTCTTCCCAAACCTCATAACATCCTTCATTGGCGAAACATTCAGCAAGACCTTCTCACAGACCATGTAGGATACATCTTGAACCTTTCGGTCCGCATAACTCTTCTGACGCGACTGCGTTGTACGAAGCCTCTCCTGAATCACCTTCACCTTCTCTAAGGCATCCTGAACCAAATCTATCCCCAATAGTCTAGCCTCGCCGGGCTCGAACCAACCAACTGGAGATCTACACCGCCTCCCGTACAAAGCCCCATACGGAGCCATCTGAATACTCGACTGGTAGCTATTGTTGTAAGCAAACTCTGCAAGCGGTAGAAACTCAACCCATGAACCTCCAAAGTCAATAACACAAGCACGCAACATGTCCTCCAATATCTGAATCATACGCTCGGACTGTCCGTCCGTCTGAGGATGAAAAGTTGTGCTCAACACCACTTGAGTACCCAACTCTCGCTGAATAGATTTCCAAAACTGGGAAGTAAACTAAGTACCTCTATCTGAGATGATGGAAACCTGAACACCATGCAACCAAACAATCTCCCGGATATAAATCCCTGCCAACCGCTTTGAAGAATAGGTAGTACACATATGGATGAAGTACGCAGACTTGGTCAGCCGATCCACAATCACCCAAATAGCATCAAACTTATTCAAAGTCCGAGGAAGTCCAACCATAAAGTACATAGTGATCCTCTCCTACTTCCACTCGGGAATAACCATCTGTTGAAGCAAGCCACCTGGTCTCTGATGCTCATATTTTACCTGTTGACATTTGAGACACCGAGCTACAAATCCCATTATATCTTTCTTCATTCTTCTCCACCAATAGTGCTGCCTCGAATCTTGATACATCTTTGCGGCACCTAGATGAATGGAATACCGCGAGCTATGGGCCTCTTCCAGAATTAACTCCCGAAGCCCATCCATATTGGGCACGCAAATCCGGCCCAACATCCTCAACACCCCATCATCACCGATGGTCACATCTCTGGAATCATCATGCTGAATTATGTCCTTAAGGACAAGCAAATACGGATCATCATACTAGCACTCTCTGATGCGATCATATAAGGAAGATCGAGAAACCACACATGTCAACACTCGACTGGGCTCCTAAATATCCAATCTCACGAACCGATTGGCCAAGGCCTGAACATCAACTGTAAGAGGTCTCTCCCTGGGATGTATTCCATACTTCCCACACTCACTGCCTTTCGACTCAAAGCATCGGCCACCACAGTGGCCTTTCCCGGATGGTACAATATAGTGATATCAAAATCCTTAAAAACTCTAACCATCTCCGCTGCCTCAAATTAAGATCTTTCTGCTTGAACAAATGCTGGACACTGCGATGATTAGTGAATACCTCACAAGATACGTCATACAAGTAATGCCTCCAAATCTTCAATGGATGAACTATGGCGGTCAACTCCAAATCATGAACAGAGTAGTTCTTCTCATGGGGCTTCAACTGACGAGAAGCATAAATAATAACTCTACCCTCTTTCCTAAATACACAACCAATCCCAACTCTCGAAGCATCACAATATACGGTATATGAACCTAAAGCTGATGGCAAAACCAATGCTGGAGCTGTGGTCAAAGCTGTCTTGAGCCTCCGAAAGCTCTCCTCACACTCGTCTAACCATACAAATAGAGCACTCTTCTGAGTCAACTTGGTCAAGGGTGATGCAATGGATAAGAATCCCTTAACAAACCGACGATAATAGCCTGCCAACCCAAGAAAGCTACGATTCTCTGTGGCTGAGGACGGTCTAGGCCAACTCTAAACCGCCTCTATCTTATTTGGATCAACCTGAATACCCTTGCTGGACAACACGTTTCCCAAGAAAGACACTGAACTGAGTCAAAACTAGCACTTGGAGAATTTTGCATAAAGCTTCTCCTCCCTCAATCTCTGCAACACAACTCTTAAATGCTCTACGTGCTCCTCCTGACTACGCGAGTACACCAGAATATCGTCAATGAATACAATAACAAACGAATCCAAATAAGGCCGGAACACAATGTTCATCAAATGCATGAATGTTGCTGGGGCATTGGTTAGCCGAAAGACATCACAAGGAACTCATAATGACCATATCTGTTCCTGAAGACAGTCTTAAGAATATTTGAATCCCTGATATTCAACTAGTGATAACCGGAACGGAGATCAATCTCGGAAAACACTTTTGCTCCCTGAAGCTGATCAAATAAATCATCAATGCGAGGCAAAGGATACTTGTTCTTAATTGTTACTTTGTTCAATTGCCTATAATCAATTCACATTCTCATCGTGCCATCCTTTTTCTTCACAAACAAAACCGGTGCACCCCAAGGTGACACACTAGGCAGAATAAACCCTTTATCTAGGAGTTCCTGAAGCTGTTCTTTCAATTCCTTCAACTCTGCTAGTGCCATACCATATGGCGGAAGAGAAATGGGCTGAGTGCCTGGCACCAGGTCAATACCAAAATCAATATCCATATCCGGTGGCATGCCCGGCAGGTCTGCAGGAAACACATCGGGAAAATCCCTCAAAACTGGGACAGAGTCAATGTTAGGAGTCTCGGCTCCCACATCCCTCAGAAACGCTAAATATGAAAGGCAACCCTTCTCAACCATACGTTGGGCCTTCAAGAAAGATATCACCCTACTAGGAACATAATCAATCACACCACGCCACTCGATCCGCGGTACACCAGGCATAGCCAAAGTGACTGTCTTAGCATGACAGTCTAGAATAGCACGACACAGAGATAGCCAATCCATGCCCAAAATGACATCAAAATCCACCATTCTCAATAACAATAGATCTACTAGGGTCTCCAGACCCCCAATAGTCACAACACATGACCAGTACATACAGTTTACAATAACAGTATCGCCCACCAGGGTAGATACATGAACAGGTAAAGCAAGATGAACTCTGGGCTGGAAGGGCACTAAGTGATAACTGGCCCTGCTGAGTACCGTGATAACCATGTCCCGAAGATGCCCCACGATAACCTGGGCGGGCTGACTGAGCAGGCCTGAAAGAATGACCTCTACCATGCTGGAACTAGCGCCTCAAAGGAGCACCACTATAACTTCCAGATCCTCGAGGCCTCTTGGCCTCCCTCTCCTCCCTATCCTAACGGCAAACCGTCTCAATCTCGTGAGCGATATCAACCACCTCCTCGAACGTAGCACCCATTACTCTATCTCTAGTCATCAGAATAAGGAGATGGTAGTTAAGTCCATTAATAAATCTCTTGATCCTCTCACGATTTGTCGGAACCATCCAGACGGCATGACGTGCCAACTCAAAAAACCTCGACTCATACTGTGACACAATCATATCCCCCTGTCACAACCACTCAAACTTCCTACGCAGCTCCTCTCTGTGAGACTGCGGTACATACTTCTCCAAGAAGAGAGTGGAGAACTACCGGCCTACGCCTCTCATATGCCTCCCACCAAGTAAAGGCAGCCCTAGTAAACTGAAAGGTGGTAAATGCCACACCACTAGTCTCAAGAATACCTGTTGTACAGAGCATCCACTGACACTTATCAAGAAAACCCTGGGCATCCTCGCCCTCAGCACCACTGAATGACAGAGGCTGGAGTCTACCAAACCTCTCAAGACGACGCTGCTCATCATCCGACATAACTAGCACAATAAACTCCTGAGCTGGTGCAACCAGCTGAGCTGGAGATGCCCCCACTGTCTGTAGTCCCTGCACTACCTGCTCAGGTGTGCGAGCAGCGGAGGTCTGATTGCCTCCCCCGGCATGTGAAGTAGTTGTTGCTGTAGTGGCTGAAACTGCCTGAGCCAGGCTAGTGCAAACTGATAAGATCTGTGCCAAGGCCTCCTGAAGACCCAGAATCATGATGGGCACAGCTGGTGCCTGAACTGGTGCAACTGGAGCCTAATCTGGAGCTAGGGAAGCTGGTGGATCTATAGGTGCTACCCTCGCTGCTCTTCCTCTGCCATGACCAGGACCGCGTCCACGACCTCTGGTGGACTCAGTGGGTGGCACTGGTGGTCGTCCACCTCGTCCGGTATCTCGCGTCCTCACCATCTGTGAGACAATGGAATAGCAGAAGTTTAGTACTCGGACCAACAAGTTCGCACGACAAGAGTTTCACGAATATGAAGTTTTTCCTAAAAAGGTTCTGCAGCCTCTCGAGGATAAATACAGACGTCTTTGTACCGATCCATAAGACTCTACTAACCCGCTCATGACTCGTGAGACCTATGTAACCTAGGCTCTGATATCAACTTGTCACGACCCAATTCCCCGAACCTGGTCGTGATGGCGCCTCTCATGAAGACAAGGCCAGCCAGACCATAACAGACCACCTCTTTTGAGTAGTTAAATACCATAAGTAGTTCTAAAACATGATATAATAACCATAATTTGCGGAATTAGCGATAACAACAGTAGAAACCATCCCGACACAACCTAAACCGGGGTGTCACAAGTCATGAGCAACTAAGAAATCCGGATACAAGTCTGCTGAACACTAAATCTGAAAAAATAGTTCTAAAACATGAAAACTATAAGATAAGGGAGGCACAGGGGCTACGGACATCAACAACTACCTTGTAGTCTCTGAAATCACTGCCTGGACTGGGAGGATCAGCGCTCAAGAGCGGACTCTACTATGCCTGAATATGCACACATGGTGCAGGGAGTAATGTGAGTACTCCGACTCAATGAGTAATAATTATAAATAATGGCTGAAAGTATGAAAACATGTAAAGGCACAAAGCAATTCTATATCAAGCAGTAAAATCACTTAATAGTAAATCAATGAAGAAATCAAATGATATCCTTTTTTAAAGCAAGTAAAACAGGTAATTTAACAGGCAAATAATAAGTAGAAATCCGCCCATCGGGCATAGCATCAATCGCTCAGAACAGTATCAGCCCCTCGGGCTTACTCTCAGATCATAGTGGGTACCCGCGCTCCCTGTGGGTTTGCAAACTCCGAGGGGCCCCTTATGGCCCAAGAGCTATATCAAGCCACCTCGTGGCATCATCACTCGGCACTTGGCCTCACATCACTCGGCCCTCGGCCTCACATCACTCAAGCCACCTCGTGGCATATAAAGTATCTCAGTCCCTCGACCTTATATCACTCAGCATATCCTCACATATGGCCCTTGGCCTCACTCAGTCCAAAAATCATCACAAGCCCATTGCGCATTAGTAAAATAGTAGTTCTCGTCTCAAAACATGATGTAGAAATATCATTTAAGTTTCAAGTCTGAGTAAAAGTGGCTGAGTTTGTAAAACAGTAGATATCAATAGGACTGAGTTCAAATAATAAGTCAAGCAGTGAGGAAAATAGTTATAAAAATCCCCGAAGGGGCCAAATAGTTGGCACGAAGCCTAAATATGGCTATCAGCCCAAATCATAATGATAACAAATAAATTTTAGTCAAATACGTGGTAAAAATCATCAATCGGGACGAACCAAGTCACAATCCCCGGCAATAAAAGACCCCACACTCATCATCCACCGCGTGTCTCACATAAATATAGCACTACGATGTGCAATCCAGGGTTTCAAACCCTCAGGACATCATTTACAACCATTACTAACCTCGAACCGACTAATTCTCTAGCTCGTGATGCCTTTGCCCCTCGAATTGGCCTCCACGCGCGTCGAATCTATCAAAAATCAGAACGAATACGTCACAATATGCTAAGGGAACAAAGCCCAAGCGAAAACATTCGAAAAATATCAAAAATCCCGAAATTAACAAAACCCGAGCCCTGGGCCCACGTCTCGGAATCGGGTAAAATTTACATTTTCAGAATCCTCATACCCTCACGAGTCTAACCATACCAAAATTATCCAATTCTAATACCATTTGGTCCTTCAAATCATCATTTTATATTTTTGAAAGGTTTTACAGTTTTCTTCCCAAATTCCATCCCAAATCATGAATTAAATGATGAATTCAATGATAGAATCACTTACCCCGATTAATTTCTTGAAAAACCTTCGAAAAATCGCCAAAATCCGAGCTCTCTAGGTCAAAATATTAAATAAAAACCAAAAACCTCGTATTTATAGAGTACCCCTCAGATCTCAGCCTCCCAGTCCGCACAGAACCACCGCGGTCTGCGCAAAAGCACCGCGGTCCGCACAAAACCACCGTGGCCGCACTTCATTTTGTGCGGTTCGCACAACACATACCGCGGTCACACTTCCTTTTGTGCGGTCCGCGCGGGTGGGTTCCAAGGCCTGCAACCCTTCTAGAGCTACTACAGCTATGATTTTGGCCTCAAACATCCCGGAACCTACCCGGAACTCCCGGAACTTCAAACCAATTGTATCAACACATCCCATGACATCGTTAAAACTTGTTCAAAACTTCGGAACGCTCACAACAACATCAATTACCAATTTAACATAGGATTCAAGCCTAAGAACTCCAAGAACTCTTAAATTATGCTTTCGATCAAAAAGTCTATCAAATCTCGTCCGAATGACCTAAATTTTATCACACACATACCAAATGACACAACGAAGCTATTGTCATTCTCGGAATTCCATTATGACTCATGTATCAAAATTTCTCCTATCAACCGGAACCTCCAAAATATCAACTTCGCCAATTTAAGCCTAAATCTTCTTTTCAACTCCAAAAACCATTACGATCGTGCTCCTAAGTCAAAAATAACCTCCCGAAGCTAACCAAACCATTGGAACTCACTTCTGAGCCTTCCAACACATAATTCAATATCCGGTTGACTTTTCCAATTTAAGCCTTCTTAAAAGAGACTAAGTGTCTCATTTCTTACCAAATCCTCTCCTAACTCGAACTAATCAACCCGATCACATAAAATACGTATAACGAAGCAGAAAGAAGCTGAAATAGGGAAAAATGGAGTAGTAACTCATGAGATGACTGGCCGGGTCGTCACAGAACATTGTTTTAATATCCCTCCATAACCAATATCATAGGCATTAGTTTCCACAACCTTTGCCCAGGTGGGATTGTCGAGAGTCAAACAGGGAAGGTTATTAACCTTTTGTTTAATTCTCTTGACTGCTTCAATATGAGTGTCAGTCCAAGCTTCAGGGTTCTTCTTTAATCTTTCATAAAGAAGAGCAGTATCTTTAGCAAGGTCATTTATAAAAGGAGAAATATAATTTAAGCTTCCTAGAAATCTCTGAAGCTGGGTTTTATCTGTAATTATATCAGGGAACTTAGAAGCAAATTCAATACTTCTACTAATAGGAATAATGCTACCCTTCTCAATGTTATGTCCCAAAATTCTAACAGAAGTTTGGAAAATCATCATTTTTGGTTTTGATATAACTAAACAATTTTGAATAATAGTCTTTTTGAACAAATCTAAATGTTTGAAATGAGATTCTATATTTTTTGAAAATACTAGAATATCATCAATATAAACAATTATGAAGTCCGTATAAGGAAGGAAAATATCATTCATAATTTATTGAATTTCAGAGGGAGCATTTTTCAAACCAAAGGGCATAACATTCCATTCATATTGACCCATTGGCACATTGAAAGAAGTTTTATATCTATGTGATTCAGATATCTGAATTTGCCAATAACCTGATTTTAAATAAAATTTGGAAAATATAATGGCATTATGTAATCTATCTAATAAATCCTTTTTATTAGGAATAGGATATCTAATCCATTTTAACACCTTATTAAGGGGCTTGTAATAAATAACTAATCCAGGAACTCCTCGTTCCTGTTCAGCATTATTAACATAAAAAGTAGTACAAGACCATTTGAACTTTGAGGGTCTAATTAAACTCTTTTGCTGTAAGGAATCAATTTCTTTTTTGCATAACTCCAAATACTCAGAGTTCATCTGACAAGTTCGAGTCTTGCTAGGGATATTATCCTCATAAAAGTTTTCTTCATAAGGAAGACTTATAATATGCTTTTTTCTACTCCAAAATTGATTCAGATGGTCACCACAAATAGAAGTAGAAAATTGGATTTTGAGAAAATTAATTTTTTCTACTAACTTAGGATTTTTTAAATCCTGTTCAATCGTAATGGAACAAATTTCATTTTTCAAAAATTCAATTTGATTGACTTTTGAAGAAATAGAAATAATATCATATAAAAATCTTTGAACTGACCTAGTTATAAACTCAAAAGTGGTACTCTTACCATTGTAAGTACCAATAAAACTTTTTTATCCCAATATAAAAAAGCATTAGTTTAATAAAAAATGGGAAACCAAGTATTACATCCCTATCAATGCCTTTTACCAAAACAAAACTTTCAGGAATGCATGTATCGTGTTGGAAAATATAAGCCCTAGGTAATTTATATGAAATATCCATTGCACCACCACTAGCATTTTTTAAACGGTGAGTGATTTTATGAAAATATCTAGAAGGTATTACTCCTTTTTTTACACAATTTAAATCTGCTCCACTATCAAATAAAACAACAAACTCTTTTTTGAAATTGTATTCAATTAAAAGAGTTATTTTTATTACAAACTTTTGGGTGATAAAATATTGCAGTTTTTCTAAAAATTCATCTTCAGGAAAATACATTACTGCTAGTAAAGTATTAGCAATTTTTTCTTCTGAAGGACTAGCAATATTGTCTATCTCAGTAATCTTAACACTGGGATCTGTATTAATCACCACAGACTTTTCTAATCTGAAAATCCTTTCATCTAAGGCTACATTTGAAGCCTTTAATTCCGAGATTTCTTTCTTGAGATAATTTATCTAAATACTTAAATTTTGGACAGTAGCAAGCCTTTCGGGCTGAGACTTATTTTTTACCATTTTTCTGATTTAAGACATGGTGTAAGGTCCTTTTTGAGATGGAATATCTTCCACCTCTGTTCCTACTTCTGCACTAGTAGGAATCTTATCTATTAGTTGGGACCATAATTCAGGGTCTTTAATAACCCTTAAAAGATCAATCAAATTTTCGTTAGATATAACATTGATCTTCAGGTCTCTAAATTGGGAGTAGATCTTAAAAAGTTCATCGTTGGTATTACAACAATGATTTCAGCATTGTCCCTTATTACAGAACTCTTGCTCTTCTTCAGAACATGAAGTATAACGTTCTTCATGAAGGACCCTTAGGTCTTCACTTGTTGATGAAGAACCTCCATCAGTGTCAGATATTTCTGGAGAAGAATTTAAAAGAATCTTACATAAAGATTATTTGATATGATCATCTAAATCAAGTTCCTTGATCTTGTCCTTGATTTTACAATCCTTAGCGTAATGGCCTACTCTACCACATTTATAACAGGCCTGATGATTTTTGGATTTAATAAAACCCTTTCTGGCTTTATGAAAAGCCTTTCTTCATTGGGTCCTTTCCTGCCGTTTGTCCGACGAACCCTTTTTCCTTTTGAAATCTTTTTATGAGATTTCTTCTTCTTGGAAGGTATATCAATGGCGAACTTTTCACAAAATTTCCCTAATTGTTGTCTCTCAGTGAGACGATGTTTCTGAATTTGTTTGTTTAGCTTGATCTCATTACACCGAGCTAAACCTTCCTGAGTATTCTGGGTGAACAGGTTATTAAGATCCACGAGAAATTGGAAAAGCTTATAGCTGAGGTCCAAAAAATCCAACAGAAGGATACTAAAGGTAAAGAGAAAATCGCTACTGCAAGTATCCAACCACCTCTTAAGGTAAAAGACTTTAAATTGAAAATTCTGGATGACGTAAGTCTAGAAAATATTGAAGAACTTCTTGTTAAGAAGCTAGGTGAATTTAGAACATGCATCTACTAGCAATCTGAAAATAGATGAAGAGATTAATAAAATCACTGAAAAGTATGATCGAAAACCATACCAAAGAATGTTATGTTATCCAAGACCAACTCCTCAAGATGTCTTAATAGAAGAACAGGACAATGACCACTACCACCAGGGTTATAGTGGGTCAGATATCTATGAAATATCCATTGCCTCGCTACTCTAACTCTGCCACGACCGCAACCATGCCCACGGCCTCTGGTGGTCTCAGCTTGTGGCACTGGTGGTCGTCCACCTGGTCCGGTAGCTCGCGTCCTCTCCATTTGTGAGAGAATAGAATAATAGAAGTTTTAGTTCTCTGATCAATATAGTCGCACGACAAGAATTTCAAGAATGTAAAGTTTTTCCTAAAGGTTCTGCAGCCTCTCGAGGATAAATACAGACGTCTCCGTACCGATCCGCGAGACTCTACTAAACTGTCTCATGACTTGCGAGACCTATGTAATTTAGGCTCTGATACCAACTTGTCACGACCCCAACCCCCGGTCGTGATGGCACCCAACACATTGCTAGGCAAGCCTAACCAATAAACAACCTTAACCCATTTCTCATGCAGTTCATTACTAGCCATTATAGTTGGTTTACCAAATCATCTTATTAAAAGTCTGAAGTAAGAGTTAAACATGCGGAATTTCAAATAATAATCCAACTACATAGCCCATATAGATCTTATGTCACAAGTCAGAGCCTCTAATACAGGTTTACCAATCTAATACATATTAGTCTAGGTAATTGCAGATAAAACAAAAGGATAGAAAGGAGAGATCAGGGCTGTGGACACCATGCAGTTACCTCGATGCTCCCGGATATACGCTGCTCAACTGAAGAATCCTCACTCAGCCTCAGATGCACCTGGATCTACACACAAGGTGCAGGGAGTAATATGAGTATTCCGACCCAGTGAGTAATAAGCATAAATAATGACTAAGAATAAGAAATCACGAAGAATCATAGAGTAATCTATAATGCGGTAGTTTAAAACAAGTAATATGAAAACAATAAACCAATGAAAACCAAATATGATAATTCTACAACAAATAAGCAGTTAATTGATAGACATAAATTAAATCAACACATAGAATGGTACCCTGTAGTACCCGCTGCGGCGCGCAGTCCGATCCATTTATTTATCGTCGATGGTGCTCACTGGGGTTTGCAGACTCTAAGAGGGGCCCTTTACGGCCCAAGCGCAATAACAAGCCATCTTGTGACATCAACTAGGCCCTCGACCTCAATATTGATATAATATTGCTGCGGCGCACAGCCCGATCTCATACTCAGTCCAGAAATCACATAAGCCCCTCGGGCAATAATAAAATAGTAGTCCTCAGCCCAAAACATCATTAGAAATATTATTCAAGTTTCAAATCTGAGTAAAAGTGGCTGAGTTTGTAAAACAATATTAAACAATAGGACTGAGACCAAGTAATATGTCAAATAGTGAAGAAACGGTGATAACAATCCCCGAAGGGTCCAAATAGTTGGCACAAATACCAAATATGGCAATCAGTCCAAATAATGATGATAACAATTATGCTTCAATCAAATACGCGGTAAAACATCACTCGGGACGGACCAAGTCACAATCCCAATAGTAAACGACCCCACACTCACCATCAAGCGCGTGTCTCACCTAAATATAGCACTACGATGTGCAAATCCGGGGTTTCAAACCCTCAGGACATCATTTACATTCATTACTCACCTCGAACCGGCCAAAACTCTAGCTCGCTATGCCCTTGCCTCCCAAATCAGCCTCCTCGCGCGTCGAATCTGACCAAGAACGAATACGTCACAATATGCTAAGGGAACATAACCCAAGCAAAAACAATCGGAAAATATCAAAAATCTCGAAATTAGCAAACCCCAAGCCCCGGGCCCACTTATCGAAACTCAGAAATTTTCACATAATTAGATTACTTATCACTCGACGAGTTCATACATACCAAAAGTTCTCAATTCCGACCTCAAATGGTCCCTCAAATCCCAATTCAAATGTTCAAAATCCCAAGCCCTAGTTCTTCCAGTTTTAGCTTAAATTCCATGAATTTCTAGGTTAATTTCACAATAGAATCACGTTTTTGGTTCATAAAACTTACCTCCAATCAATTCTCCTTGAATCCCTCTTTAATCTCCCAAAAAGAGCTCTCAAAATGATCAACTATGGTGGAAAAATGGCTCAAAATCGCGGAGGAAATGTCTTATAAACTTTCTGCCCAGTCCTGATATTCCTTCTTCGCGAATGCGGTCAACGTCTCGCGTTCGCGAAGCACAAACTTACGTTGACCAATTTTTTCCTTATGCGAACGCGTCACACCAATCGCGAACGCGATGCTTCTGCTTCCTACACCTTCGCGAACACAACAACCTTACGCGAACGCGATGAACAAAATGCCTTGGACCCCAATTTGCTCTACGCGATCGCGAGTGCCTTCTCGCGAACGCGATGCACTGCTTCCCATCCTTTCGCGAATGCGAGGCACCTCTCACAAACGCGAAGGCTTAATTCTAGTCTTCATCAAATCCTTCTACGCGAACGCGACATACCCCTCGCGAATGCGAAGGGTTATTTTCTGCAACACCTGAACTCCCAAAATCTGCAACTTTTCAACTTAGAAAATGGTCCGATTGACCACCCGAAACTCACTCGAGGCCCCCGGGACCTCAACCAAGAGCACCAACATGTCCTAAAACCTCATTCAAACTTGTTCCAATCATCAAAACACCTCAAACAACACCAAAACCATTAATTCTCATCGAATTCAAGCCTAAGTTTCTAAAAACTTCCGAAATACGTTTTTGATCCAAAACCCAACCAAACCACATCCAAATGACCTGAAATTTTGCACACATATCCCAAATTACATAGCGAAGCCGTAGAAACTCTCGTAATTCCATTCCGACCCTCGAATCAAAATCTCATCTATCAACTGGAAATCGCCAAAATACTAACTTCGCCAATTCAAGCCTAATTCTACACCGGACCTCCAAAACCACTTCTGATCACACTCCTAAGTCACAAATCATTTTCTGAAGCTAATCAAACCATTAAAACTCACATCCGAGCCCTCTAACTCATAAGTCAACATCCGGTTGACTTTTTCCAACTTAGGCCTTCTTAAAAGAGAGTAAGTGTCTCATTTCTTACCAAAACCACGCCAAACACAAACCAACCAACTCGACCACATAAAACACGGATAATGAAGCATAAAGAAGTAGAAATGGGGGAAAAAAGAGCGGTAACTCATGAGACAACTGGTCGGGTCGTCACATTTTTAAAACCCAGATGGGCTGTTTTCAGAAAATGGTTTCATGAAAACATGACTCCCCAATTGGTACAATTTTTTAGATGTGACTTTTATACCGACATTAGCAAGAAAAATTAAATCATTGCTTTTGTTCCATGGTTTATATCTAAGCATGTTTATAACTATATTTCTGTGTTAGAAAGAGATTATACGCTCACAAATGGAAATATTGTTAATTCTATTTTTTCACCCCAACAATCTTTTCATATAGGGGAAAAAGATAAAATTATTTACTGCACTGCTTTTTCAAAAATATTTGAAAATGATGTTGCTACAATAACTGCAAAGAACCTGAATACTATGCTTACTCAGAACAATTATACTAATATGTATGTGAGTATTCTGGGTGAACAGGTTATTAAGATCCATGAGAAATTGGACAAGCTTATAGCTGAGGTTCAAAAAATCCAACAGAAGAATACTAAAGCTAAAGAGAAAATCGCTACAGCAAGTATCCAACTACCTCCTGAGGTAAAAGACTTTAAATTGAAAAGTCTGGATGACGTAAGTCTAGAAAATATTGAAGAACTTCTTGTTAAGAAGCTGGGTGAATTTAGAGCTAGTCCTCTAAGTTTAGAGCATGCATCTACTAGCAATCTGAAAGTAGATGACGAGATTAATAAAATCTCTGAAAAGTATGCTCGATAACCATACCAAAGAATGTTTTACTATCCAAGACCAACTCCTCAAGATGTCCTAATAGAAGAACATGACAATGAACACTACCACCAGGGTTATAGTGGGTTAGATATCTATGAGTGGAATATAGATGGTCTTGCTGAAAGACAGATCTATACGACAGTACATAGAATGCTTATGTACAGTACTATCTGTAAAGTTAATAAAAATACAGATAGGGCAATTGCATAAATGATTATTGCCGGATTTACTAGTCAGTTGAAAGGATGGTGGGATAATTATCTCACTCATGACCAACGTTTTCAAATAATGAACGCAACCAAGACTGAAGACGATAAGACTGTTCAAAATCAGTCTATTCTTTAGTCATGAATATCATCGAACACTTTTCTGGAAGATGGTCTGATAATAGTGAGACCATTAGAACGATGCTCCAGAATTTGAGATTTAAAACCCTCACATCTTTCCGATGGTATAAAGATGTTTTCTTATCCATAATGATGGAATTACCAAAGAATAATAGTACTCATTGCAAGTCCAAATTCATAAATAGACTCCCTCTATTTGTTGAAAGGATTCAAAAGGTTCTTAGAGGCAGAGGAATGAGTATTGATTATAATAATTACTCATATGGTAAACTATTTAGTGTATGCACTCAGGAAGGTTTAGCTATGTGTAATGAGATCAAGATCAACCAACAAATTAAGAAACATCGTCTCACTGAGTGACAACAATTAGGTGAATTTTGTGAACAGTTCGCCATTGATATACCTTCCAAGACGAAGAAATCCCATAAAAAGGATTTCAAAAGGAAAAAGGGTTCGCCGGAGAAACGGAAGGAAAAGACCCAAAGAAGAAAGGATTTATATAAAGCCAGAAAGGGTTTTATTAAATTCAAAAACCCTCAGGCTTGTTATAAATGTGGTAGAGTAGGCCATTACGCTAAGGATTGTAAAATCAAGGACAAGATCAAGGAACTTGATTTGGATGATCATATCAAAGATTCTTTATGTAAGATTCTTTTAAATTATTCTCCAGAAATATCTGACACTAATGAAGGTTCTTAATCAACAAGTGAAGACCTAAGGGTCCTTCATGAAGAAAGTTATACTTCATCTTCTGAAGAAGAGCAAGAGTTCTATAATAAGGGACATTGCTCAAATCATTGTTGTAATACCGACGATGAACTTTTTAATATTTACTCCCAATTTAGAGACTTGAAGATCAATGTTCTATCTAACGAAAATTTGATTGATCATTTAAGGGTTATTAAAGACCCTAAATTAAGGTCCTAACTAATAGATAAGATTCCTACTAGTACAGAAGTAGGATTAGAGGTGGAAGATATTCCATCTCAAAAAGGACCTTACACCATGTCTGAAATCAGAAAAATGGTGAAAAACAAGTCTCATCCTGAAAGGCTTGCTACTGTCCAAGATTTAAGTATTGAGATAAATTATCTCAAGAAAGAAATCTCGGAATTAAAAGCTTCAAATGTAGCCTTAGATGAAAGGATTTTCAGATTAGAAAAGTCTGTGTTGATTAATACAGATCCCAGTGTTAAGATTACTGAGATAGATAATATTGCTAGTTCTTCAGAAGAAAAAACTGCTAACACTTTACTGGCACTAATGGATTTTTAATATTGCTAATATTTTATCACCCAAAAGTTTTTAATAAAAATAACTCTTTTAATTGACTACAATTTCAAAAAAGAGTTTGTTGCTTTATTTGATAGTGGAGAAGATTCAAATTGTGTAAAAGAAGGAGTAATACCCTCCAGATATTTTAATAAAACCACTCACCGTTTAAAAAATGCTAGTGGTGGTGCAATGGGTATTTCATATAAATTACCTAGGACTTATATTTGCCAACAGGATACATGCATTCCTGAAAGTTTTGTTTTGGTAAAAGACATTGATAGAGATGTAATACTTGGTGTCCCATCTTTTATTAAATTAATGCTTTTTTATATTGGGGTACAAAAAGTTTTACTGGTACTTACAATGGTAAGAGTATCACTTTTGAGTTTATAAGTGAGCCAGTTCAAAAAAATTTAAATGATATTATTTCTAATAATATTTCTTCAAAAATCAATCAAATTGAATTTTTGGAAAATGAAATTTGTTCCATTACGATTGAACAGGATTTAAAAAAATCCTAAGTTAGTAGAAAAAATTAATTTTCTACTTCTATTTGTGGTGACCATCCGAATCAATTTTGGAGTAGAAAAAGCATATTATAAGTCTTCCTTATGAAGAAGACTTTTCTGAGGATAATATCCCTACCAAGGCTCGACCTTGTCAGATGAGCTCTAAGTATTTGGAGTTATGCAAAAAGGAAATTGATTCCTTACAGCAAAAGGGTTTAATTAGACCCTCAAAGTCCAAATGGTCTTGTACTGCTTTTTATGTTAATAAGCATGCTGAATAGGAACGAGAAGTTCCTAGATTAGTTATTGATTACAAGCCCCTTAATAAGGTGTTAAAATGGATTAGATATCATATTCCTAATAAAAAGGATTTATTAGATAGATTACATGATGCCATTATATTTTCCAGATTTGATTTAAAATCAGGTTATTGGAAAATTCAGATATCTGAATCAGATAGATATAAAACTGCTTTCAATGTGCTAATGGGTCAATATGAATGGAATGTTATGCCTTTTGGTTTGAAAAATGCTCCCTCTGAATTTCAAAAATTATGAATGATATTTTCCTTCCTTATACGGACTTCATAATTGTTTATATTGATGATATTCTAGTATTTTCAAAAAATATAGAATCTCATTTCAAACATTTAGATTTGTTCAAAAAGACTATTATTCAAAATGGTTTAGTTATATCAAAACCAAAAATGATGATTTTCCAAACTTCTGTTAGATTTTTGGGACATACCATTGAGAAGGGTAAGATTATTCCTATTAGTAGAAGTATTGAATTTTCTTCTAAGTTCCCTAATATAATTACGGATAAAACTCAGCATCAGAGATTTCTAGGAAGCTTAAATTATATTTCTCCTTTTATAAAGGACCTTGCTAAAGATACTGCTCTTCTTTATGAATGATTAAAGAAGAACCCTAAAGCTTGGACTGACAGTCATATTGAAGCAGTCAAGAGAATTAAACAAAAGGTTAATAACCTTCCCTATTTGACTCTCCCCAATCCTACCTGGGCAAAGGTTGTGGAAACTGATACATCTGATATTGGTTATGGCGGGATATTAAAACAATGTTCTCCAGTAGATAAACAAGAATATCTTATTCAGTTTTATTCTGGTAAATGGACTGACTCCTAGAAGAATTATGCGACTGTAGCTTAAGAAATTCTTGCTATTGTCAAATGTATTATGAAATTTCAGACTGATTTATATAAACAAAAATTTCTGATTAACACTGATTGTCAAGCAGCAAAATTTATCTTTAATAAAAATTTTAAACATGATGTTTCTAAACAAATGTTTGCAAGGTGACAATCTTTATTAGCCCCTTTTGATTTCGAAATTATATACAAAAAAAAGGGTCTGATAATACCCTTCCTGATTTTCTTACAAGAGAATATTTGAACTAATAGTTCCCCATTTGTCTTTACAAATTATGAGGCCTATATACAGACTTCCTCGGCAACGAGGAAGAGGAAGGGCATCTACTAATAATAGAGAGAGTAATACTCTCGCCCAAATTGGAAATCAAAGGCTAAAAGCCACTAATCTGACACAAGGTAATACCGAATATCCGTTATACAAGGAATTCATGGATTTTATATAATCCAAGAAAGATGAAGGTACATCATCTAATGTGCCAACCTATTCCTCAGTTATATCAGAGGATAGTAATGAAAATTTTGAGTTTTATACTAAAAAAGAAACAAAAGAGTTAATAATTCTTTTGGAACAATCTGACCCTCAATGGAAGGATAACCCTTGGCAAATAATGGCCAGGTATTTTGATACAGCGTCATACGCTACTTCTTCTTATAAATACAGGATGCACTATGAGATTATACTCTCAACAACAGGATCTGCTAAAATTCAGCACTTTTATCCTGCTAATACCAGAAAAACTTATAGTTTTTTGAAGATCATTATTAAAAAGGTTATACCTTCTGATGAATGGGGTATCAGTACCCTCAAGGATCGTGAATATACACATCCTAGCCCAAAAGAATTCGGTCAAATTTAATTATTGGGACTATGTAGAAAGTTTTAATAAAACTTTCCTTTATGAAAATCCTAATAGGAAACATTCTTGGTTTATTAAACTCTGTCCTAATATGTTCGGACAACAAATTCCAAATTGGTTGTTCAAATTTTGGAAGTTATACGGTCCATCATTAGAAATACTTCCAAGTCTATTTAAAAGCTTATATTCTCAATGGGTATTTATCTCTCCCAAAATTATTTCACTACAAAAGCATAATATCTTTTATGAGGGCATTGCTGCCATGTACTTTTTCATAGAATTTTCTATCATGTGGATAATGAAATGGGATGTACAAGTTGGTTACACCAGTGAAGGAATTCCCTGTTTGAATAGAATATTTTAACATAAGTTTTGCACAAAATTACTCCAGTCCAACCAACAACGGAAGTTATATGGTGAAGAGTTAATCCAAGAAATACAGGCTAAAATAGAGGCCTATGTCAAATTAGACAGAACACAGGTTGCATAGGAAAAATTAAGTCCTTTTGAAATGATCACAAAGAGGCTCCAAATGTAGAAAGGGGCTATATCGAAGAAAGAGATCCTTGCTTCATACTTCGAAGAAATATAAAAGGATCTAGCAGGAAATTTTGAAACAACAATCAGAGATGATATCTCTATGGCTTCCATTCGAAGCACTTCAAATGAAGAAGTATGTGTAGCAGGGGAAGCGCAGATCCCCTCGGACACAGAAATCAATATTGAAGAAATTGAAGATTTCCTTGCAAAGCTGAAGAAAAATGCCCGAAGAATCTTCGGAGAAAAACGACAAAGGGAAAAGGAAAGTCTGAATTATTGAAGACTCCATCAGATAAATTATTGGGGTAATAAAGACAACTTTGATAAAGTAAAGGGTCCCTCTATTATTGAAGGGAATCTGCTTTTATAAAGCAATTTGTCTGTCTGTAATTATAGGACTTTATCTTTTTATCTTGTCGGCCACACCTGTAATTATTTTGTCGACCAGTTCTACTTTTTAGTTTTGTTTGTTTGTAGGCTAATCCGTTATATAAGGATCATTTTCCATTCTTTAGAGGCAGGCGTTAGCCAAAGTATTAGCTCTACCTTCTCTTTAGTCACTCACTCTACTTGTAAAGAACCACTTCTATAATATTTTCCATTTTGAATAAAATCAGAAAGGTCATTTGGCCACAACTAAGGGTCTCTAGTCTGGTACTGTTCTTCTCCTTCCCTCTTCCATTTTTGCAGTACTGTTAGCCTAAATGATAGGCTAAACAGGTAAGTGTTAAACTTGGTTCTCGAAGGTTATTTACTATACATGTTTGGTAGTTAGGAGTTTACTGTGTCAACCCGATGAGGTTTTGGCTAAGAACTATATAGACCATCTAGTTACTAGTCTCGACAGTAAACCTTGGTTAGGCCAACCTAACCGGTGGTGCTCGTAAACCCGTTTAGGCAGGTGGCCGTTGAAGGGTTGTGAGGAGCATCGTGGTTTAAGGTTTTCCTAGAGGTTGGTAATTGGCCAAGACTGGTGTTCTTGTAATCCCTTCCCTGAGCCCCATTTGGAAGCGATCCTGTACCCCCTTGGTATCAGAGCCATGTTAGTAAAAACCTTAAAAGCTAAGTTTTACACTATTTTCTTAATGAATATTATTAGGAAGAAGACTACTATTAAAAACAGTAGGAAAGAGGAGTATGAGTTACCTAAACAATTAGACCTACTTAATAAGTGGACTATCCCATTAGTCAAACCTAAGGTAATATACCAATTAGGTACCTTCGAAAGAATAGGTTTAAAACAAGTAGTTAAAACTACTGAAGAGACTATCACTGTAGATAGTGACCATGCTACATTCATATTATTATTTGAAAGTGATTTAGCCCCTTATAGGGATTCACATAGATTCATACATATAGGCTTAATACAAGTCTCCTTTAAGCCACTTACTTTAAGAGGCTTACCTGGAAGCTTTATAACAGCTCTTAGAGATGGCAGAAACCAAAACTGGAAGAAGTTTGTGATGACTCAATAGGTCATCACTTATTTTAAAACTAAACTTCTGTGTTCCGTGTCCTTGAAAACCTCATTTAGAGTCACCTCGATTTGAGTGCGCAGTCTGGCGCATAGCCGAAAAGCTTAAATATCATAATTTGTGAAAAATTATAAGTTTTGATAATAAAATAAGCTAATTTGACTTCGGTCAATGTTTTGGGTAAACGAACCCGGACCCGTGATTTGAAATTCCCGGAGGGTCTATAGGAAAATATGGGACTTGGGCGTATGCCCAGAATCGAATTCCGAGGTCCCGAGCCCGTATTTTAAAATGAAATTTGATTAAAACAAGATGGTATCGGGCCCGTATTTTAGTTCTGACGCCCGGTACAGGTCTTATATATGATTTAAGACATTTTTGTGGAATTTTGTGAAAAACGGATGTCATGAGACGTGATTCGGACTTAAATTGCAAAATTTATGTTTAAACAAGTTTAGAGAAAATTTCATCGATCTCGAGATTTAATTTGATGTTCATGAGGTTATTTTGATGATTTAATTACACGAGTAATTCCATATGATGTTCTTGAGTTAGTATGACATTTGGTTTGGAGCCTCGAGGGCTCGGTTGAGTTTCGGGATATTTTTACACTTAGGAAAAAAAATTGCAGATTCAGAGAAGTTGCAGGTCTCTGAAGCCAGGCTTCGCGCTCCGCGGTGGAAGCTTCGCGGCCGTGGTGGGGGATCCACGACCGCGGTGGGAATTGTGCGGTCCGCGGTGAGCAAGGCCAAACCTTCGCATCCGCGCTCAATTTCTTGCTGTCCGCGGTGGAGCTCAACGGCCGCAATCCTTTTTATGCGGTCCGTAGAGAGGGCCTGAGAGGAGTATATTTAAACGGACTTTCCAGTTATTTTTCACTTTTCAAAACCCTAAAACATAAGAGGCAATTTTTCAAACAACCTTTCTTCTCCAAATCAATTGTAAGTCATTTTCAACTTGTTTTCTTCACCATTAACATCCTTTAACATGATTTCAACTTCAAATCAATGATTTTCATGGGGGAAATTGGGTGTTTTAGGTAGAACCTAGGTTTTTTAAAAATTGGGGCTTTGGACCTCGACTTGAGGTCCGATTTCAAAATAAATTACATATTTGGGCTCATGGGGCAATGGGTAATCGGGTTTTAGTTTGAACCTCGTGTTTTGACCACGTGGGGCCGGGGGCGATTTTGACTTTTTGCTTAAAACTTTGGAAAACTCATTTTCATGCATTCAAATTGATTCATTTAGTGTTTATTGATGTAATTAAGTAACTTGTGGCTAGATACGAGCAAATTGGCAGAGGAATCGAGGGGTAAAGCTATAATTGAAGCTTGAGTTGTGTTCGTGGCATCGAGGTAAGTGTTTGGTCTAACCTTAGCTTGAGGGATTAGGAGTTGTGTCCTATTTTCTATTTGCTTCTTGGCGAATACGACGTATAGGCATGGTGACGAGTATCTATACGTTGGTGTCAAACATGACCGTGAGTCTTATCTTATGATTTTCATGATCTCGTTGTATTATTCATGCCTTGGTGAAGATTTCTATTTATTGTGTAAAGTTGTGGAAAGAATTATGACCTAAGAATATTGAGGAGCGTTGGCTCCGGTTGTATAACGAATTGTGAAAGTATAAGTGATAATCGAAACCTTAGAGCATTGGCTAGAGTTATGCAGTGAATTGTGAAGTAAAAGTGAGAAAGAGAAGAGATCATTATGTTGCCCCCTTTCTGGGCTAGTGTTGAGTTGAGGTTCCCTTGCATTGTGTTCTAAATTGATATTACGGAAGCTTAAGTTGATGATTCTTCGTGTTAGATGTTGAAACTAGCTGAATTATAGTGGAGATAGCTAGATGTTGGAACAGGTTTGGTTATGGTTGTTTATCATATTGTTATCATATTGATTGTAGACATCGAGTGTTCTTTCATACTTTATTAAGTTTGTGATAGAATTGGTATGTTTCCCCGAAGCATGTTTCCCCCTCTCTTTTAAACCGTTATTACCTGTTTATATTTCCGCTGTATATTATATAACTTCACGGGTTTATCTAGAGTCTGGTCCTAGCCTCGTCACTACCTCGACGGGGTTAGGCTAGGCACTTACCAGCATATGGGGTCGGTTGTGTTGATACTACACTCTGCACGCTGTGCCGATATCGGAGCAGCGCTTGGTTAGCAGCAGTAGTTCGGCAGCCAGCCTTTAGTCCACCAAGACATCGAGGTAGCCTTGTAGACGTCCGCATGCCCGGCGTCTCCTCTATCCTATTTTATGATTTGTTATCTCATGTATTCGAGATAGGCAGTATTATCTCTCTTTCAAACTGAAGTATGTAGTAATCTTAGTAGTCTGTAGATGTTGTGACACCAGGTTCTGGGTAGAAATATGTGTTGGTTTCTAGATATTTGGGTTTTATATTTATTTAAGACTTCTGCTAAATTTTATTTTTCGCTGTCATTTAAATGCTTGATCATGGATAAATTAACTAGCTAAACATGTATAGAAACGAATGAGTTAATGGTTTCTAAGTTCATAGCTTGCCTAGCTTCTACGAGTAGGCGCCATCACGACTCCCGAGGGTCAGAATTCCGGGTCGTGACAAGTTAGTATCAGAGCTCTAGGTTACATAGGTCTCACAATTCACGGACAAGCTGAGTAGAGTCTGAGGGATCGGTACGGAGACGTCTCTATTTATCCCCCAGAGGCTACAGAGTTAGGAAAAACTTCACATTTGTTCCTTCTCGTCATGCGGTTTTGTTTCTCAATACTAATTAAAGTTTTACTCTGTTTTTTCACAGATGGCGAGAACACACGCTTCCTTATCTATCGCTCAGCAACCCGAGCCCCCAGTACTAGATCCGACGAGGGGTAGAGGGCGAGGGCGAGGTAGTGCCAGAGACCGAGGTAGGGGTAGAGCGTAGCCCCGAGCAGCAGCCCCAGTAGCGGAGCCTCAGGTTGACTTTGATGATGAGGTTTCGGCCCTAGCAGCTCCGATGGGCCCAGCTTAGGTCCCATAGGGGTTTATTGCTACCTCATTCCTTCAGGATGCTCTTGTCTGAAAAGGTTTTCTTCCTGTAGCACCAGCCGTCTCTCAGGCTGGAGGAGGGGCTCAGACTCCTGCTACTCGCACTCCGGAGTAGGTAGCTCCCCAGATTCAAAATCCAGCCGTTCAACCAGTTGGAGCAGTTCAGCCGAGAGTAGTAGCTCAGGCCGGCGATGGAACGACTATGTCTGCCGATGCTCTGTGGAGGCTGGATAGGTTCACCAAGCTCTTCACTTCTACATTCAGTGGTGCATCTACTGAGGATCCCCAGGATTTTCTAGATAGTTGCCACAAGGTTCTCAGGAACATGGGTATTGTTGAGACCAATGGGGTTGATTTTGCTACATTTCGCCTGTTTGGATCCGCCAAGACTTGGTGCATGGATTATTTCTTAGCTAGACCAGCCGGATCGCCAGCCTTGACTTGGGAGCAGTTCAGACAGCTTTTTTCTGGAGAAGTTTCTCCCCATTACTCAGCGAGAGGCTTATCGAAGGCAGTTTGAGCACCTATAGCAGGGTTCCATGACGGTTACCCAGTATGAGACTAGGTTCATCGACTTAGCCCGCCATGCTCTTGTCATACTTCCTACCGAGAGAGAGAGGGTTAGGATGTTCATCGACGGTCTTATCCAGCTGATTCGTCTTCAGATGGCTAGGGAGGCTGGGACTGAGATTACTTTTCATGAGGCGGCCAATGTGGCTCGTATAGTTGAGATAGTTCTGTCGCAGGGAGGTGGTCATGGGTTGGATAAGAGACCCCGTCATTCAGGAAGATTCAGCGGTACCTCATTTAGAGGTAGAGATTCATAAGGTAGAGGCCATCCTTCTAGGTCCTTTCAGTCAGCTCTCCAGGTCTCTCATGGTACTTCAGGTGGTCATGGTTCTCAAACGCATTATTCTGATCAACAGCCTTATAGCGCACCACCAGCTCCCATCAGTGCACTGCCACTTCAGAGTTTCCGAGGTGGTCATTCAGATCGCTAGGGTCAGTCTCAGTTTCCTCAACCATAGCATCCAGGCAGATGTTTTGAGTGTGGTGAGTATGGTCATATTCGGAGGGCTTGTCCGAGGTTGATGGGCACTCAGTCACAGCAGCAGGGTCCTCGTACTATGGTTTAGGCACCAGGTGTTTCACAGCCCGCCCAGCCAGCTAGAGGTGGGGGTAGAGGTGCTAGAGGTGGAGCTCAAACTGCTAGAGGTGGAGGCCAGCCAGCTGCAGGCCATCCTAAAGATGGAGCCCAGGGTGGTGGGGCCCGTCCCCGATGTTATTCTCTTCCATCCAGGCCCGAGGCTGAGGCTTCAGATGCAGTTATTACAGGTACAGTTCTGGTTTGTGATAGAGATGCTTCAGTGTTATTTTATCTAGGGTCCACCTACTCGTATGTGTCATCTTATTTTGCACCGTATCTGGTTATGCCTAGTAATTCATTGAGTGTTTCCATCTATGTGTCTACACTGGTGGGTGATTCTATTGTAGTTGATCGAGTCCATCGTTCTTGTATTGTGGTGATTGGGGGTCTTGAGACTCGTGTAGATTTGTTGCTTTTAGACATGGTCGATTTTGATGTCATATCAGGGATGGACTGGCTATCACCTTATCACGCTATCTTGGACTTTCACGCCAAGATTGTGACCTTCGCTTTACCGGGTATGCCTCGTTTAGAGTGTAGAGGGACTCTTGGTCATTCTACCCGTAGTGTTATCTCTTACGTGAAGGCTCGGTGCATGGACGAGAAGGGGTGTTTGACCTATTTGGCATATGTTCATGATTCTAGTGCTGAGGTTCCCTCTATTGATTCTGTGCCCATTGTTCGTGAGTTTCCTCAGGTATTCCCTTCAGACTTGCCGTGTATGACACCCGACAGGGATATTGATTTTTGCATTGATTTGGCTCCGGGCACTCATCCTATTTCTATCCCGTCGTACCGTATGGCCCCGCCTGAGTTGAAAGAGTTGAAGGAGCAGTTGCAAAACTTGCTTGAGAAGGGCTTCATTAGGCCCAGTGTTTCGCCTTGGGGTACGCCGGTGTTGTTTGTTAAGAAGAAGGACGGATCAATGAGAATGTGTATTGATTATCGACAGCTAAACAAGCTTACAATCAAGAATAAGTATCTATTGCCGAGGATTGATGATTTGTTTGATCGGCTTCAGGGTGCCAAAGTGTTTTCAAACATTGATTTGAGATCTGGCTACCATCAGTTGAGGATTAGGGCATCTGATGTCCCTAAGACATCTTTCCGCACTCGGTACGGGCATTATGAGTTCTTGGTTATGTCATTCGGGTTGACAAATGCCCCAGCAACTTTTATGGATTTGATGAACTCAGTATTCAAACCTTATTTGGATTCGTTCTTGATAGTCTTTATTGATGATATTTTGATATATTCTCGCAGTTGGGAGGAGCACCAGCATCATTTTAGAGTGGTTCTTTAGACCTTGAGGGATAGTCAGTTATATGCTAAATTCTCGAAATGTGAGTTCTGGTTGAGTTCAGTTGCATTCCTGGGTCATGTTGTATCAGTAGAGGGTATTCAGGTGGATCCGAAGAAGATTGAGGCAGTCAAGAACTGGCCTAGACCAGCATCAGCTACAAATATTTGGAGTTTCTTGGGATTGGCAAGTTACTATCGTCGGTTCATAGAGGGATTTTCATCTATCGCAGCCCCGATGACCAGGTTGACCCAGAAGGGTGCCCAGTTCAGATGGTCGGTCAAGTGTGAGGCGAGCTTTCAGAAGCTCAAGACAACTCCAACTACTGCACCGGTATTGGTTTTGCCCACAAGTTCAGGGCCTTATGCAGCTTATTGTGATGCTTCTCGTGTTGGGCTTCGTGCAGTGTTGATGCAGGATGGCAAGGCCATTTCCTATGCTTCACGATAGTTGAAGATTCATGAGAAGAACTATCCAGTTCATGATTTGGAGTTAGCAGCCATTGTTCATGCATTGAAGATTTGGCGGCATTATCTGTATGGCGTGGCATGTGAGGTGTTCACGGATCACAAGAGTCTTTAGTATTTGTTCAAGCAAAAGGAGTTGAATTTGAGGCAGAGGAGGTGGTTAGAGTTGTTGAAGGATTATGATATCACTATCTTATATCATCCGGGGAAGGCCAATGTGGTGGCCGATGCTTTAAGTAGGAAGTCAACCAGTATGGGCAGTCTAGCTTATATTCCGGTCGGTGAGAGACCGCTTGCCTTGGATGTTCAGGCTTTGGCCAATCGTTTTGTGAGATTGGATATTTCTGAGCCTAGTGGTGTATTAGCTTGCACGGTCACTCGTTCTTCATTACTAGAGCATATCCATGATCGGCAGTTTGATGATCCCCAATTGTGCGTCCTTAGAGACACAGTGCAGTGCAGGGGTGCCAAGCAGGTTACCCTAGACGATGATAGAGTTTTGAGATTGAAGGGTCGAATGTGTGTGCCAAATGTGGATGGGCTACAAGAGTTGATTTTAGAGGAGGCCCATAGCTCCCGGTACTTTATTCATCCGGACGCCGCGAAGATGTATCAAGATTTGCGGCAGTATTATTGGTCGCGGAGAATGAAGAAGGATATCGTTGCATATGTAGCTCGGTTTGAATTGTCAGTAGGTTAAGTATGAGCATTAGAGGCCTAGTGGTTTATTTCAGAGGATTGATTCCCGAGTGGAAGTGGGAGCGGATCACTATGGATTTCGTTGTTGGACTCCCGCAGACTCAGAGGAAGTTCGACGCAGTATGGATCATTGTTGATAGGTTGACCAAGTCAGCGCATTTCATTCATGTGGCAGTCTCCTATTCATCCGAGAGGTTAGCTGAGATCTATATCTGGGAGATTGTTCATCTTCATAGTGTGCATGTATCTATCATTTCGAATTGAGGTACGCAGTTTACCTTGTGATTCTGGAGAGCAGTTCAACGAGAGTTGGGTACTTAGGTGAAGTTGAGTACAACATTTCATCCCCAGATGGACGGGCAGTCCGAGCGGACTATTTATATTTTGGAGGAAATGCTCCAAGCTTGTTTCATTGACTTTGGAGGCTCATGGGATCAATTTTTGCCTTTAGCAGAGTTTGCCTACAACAACAGCTATCAGTCGAGTATTTAGATGGCTCCTTATGACGCTATATATGGTAGGCGGTGTCGGGCTCCGGTTGGATGGTTTGAGTCGGGAGAGGCTCGGTTGTTGGGTACAGATCTGGTTCAGGAGGCCTTGGACAAGGTCAGGATTATTCAGGATAGGCTTCGTACAGCTGAGTCCAGGCAAAAGAGTTATGCAGACCACAATGTTCGAGATGTGGCTTTTATGGTTGGAGAGCGGGTATTGCTCCGAGTGTCACCTATGAAGGGCGTGATGAGATTTGGGAAGAAGGGAAAGCTTAGCCATAGGTTCATTGGCCCATTCGAGATTCTTGATCAAGTGGTAGAGGTGGCTTATAGACTTGCATTGCCGCCCAGCTTATCAGCCGTACATCCAGTGCTTCATGTGTCCATGTTTCGGAATGTCACGACGATCCATCCCACGTGTTAGATTTCAGCACTGTCCAGTTTGACAAGGACTTGTCTTATGAGGAGGAGCCAATAGTTATTCTAGACCGGCAGGTTCGTCAGTTGAGATCCAAGAGTTTCCCTTCTGTTCGTGTTTAGTGGAGAGGTCAGCCTCCTGAGGCATCGACCTGGGAGTCCAAGTCCGATATGCGGAGCCGTTATCCCCATCTTTTCCCGACTCAGGTACTTCCTTCTTCTGTCCGTTCGAGGACGAATGATAGTTTTAGAGGTGGAGAATGTGATAACCCAAAAGGTCATCACTTATTTTAAAACAAAAATTCCGCGTTCCGAGGCCTTGAAAACCTCATTTAGAGTCACCTTTATTTGCATGCACAGTCCGGGCGCATAGATGGAAAGCTTAAATACGATAATCTGTGAAAATGATAAGTTTTGATTATAAAATGAGCTAATTTGACTTCGGTAAACGTTTTGGGTAAACGAACCCGGACCTGTGATTTGACGGTCCTGGAGGGTCTGTAGGAAAATATGGGACTTGGGCATATGTCCGGAATCGAATTTCGAGGTCCCAAGCCCGAGAAATGAATTTTCAAAGAAAATTGTTTTCTAAAACTGTTTAAAGAAATTTAAAATGAAATTTCATTAGAACATGATGGTATCAGGCCAATATTTTGGTTCCGGCACTCGGTACAGGTCTTATATATGATTTAAGACATTTTTGTGGAATTTGGTGAAAAATGGATGTCATGTGACGTGATTCGGACTTAAATTGCAAAATTTATGTTTAAAGAAGTTTAGAGAAAATTTCATCGATCTCGAGATTTAATTTGATGTTCATGAGGTTATTTTGATGATTTGATTACATGAGTAAGTCCATATGATGTTCTTGAGTTAGTATGACATTTGGTTTGGAGCCCCCAGGGCTCGGGTGAGTTTCGAGATGTTTTTACACTTAGGAAAAAAAATGCAGATTCAGATAAGTTGCAGGTCTCTGAAGCCAGGCTTCGCGGTGCGCGGTGGAAGCTTCGCGGCCGCGGAGGGGGATACGCAACCGCGGTGGGAATTGTGCGGTCCGCGGTGAGCAAGGCCAAGCCTTTGCGGCCGCGCTCAATTTCATACGGTCCGCGGTGGAGCTCTACGGCCGCAGTCCTTTTTATGCGCTCTGCGGTGGTGCTTCGCGGCCGCAGTCCTTTTTATGCGGTCTGTGGAGAGGGCCTGAGAGGAGTATATCTAAACGCACTTTCCAGTTATTTTTTACTTTTCAAAACCCTAAAACATAAGAGGCGATTTTTCAAACAACCTTTTTTCTCCAAATCAATTGTAAGTCATTTTAACTAGTTTTCTTCAATCATTAACATCTTTTAACATGATTTCAACTTCAAATCAATGATTTTCATGGGGGGAATTGGGTGTTTTGGGTAGAACCTAGGTTTTTCAAAAATTGGGGATTTGGACCTCGATTTGAGGTCCGATTTCAAAATAAATTACATATTTGGGCTCGTGGGGGAATGGGTAATCGGGTTTTGGTTCGAACCTCAGGTTTTGACCACGTGGGTCCCGTGGAAATTTTGAATTTTTGGATAAAACTTTGGAAAACTGATTTGCATGCATTCAAATTCATTCATTTAGCGTTTATTGATGTAATTAAGTAACTTGTGGCTAGATACGAGCGAATTGGCAGAGGAATCGAGGGGTAAAGCTATAATTGAAGCTTGAGTTGTGTTCGCGACATCGAGGTAAGTGTTTGGTCTAACCTTAGCTTGAGGGATTAGGAGTTGTGTCCTATTTGCTATTTGCTTCTTGTTGAGTACGACGTATAGGCATGATGACGAGTATCTATACGTTGGTGTCAAACATGACCGTGAGTCTTATCTTGTGATTTTCATGATCTCATTGTATTAGTAATGCCTTGGTGAAGATTTCTATTTGTTGTGTAAAGTTGTGGAAAGAATTGTGACCTATGAACATTGAGGAGCGTTGGCTCTAGTTGTATAACGAATTGTGAAAGTATAAGTGATAATCGAAACCGTATAGCATTGGCTTGTGCTGTGCTGTGAATTGTGAAGTAAAAGTGAGAAAGAGAAGAGATCATTATGTTTCCCCCTTGTCGGGCTATTGTTGAGTTGAGGTTCCCTTGCATTGTGCTCTGAATTGATATTACGGACGCTTAAGTTGATAATTTTTCGTGTTAGATGTTGAAACTAGTTGAGTTATAGTGGAGTTAGTTAGATGTTGGAACAAGTTTGGTTATGGTTGTTTCTCCCTTGCCGAGATGGTTAGCTATGATTATTGTTAATTGTATATAATGGATCGGGTTGCACGCCGCAATAGTTATATATGTGGATCGGGTTGCACGCCGCAATAGATATTATATTGGATCGGGTTGCACGCCGCAACAAATATTATATTGGATCGGGTTGCACGCTGCAATAGTTATATATTTAGTAATCTTAGTAGTCCGTGGATGTTGTGACACCAGGTTCTGGGTAGAAATATGTGTTTGTTTCTGGATATTTGGGTTTCATATTTATTTAAGACTTCCGCTAAATTTTATTTTTGCTGTCATTTAAATGCTTGATCATAGATAAATTAACTGGCTAAACATGTATATAAATGAATGAGTTAATGGTTTCTAAGTTCATGGCTTACCTAGCTTCTATGAGTAGGTGTCATCATGACTCCCGAGGGTGGGAATTCCGGGTCATGACAAAGTCTCTCATACGGACTGTGCAAACCAGTTTGGCCTATGGCCCTGTTTATTTTAATGCTTATCCTAATCTGCAGATTTCTCTTAATGATGAGAATTCTCTGAATGCTTTAATACTTAGCATTAAATTACATGGATATGATTATTTTCTTGGTACAGAAGCCATATGTATCTGTTATAGGATTTATTTCAAACCGTTATATATTTTGAATCCTATGTGCAAAATATTGGATTTCAAAAATGAAACTATTCTTATAGAAACTAACTTTGGTAAATTCAACTTAACCACCAGAAGACCTATCAAATGGGATGAAATTGATTTCCCTAAAGAATGGGTCATAGAGGAAGTTGTTGCCCCTCGAAACACTGGTAATATTGAGGTTACAGAAATAAAACAAACCTCAAATGGCACTATTAAAATCAGGTTCAATGAATCCGATCAAACTGATAATATCAGTTTATCATCTAGATTAACTAGATCAAACTCTTCATATATTTCTCTAATTGATTATGTGGTAGATTTTCCATCAAGATCATCCACATCTCAAATTAGAGAAAATAATAGAGTAAATGATGTCAGTATCAGTAGGAACAATATTGTCAAGATTAATAATATTGTAGATCTTGAACCTACTCCATCCGATATGGATTTTTCAAATGGGTTTAAAAATGATTGAAACCCAATTAGATTTCAGTCCGGGTTCACCGGCAAGAAAAACGATTTTAGAAGAATTTTTAAAACCAGATGGGCTATTTTCAGAAAATGGTTTCATGAAAACATGACTCCCGAATTGGTAAAATTTTTAAGACATGACTTTTATACAGACATTAGCAAGAAAAATAAAATTATTGCTTTTGTTCCATGGTTTATGTCTAAGCTTGTTTATAACTATATGTCTGTGTTAAAAAGAGATTATACGCTCACAAATGGAAATATTGTTAATTCTATTTTTCCACCCCAACAATCTTTTCATATAGGGGAAAAAGATAAAGTCCTATAATTACAAACAGACAAATTTCTTTATAAAAGCAGATTTCCTTCAATAATGGAAGGACCCTTTACTTTATTAAAGTTGTCTTTGTTATCCCAATAATTTATCTGATGGGGCCTTCAATAATTCAGACTTTGCTTTTCCCTTTGTCGTTTTTCTCCGAAGATTCTTTGGCATTTTCCTTCAGTTTTGCAAGGAAATTTTCAATTTCTTCAATATTGATTTCTGCGTCCGAGGGGCTCTGCGCTTCACCTGCTACACATACTTCTTCATTTGAAGTGCTTCCAATGGAGGCCATAGAGATATCAGCTATGATTGTTGTTTCAAAATTTCTTGCTAGATATAACCCTTTTCTTCATTTGGAGCCTCTTTGTGATCATTTCAAAAGGACTTAATTTTTCCTGTGCAACCTGTGTTCTGTATAATTTGACATAGGCCTCTATTTTAGCTTGTATTTTTTGGATTAACTCTTCACCATATAACTTTCCTTGTTGGTTGGACTGGAGTAATTTTGTCCAAAACTTATGTTAAAAGATTCTATTCAAACAGGGAATTCCTTCACAGGTATAACCAACTTGTACATCCCATTTCATTATCCATGGGATAGAAAATTCTATGAAAAATTACATGGCAGCAATGCCCTCATAAAAGATATTATCCTTTTGTAGTGAAATAATTTTGGGAAATATATCTACCCATTGAGAATATAAGCTTTTAAATAGACTTGGAAGTATATCTAATGATGGATCGTATAACTTCCACCATTTGAAGAACCAATTTGGAATTTGCTGTCCGAATATATTAGGCAGAGTTTAATAAACCAAGAATGTTTCCTATAGGATTTTCATAAAGGAAAGTTTTATTAAAACTCTCTACATAGTCCCAATAATTAAATTTGACCAAAATGTTTTGGTCAGGATGTGTATATCACAATCCTTGAGGGTACTGATACCCCATTCATCAGAAGGTGTAACCTTTTTAATAATGATTTTCGAAAAATTATAAGTTTTTCTGGTATTAGCAGGATAAAAGTGCTGAATTTCAGCAGATCCTATTGTTGAGAGTATAATCGCATAGTGCATCCTGTATTTATAAGTAGAAGTAGCGTATGACGCTGTATCAAAATACCTGGCCATTATTTGCCAAGTGTTATCCTTCCATTTAAGGTCGGATTGTTCCAAAAGAATTATTAACTCTTTTGTTTCTTTTTGAGTATAAAAGTCAAAATTTTCATTACTATCCTCTGATATAACTGAGGAATAGGTTGGTACATTAGATGGTGTACCTTCATCTTTCTTGGATTGTATTAAATCCATGAATTCCTTGTATAACAGATGTTCAGTATTACCTTGTGTCAGATTAGCGGCTATTATGTGACGACCCAGCCAGTCGTCTCATGAATTACCGCTCCGTTTTACCCATTTCAGCTTCTTTACACTTCGTTATCCGTGTTTTATGTGATTGGGTTGATTAGTTTGAGTTCGGGGAGGATTCTGGTAAGAAATGAGACACTTAATCTCTTTTAAGAAGGCTTAAGTTGGAAAAGTCAACCGGATGTTGACTTATGTGTTAGATGGCTCAGATGTGAGTTCTGATGGTTCGGTTAGCTTCGGGAGGTGATTTGTGACTTAGGAGCGCGATCGGAATGGGTTTTGGAGTTGTAGAGAAGATTTACGCTTGAATTGGCGAAATTGATATTTTGGCAAATTCCGGTTGATAGGCGAGATTTTGATATAGGGGTCGGAATAGAATTCTGAGAGTTGCAGTAGCTTTGTTTGTCATTTGGGATGTGTGTGCAAAATTTCAGGTCATTCAGACGAGATTTGATGGACTTTTTGATCGAAAGCATAATTTAAGAGTGTTTGAAGTTCTTAAGCTTGAATCCTATGTTAAATTAGTGATTTGATGTTGTTGTGAGCATTCCGAAGTTTTGAGCAAGTTTGAATGATGTCGTGGGATGTGTTGGTACGATTGGTTTGAAGTTCTGGGGGTTCCGGGTAGGTTCCAGGATGTTTTAGTGCGAAAATCATAGCCGTAGCAAGTTCAGAAGGGTTGTAGGCCCCGGATATCACCCACGCGGTCCGCACAAAAATGAGTGCACCCGCGGTGAGTGCTGAGCGGACCGCACAAAAGCGGGCACGGCCGCGGTAGGTATCGCGCAGACCGCACAAAAGGGGGCGCGGCCGCGGTGAAGAACCTTCTCGCTGGTCCAACTTCGGAAGCTCATATCTTTTGATCTACAAGGAATTTTGAGGTGATTCAAAAACAAAAGTTGTAGCCCTTTGTTTTTAGTTTCCATAATGGTAAATATATCACAATTTGGAAATCTTTAGCGAATGTTATAGCCAAAATACTAAAGCCTTTCACTGCAGAGGAAGGCCTGTGCGGCCGCGGTTGTTTTTGCACGGACCGCACTAGCTTGTGCAGCCTGCGGTCATTTGGTGTGGCCCGGGGAGGCTGAAATATGAGGGGTACCCTATAAATATGAGGTTTTGGGTTTTATTTAATATTTTGACCTAGAAAACTAGGATTTTGTCAATTTTTCGAAGGTTTTTCAAGAAATTTATCGGGGTAAGTGATTTTAACTCAGATTTGGATAGAATACATGAATTTATTACTAAATTCATCATTTAATTCATGATTTGGGATGGAATTTGGGAAGAAAATTGTGAAACCTTTCAAAAATATAAAATGATGATTTGAAGGACCAAATGGTATCGGAATTGGATAATTTTGGTATGGTTAGACTCGTGAGGGTATGAGGATTCTGAAAATGTAAATTTTACCCGATTCCGACATATTCCCGGGGTTCGGGTTTTGCTAATTTCGGGATTTTTGATATTTTTCGAATGTTTTCGCTTGGGCTTTGTTCCCTTGGCATATTGTGACGTATTCGTTCTGATTTTGGATAGATTCAATGCGCGTGGTGGCCAATTCGAGGGGCAAAGGCATCGCGAGCTAGAGAATTAGCATGTTCTAGGTGAGTAATGGTTGTAAATGATGTCCTGAGGGTTTGAAACCCCAGATTGCACATCGTAGTGCTATATTGAGGTGTGACACGCATTGGGTGATGAGTGTGGGGTCTTTTACTACTAGGGATTGTGACTTGGTCCGTCCTGATTGACGATTTTTACCATGTATTTGACTGAAATTTATTTGTTATCATCATGATTTGGGCTGGTTGCCATATTTGGGCTTCGTGCAAACTATTTGGACCCTTCGGGGATTTTTATCACTGCATTCCTCACTGCTTGACTTATTATTTGAACTCGGTCCTGTTGATATCAACAATTTTACAAACTCAGCCACTTTTACTCAGATTTGAAACTTAAATGTTGTTTCTACATCATGTTTTGGGCTGAGAACTACTGTTTTACTAATGCCCAAGGGGCTTGTGATGATTTTTGGACTGAGTGAGGCCGAGGACCATATGTGAGGATATGCTGAGTGATATGAGTTCGAGGGCCTAAGATACTTTATATGCCACGAGGTGGCTTGAGTGATGTGAGGCCGAGTGTCGAGTGATGTGAGGTCGAGTGCCGAGTGATGATGCCACGAGGTGGCTTGATATAGCGCTTGGGCTGTAAGGGGCCCCTTCGGAGTCTGTACACCCATAGTGAGCGCGGGTACCCATTGTTATGAGTGATTGATACTATGCCCAAGGGGCTGATACTATTATGAGAGTGAGCCCGAGGGGCTGTTACTGTTTTGATATTGAGCCCGAGGGGCTGGTTCTGTTGATATTATGCCCAAGGGGCGGTTTGTTGTACATGTTTTGCCAAAGGTGCTGTTTACATTTCTATCATTTTTGTTACTCACTTGTAAACTACTTGCTTTACTTGTTGGAAAAAGGTATTTTCACTTGATTACTCACTACTTTACTGTTTAAAGTGATTTTACTGCTTCAGTATGGAATGCCTTGTGTTTTTACTTGATTTCTTCCCTTCAGTGTTTATTTATTATTATTACTCACTGAGTCGGAGTACTCACATTACTCCCTGCACCGTGTGTGTAGATTCAGGTATAGCAGAGTCCGAACCTGATCACCGATTCTTTCCATGCTAGGTAGTGATTTGGAATTACAAGGTAGCTGTTGACATCCGCAGCCCCTTATCTCTCTTATCCTCTATCATTTATGTTTTCTTCAGACTGTTGTATCGGATTTCATACTTTGTAGACCTATAGCAGATTATGTAGTAGCTCATGACTTGTGACACCCTGGTTTGGGCTGTGTCGGGTTGGTTTCCACTATTGTTATCGTTAAAGTTTTCGCAACCTATGGATATTATATTATGTTTATTACTATTTATGATAATTAGCTGCTTAAAGAGGTGTCCCATTTTGGTCTGGATGGCCTTGTCTTCACGAGAGGCACCATCACGACCAGGTTTGGGAATTGGGTTGTGACAAGTTGGTATTAGAGCCTAGGTTACATAGGTCTCATGAGTCATGAGCAGGTTTAGTAGAGTCTCGCGGATCGGTACAGAGACGTTTCTATTTATCCTTGAGAGGCTGCAGAACCTTTAGAAAAAACTTCATATTCTTGAAACTCTTGTCGTGCGAACTTGTTGGTCCGAGTACTAAACTTTTGTTATTCCATTCTCTCACAGATGGTGAGGACACAAGCTAGCGGACGAGGTGGGCGACCACCAGTGCCACCAGCGGAGGCCACCAGAGATTGTGGACGCGGTCGTGGTCGTGACAGAGGCAGAGCAGCGAGGACAGCACCTGTAGATCCACAAGCTACCCTAGCTCCGGATCCGACTTCAGCTATGGATGCTCCAACAGCACTAGTTCAGGCACCAGTTGTGCCTATCATGGTTCCGGGTCTTTAGGAGGCCTTAGCACAGATCTTATCAGTTTGCACTGGCCTGGCTCAGGTAGTTTCAGCCACTATAGCAGCAGCTACTTCACAGGCCGGGGGAGACAATCAGACCCCCGCTGCTCGCACACCTAAGCAGGTAGTGCAGGGACTACAGACACCAGGGGCACGTCCAGCTCAGCCTGTTGCACCAGCTTAGGAGTTTGTTGTTCCAGTTATGCCGGATGATGAGCAGCGTCATCTTGAGAGGTTTGGTAGACTCCAACCTCCGTCATTCAGTGGTTCTGAGGGCGAGGATGCCCAGGGTTTTCTTGATAAGTGTCAGCGGATGCTTCGTACAGCAGGGATTCTTGAGACTAGTGGTGTGGCATTTACCACCTTTCAATTCACTGGGGCTGCCTTCACATGGTGGGAGGCGTATGAGAGGCGTAGGCCGGTTGGAGCAACACCCCTTACTTGGCAGCAGTTCTCCACTCTCTTCTTGGAGAAGTATGTACCGCAGTCCTGCAGAGAGGAGCTGCATAGACAATTTGAGTGGTTGCGATAGGGGATATGACTGTGTCACAGTATGAGTCAATGTTCTCTGAGTTGGCTCGTCAAACCATTTGGATGGTTTCGACAAATCCTGAGAGGATCAGGAGATTTGTTGATGGCCTTAACTATCATCTTTGTATTCTTATGACCCAAGAGAGGGTATCGGGTGCTACATTCAAGGAGGTGGTCGATATCGCTCGCGAGATTAAGACGGTTCGCTGTCAGGATCGAGAGGAGAGGGAGGCCAAGAGGCCTCGAGGATCTGGCAGTTATAGTGGTGCTCCTTCGGGGGGCCAGTTCCAGCATGGTAGAGGTCGTTCTTTCATGCTTGCTCAATCGTCACATCCAGAGTATTGCGGGGCATCTTCGGGTCATGGTCATCATGGATCTCAGTGGGTCCAGTCATCACTCAGTGCCCTCCCAGCTCAGAGTTCATCTCGTGCCCTGTTGGATCAGGGTTCTTCTATGCCTAGTGCATCAGTTGGTCACTCTAGTGTGAGGGGTTCCCTTCAGTCCGCTTCTCTAGTACCTAGGAGTTGTTTTGAGTGTGGAGAGTTTAGGCATGTGTGGAGATAGTGTCCTTGTCGTGTTGCTAGTTCGTCCTAGCAGAGGGGTCAGCCCTCGACTTCTACTCCAGTTACTTCACCACCCATCCAGCCAGCTAGGGTTGGATGTCAGGCAGCCAGGGGTCACCCTAGAGAGGGAGGTCGATCAGGGGGCGATCAGGCCTGTTTCTACACACTCCTATGCAGACCCGACGCCATTGCTTCAGATGCTGTCATTATAGGTATTGTTTCAGTCTGCCACAGAGATGCCTCTATATTATTTTATCCTGGTTCCACCTTTTCTTATGTGTCATCATACTTTGCTCGTTATTTGGGTATGCCCCATGAGTTTTTTGTTTTAACTGTTCATATATCTACCACGATGGGCAATACTGTTATTGTAAACCGTGTGTACCGGTCATGTGTGGTGACTATTTGGGGTCTGGAGACCCAAGTAGATCTATTGCTATTGAGCATGGTGTATTTTGATGTCATTTTGGGCATGGATTGGCTATCTCCGTGTCGTTCTATTCTAGACTGTCATGCTAAGACAGTCACTTTGGCTATGCCGGGTGTACCACGGATCGAGTGGCATGGTATGACTGATTATGTTCCTAGTAGAGTGATATCATTCTTGAAGGCCCAACGTATGGTTGGGAAGGGTTTCCTTTCATATCTAGCGTTTGTGAGGGATGTTGGAGCTGAGACTCCTAGTATCAATTCTGTCCCAGTTGTGAGGGATTTTCCCAATGTGTTTCCTGCAGACCTGTCGGGCATGCCACCGAATAGGGATATTGATTTTGGTATTGACCTGGTGACGGTCACTTAGCCCATTTCTATTCCTCCATATCATATGGCACCAGTAGAGTTGAAGGAATTAAAAGAACAACTTCACGAACTCCTAGATAAAGGGTTCATTCGGCCTAGTGTGTCCCCTTGGGGTGCACCTGTTTTGTTTGTGAAGAAGAAGGATGGCACGACGAGAATGTGCATTGATTATAGGCAATTTAACAAAGTAACAATTAAGAACAAGTATCATTTGCCTCGCATTGATGATTTATTTGATCAGCTTCAAGGAGAGAGGGTGTTCTCTAAGATTGATCTACATTCGGGCTATCACTAGTTGAAGATCAGGGATTCAGATATTCTTAAGACTACTTTCAGGACTAGATATTGTCATTACGAGTTTCTTGTCATGTCTTTCAGGCTAACCAATGCCCCAGTAGCGTTCATGCACTTGATGAACAGTGTATTTCGGCCATATCTGGATTCGTTCGTTATTGTATTCATTGACGATATTCTGGTGTACTCGCATAGTCAGGAGGATCACGCGGAGCATTTGATAGTTGTGTTGCAGAGATTGAGGGAGGAGAAGCTTTATGCAAAATTCTCCAAGTGTGAGTTTGGCTCAGTACATTGGCTTTCTTGGGGCATGTGGTGTCCAGCGAGGGCATTCAGGTTGATTCGAAGAAGATAGAGGCGGTTCAGAGTTGGCCCAGACCATCTTCAGCCACATAGATTCCTAGCTTTCTTGGGTTGGAAGACTATTATCATCGGTTTGTTCAGGGATTCTCATCTATCGCATCACCCTTAACCAAGTTGACTCATAAGGGTGTTCCATTTGTATGGTCGGACGAGTGTGAGGAGAGCTTTCAGAAACTCAAGACAGCCTTGACCACAACCCCATTATTGGTTTTGCCATCAGCTTCAGGTTCATATACCGTGGATTGTGATGCTTTGAGAGTTGGGATTGGTTGTGTATTGATACAGGAGGGTAGAGTTATTGCTTATGCTTCTCGTCAGTTGAAGCCCCATGAAAAGAACTACCCTGTTCACGATTTGGAGTTACGAGGTAGCTGATGACGTCCGCAACCCCTTGTCTCTCTTATCCACTATCATTTATGTTTTCTTCAGACTGTTGTATCGGATTCCATACTTTGTAGACCTATAGAAGATTCTGTAGTACCTCATGACTTGTGACACCCCGGTTTGGGCTGTGTCGGGATGGTTTCCACTGTTGTTATCGCTAAAGTTTTTGCAACCTATGGATATTATATTATGTTTATTACTGTTTATGATAATTAACTGCTTAATGAGGTGTCCTGTTTTTGGTCTGGCGGGCCTTGTTTCCACGTGAGGCGCCATCACGACCTGGTTCGGGAATTGGGTCGTGACATATTAGCCTTTGTTTTCTGATTTGGGCGAGAGTATTACTCTCTCTATTATTAGTAGATGCCCTTCCTCTTCCTCGTTGCTGAGGAGGTCTATATACAGGCCTCATAATCTATAGAGACAAATGGATAACTATTAGTTCAAATATTCTCTTGTAAGAAAATCAGGAAGGGTATTATCAGACCCTTTTTTGTATATAATTTCGAAATCAAAAGGGGCTAATAAAGCTTGGCACCTTGCAAACATTTGTTTAGAAACATCATGTTTAAATTTTTTATAAAAGATAAACTTTGCTGCTTGGCAATCAGTTTTAATCAGAAATTTTTGATTATATAAATCAGTCTGAAATTTCATAACACATTTGACAATAGCAAGAATTTCTTTAGCTACAGTCGCATAATTCTTCTGGGAGACATTCCATTTACCCAATTCCCTGAACCCGGTCGTGATGGCGCCTCTCGTGAAGACAAGGCCAGCCAAACCATAACAGACCACCTCTTTTAAATAGTTAAATACCATAAGTAGTTCTAAAATATGATATAATAACCATAATTTGAGGAATTAGCGATAACAACAGTAGAAACCATCCCGACACAGCCTAAACTGGGGTGTCACAAGTCATGAGCAACTAAGAAATCTGGATACAAGTCTACTGAACACTACATCCGATACACTAGTTCTAATAACATGAAAATGCTAAGATAAGGGAGGCAAGGGGGCTGCGGACGTCAACAGCTACCTCGTAGTCTCCGAAATCACTGCCTGGACTGGGAGGATCAATACTCAGGAGCGGACTCTACGACGCCTGAATCTGCACACATGGTGCAGGGAGTAATGTTAGTACTCTGACTTAGTGAGTAATAATTATAAATAATGGCTGAAAGTATGAAAACACATAAAGGCGTAAAGCAATTCCATATCAAGCAGTAAAATCACGTAAAACAGTAAATCAGTGAAGAAATCAAATGATACCCCTTTTTAGAGCAAGTAAAACAAGTAATTTAATAGGTAAATAACAAGTAGAAATCTGCCCCTCGGGCACAACATCAATCGCTCAGAACAGTATCAGCCCTCGGGCTCCCTCTTAGTACAGTATCAGCCCCTCGGGCTCAGTATCAATCACTCAGAACAGTATCAGCCCCTCGGGCTCACTCTCAGATCATAGTGAGTACCCGTGCTCACTGTGGGTGTGCAGACTCCGAAGGGGACCCTTACGGCCCAAGCGCTATATCAAGCCACCTCATAGCATCATCACTCGGTACTCGGCCTCACATCACTCAAGCCACCTCGTGGCATATAAAGTATCTCAGGCCCTCGGCCTCATATCACTCAACATATCCTCACATATGGCCCTCGTCCTCACTCAGTCCAAAAATCATCACAAGCCCCTTAGGCATTAGTAAAACAGTAGTTCTCAGCCCAAAACATGATGTAGAAATATCATTTAAGTTTCAAATCTGAGTAAAAGTGGCTGAGTTTGTAAACAGTAGATATCAATAGGACTGAGTTCAAATAATAAGCCAAGCAGTGATAAAAATCCCCGAAGGGTCCAAATAGTTGGCACGAAGCCAAAATATAGCAACTAGCCCAAATCATGATGATAACAAATAAATTTCAGTCAAATACATGGTAAAAATCATCAATCAGGATGGACCAAGTCACAATCCCTAGTAGTAAAAGCACCCACACTCATCATCCAGTGCGTGTCTCACCACAATATAGCACTACGATGTGCAATCCGGGGTTTCAAACCCTTAGGACATCATTTACAACCATTACTCACCTAGAACAAGCTAATTCTCTAGCTCGCGATGCCTTTGCCCCTCGAATTGGCCTCCACGCGCGTCGAATCTATCCAAAATCAGAACGAATATGCCACAATATGCTAATGGAACAAAGCCCAAGCGAAAACATTTGAAAAATATCAAAAATCCTGAAATTAGCAAAACCCGATCCCCGGAACCACGTCTCGGAATTGGGTAAAATTTACATTTTCAGAATCCTCATACCCTCACGAGTCTAACCATACAAAAATTATCCAATTCAGATACCATTTGGTCATTCAAATCACCATTTTATATTTTTGAAATGTTTCACAATTTTCTTCCTAAATCATGAATTAACTGATGAATTTAATGATAGATTCATGTACTCTAGCCAAATATGAGTTAGAATCACTTAACCCGATGAATTTCTTGAAAAACCTTCGAAAAATCGCCAAAATCCGAGCTATCTATATCAAAATATTAAATAAAAACCAAAATCCTCGTATTTATAGAGTACCCCTCAGATCTCAGCCTCCCGGTCCGCACAGAACCACCGCGGTCCGCACAAAACTACCGCGACCTGCACAAAACCACCACGGCCGCACTTCACTTTGTGCGGTCTGCACAGCACATACCGCGGCCGCACTCCTTTTGTATGGTCCGCGCGGGTGGGTTCCGAGGCCTGTAACCCTTTTGGAGCTGCTACAGCTATGATTTTGGCTTCAAACATCTCGGAACCTACCCGGAACTCCTGGAACTTCAAACCAATTGTACCAACACATCCCATGACATCGTTCAAACTTGTTCAAAACTTCAGAACGCTCACAACAACATCAATGACCAATTTAACATAGGATCCAAGCCTAAGAACTCCAAGAACTCTTAAATTATGCTTTCGATCAAAAAGTCTATCAAATTTCGTCCGAATGACCTAAAATTTTGCACACACATACCAAATGACACAACGAAGCTACTTGTCACTCTCGGAATTCCATTATGACCCCTATATCAAAGTCTCTCCTATCAACCGGAACCGTCAAAATATCAACTTTGCCAATTTAAGCCTAAATCTTCTCTACAACTCCAAAAACCATTCCGATCGCGCTCCTAAGTCACAAATCACCTCCCGAAGCTAACCGAACAATCGGAACTCACTTCCGAGCCTTCCAACACATAAGTCAACATCCGGTTGACTTTTCAACTTAAGCCTTCTTAAAAGAGAATAAGTTTCTCATTTCTTACCAAATCCTCTCCGAACTCGAACTAATCAACCCGATCACATAAAATACGGATAACGAAGCGTAAAGAAGCTGAAATAGGGGAAAATGGAGCGGTAACTCATGAGACGAATGGCCGGGTCGTCACATCCTCCCCAACTTAAACGAACGTTCGTCCTCGAACGAGCCAAGAAACATACCTGAAGCCTCAAACAGGTGAGGATATCTGCTCCACATCTCCCGCTCGGCCTCCCAGGTAGCCTCCTCCACGGGTCGACCTCTCCACTGCACTTTCACTGAAGCTATATTATTTGACCTCAACTTTCGAACCTGACGATCCAAAATAGCTACTGGCTCCACATCATAGGTCAAATCATCATCCAACTGAACTGTACTGAAACCCAAAACATGAGACAGATCCTCAATATACTTTCGGAGCATAGAAACATGAAATATCGGATGCACACTCGACACGCTTGGTGGCAAAGCAAGTTTATAAGTCACCTCCCCAATCCTCCAAAGCACCTCAAAAGGCCCAATGAACCGCGGACTCAACTTCCCTTTCTTCCCAAACCTCATAACATCCTTTATGGGCGAAACATTCAGCAAGACCTTCTCACCGACCATGTAGGACACATCTCGAACCTTTCGGTCCGCATAACTCTTCTGACGCGACTGCGCTGTACGAAGCCTCTCCTGAATCACCTTCACCTTCTCTAAGGCATCCTGAACCAAATTTGTCCCCAATAGTCTAGCCTCGCCGGGCTCGAACCAACCAACTGGATATCTACACCGCCTCCCGTACAAAGCCCCATATGGAGCCATCTGAATAGTTGACTGGTAGTTGTTTTTGTAAGCAAACTCTACAAGCGGTAGAAACTCATCCCACAAACCTCCAAAGTCAATAACACAAGCACGCAACATGTCCTCCAATATCTGAATCGTACGCTCGGACTGTCCATCTATCTGAGGATGAAAAGCTGTGCTCAACTCCACCTGAGTACCCAACTCTCGCTGAATAGATTTCCAAAACTGGGAAGTAAACTAAGTACCTCTATCTGAGATGATGGAAACCGGAACACCATGCAACCGAACAATCTCCCGGATATAAATCCCTGCCAACCGCTCTGAAGAATAGGTAGTACACACATGGATGAAGTACGCAGACTTGGTCAGCCGATCCACAATCACCCAAATAGTATCAAACTTATTCAAAGTCCGAGGAAGTCCAACCATAAAGTACATAGTGATCCTCTCCCACTTCCACTCGGGAATAACCATCTGTTGAAGCAAGCCACCCGGTCTCTGATGCTCATATTTTACCTGTTGACATTTGAGACACCGAGATACAAATCCCATTATATCTTTCTTCATTCTTCTCCACCAATAGTGCTGCCTCGAATCTTGATACATCTTTGCGGTACCCGGATGAATGGAATACCGTGAGCTATGGGCCTCTTACAGAATTAACTCCCGAAGCCCATCCATATTAGGCACGCAAATCCGGCCCAACATCCTCAACACCCCATCATCACCGATGGTCACATCTCTGGAATCATCATGCTGAACTCTGTCCTTAAGGACAAGCAAATGCGGATCATCATACTAGCACTCTCTGATGCGATCATATAAGGAAGACCGAGAAACCACACATGCCAACACCCGACTAGGCTCCTAAATATCCAATCTCACGAACCGATTGGCCAAGGCCTGAACATCAAATGTAAGAGGTCTCTCCCTGGGATGTATGCCAAACTTCCCATACTCACTGCCTTTCGACTCAAAGCATCGGCCACCATAGTGGCCTTTCCCGGATGGTACAATATAGTGATATCAAAATCCTTAAGAAACTCTAACCATCTCCGCTGCCTCAAATTAAGATCTTTCTGCTTGAACAAATGCTGGACACTGTGATGATTAGTGAATACCTCACAAGACACGTCATACAAGTAATGCCTCCAAATATTCAATGCATGAACTATGGCGGCCAACTCCAAATCATGAACAGAGTAGTTCTTCTCATGGGGCTTCAACTAACGAGAAGCATAAGCAATAACTCTACCCTCCTTCCTCAATACACAACCAATCCCAACTCTCGAAGCATCACATTATACGGTATATGAACCTAAAGTTGATGGCAAAACCAATGCTGGAGCTGTGGTCAAAGCTGTCTTGAGCCTCCGAAAGCTCTCATCACACTCGTCCAACCATACAAATAGAGCACTCTTCTGAGTCAACTTGGTCAAGGGCGATGCAATGGATGAGAATCCCTTAACAAACTGGCGATAATAGCCTGCCAACCCAAGAAAGCTACGATTCTCTATGGCTGAGGACAGTCTAGGCCAACTCTGAACCGCCTCTATCTTATTTGGATCAACCTGAATACCCTCGCTGGACAACACGTTTCCCAAGAAAGACACTGAACTGAGTCAAAACTAGCACTTGGAGAATTTTGCATAAAGCTTCTCCTCCCTCAATCTCTGCAACACAACTCTCAAATGCTCTGCGTGCTCCTCCTGACTACGCGAGTACACCAGAATATCGTCAATGAATACAATAACGAATGAATCCAAATAAGGTCGGAACACGATGTTCATCAAATGCATGAATGCTGTTGGAGCATTGGTTAGCCTGAAACACATCACAAGGAACTCATAATGACCATATCCGGTCCTGAAGACAGTCTTAAGAATATTTGAATCCCTGATATTCAACTGGTGATAACCGGAACAGAGATCAATCTCGGAGAACACTTTCGCTCCCTTAAGCTGATCAAATAAATCATCAATGCGAGGCAAAGGATACTTGTTCTTAATTGTTACTTTGTTCAATTGCCTATAATCAATTCACATTCTCATCGTGCCATCCTTCTTCTTCACAAACAAAATCGGTGCACCCCAAGGTGACATACTAGGCTGAATAAACCCCTTATCTAGGAGTTCCTAAAGCTGTTCATTCAATTCCTACAACTCTGCTAGTGCCATACCATATGGAGGGATAGAAATGGGTTGCGTGCCTGGCACCAGGTCAATACCAAAATCAATATCCATATCCGGTGGCATGCCCGACAGGTCTGCAGGAAACACATCGGGAAAATCCCTCAAAACTGGGACATAGTCAATGTTAGGAGTCTCAGCTCCCACATCCCTCACAAACGCTAAATATGAAAGGCAACCCTTCCCAACCATACGCTAGGCCTTCAAGAAAGATATCACCCTACTAGGAACATAATAAATCACACCACGCCACTCGATCCGCGGTACACCCGGCATAGCTAAAGTGACTGTCTTAACATGACAGTCTAGAATAGCACGACATGGAGATTGCCAATCCATGCCCAAAATGACATCAAAATCCACCATTCTCAATAACAATAGATCTAATAGGGTCTCCAGACCCCCAATAGTCACTACACATGACCGGTGCACACGGTCTACAATAACAGTATCACCCACCAGGGTAGATACATGAACAAGTAAAGCAAGAAACTCACAGAGTTACCCAAATAATGAGAAAAGTATGATGACACATAAGAAAAGGTGGAACCGGGATCAAATAATACAAAGGCATCACTATGGCAGACTGAAACAATACCTGTAATGATAGCATCTGATGTAATACCATCTGGCCTGCCTAGAAGTGCATAGAAATGGGCCTGACCGCCCCCTGATCGACCTCCCCCTCTGGGGCGACCCCTGGCTGCCTGACCTCCACCCCTAGCTGGCTGGGCGGGTGGTGAGGTAACTGAAGCATAAGTCGAGGGCTGACCCCTCTGCTGATATGAACTAGCAATACGACGAGGACACTGCCTCCACACATGTCCAAACTCTGCACACTCAAAACAACTCCCAGGTGCTGGGGAAGGGGACTGAAGGGACCCCCTTGCACCTGAGTGACCAACTGATGCACTCGGCATAGAAGAACACTGAGTTGACGGGGCACGAGATGAACTCTGGGCTGGAAGGGCACTAAGTGATAACTGGCCCTGCTGAGTACCATGATAACCATGTCCCGAAGATGCCCCACGATAACCTAGGGGGGCTGACTGAGCAGGCCAGAAAGAATGACCTCTACCATACTGGAACTAGCACCTCGAAGGAGCACCACTATAACTGCCAGATCCTCGAGGCCTCTTGGCCTCCCTCTCCTCCCGATCCTGACGGCAAACCGTCTCAATCTCGTGAGCGATATCAACCACCTCCTCGAACGTAGCACCCAACACTCTCTCTCTAGTCATCAGAATAAGGAGATGGTAGTTAAGTCCATCAAAAAATCTCTTGATCCTCTCACGATCTGTCGAAACCATCCAGACGGCATGACGTGCCAACTCAGAAAACCTCGACTCATACTGTGACACAATCATATCCCCCTGTCACAACCACTCAAACTTCCTACGCAGCTCCTCTCTGCGAGACTTCGGTACATACTTCTCCAAGAAGAGAGTGTAGAACTGCTACCAAGTAAGGGGCGCTGCTCCAACCGGCCTACGCCTCTCATATGCCTCCTACCAAGTAAAGGCAGCCCTAGTAAACTGAAAGGTGGTAAATGCCACACCACTAGTCTCAAGAATCCCTGCTGTACAGAGCATCCACTGACACTTATCAAGAAAACCCTGGGCATCCTCGCTCTCAGCACCACTTAATGACGGAGGCTGGAGTCTACCAAACCTCTCAAGACGACGCTGCTCATCATCCGACATAACTGGCACAACAAACTCCTGAGATGGTGCAACCGGCTGAGCTGGAGGTGCCCCTAGTGTCTGTAGTCCCTGCACTACCTGCTCAGGTGTGCGAGCAGCGGAGGTCTGATTGCCTCCCCCGGCATGTGAAGTAGTTGTTGCTGTAGTGGCTAAAACTGCCTGAGCCAGGCCAGTGCAAACTGATAAGATCTGTGCCAAGGCCTCCTGAAGACCCAAAATCATGATGGGCACAGCTGGTGCCTGAACTGGTTCTACTGGAGCATCCATAGCTGGAGCCTGATCTGGAGCTAGGGCAGCTGGTGGATCTACAGGTGCTACCCTCGCTGCTCTGCCTCTGCCACGACCAGGACCGCATCCACGGCCTCTGGTGGACTCAGTGGGTGGCACTGGTGGTCGTCCACCTCGTCCGGTAGCTCGCGTCCTCACCATCCGTGAGAGAATGGAATAGCAGACATTTAGTACTCGGACCAACAAGTTCGCACGACAAGAGTTTCAAGAATATGAAGTTTTTCCTAAAAAGGTTCTGCAGCCTCTCGAGGATAAATACAGACATCTTTGTACCGATCCATTAGACTCTACTAACCCTCTCATGACTCGTGAGACCTTTGTAACCTAGGCTCTAATACCAACTTGTCACGACCCAATTCCCCGAACCTGGTCGTGATGGCGCCTCTCATGAAGACAAGGCCAGCCAGACCATAACAGACCACCTCTTTTGAACAGTAAAATACCATAAGTAGTTCTAAAACATGATATAATAACCATAATTTGCCGAATTAGCGATAACAACAGTAGAAACCATCCCGACACAGCCCAAACCGAGGTGTCACAAGTCATGAGCAACTAAGAAATTCGGATACAAGTCTATTGAACACTAAATCTGATAAAATAGTTCTAAAAACATGAAAATTATAAGATAAGGGAGGCACAGGGGCTACGGACATCAACAACTACCTTGTAGTCTCTGAAATCACTACTTGGACTGGGAGGATCAGCACTCAAAAGCGTACTCTACGACGCCTGAATCTGCACACATGGTGCAGGAAGTAATGTGAGTACTCTGACTCAGTGAGTAATAATTATAAATAATGGCTGAAAGTATAAAAATACGTAAAGGCACAAAGAAATTCCATATCAAGCAGTAAAATCACTTAAAACAGTATATCAATGAAGAAATCAAATGATATCCCTTTTTAAAGCAAGTAAAACAGATAATTTAACAGGCAAATAACAAGTAGAAATCCGCCCATCGGGCACAACATAAATCGCTCAAAACAGTATTAGCCCCTCGGGCTTACTCTCAGATCATAGTGGGTACCCGTGCTCCCTGTGGGTTTGCAAAATCTGGAGGGGCCCCTTATGGCCCAAGCGCTATATCAAGCCACCTCGTGGCATCATCACTCGGCACTTGGCCTCACATCACTCGGCACTTGGCCTCACATCACTCAAGCCACCTCGTGGCATATAAAGTATCTCAGGCCCTTGGCCTCATATCACTCAGCATATCCTCACATATGGCCCTTGGCCTCACTCAGTCCAAAAATCATCACAAGCCCATTGGGCATTAGTAAAATTGTAGTTCTCAGCCCAAAACATGATGTAGAGATATCATTTAAGTTTCAAGTCTGAGTAAAAGTGGCTGAGTTTGTAAAACAGTAGATATCAATAGGACTGAGTTCAAATAATAAGTCAAGCAGTGAGGAAAATAGTTATAAAAATCCCCGAAGGGGCCAAATAGTTGGCACGAAGCCCAAATATGGCAATCAGCCCAAATCATAATGATAACAAATAAATTTAGTCAAATACGTGGTAAAAATCATCAATCGGGATAAACCAAGTCACAATCCCCGGTAGTAAAAGACCCCACACTCATCATCCAGTGCGTGTCTCACATAAATATAGCACTACGATGTGCAATCCAAGGTTTCAAACCCTCAGGACATCATTTACAACCATTACTAACCTCGAACCGACTAATTCTCTAGCTCGCGATGCCTTTGCCCCTCGAATTGGCCTCCACGCGCGTCGAGTCTTTCAAAAATCAGAACGAATACGTCACAATATGCTAAAGGAACAAAGCCCAAGCGAAAACATTCGAAAAATATCAAAAATCCCGAAATTAACAAAACCCGAGACCTGGGAAAACGTCTCGGAATCGAGTAAAATTTACATTTTCAGAATCCTCATACCCTCACGAGTCTAACCATACCAAAATTATCCAATTCTAATACCATTTGGTCCTTCAAATCATCATTTTATATTTTTGAAAGGTTTTACAGTTTTCTTCCCAAATTCCATCCCAAATCATGAATTAAATGATGAATTCAATGATAGATTCATGTACTCTAGCCAAATCTGAGTTAGAATAACTTACCCCGATTAATTTCTTGAAAAACCTTCGAAAAATCGCCAAAATCCGAGCTCTCTAGGTCAAAATATTAAATAAAAACCAAAAACCTCGTATTTATAGAGTACCCCTCAGATCTCAGCCTCTGCAGTCCGCACAGAACCATCGCGGTCTGCGCAAAAGCACCGCGGTCCGCACAAAACCACCGCGGCCGCACTTCATTTTGTGCGATCCGCCCAACACAAACCGCGGTCGCACTTCCTTTTGTGTAGTCCGCGCGGGTGGGTTCCGAGGCCTGCAACCCTTCTGGAGCTACTACAGCTATGATTTTGGCCTCAAACATCCCGGAACCTATCCGGAACTCCCGGAACTTCAAACCAATTGTATCAACACATCCCATGACATCGTTAAAACTTGTTAAAAACTTCAGAACACTCACAACAACATCAATTACCAATTTAACATAGGATTCAAGCCTAAGAACTCCAAGAACTCTTAAATTATGCTTTCGATCAAAAAGTCAATCAAATCTCGTCCGAATGACCTAAAATTTTGCACACACATACCAAATGACACAACAAAGCTACTGTCACTCTCGGAATTCCATTATGACTCATGTATCAAAATCTCTCCTATCAACCGGAACCTCCAAAATATCAACTTCGCCAATTTAAGCCTAAATCTTCTTTTCAACTCCAAAACCCATTACGATCGTGCTCCTAAGTCACAAATCACCTCCCGAAGCTAACCGAACCATCAGAACTCACATCCGAGCCTTCCAACACATAATTCAATATCTGGTTGACTTTCCAATTTAAGCCTTCTTAAAAGAGACTAAGTGTCTCATTTCTTACCAAATCCTCTCTAAACTCGAACTAATCAACCCGATCACATAAAATACGGATAACGAAGCAGAAAGAAGCTGAAATAGGGAAGAATGGAGTGGTAACTCATGAGACGACTGGACGGATCATCACAGAACATTATTTTAATATCCCTCCATAACCAATATCAGAGGCATTAGTTTCCACAACCTTTGCCCAGGTGGGATTGGCGAGAGTCAAACAGGGAAGGTTATTAACCTTTTGTTTAATTCTCTTGACTGCTTCAATATGAGTGTCAGTCCAAGCTTCAGGGTTCTTCTTTAATCTTTCATAAAGAAGAGCAGTATCTTTAGCAAGGTCATTTATAAAAGGAGAAATATAATTTAAGCTTCCTAGAAATCTCTGAAACTAGGTTTTATCCGTAATTATATTAGGGAACTTAGAAGCAAATTCAATACTTCTACTAATAGGAATAATGCTACCCTTCTCAATGTTATGTCCCAAAAATCTAACAGAAGTTTGGAAAATCATCATTTTTGGTTTTGATATAACTAAACCATTTTGAATAATAGTCTTTTTGAACAAATCTAAATGTTTGAAATGAGATTCTATATTTTTTGAAAATACTAGAATATCATCAATATAAACAATTATGAAGTTCGTATAAGGAAGGAAAATATCATTCATAATTTATTGAAATTCAGAGGGAGCATTTTTCAAACCAAAGGGCATAACATTCCATTCATATTGACACATTGGCACATTGAAAGCAGTTTTATATCTATCTGATTCAGATATCTGAATTTGCCAATAACCTGATTTTAAATCAAATTTGGAAAATATAATGGCATCATGTAATCTATCTAATAAATCCTTTTTATTAGGAATAGGATATCTAATCCATTTTAACACCTTATTAAGAGGCTTGTAATCAATAACTAATCTAGGAACTCCTCGTTCCTGTTCAGCATGCTTATTAACATAACAAGCAGTACAAGACCATTTGGACTTTGAGGATCTAATTAAACCCTTTTGCTGTAAGGAATCAATTTCCTTTTTGCATAACTCCAAATACTCATAGTTCATCTGACAAGTTCGAGTCTTGCTAGGGATATTATCCTCAGAAAAGTCTTCTTCATAAGGAAGACTTATAATATGCTTTTTTCTACTCCAAAATTGATTCGGATGGTCCCCACAAATAGAAGTAGAAAATTGGATTTTGAGAAAATTAATTTTTTCTACTAACTTAGGATTTTTTAAATCCTGTTCAATCGTAATGAAACAAATTTCATTTTTCAAAAATTCAATTTGATTGACTTTTGAAGAAATAGAAATAATCTCATTTAAAAATCTTTGAACTGGCCTAGTTATAAACTCAAAAGTGGTACTCTTACCATTGTAAGTACCAGTAAAACTTTTTGTATCCAAATATAAAAAAGTCATTAGTTTAGTAAAAAACGGGAAACCAAGTATTACATCCCTATCAATGTTTTTTACCAAAACAAAACTTTCAGGAATGCATGTATCATGTTGGCAAATATAAGCCCAAGGTAATTTATATGAAATATCAATTGCACCACCACTAGCATTTTTTAAACGGTGAGTGGTTTTATGAAAATATCTAGAAGGTATTACTCCTTTTTTTACACAATTTAAATCTGCTCCACTATCAAATAAAACAACAAACTCTTTTTTGAAATTGTATTCAATTAAAAGAGTTATTTTTATTAAAAACTTTTGGGTGATAAAATATTGCAGTTTTTCTAAAAATTCATCTTCAGGAAAATCCATTACTGCCAGTAAAGTGTTAGCAGTTTTTTCTTCTGATATGATCTTCACCACAGACTTTTCTAATCTGAAAATCCTTTCATCTAAGGCTACATTTGAAGCCTTTAATTCTGAGATTTCTTTCTTGAGATAATTTATTTAAATACTTAAATTTTGGACAGTAGCAAGCCTTTCGGGCTGAGACTTGTTTTTTACCATTTTTCTAATTTCAGACATGGTATAAGGTCCTTTTTGAGATGGAATATCTTCCACCTCTGTTCCTACTTCTGCACTAGTAGGAATCTTATCTATTAGTTGGGACCATAATTCAGGGTCTTTAATAACCCTTAAAAGATCAATCAAATTTTCGTTAGATATAACATTGATATTCATGTCTCTAAATTGGGAGTAGATATTAACGTGAAGTATAACGTTCTTCATGAAGGACCCTTAGGTCTTCACTTGTTGATGAAGAACCTTCATCAGTGTCAGATATTTCTGGAGAAGAATTTGAAAGAATCTTACATAAAGAATATTTGATATGATCATCTAAATCAAGTTCCTTGATCTTGTCCTTGATTTTACAATCCTTAGCGTAATGTCCTACTCTACCATATTTATAACAGGCCTGATGATTTTTGGATTTAATAAAACCCTTTCTGGCTTTATGAAAAGCCTTTCTTCATTGGGTCCTTTCCTGCCGTTTGTCCGACGAACCCTTTTTCCTTTTGAAATCTTTTTATGGGATTTCTTCTTCTTGGAAGGTATATCAATGGCGAACTTTTCACAAAATTCCCCTAATTGTTGTCTCTCAGTGAGACGATGTTTCTTAATTTGTTTGTTTAGCTTGATCTCATTACACAGAGCTAAACCTTCCTGAGTATTCTGGGTAAACAGGTTATTAAGATCCATGAGAAATTGGAAAAGCTTATAGCTGAGGTCCAAAAAATCCAACAGAAGGATACTAAAGGTAAAGAGAAAAGCGCTACTGCAAGTATCCAACCACCTCCTGAGGTAAAAGACTTTAAATTGAAAATTCTGGATGACGTAAGTCTAGAAAATATTGAAGAACTTCTTGTTAAGAAGCTAGGTGAATTTAGAGCATGCATCTACTAGCAATTTAAAAATAGATGACGAGATTAATAAAATCTCTGAAAAGTATGCTCCAAAACCATACCAAAGAATGTTATGCTATCCAAGACCAACTCCTCAAGATGTCTTAATAGAAGAACAGGACAATGACCACTACCACCAGGGTTATAGTGGGTCAGATATCTATGAGTGGAATATAGATGGTGTCACGGCCCTAACCCCGAACCCGGTCGTGATGGCGCCTCTCGTGAAGACAAGGCCAGCCAGACCAAAACAGAACACCTCTTTTAAACAGTTAAATACTGTAAATAGTTCTAAAACATGATATAACAACCATAATTTGCGGAAATAACAATAACAACAGTAGAAACTATCCCTATGCAGCCCTAACTGGGGTGTCACAAGTCATGAACATCTATTAGAGTATAAATACAACTACAAGGTCTGAAATATACAAAAACAGCACTGATGAGCAGAAAGGGAGAGAAAACGATGTTGCGAACGCTGGCAGCCACCTTGCTAAACTCCGATAACTCTGCCACCGATTAGCCAAAACCCACTATCGGGTGTATAAATACTTGCATCTACACACAAGGTGCAGGGAGTAAAGTGAGTACTCCAACTCAGTGAGTAATAAAGGTAAATAACAACTGATCAGTAAGAAATCATATAAGGCAACCTGTCACGACCCCAACCCCGGTCATGATGGCGCCCAACACACTGCTAGGTAAGCCCGACCATTCAACAACATTATCCCAAATTCTTAATCGGATTATAGATAAATAACACAGGGAATTACTAAGTCATTACTTTCAAGTTTATAAATAATAATAAAATCTGCGGAAGTTCAATTAGAATACCACAACATAGCCCAATAGAATCAGGTGTCACGAACATGAGCCTCTAATACAGAATATCCAACTATTACAAATCTGTCTAGGAAAAATTGCGGGATAAAAGGATAGAGATAGATGGGAGAGATCAAGGCTGCGAATGCCATGCTGCTACCTCAATACTCCCAGATACTGCTGTTCAGCTAAACAAATCCTCACTCAGCCTGTGGTGTACCTGGATCTACACGCAAGGTGCAGCGAGTAATATGAGTACTCCGACCCAGTGAGTAATAAACATAAATAAAGGATGAGAATAAGAAATCGTGGAAAAATACAAAGTAAACTATAACTGACAGTTTAGAACAATAAATAGTGAAGCAACAAGTCAATTAAATCAGAGTACCAAATACTGAGACAGGTATAACAGATAAAAACAAATGCATGAGTGCAATGCAATGCATATGATGGTACTCTCTAGTACCCACTGCGGCGTGCAGCCCGAGCCATCCATTTTATTTATCATCGACGGCGCTCACTAGGGGTGTGTACAGACTCCGGAGGGGCTCCTACAGCCCAAGCGCAATATCAAGCCATCTCGTGGCATCAAATCTAGGCCCTCGGCCTCATATCAATATCAGTATAATCACCCAGACTCTCGGCCTCAATATAAATGTAATCAACCAGGCCTTCGGCCTCAATATCAATGTAATCAACTAGGCTCCTCGGCCTCAATATCAATGTAATCAACCAGGCTCTCGGCCTCAATATCAATATAACACTGCTGCGGCGCGCAGCCCGATCCATGCTCAGTCCAGAAATCATCATAAGCCCCTTGGGCATTTGTAAAACAGTAGTTCTCAGCCCGAAATATCATTTAGAAATATCATTTAAGTTTTCAAATCTTAGAAAGATGGCTGAGTTTGCAAAACAGTATTTAAAACCTTGGACTGAGATCAAATGATATGCATGTATGCGAAAACAGTGATGTCAATCCCTGAAGGATTCAAATAATTGGCAAGAAGCCCAAATGTAACAATTAAATCCAAGTAAGGATGATTTTCAATTTAGTTCAAGTAGAAAATACGGTAAAAACATCTCTCGGAACGGAACAAGTCAATCCCCAACGGTGCTCTACCCCACGCCCATTATTCGGCGTGCAAGTCACCTTAATATAGCGTTACGATGTGAAATTCCAGGGTTTCAAACCCTCAGGATATCATTTACATCAATTACTCACCTCAAGACGGTCAAAGTCTAGCTCGATATGCCCTTGCCTCTCAAATTACCCTCCTAATGCGATGAATCTGCCCAAAATCACAACGAATATGTCGCATTATGCTAAAGAGACAATACCCAATCGAAAGCAATCAAAAAATATCCAAAATCACGAATTTGACAAAACTCGAGCCCCGAGCCCACGTATCGAAACTCAGAAATTTTTACGTCATCGGGTTCCTTATCTCGCCACGAGTCTATACATACAAAAATCTCTCAAATTAGACCACAAATGGTCCCTCAAATCCCAAATTTAGAATTTCAATTTCAAGCCCTAATTTCTTACAATTTGGCTATATTTTCATGAATTTCAAGGATAATTTCACAATATAATCATGTATTTAGTTCATAGGACTTACCTCCAATCAATCCTCTTCGAATCCCTCTTCAATTGCTCCCAAGTAGCTCTTAAAATGCCCAAAAATGGTGAAAGAAATGACTTAGCTCGCGGATGAAATGTCTTTAAACATTCTGCCCAGAATTTTTCGAAAGTATTGTTCACTCGCGCGGTTACTGCTCACCCGCGTAGTTACTGTTCACACGCAGTTACTGTTCACCTGCACGGTTACTGTTCACGCTGCTAAAAAAATACAGCAGCAGCTAGAAATTGCAGCACTTTTCTTTTTACTAAAATGGCTCTAACTCCATCATATGAACTCAGAATTCGATGATTCTTGTTCCTATGAGTCACAAATAATGATACGAACATAGTCATTCAATCGAAACTCAATTCGGAACTCATTTGCTCAGTGCGATATCCATTTCGCTCGTTAAACAATTAACTCATGTTTCGTGTCAAAAACCCAATCGCGACTTGATGAAATTAGACCAAACTTTCCAGATCACTCCTATAATTCATTATTTAAATTCTGGAAATCTCGAAATAAAATTTCGATCTCTAGAACTAAAAATGGACCTTTGGATCATTACATGCTTATGCTCGAACGGCAAAAATCTTCCAAAAACTCTTCCAAAACTTATCCGAGCCTCATGGGACCCCGACCAAATATGCCAACATAATTCATAACATTATTCAAACCTCTTCCAATCATCAAAACACCTCAAACAATGTCAAATTACCCAAAACTCATCGAATTCAAGCCTAATTTTCTAATTACCTAATCTTCTGAAATACACTTTCGATCAAAAACCCAACCAAACCACGTCTGAATGACCTGAAATTTTGCACACATATCCCAAATCACCTAACGAAGTTACAGCAACTCTCAGATCAAAATCTCACCTATCAACCCGAATTTGCCAAAATACTAACTTCGCCAATTCAAGCCTAATTCTACAACGAACCTCCAAAATTACTTCCGATCACACTCCTAAGTCACAAATCATCCCCCGAAGCTAACCGAATCATCAGGATTCAAATCCAAGCCCTCTAACACATAAGTCAACGTCCGGTTGACTTTTCCAAAACAAACCTTCCTTAAAGAGACTAAGTATCTCATTTCCTACTAAAACCAATACAAATCAACTCGTTCACACCCAGCAATGATAATGAAGCATAAAGAAATAGGAAATGGGAACAACGAGGCGGTAACTCACGAGATGACGGGTCGGGTCATCACACAGCCCAACATGCTGTATAGAAGCAGTGTAAAACCTTTGAGAAAAATAATGAAGCTGTGAAATTTTTAGAAACATCTTAGCTCAGTTTAAAACCTCTTTCGAAAAATGACTTTTTCAACAGTTATGCAAATAAATGAAAAATAGTTAGTGCCGATAAGCACAGAACATCCACCCCTCGGGCACAAATACCACAGTATAACAGGTAAAATGCCAAGTAAATATGAAAGATGAACACATAAAGGTTTGCCCCACGGGAAATCTCTCAAAACAGTACCAGCACCTCGGGCTCTTTCTCAGAATAATATCAACCCCTAGGGCTCACTCTCAGAACAATATCAACCCCTAGGGCTCACTCTTAGAACAATATTAGCCCCTCAGGCTCACTCTCAGATCATGATGGGTACCCTTGCTCATTGTGGTTGTGCAGACTCCGGAGGGGCCCCTTACGGCCCAAGCGCTATATCAAACCACCTAGTGGCATCATCTCTCGGCACTCGGCTTCAAATTACTCGACACTCGGCCTCAATCACTCAGGCCATCTCGTGGAGTATAAAAGTATCTCAGGGCCTCGACCTCATATCACTCAGCATATCCTCACATATGGCCCCCGGCCTCACTCAATCCGAAAATCATCATAAGCCCCTCGGGCATTAGTAAAACAGTAGTTCTCAGCCCAAAACATCATTTAGAAATATCATTTAAGTTTCAAATATGAGTAACAGTGGCTGAGTTTGTAAAACAGTAAATTTCAACAGGACTGAGTTCAAGTAATAAGTCAAAGCAGTGAGGAAATAGTGATAAAAATCCCCGGAGGGTTCAAATAGTTGGCACGAAGCCCAAATATGGCAATCAGATCAAATCATGATGCTAACAAACAGGTTTCAGTCAAATACGTAGTAAAATCGTCAATTGGGACGGACCAAGTCACAATCCCCAATAGTAAACAACCCCACGTTCATTATCAGCACGTGTCTCACCTCAATATAGCATTACGATGTGCAATCTGGGGTTTCAAATCCTCAGAGTATCATTTACAATCATTACTCACCTCGAACCGATGAAATCTCTAGCCTGCGACACCTTTGCCCTTCAAATTGGCCTCCACGCGTGTTGAATCTATCCAAAATCAGAACGAATACATCACAATATGCTAAGGGAGAAAAGCCCAAGCGAAAACAATCGAAAAATATCGAAAATCCCGAAATTAGCAAAACCCGAGCCCCGGGCCTACTCCTCGAAACTCAGAAATTTTTACTTCATCAGATTCCTTATCACCCCACGAGTTCATATATATCAAAAGTTCTCAAATCCAACCCCAAATGGTCCACCAAATCCCCAATCAAAGATCAAAATTCCAAGCCCTAGTTCTTCAATTTTTAGCTTAAGTTTCCATGATTTTCTAGGTGGATTTCACAATAGATTCGAGTTTTAGGTTCGAAAATCTTACATCCAAACGTTTCTCCTTGAATCCCTCTTCGATTTCCTTCAAAAAGCTCTCAAAAAGACCAACTATGGAGGAAAAATGACCCAAAATCACGGATGAAATAACTTAAAACATTCTGCCCAGGGGTTTTCGCATCTGCGACCCCACCACCGCTCATGCGGTACCGCTTCTGCGGTCATTTTCTTTGCATCTGTAGAATCCACTTGACGAGCCAAAACCGCATCTGCGGTACACTGCCACTGTAATAACCCGTCATTTTTTTCGATTTTAAATTATTTCTTTAATTTTAATTTCTTATTAAGTGATTATAAAGATAAGAATAATTACTTAATTTTCATATGGATATATATATATATATATATACACACACGCTCGGAAGTAGTACATAGGAATTGAGAGATATAGAGTATGTGAGTTTAAATATTAAATAAGTGTCTAGTTACTCAATTAGTTTATATATTTGAAGAGTGGATAATTTAATACATCTTAGGAAGATCATTTATAAGACAAAAAAAAGGGCCAAGCCCAATATTTATGGCTGCCCCGCGTGACATGTGATATAAGAGGGTACAATTAAGTGAAAGTGGGGTTTTAATTCATGGTTGAAGGAAAAAGAATATAGGGAACACAGGAGTTCGACGGTACCATGCCGCATCTGTGGGTCCGCATGTGCTATTCCTATTCCACATCTGCGGTTTCTTACCTCTCTCCTCAAATCCGAATCTGCGGAAATTCCTTCGCACATGCGATGCCACACCTACGGTCCCCAAACTGCAGGTGCGAAAATACCAGAAGCAACAATCTTATGAAATCTCTTAAGTCCAAAATCTTCCCGTTAACCATCTGAATTCATTCCGAGGTCCCCGGAACCTCAACCAAAAGCACCAACATGATCCAATAACTTATTCAAACTTGTTCCAATCTTTAAAACACCTCATACAACATCAAATTACTCAAAACACATTGGATTCAAGCCTAAATTTTGAGAAATCTTCCGAAATACGTTTTCGATCAAAAACCCAACTAAAACATGTCCGAATGACGTGAAATTTTGCACACACATCCCAAATGACATAACGAAGCTACTACAACTCTCAGAATTCCATTTCGACCCCCAGATCAAAATCTCGCCTATCAACCGTAAATCGCCAAAATATCAACTACGTCAATTCAAGCCTAATTCTACTCCAGACCTCCAAAACCCATTTTGATCACACTCCTAAGTCACAAATCACCTCCTGAAGCTAACCGAACCATCATAGCTCACATTAGAGCCCTCTAACACAATAGTCAATATCTGGTTGACTTTTCCAAATCAAACCTTCTTATAAGAGACTAAGTGTCTCATTCCTTACCAAATCCTCTCCGAACATAGACTAATCAACTTGATCACATAAAACACGGATAACGGAGCATAAAGAAGAAGAAATGGGGGAAGACGGAGTAGTAACTCATGAGACGACTGGCCGGGTCATCACATCCTCCCCAACTTAAACAAACGTTCGTCCCCAAACGTACCTAGAAATGTTCTAAAAGCTAACCAAGCGCTGAATTACCTTATCATGCGTATACCCGGGGGTGATCCCACGTCACCCTACATCATGTAGGCCCGATAACACAATGAAACTACATTTCTACATTCCAACCTAGCCCATAAGCCTTAGAACCACATTTTCACTTCTGAAATCATTCACAAGATCAGAATCTCACACCTATTTTTCAGAATAAGCCAGAACAAGCTGTAATCGCCCATACTTGCAATCTCAGGTGCAATCACTTGATATACCTCATAACTCAAACACTCGTAGCGATAACTTCTATTCACAGCAGATGCCCACAAAATCGAATACTGGCAGAAAACCTCTTATCAACTAAAGTCTCATTCCAACATTTTCATATACTGCCAACGATAAATGAAACGCAACAAACCATAACCATTTCTCAGATCAACTATTCATGAAGCCACTTCTCCTTTGGCAGATACCATAGCAAATTTCTGAGCCAGACCTCGATATTATACTTCCAACATGCTGAAATCGAATCCGTTCGTATTCATTAATGATCCCAACGATCTCCTCTAGTCCAACACACTACTCTGGCGACACGACACATCAATACAGGCTTAAGCCACAACTTGTGCAATTTGTGAACCACAATCCAAACTTACTCAAATCATGAAATAACTCAAATGGAAGAGCTGTACCTCAAGCTCACCAGTACCACCACAACACAAGGCTGAGAACCTATCACGACCCTAACCCTGAACTCGGTCGTGATGGTGCCTCTCGTAAAGACAAGGCCAGCCAGCTTAACACAATTCACCATTTTAAGCAGTTAAATAACATAAAGATACTTTAAACATGATTTAATAGCAATATTTAGCGGAAATAGAGATAATAAAACGGAAACCCAACCCGACACAGCCCTAACTGGGGTGTCACAAGTCACGAGCATCTACTAGAGTATAAATACAACTACAAGGTTTGAAATATACAAAAATAGGACTGAAGAGCAAAAAGTGGGAGAAAACGGTGCTGTAAACGCTGGCAGCCACCTTGCTAAACTCCGATAACTCTTCCACCGATTAGCCAAAACCCACTACCGGGTATATAAATACCTGCATCTGCACACAAGGTGCAGGGAGTAAAGTGAGTACTCCAACTCTGCAATACAATAAAGGTGAATAACAATTGAGCAGTAAGAAATCACGTAAGGCAAACCAACATGTTGTATAGAAGCAGTGTAAAACCTTTGAAAAAAGTTATGAAGCTGTGAAATCTTTAGAAACATCTTAGCTCAGTTTAAAACCTCTTTCGAAAATGACTTTTTCAACAGTTACGCAAATGAATGCAAAACAGTTATTGCATATAAGCACAGAACATCTGCCCCTCGGGCACAAATACCACAGTATAACAGGCAAAATGCCAAGTAAATATGCAAGATGAACACATAAAGGTTTGCCCCTTGGGCAATCTCTCAGAACAGTACCAGCCCCTCGGGCTCACTCTCGGAATAATATCAGCCTCTCGGGCTCACTCTCAGAACAATATCATCCCCTCGGGCTCACTCTAAGATCATGATGGTTACCCGCGCTCACTGTGGGTGCGTAGACTCCGGAGGGGCCTATCACGACCCGAATTTCCCACCATCGGGTGTTGTGATGGCACCTACTATCGGAGCTAGGCAAGCCAAATATTTAAAACACCTTTCCTGCTTTCTTTCAAACAATATAATAAACAAGACAAAATTCTAAGCGGAAGACTTTAAATCTAAAGCAACTGAAAACCAGAAGTGCAGAAGTTAAATACACATCACTACCCAAGGTCTGGTGTCACTAGCTCACGGACTACCACATAATACTACAAACAATGTCTGAAAGGAAATACATCATGTTTGTCTGATACAAGATGAACAAACAAAAAAAAACATGGAAAGGGACTTCGGCCTGCGAACGCCAGCTAGGCTACCTCGGGAGTCCCTGGACTGAAGATAGCTCCCAGAAATCCTACTACTGTGGTCCGTAAGCTGCTCCCTGATCTGTGCACAAAAATTTGCACAGAGTGTAGCATCAGCACAACCCACCCCATGTGCTGGTAAGTGCCTGGCCTAACCCCGCCGAAGTAGTAACGAGGCTAGACAATACCTACCACAATAAACCTTTACAGATATATATCCAACGAGTGCAAGAAAACAATAACAAGATAATACAAAGTAAAACTGAGAGGGGACATGCTATCGGGGAGTAACAGATAAAAATGAAATATCGTAAATAAACAGAAGAAACTCTGGTTCCCATGATGTATATATATATATATAAGTGGACGGCGTGCCACACGATCCCATAATATCATATATATAAGTGGACGGCGTGCCACACGATCCCATAATATCATATATAAGTGGACGGCGTGCCACACGATCCTATAATATCATATATAAGTGGACGGCGTGCCAAACGATCCCATAATATCATATATAAATGGACGGCGTGCCACACGATCCCATAATATCATATATAAGTGGACGGCGTGCCACACGATCCCATAATATCATATATAAGTGGACGGCGTGCCACACGATCCCTTATATAAGTGGACGGCGTGCCACACGATCCCATAATATCATATATAAGTGGACGGCGTGCCACACGATCCCATAATATCATATATAAGTGGATGGCGTGCCACACGATCCGATAATATCATATATAAGTGGACGGCATGCTACACGATCCTATAATATCATATATAAGTGGACGGTGTGCCACACGATCCCATTATATCATATATAAGTGGACGGCGTGCCACACGATCCCATAATATCATTATTAATTGGACGGTGTGCCACAAGATCCCATAATATAGTTCATAATATCTGACTTCATATAGTAGACCCCTTCAGGGGAGAATAACAACTCAATACCTTTAACCCGGCAAAGGTACAGCTAACAGCCCAAAATATCCTCACAAGGGAGAATCTATATATCAGTCTACACATCCCGGCAAGGGAGTATTCACAACACATTCTCCTTTTTAAATCCATTCTTACTCAACTAACACATTTATGTTCGAGCTAACGCTCCAAAAGTACACCAATCGCAATTTTACCTCAACCGTTCATATCATGTGAAACTCATCAAATAGACAAGGAGCTTGTGTCACATTATTCGAATTAAAAACAATCAAGACTCACGGTCATGATAGACTCCGGTGCATAGATAACCGTCACCATGCCTATACACCGTACTTCCACATTAGCAAGTAGCAAATATCATCCTAATCCTATTCCCTCAAGCCATAGTTAGAACAAACACTTACCTCGAATGCTCCAAACTCAACTCACGCTTCTAGTATAGCTTTACCTCTTGATTCCACCACCAATCCACTCGAATATAGTCATAAGTTACTTAATCACATTAATAATTACTAAATGAATCATCCCCAATGCATGAAAATAGATTTTTTAATGTTTTTTCCCAAAAAGGTCAAAAATACCCCCGGACCCACGTGGTCGAAACTCGAGGTTCGGACCAAAACCCGGTTACCCATTCCCCCATGAATCCCAATATATGATTTGTTTTTAAATCGGACCCCAAATTGAGGTCCAACTTCTCAATTTGTAGAAAACCTAGGTTCTACCCAAAACACCCAATTTTCCCCATGAAAATCTTTGATTTGAAGTTGAAATTATGATAAAAGATGTTAAGGAATAAAGAAATTAAGTTAGAAATCGCTTACCAATCGTTTTGAAGAAGAAACGTTGTTTGGAAAATCGCCTCTTAGGTTTTGGGTTTTCGAAAAGTGGAAAAATGACTAAAAATCCCAAATTTATACATTTTTCTGGGGGCTGGCGCGGACCGCACAGAAATGCACCGCGGCCGCGCCGAGGGAGGGGAGAAGTGGGCTATCTCTGAACCCACCCAGCGCGGACCGCACTGATTTGGTGTGCGGCCGCGCTGGTCGACCCTCTGAACCCCACCACGCGGACCGCACAGAAAAGCACCGCGGCCGCGTGGCTGCCAGCGCGGACCGCGCGGAAATGGCCGCGGCCGCGCTGGGCCTGCAACATCTGAACCTGTATATATATTTTTTTTCTAAGTCTAAGACCTCCCGGGCCCCATTCAAAACTCACCCGAGCCCTCGGGGCTCCAAACCAAACATGCACACAACCTTAAAAACATCTTATGGACTTACTCGTGCGATCAAATCACCAAAATAACATCATATACATAGGATCAAGCCTAAAACACATGATTTTCTTTCTTCAACTTTCATAACTCAAATTCTCCATTTTTAGTCCGAAACACGTCATATGACGTCCGTTTTTAGCCAAACATTACAGATAGTGCTTAACACATATTTAAGACTTGTACCGGGCGTTGGAACCAAAATACGAGCCCGATACCTATATTTTCTAACCCCTTTTTCATTTCAAATTTTCATATCAAATTCCAGAAAAACAATTTCTTTAAAAAATTCATTTCTCGGGCTTGGGACCTCAGAATTTGATTCCGGGCACACGCCCAAGTCCCATATTTTTCTACGGACCCTCCAGGACCGTCGAATCATAGGCCCGGGTCCGTTTACCCAAAATGTTGACCGAAGTCAACATTATGCATATTAATACCAAAATTCATCAAATGTTTCGCATAATTCACATATTCTAACATCAAAACTTTCCGGCTACGTTCCCGAATTGTGCACGCCAATCGAGGCAACTAAAAGCGAGGTTTTCAAGGCCTCGAAGGCACGGAACAAGGAAGAACTACGGTGATGACCCTTCAGGTCATCACATTCTCCATCTCTAAAACAACCGTTCGTTCTCGAACGGACAAAAGAAAGAAGTACCTGAGTCGGGAAATAAATGAGAATAACGGCTCCGCATATCGGACTCGAACTCCTAGGTCGATGCCTTAGGAGGCTGACCTCTCCACTGAACACGCACTGAAGGAAAACTCTTCGACCTCAACTGTCGAACCTGCCGGTCTAGAATAGCCACTGGTTCCTCCTCATATGACAGATCCTTGTCCAATTGGACAGTGCTGAAATCCAACACGTGCGATAGATCTCCGCGATACTTCTGGAGCATAGATACATGAAACACGGGATGCACAGCTGACAAGCTAGGTGGAAAGGCAAGTCTATAAGCCACCTCTCCCACACGATCAAGAATCTCAAATGGACCGATGAACCTAGGGCTGAGCTTGCCCTTCTTCCCAAATCTCATCACGCCCTTCATAGGCGATACACGGAGCAATACCCGCTCACCGACCATGAAAGCAACATCTCTGACCTTGCGGTCTGCATAACTCTTCTGTCTGGACTGAGCTGTACGAAGTCTATCCTGAATAATCCTGACCTTGTCCAAGGCCTCCTGAACCAGATCCGTACCAAATAATCGAGCCTCTCCCGGCTCGAACCATCCAACTGGAGACCGACATCGCCTACCATACAACGCCTCATACGGAGCCATCTGAATGCTGGACTGGTAGCTGTTGTTGTAGGCGAACTCTGCTAAAGGCAAAAACTGGTCCCACGAGCCTCCAAAATCAGTGACACAGGCTCGGAGCATGTCCTCAAGAATCTGAACAGTCCTCTCGGACTGACCGTCCGTCTGGGGATGAAATGTTGTACTCAACTCAACCTGGGTGCCCAACTCTCGCTGAACCGCTCTCCAGAAATGCGAGGTAAACTGCGTACCCCGATACAAAATGATAGATAGCGGCACCCCATGAAGGCGAACAATCTCCCTGATATAAATCTTGGCTAACCTTTCTGACGAATAGGTGGCTGCAACAGGAACAAAATGCGCTGACTTGGTCAGCCTATCAACAATGACCCAAACTGCATCAAACTTTTTCTGAGTCATCGGAAGTCTAGTAACGAAATCCATCATAATCCTCTCCCACTTCCACTCGGGAAGTACAATCCTCTGAAATAGACCACCGGGTCTTTGATGCTCGTACTTAACCTGCTGACAATTCAAACACCGATCCACGTGCACAATGATGTCTTTCTTCATCTTACGCCACCAATAGTGCTGCCTCAGATCCTGATACATCTTCGCGGCGCCCGGGTGAATAGAATACCGAGTACTGTGGGCCTCCACTAAGATCAACTCTCGAATCCCATCAACATTGGGCACACAAATTCGCCCCTGCAATCTCAATACACCATCATCATCTAAGGTTACTTTCTTGGCACCTCCACGCTGCACCGTGTCTCTCAAGACACACAAATGGGGATCCTCCAACTGCCGCTCGCGGATACGCTCTAATAGTGAGGAACGAACAACCGTGCAAGCTAACACTCTGCTAGGCTCAGAAATATCCAACCTCACAAGACGATTGGCCAAGGCCTGAACATCCAAAGCAAGCGATCTCTGGCTGACTGGAATATAAGCAAGACTACCCATGCTGGCGGACTTCCTGCTCAATGCATCGGCCACCACATTGGCCTTCCCCGGGTGGTATAAGATAGTAACATCATAATCCTTTAGCAACTCTAACCACCTCCTCTGCCTCAAATTCAACTCTTTCTGCTTGAACAGATACTGAAGACTCTTGTGATCAGTGTAAACCTCACATGTCACACCATATAAGTAATGCCTCCAGATCTTCAAGGCATGAACAATGGCTGCCAACTCGAGATCATGAACCAGATAATTCTTCTCTTGGATCTTCAACTGCCTCGAAGCATAAGCAATGATTTTGCCTTCCTGCATCAACACTGAACCAAGCCCAATACGAGACGCATCATAATAGACCGTATATGGCCCTGAACCTGTGGGCAAAAACAATACTGGTACCGTAGTCAGAGCCGTCTTGAGCTTCTGAAAGCTCGCCTCACACTCGTCCGACCACCTGAACTAGACACCCTTCTGGGTCAATCTGGTCATAGGGGCTGCAATGGATGAAAGCCCCTCCACGAACCGACGGTAGTAACCTGCTAACCCCAGGATACTCTGAATATCCGTAGCTGAAACTGGTCGAGGCCAGTTCTTGACTGCCTCTATCTTCTTCGGGTCTACCTGAATACCTGCTGTTGATACAACATGACCCAGGAATGCGACCGAACTCAACCACAACTCGCACTTTGAGAACTTAGCATACAACTGACTATCCTTTAGGGTCTGAAGACCACTCTGAGGTGTTGCTCATGCTCCTCCTGGCTGCGGGAGTATATAAGAATATCGTCAATGAAGACTATCACGAACAAGTCCAAATAAGGTCTGAACACTCGGTTCATCAACTCCGTGAACGCTGCTGGGGCATTAGTCAATCCAAATGACATGACCAAAAACTCATAGTGCCCATACCGAGTGCGAAATGCTGTCTTAGGGACATCAGACGCCCTAATCCTCAGCTGGTGGTAGCCAGATCTCAAATCTATCTTTGAAAACACCCTCGCACCCTGAAGCTGGTCGAATAAATCGTCGATCCTCGGAAGTGGATACTTATTCTTAATTGTAACCTTATTCAATTGCCGATAATCGATGCACATTCTCATAGAACCATCCTTTTTCTTAACAAACAACACCGGCGCACCCCAAGGCAAAACACTGGGTCTAATAAAACCTTTCTCAAGCAAATCCTGCAGCTGTTCCTTTAACTCTTTCAACTCCGGCGGGGCCATACGATATGGCGGGATAGAAATGGGCTGAGTGCCCGGGGCCAAATCAACACAAAAGTCGATATCCCTGTCGGGCGGCATACCCGGCAAGTCTGAAGGGAAACCCCAGGAAACTCCCGAACAACGGGCACAGAATCAATAGAAGGGGCCTCCGCACTAGAATCGTGAACATACGCCAAGTAGGCCAAACATCCCTTCTCGACCATACGCCGAGCTTTCACATACGAGATAACACTACGGGTACAATGACCAGAAGTCCCTCTCCACTCTAAACGGGGTAAATCCGGTAAGGCTAAGGTCACGGTCTTGGCATGGCAATCCAAGATAGCATGGTACGGGTATAACCAATCCATCCCCAATATAACATCAAAGTCGACCATGTACAAAAGCAACAAATCAACGCGGGTCTCAAGACCTCCAAACACTACGATACAAGAATGATGAACTTGGTCGAACATAATAGAATCGCCCACCGGTGTTGACATATGAACAGGAATACTCAACGAGTCGCTAGGCATAACCAAATAGGGTGCAAAATAGGACGACACATATTAATACGTAGATCCGGGATCAAATAGCACAGAAGCATCCCTATCACAGACCAGAATAGTACCTGTAATCACAGCATCTGATGACTCAGCCTCTGGCCTGGATGGCAAAGAATAACAACGGGGCTGGGCCCCACCTCCCTGAATCATATCCCTGGGACGATCTGCTGCTGGTTGACCCCTACCTCTAGCGGTCTGAGCTCCACCTCTAAGACCTCTACCTCCACTTCTATGTCCTCTACCCCCGCCTCTAGCCGGCTGGGCAGGCGGTGGGGCAACTGGTGCCTGGATCATCAGGCGAGAACCCTGCTGTTGCGAGCTGCTGGAAGCTCGAGGGCAATATCTGGCAATGTGACTCACATCGCCGCAAGTATAACAAGCCCTCGGCTGCTGAGAAAAGCGAAGTGGTGGTGTACTGATAGGTGCTGATGGTGAACTAAAGAGCTACTGGTCAGAATACTGCGGCTGAGAACCACGACCACCTGGTGTACCATGAGAAGCCTGGAGAGTTGACTGAAAGGGCCTCGAAGGATGGCCTCTACCATAAGAATCCCTACCTCCAGACGAGGTACCACTGAATCTACCAGAATGACGGGGCCTCTTATCATACCCATGACCACCTCCCTGAGCAAGTGCCATCTCTATCCGGCGGGCACCATCTGCCGCCTCCTAAAATGAAATCTCACTACCGGCATTCATGGCCATCTGAACACGGATCGGCTGGGCCAACCCATCAATAAACCTCTGCACCCTCTCTCTATCTGTAGGGAGTATCACAATGGCATGACGAGCAAGATCAATGAACCGGGTCTCATACTGGGTGACTGTCATAGGACCCTGTTGGAGACGCTCAAACTGCCTACGAAGAGCATCTCGCTGAGTAACTGGAAGAAACTTCCCCAAAAATAACTCTGAAAACTGATCCCAGGTCAATGATGGCGACCCTGCTGGCCTGGCTAAAAAGAAATCCCTCCACCAAGTCTTGGCGGATCTTGCCAGGCAAAAAGTGGCGAAGTCGACCCCATTGGTGTCTACAATGCCCATAGTCCGTAGAACCTTATGACAGCTGAATATGAAATCCTGAGCATCCTCTGAGGGGGTGCCACTATATGTTGTTGTGAAGAGCTTGGTGAAACCATCAAGCCTCCACAAAGCATCCGCGGACATAGCCGCACCATCGCTGGACTGAGCCGCAATACCTGGGTGGGCTGCCACAACTGGCTGAACTGCCACGGCTGGCTGAACTGCTGGAACCTAAGCCTGAGGAGCTACCGTCTCTGGAGTACGAGTATCGGGAGTCTGAACTCCTCCCCCAGCCTGAGATGTGGCAGGAGCTACGGGAAGCAAACCCGCTCTAGAAATGCCCTCCATAAAGCCTACCAGTCGGACCAAAGCATCCTGAAGCACTGGAGTGGCTATGAAACCCTCTGGGACCTGAGCTGGGCCCACTGGAACAGCTGGGGCCGGAACCTCCTCCTCAAAATTGACCTGAGGCTCCGTCGCTGGAAATGCTGCTCGGAGCTGAGCTCTGCCCCGGCCTCGGCCTCTGGCACGGCCTCGGCCTCGCCCTCTACCCCTAATAGGGGTTGCTACTTGGGGCTCAGGCTGTTGCGCGGTAGAAGAGGAAGCAAGTGTCCTCGCCATCTGCGAAAGAACAGAGTGGAAAGACAATCAGTACTTGAGAAACAGAACCGCCATCTGCAAAAGAACAAGGTGAAGTTTTCCTAACTCAGTAGCCTCTGCGGGATAAATACAGACGTCTCTGTACCGATCCCTCAGACTCTACTAAGCTTGTCCGTGAGTTGTGAGACCTAAGTAACCTAGTGCTCTGATACCAACTTGTCACGACACGGATTTCCCACCATCGGGTGTCGTGATGGCACCTACTATCGGAGCTAGGCAAGCCAAATAATTAAAACACCTTTCCTGCTTTCTTTCAAATAATATAATAAACGAGACAAAATTCTAAGCGGGAGACTTTAAATCTAAAGCAACTGAAAACCAGAAGTGCGGAAGTTAAATGCACATCACTACCCAAGGTCTGGTGTCACTAGCTCACGGACTACCACAGAATACTACAAACAATGTCTGAAAGGAAATACATCATGTTTGTCTGATACAAGACGAACTAACAAAAAAAACATGGAAAAAGACTTCGGCCTGCGAACGCCAGCTAGGCTACCTCGAGAGTCCCTGGACTGAAGATAGCTCCCAGAAATCCTACTGCTGTGGTCCGTAAGCTGCTCCCTGATCTGTGCACAAAAATTTGCACAGAGTGTAGCATCAGCACAACCGACCTCATGTGCTGGTAAGTGCCTGGCCTAACCCCGGCGAAGTAGTGACGAGGCTAGACAATACCTACCACAATTAACCTGTACAGATATATATACAACGAGTGCAAGAAAACAATAACGAGATAATACAAAGTAAAACTGAAAGGGGACATGCTATTGGGGAGAAACAGATAAAAATGAAATATCGGAAATAAACAGAAGAAACTCTGGTTCCCATGATGTCTATATATATATAAGTGGACGGCATGCCACACGATCCCATAATATCATATATATATAAGTGGACGGCATGCCACACGATCCCATAATATCATATATAAGTGGACGGTGTGCCACACGATCCCATAATATCATATATAAGTGGACGGCGTGCCACACGATCCCATAATATCATATATAAGTGGACGGCGTGCCACACGATCCCATAATATCATATATAAGTGGACGGCGTGCCACACGATCCCATAATATCATATATAAGTGGACGGCGTGCCACACGATCCCATAATATCATATATAAGTGGACGGCGTGCCACACGATCCCATAATATCATATATAAGTGGACGGCGTGCCACACGATCCCATAATATCATATATAAGTGGACGGCGTGCCACACGATCCCATAATATCATATATAAGTGGACGGCGTGCCACACGATCCCATAATATCATATATAAGTGGACGGCGTGCCACACGATCCCATAATATAGTTCATAATATCTGACTTCATATAGTAGACCCCTTCAGGGGAGAATAACAACTCAATACCTTTAACCCGGCAAGGGTACAGCTAACAGCCCAAAATATCCCGACAAGGGAGAATATATATATCAGTCTACACATCCCGGCAAGGGAGTATTCACAACACATTCTCCTTTTTAAATCCATTCTTCCTCAACTAACACATTCATGTTCGAGCTAACGCTCCAAAAGTACACCAATCACAATTTTACCTCAACCGTTCACATTATATGAAACTCATCAAATAAACAAGGAGCTTGTGTCACATTATTCGAATTAAAAGCAATCAAGACTCACGGTCATGCTAGACTCCGGTGCATAGATAACCGTCACCATGCCTATACACCGTACTCCACATTAGCAAGTAGCAAATATCATCCTAATCCTATTCCCTCAAGCCAAAGTTAGAACAAACACTTACCTCGAATGCTCCAAACTCAACTCACGCTTCTAGTATAGCTTTACCTCTTGATTCCACCACCAATCCGCTCGAATCTAGTCATAAGTTACTTAATCACATTAATAATTACTAAATGAATCATCCCCAATGCATGAAAATAGATTTTTCAAGGTTTTTTCCAAAAAAGGTCAAAAATACTCCCGGACCCACGTGGTCGAAACTCGAGGTTCGGACCAAAACCCGGTTACCCATTCCCCCATGAATCCCAATATATGATTTGTTTTTAAATCGGACCCCAAATTGAGGTCCAACTTCTCAATTTGTAGAAAACCTAGGTTCTACCCAAAACACCCAATTTTCCCCATGAAAATCTTTGATTTGAAGTTGAAATTATGTTAAAAGATGTTAAGGAATAAAGAAATTAAGTTAGAAATCGCTTACCAATCGTTTTGAAGAAGAAAAGTTGTTTGGAAAATCGCCTCTTAGGTTTTGGATTTTTGAAAAGTGGAAAATGACAAAAAATCCCGAATTTATACATTTTTCTGGGGGCTGGCGCGAACCGCACAGAAATGCACCGCGACCGTGCTGAGGGAGGGGAGAAGTGGGCTCTCTCTGAACCCACCCAGCGGGGACTGCACTGATTTGGTGCGCGACCGCGCTGGTCGACCCTCTGAACCCTACCACGTGGACCACACAGAAAAGCACCGCGGCCGCGTGGCTGCCAGCGCGGACCGCACGGAAATGGCCGCGGCCGCGCTGGGCCTGCAACATCTGAACCTGTATATATACATATTTTTTTCTAAGTCTAAGACCTCCCGGGCCCCATTCAAAACTCACCCGAGCCCTCGGGGCTCCAAACCAAACATGCACACAACCTTAAAAACAACTTAGGGACTTACTCGTGCGATCAAATCGCCAAAATAACATCATATACATAGGATCAAGCCTAAAACACATGATTTTCTTTCTTCAACTTTCATAACTCAAATTCTCCATTTTTAGTTTGAAACATGTCATATGACGTCCGTTTTTAGCCAAACTTTACAGATAGTGCTTAACACATATTTAAGACTTGTACCGGGCGTCAGAAGCAAAATACGAGCCCGATACCTATATTTTCTAACCCCTTTTTCATTTCAAATATTCATATCAAATTCCAGAAAAACAATTTCTTTCAAAAATTCATTTCTCGGGCTTGGGACCTCAGAATTTGATTCCAGGCACACGCCCAAGTCCCATATTTTTCTACGAACCCTCCGGGACCGTCGAATTACAGGCCCGGGTCCGTTTACCCAAAATGTTGACCGAAGTCAACATTATGTATATTAATACCAAAATTCATCAAATGTTTCGCACAATTTACATATTCTAACATCAAAACTTTCCGGCTACGTGCCCGAACTGCGCACGCCAATTGAGGCAACTAAAAGCGAGGTTTTCAAGGCCTCGAAAGCGTGAAACAAGGAAGAACTACGGTGATGACCCTTCGGGTCGTCACAGGGCCCCTTACGGCCCAAGCGCTATATCAAGCCACCTCGTGGCATCATCTCTCGGCACTCGGCCTCACATCACTCAGCACTCGGCCTCACATCACTCAAGCCACCTCGTGGCGTATAAAACGTATCTCATGCCCTTGGCCCCATATCACTCAACATATCCTCACATATGGCCCTAGGCCTCACTCAGTCCGAAAATCATCACAAGCCCCTCGGGCATTAGTAAAACAGTAGTTCTCAGCCCAAAACATCATTTAGAAATATCATTTAAATTTCAAATATGAGTAACATCGGCTGAGTTTGTAAAATAGTAAATATCAACAGGACTGATTTCAAGTAATAAGTCAAAACAGTGAGGAAGTACTGATAAAAATCCCCGGAGGGTTCAAATAGTTAGCATGAAGCCCAAATATGGCAATCAGCCCAAATCATGATGCTAACAAATAAGTTTCCGACGGACCAAGTCACAATCCCCAATAGTAAACAACTCCACGCTCATTATCAGCACGTGTCTCACCTCAATATAGCACAACAATGTGCAATCCGTGGTTTCAAACCTTCAGAGTATCATTCACAATCATTACTCACCTCGAACCGGCTACAACTCTAGCTCGCAACGCCTTTGCCCCTCGAATCGGCCTCCACGTGCATCGAATCTATCCAAAATCAGAGACAATATATCAAAATATTCTAAGGGAGCAAACCCCAAGCGAAAACAATCGAAAAATATCAAAAATCCCGAAATTAGCAAAATCCGAGCCCTGGGCCCACTTGTCGAAACTCAGAAATTTTCACATCATTAGATTCCTTATCACCCCATGAGTTCATACATACCAAAACTTCTCAATTCCGACCTCAAATGGTCCTTCAAATCCCAATTCAAAAGTTCAAAATCCCAAGCCCTAGTTCTTCCATTTTTAGCTTAGTTTCCATGAATTTCTAGGTGGATTTCACAATAGATTCGAGTTTTAGGTTCGAAAATCTTACCTCCAAATGTTTCTCCTTGAACCCCTTTTCGATTTCCTTCAAAAAGGTCTCAAAAAGGCCAACTATGGAGTAAATGAGCTTCAAAATTAAAACATTCTGCCCAGGGGTTTTCGCATCTACGAGCAAAAGCCCGCTTCTGCGGTACCGCTTCTGCGGTCATTTCTCTGCATCTGCGGAAATCACTTAGGGGACCAGGTTCCGCATCTGCGGTCCACGAGCCGCATCTGTGACTCTGCAGGTGCGATCCATATGCCTCATCTGCGGTCCCTAGCTATTCTTCCCAAACCGCTTCTGCGGCTCCCCTTCCACATGTGCGGCACCGCACCTGCGGTCCCCAATCCGCAGGTGCGGAAATACCAGAAGCAGCAATCTCCTGAAATCTCTTAAGTCCAAAATTTTCCCGTTAACCATCCGAATTCACCACCAACATGACCCAATACCTTATTCAAACTTCTTCCAATCATCAAAACACCTCAAACAATATCAAATTACCCAAAACTCATCGAATTCAAGCCTAAGTTTTCCAAAAACTTCTTAAATGCGTTTTTGATAAAAAACCCAACCAAACCACGTCCAAATGACCTGAAATTTTGCACACACATCCCAAATGACCCAACGAAGCTACTGCAACTCTCGGAATTCCATTCCGACCCCCAGATCAAAATCTCACCTACCAACCAGAAATCGCCAAAATCTCAACTTCGCCAATTCAAGCCTAATTCTACTCTGGAGCTCCAAAACCAATTCTGATCACACACCTAAGTCATAAATCACCCAACGGAGCTAACCAAATCATAAAAATTCCGATCCAAGCTCATATACAAATAAGTCAAATCTTGGTCAAACCTTCAAATTTTTAAGCTACAACTGAAAACTGTTCTTTCAATTTCATTCCGATTTCCGTGAAAACCAAAACCAACGATTTACATCGGTCATAATACATCACACGGGGCAAGTCATGCCCGAGAACTAGCGATCAAAGTGCAAAAGATCAAAATGACTGGTCAGGTCGTTACAGAACCCGTCTCACATCATAGAATAGAACACATGAATATAACCCGCAAGGTCATATCCGATACGCCATTCACCGAGAACCACCTAATTACTCTTCCCGCTCGACTTCGACTATGAACCCCAATAGAACCGCACCATATGTGCACATAACCAACAAATCATACATCTCGCAACACAGAAAGGTAATTCATAGACCTCCCTAGATTACTAATAAGCTCAATAACAGTCGAATCGACACATCCCTCAATAATGCAATTCGGAGCCAACCAAGACGACTCAAGTTAGAACACGCATCCATATCGGCCCACCAATGAACTCTTTATCAAGGAATCCTGAAGTTGTTCCTTCTACTACTATAACTCCTGTCGGTGCCATACGATACGGTGCCCGGCACTAAATTAATACCGAAATCAACAACCTTGCCCGGCGCCATGCTCGACCACAAGAAACACATCCGAAAAGTCCAAACCGTCCGCTGGGTCTTCGGCATGTAAAAAAAATTCCTCCAATGGAACATAATCCTCCGAACATCGCCACTCAATCCGTAGCATTTTCCGGCATAGTCAACAGTGCTGCCTTAGTGCAATAGTCCAGAATTACACAACATAGAGACAACCAGTCTGAACCCAATATCACTTCCAAATCTAACATACCAAGCAACAAAAGATCCGCTCGGGTCTCCAAACCCCGATAATCACTACACAGTGGCGACAAATGCGACTCATGACCGCAACATAGCATGAACATGAGGACTCCTAGTCTCCAACACCATATAGCATATGAATCATCATACCTGATCCCAATTCCGCCGTCCGAACACATACCACACCTTAAATACCAAATCCCTCCACGGGAGATATTCAAATATTCCTCTGTGCCCCCAAGCAAACTCGAATGTCAGCAGCCGATCTAGCCAGGAATTGTCGCAATACTACCGAAGTGCCATCAACTTAATCACATTGCCTTTCCTGAAACATATATTCTCGTCAAATCACTTCTGATTGGCAATACCATTTCCTTAATCATCTGAGGCTACCCGCTGCGTAAGAGTTTCATGAACTTCCTTTCAAAACTGAACCGTAACCTTACACACGCAAATCTCGGTCCGCACAACATACCGCATATACCATACCATCCTAGGATAACATGAGAACTTAATCTCCCATCCGAGCCACAGACATCTACGCACTCAACTAGTCAAGAACTTTCCATCGATCCCATCTAGAAGAAAAATCACTATACATCCCCTGCTCCGCATGCCCATAGAAAATATACATCTCCAAACCTTGGTAAAAACCATCAAGAACTCTTCGAGTCCCCTTTGCACAAATCAGACATGCCAGGACTGAATCCTTCTAACTCAACCAAGCTAAGCAAGCCATCAAAACTTAAGAGTATTATTGCAAAATACCCACAAGAACCCATTACCTCGAACACACACATAGAATTAATCATATCCTTACGCTACCTGTACGGTCTACTATCAAGCTACTCTATCTATCGAAATTTCCTTCTGATTCATCTTCAACTGGATATTCCCTCTTGTTGTAGCACCACAATGCCTCAATCCAGGCTTACCACACGAGACCCAAGCATAAAACCATATTGTCTAAGACCAAGAAGCCACTGAATACTCTCTCAAATACTCCCAAAAACACCACATCCCAGAATGCTTTACTCTGAAGAGCTTCCTGCGAATCTAACACCGTTACATTTACTTTTCTGATACTGATACATAGAATCCCATAAGTAACATATAAATACCACAAGTCTTGACCTCTTCCAATAAAAACTCAGTTTCTAACTGCATATACAACTCTAAAATACTCGACTGCTCCCTGTAGAATCTTGAACACATTTGAACCATTCTCGAGAGTCATTTACTCTTATTCAAACTGCAATTTACTTGACCTAACGAACAGAACCACCCGTGCCTCATTGGCACTCCGACACCACAGAAAGAAGTCCTCATCCCAATACAACCAAGCAACTTTCTGCTCTATGCACCGAGCATTCTTTACCAACCACAACTTAAGACAACCCGTGGTTTTCTTACCCTATGAAGCATAATATAACCTTTGTCAAAAAAATTTCCTTTACTCGAGCCATCCTCGGTCTCAATTTCCGCAAGCCATAACTAATTCATCCGCACGCCTCAAACTGGAACCAACATAGCACCTAATTGTGCAATCAACCACTCACAGCAAACTCCCCCATTTGGCTCGAAGCCATGGATCAAAATACACTTAATAACTGATAACACTTATACTCTATTAATGCCAGAATACCATAGTGAGATTAAACTCAGATCCTTTGCAAGCTTGTGAAAACACAGATCATCTAGTACTTTAAATCTTCGGCAAATCTCGCACTCATTCTCGCAACAGTTAAGTCCCCTCTCTAAAGCAACCCAAAATTCAAATTTCAACACTTACATTCCACTTGCACATGAGATCTTCTAACAGTCACATAAGGGTCACACAACCCTAGAATTCTTTGCAGGAGATAACCCACCTGCTTTGACTTCAATTAACATTTCTTTATACCTTCCACCATCACAAACCGTACGCAATTACTTAGTCTTCTTGAGTCTGAACTCATACCGCAACATGAAATCTACTTCACTCTCGACTGGGAAACATTGAAAGAACCTTCATACGCCCATAACTCGGGGCTACACCTCGAATTAAGATGAAAATCAAACACCTAATAGTTCTTCTATCCTCCAGCAGACCTTCCTGGTCACTTCCAAGTCATATAGATACATCTTGCAGTACTAACATACTCACCACATAGTTATCCAACCGTCACTCCCACTAATAGGGACGATACCGAACATATAAGTTCAAAACACTTGCTTATACAATCAGCACCTCGGTGCTCAAGCCATAGGCAAAGATCCAGCCTCATGTCCCCTAGACTGCCCTCACATCAAACTCATAGAGATCACATCTCGCCCCTCGATTAGAGGATCGCAAGTCATCAAGGCATATCTGATACTGAGCGTTCATGCACGCATGCGAACGCGTGGAAGGAATTTCAAGAGTTACTTTTCAAGCTGAATCAAGAACGCATGATAAGAATTCAAGAATGTGATATTTTCCTAAAGGTTTTGCAGCCTCTCAAGGATAAATACTGACGTCTCCGTACCGATCCGCGAGACTCTACTAAACCTGCTCATGACTCGTGAGACCTATGTAACCTAGGCTCTAATACCAACTTGTCACGACCCTAACCCCGAACCCGGTCATGATGGCGCCTCTCGTGAAGACAAGGCCAGCCAGACCAAAATAGAACACCTCTTTTAAACAGTTAAATACCATAAATAGTTCTAAAACATGATATAACAACCATAATTTGCGGAAATAATGATAATAACAGTAGAAACCATCCCGACGCAACCCTAACCGGGGTGTCACAAGTCACGAGCATCTATTAGAGTATAAATATAAGTACAAGGTCTGAAATATACAAAAACAGGACATATGAGCAAAAAAGGGAGAGAAAACGGTGTTGTGAACACTGGCAGCCACCTTGCTAAACTTCGATAACTCTACCACTAATTAACCAAAACCCACTACTGGGTGTATAAATATCTGCATCTGCACACAAAGTGCAGGGAGTAAAGTGAGTACTCCAACTCAGTGAGTAATAAAGGTAAATAACAACTGAGCAGTAAGAAATCACGTAAGGCAACCCAACATGCTGTATAGAAGCAGTGTAAAACCTTTGAGAAAAATAATGAAGCTGTGAAATCTTTAGAAACATCTTAGCTCAGTTTAAAACCTCTTTCGAAAATGACTTTTTCAACAGTTACGCAAATAAATGCAAAATAATTAGTGCCGATAAGCACAGAACATCCGCCCCTCAGGCACAAATACCACAGTATAACAGGTAAAATGCCAAGTAAATATGAAAGATGAACACATAAAGGTTTGCCCCTCAGGCAATATCTCAGAATAGTACCAGCCCCTCGGGCTCACTCTCAGAATAATATCAGCCCCTCGGGCTCTCTCTCAGAACAATATCAGCCCCTCGGGCTCATTCTCAAATCATGATTGGTACACGCGCTCACTGTGGGTGTGCAGACTCCGGAGGGGCCCCTTACGGCCCAAGCTCTATATCAAACCACCTCGTGGCATCATCTCTCGGTACTCGGCCTCACATCACTCGGCACTCGGCCTCACCTCACTCAAGCCACCTCGTGGCGTATAAAAGTATCTCAGGCCCTCAGCCTCATATCACTCAGCATATCCTCACATATGACCCTCGGCCTCACTTAGTCCAAAAATCATCACAAGCCCCTCGGGCATTAGTAAAACAGTATTTCTCAGCCCAAAACATCATTTAAAAATATCATTTAAGTTTCAAATATAACTGTGGCTGAGTTTCTAAAATAGTAAATATCAACAGGACTGAGTTCAAGTAATAAGTCAAAGCAGTGAGGAAATAGTGATAAAAATCCCCGGAGGGTTCAAATAGTTGGCACGAAGCCCAAATATGGCAATCAGCCCAAATCATGATGCTAACAAACAGGTTTCAGTCAAATACATAGTAAAATCGCCAATCGGGACGGACCAAGTCACAATCCCCAATAGTAAACAACCCCACGCTCATTATCAGCGCGTGTCTCACCTCAATATAGCACTACGATGTGCAATCCGGGGTTTCAAACCCTCAGAGTATCATTGACAATCATTACTCACCTCGAACCGACAAAATCTCTAGCACTACGATGTCTCACCTTATCACCTCACGAGTTCATACATATCAAAAGTTCTCAAATCCGACCCCAAATGGTCCTCCAAATCCCCAATCAAAGATTCAAAATCCCAAGCCCTAGTTCTTCCATTTTTAGCTTATGTTTCCATGATTTTCTAGGTGGATTTCACAATAGATTTGAGTTTTAGGTTCGAAAATCTTACCTCAACGTTTCTCCTTGAATCCCTCTTCGATTTCCTTCAAAAAGCTCTCAAAAAGACCAACCATGGAGGAAAAATGACCCAAAATTACGGATGAAATAACTTAAAAGATTCTGCCCATGGGTTTTCGCATCTGCTACCCCACCATCGCTCCTGCAGTACCGCTCCTGCGGTCATTTTCTCCGCATCTGCGGAATCCACTTGACGAGCCAAAACCGCATCTGCGGTACACTGCCGCTGTAATAACCCGTCATTTTTTTCGACCTTTAAATTATTTCTTTAATTTTAATTTCTTATTAAGTGATTAAAGAGATAAGAATAATTACTTAATTTTCATATGGATATATATATACACACACGCTCGGAAGTAGTACTTAGGAATTGAGAGATATAGAGTATGTGAGTTTAAATATTAAGTAAGTGTCTAGTTACTCAATTAGTTTATATATTTGAAGAGTGGATAATTTAATACATCTTAGGAAGATCATTTATAAGACAAAAAGAAAAGGGGGCCAAGCCTAATATTTATGGCTTCCCCGCGTGACATGTGATATAAGAGGGTACAATTAAGTGAAAGTGGGGTTTTAATTCATGGTTGAAGGAAAAAGAATATAGGGAACACAGGAGTTCAACGGCGGAACCTAAGTAAAGGCAAAACTGCTTATTTGCTATCCTATAAACCCATGGAGTCATGAACTGAATTGGGTAGGAAACCTTATTGAGAAGAGGACGTGAACTTTTGCTTAAGCAAGCAACAATGGGATTTAGAGTACTATATTTATATGCTACACGCTCGGCTACAGCAAGACACGATTTTAAGGTATTTGATTTATCTATTTTTTCTGAATTTAATTATTATTCTTACTACATGAACACTGGTATACATGAATTATATGATGAGTTGGATTGCAAGTTATTGAGACATAGTTTACTTAAGTTTATGGTTTAAAATATCAATATTTGAGACGTAGCTTTAAACTTGAAATATCACAAAATTGAGAGATGACCCTTCAGTTGGCATTAAGATTGAAATTTGATTATGTATTTGGATTGTATTACTTATACTTAACTCGAAAATATAATTTGTTCGAGATTTGACCATGTTGATTGGGAGATGACTGTTTAGTTAACTTTGACTCGATATTCCAAAAACTATAAAATGACCTCGGTTAGCATGCTTAACATCGTTTATTAATATTTTACATAGATTTATGTCATTGAAGAATGTTTGGTTGGTGTTCTAGACGCTACAAAGTTGGGACACTTCACTAGTGAGGTAAGTGAGACTTTAAGCTTTGATATTTGCTTTTCTAAAACTCGTTTTGAAAGTGTATTTTCTCTGTCTGGTCCATGCATTGGGACAAGCGTGCGCTTGCAGAGTCGGTGGTCTTAGACTAGCTGCAAATATATTATTTCATGAAAAAAAATATATTATTTTATAAGTTGTTTGATAGTATGATACGGTTGTGCGCCATGATATTGAGTTTGATACGGGTGTGCGCCATGATATTGAGTTTGATACGGGTGTGCGCCATGATATTGAGTTTGATACGGGTGTGCGCCATGATATTAAGTTTGATACGGCTGTGCGCCATGATGTTGAGTTTATACGGCTGTGCGCCATGATGTTGAGTTTGATACGGTTGTGCGCCATGATGTTGAGTTTGATACGGCTGTGCGCCATGATGTTGGGGCATTGTGTATGCCTTTGTACATCACCCGAGCATTGGTATGCTCTGTTACATATTTGAGGCATTGTGGTGCCATTGTGGACTCGTAAGTGTGTTGGTAAATTTCTTTCGCTGCAATTATGATAAGTCCTTAGTGGGTATCCTTGTTGGTCAATTCTTAATAACACTGTTGATACACATATATTGAGTTATTGTATAATGATCATATTTACTATATTATCCGTATTGCATTGTGTTTGTATTTTCTAACACTTGTCCCAAAGGTATTTAAAGTGACGGGACGAGGATCTTACTGGGTTATATTTACGTATAACTCACTCCTTAACTGCATCTCTATGCAGATACCGTTGCGGGAGATAGAGCTAGTGGCTGACGAGTTTGTTCGAGTGGATCTTATTGCTGAGGTGAGCCACCGCATTGTTCGTGGAGACTTTTGTTTCAGATTTACCTAGTTCGTGTTACTTATTTTTTTTTTCTTTGGGGTTTGCAAACCCGTCAATAAACCTCATATTACTCTATTAGATACTCCATGGTCTTAGTGTGGGATTTGGGCTAGAGTTTTATTAATTGAGTGATTGTTGGTTTTTCTATCAATTGACTAAGGCATTGGCGATAATCATTTCCTCTTTAATTATTAATAATACTATTAGGTCTGTATTTTTCTCCCAGTATTTATGTAAATGGTTAAACGTTAAAGAAAGGGGTTCGCCTGGCAGGTGGTGTTAGCTGGGTGCCAGTCACGTCTAGGGGGTAGTTTGGGACGTGTCAACCGCATCTGCGGGTCCGCAGGTGTGGTTCCTATTCAGCATTTGCGGTTTCTGACCTCTTTCCTCAAATCCGCATCTGCGGAAATTCCTTCGCATGCGATGCCGCACCTGTGGTCCCCAAACCGCAGGTGCGGAAATACCAGAAGCAGCAATCATCTGAAATCTCTTAAGTCCAAAATCTTCCCGTTAACCATCTGAATTCACCTCGAGGCCCCCGGGACCTCAACCAAAAGAACCAACATGACCCAATACCTTATTCAAACTTGTTCCAATCATCAAAGCACCTCAATTAACATCAAATTACTCAAAACACATCGGATTCAAGCCTAATGTTTGAGAAATCTTCCGAAATACGTTTTCGATCAAAAACACAACCAAAACATGTCTAAATAACTTGAAATTTTGTACACACATCCCAAATGACATAATGAAGCTACTACAACTCTCGGAATTCCATTCCGACCCCTGGATCAAAACCTCACCTACCAACCGAAAATCGTCAAAATATCAACTTCGCCAATTCAAGCCTAATTCTACTTCGGACCTCCAAAATCCATTTCGATCACACTCCTAAGTCACAAATCACCTTCCGAAGCTAACCGAATCATCTGAACTCACATCCGAGCCCTCTAACACAATAGTCAACATCCAGTTGACTTTTCCAAATCAAAACTTATTAAAAGAGACTAAGTGTCTCATTCCTTACCAAATCCTCTCTGAACACAGACTAATCAACTTGATCACATAAAACATGGATAACGGAGCATAAAGAAGCAGAAATGGGGGGAAACAGAGCGGTAACTTATGAGACGATTGGTCGGATCGTCACAGATGGTCTTGCTGAAAGACAGATCTATACGACAGTACATAGAATGCTTATGAACAGTACTATCTGTAAAGTTAATAAAAATACATATAGGGTAATTGCAGAAATGATTATTGCCGGATTTACTGGTCAGCTGAAAGGATGGTGGGATAATTATCTCACTCATGACCAACGTTTTCAAATAATGAACGCAACCAAGACTGAAGATGATAAGACTGTTCAAAACTCAGTCTATTCTTTAGTCATGAATATCATCGAACACTTTTCTGGAAGATGGTCTCATAATAGTGAGACCATTAGAACGATGCTCCAGAATTTGAGGCGTAAAACCCTCACCTCTTTCCGATGGTATAAAGATGTTTTCTTATCCAGAGTGATGGAATTACCAGTGAGTAATAGTATTCATTGGAAGTCATTTAATAGTAGTTTTCTTCCAAATGATATTCATTAAGAAAAATAGTGTTAAACTTAGCTTCTAAGGTTTTTTACTAACATGGCTCTGATACCAAGGGGGTACATGATCGCTTCCGAATGGGGCTCAGAAAAGGCATTACAAGAACACCAGTCCTGGCCAATTACCAACCTCTAGGCAAACCTTAAACCATGATGCTCCTCACAACCCTTCAACGGCCACCTGCCTAAACGGGTTTACGAGCATCAGGCCTATGATAAATGTGGTAGAGTAGGCCATTACGTTAAGGATTGTAAAATCAAGGACAAGATGAAGGAACTTGATTTGGATGATCATATCAAATATTCTTTATGTAAGATTCTTTTAAATTCTTCTCCAGAAATATCTGACACTAACGAAGGTTCTTCATCGATAAGTAAAGACCTAAGGGTCCTTCATGAAGAAAGTTATAATTCATCTTCTGAAGAAGAGCAAGAGTTCTGTAATAAGGGACAATGCTCAAATCATTGTTGTAATACCGACGATGAACTTTTTAATATTTACTCCCAATTTAGAGACTTGAAGATCAATGTTCTATCTAACGAAAATTTGATTGATCTTTTAACGGTTATTAAAGACCCTAAATTAGGGTCCCAACTAATAGATAAGATTCCTACTAGTGCAGAAGTAGGAATAGAGGTGGAAGATATTCCATCTCAAAAAGGACCTTACACCATGTCTGAAATCAGAAAAATGGTGAAAAATAAGTCTCAGCCTGAAAGTCTTGCTACTGTCCAAGATTTAAGTATTGAGATAAATTATCTCAAGAAAGAAATCTCAGAATTAAAGGCTTCAAATGTAGCCTTAGATGAAAGGATTTTCAGATTAGAAAAGTCTGTGGTGATTAATAGTAATCCCAGTGTTTTCTTTGAATGCTTTAATACTTAGCATTAAATTACATGGATATGATTATTTGCTTGGTACAGAAGTTATATGTATCTGTTATAGGATTATTTCAAACCGTTATGTACTTTGAATCCTATGTGCAAAATAATGGCTTTCAAAAATGAAACTATTCTTATAGAAACCAACTTTGGTAAATCCAAAGTAACCACCAGAAGACCTATCAAATGGGATGAAATTGATTTCCCTAAAGAATGGGTCATAGAGGAAGTTGTTGCCCCTCGAAACACTGGTAATACTGAGGTCACAGAAATAGAACAAACCTCAGATGGCACTGTTAAAATCAGGTTCAATGAACCCGATCAAACTGATAATATCAGTTTATCATCTATATTAACTAGATCAAACTCTTCATAAATTTCTCCAATTGATTATGTGGTATATTTTTCATTAAAAGCATCCACATCTCAAATTAGAAAAAATAAAAGAGTAAATGATGTCAGTATCAGTAGGGATAATATTGTCAAGATTAATAAAATTGCAGATCTTGAACCTACTCCATCCGATATGGATTTTTCAAATGGGTTTAAAAATGACTGAAAACCAAATAGATTTTAGTCTGGGTTCACCGGCAAGAAAAATAATTTTAGAAGAATTTTTAAAACCCAGATGGGCTGTTTTCAGAAAATGGTTTCATGAAAATAAGACTACCGAATTGGTACAATTTTTTACACATGACTTTTATACATACATTAGCAAGAAAAATAAAATTATTGCTTTTGTTCCATGGTTTATGTCTAAGCATGTTTATAACTATATTTCTGTATTAGAAAGAAATTATACGCTCACAAATGGAAATGTTGTTAATTCTTTTTTTCCATCTCAACAATCTTTTCATACGGGGGAAAAAGATAAAATTATTTACTGCACTGCTTTTTCAAAAATATTTGAAAATAATATTGCTACAATAACTGCAAAGAACCTGAATATTATGCTTACTCAGAACAATTATACTAATATGTATGTCAGTATTCTGGGTGAACAGGTTATTAAGATCCATGAGAAATTGGACAAGCTTATAGCAGAGGTCCAAAAAATCCAACAGAAGGATAGTAAAGGTAAAGAGAAAATCGCTACTGCAAGTATCCAACCACCTTCTGAGGTAAAAGCCTTTAAATTGAAAAGTTTGGATGACGTAAGTCTAGAAAATATTGAAGAACTTCTTATTAAGAAGCTAGGTGAATTTAGATCTAGTCCTCTAAGTTTAGAGCATGCATCTACTAGCAATCTGAAAGTAGATGACGAGATTAATAAAATCTCTGAAAAGTATGCTTGAAAACCATACCAAAGAATGTTTTACTATCCAATACCAACTCCTCAAGATGTCCTAATAGAAGAACAGGACAATGACCACTACCACCAAGGTTATAGTGGGTCAGATACCTATGAGTGGAATATAGATGGTCTTGCTGAAAGACAGATCTATACGACAGTACATAGAATACTTCTGTACAGTACTATCTGTAAAGTTAATAAAAAAACAAATAGAGCAATTGCAGAAATGATTATTGCCGAATTTAGTGGTCAGCTGAAAGGATGGTGGGATAATTATCTCACTCATGACAAACATTTTCAAATAATGAATGCAACCAAGACTGAAGACGATAAGACTGTTCAAAACTCAGTCTATTCTTTAGTCATGAATATCATCGAACACTTTTCTGGAAGATGGTCTGATAATAGTGAGAATGCTCCAGAATTTGAGATGTAAAACCCTCACATCTTTCCGATGGTATAAATATGTTTTCTTATTCAGAGTGATGAAATTACCAGAGAGTAATAGTACTCATTGGAAGTCCAAATTTATAGATGGACTCCCTCCTTTATTTGCTAAAAGGATTCGAAAGGTTCTTAGAGGCATAGGAATGTGTATTGATTATAATAATTACTCATATGGTAAACTATTTAGTGTATGCACTCAGGAAGGTTTAGCTCTGTGTAATAAGATCAAGCTAAACCAACAAATTAAGAAACATCGTCTCACTAAGAGACAACAATTAGGTCAATTCTGTGAACAGTTCGCCATTGATATACCTTCCAAGAAGAAGAAATCCCAAAAAGCGGATTTCAAAAGGAAAAAGGGTTCGCCGGAGAAACAGCAGGAAAAGACCCAAAGAAGAAAGGCTTTTCATAAAGCCAGAAAGGGTTTTATTAAATCCAAAAACCCTCAGGCCTGTTATAAATGTGGTAGAGTAGGCCATTACGCAAGGATTGTAAAATCAAGGACAAGATCAAGGAACTTGATTTAGATGACCATATCAAAGATTCTTTATGTAAGATTCTTTTAAATTCTTCTCCAGAAATATCTAACACAGATGAAGGTTCTACATCAACAAGTGAAGACCTAATGATCCTTCATGAAGAAAGTTATACTTCATCTTCTGAAGAATAGCAAGAGTTTTGTAATAAGGGACAACGCTCAAATCATTGTTGTAATACCGACGATGAACTTTTTAATATTTACTCCCAATTTAGAGGCTTGAAGATTAATGTTGTATCTAACAAAAATTTGATTGATCTTTTAAGGGTTATTAAAGACCCTGAATGAATTAAGGTCCCTACTAATAGATAAGATTCCTACTACTGCAGAAGTAGGAACGGAGGTGGAAGATATTCCATCTCAAAAAGGACCTTACACCATGTCGAAAATCAGAAAAATGGTGAAAAACAAGTCTCAACCTAAAAGGCTTGCTACTGTCCAAGATTTAAGTATTGAGATAAATTATCTCAAGAAAGAAATCTCGGAATTAAAGTCTTCAAATGTAGCCTTAGATGAAAAGATTTTCAAATTAGAAAAGTCTGTAGTGATTAATACAGATCCCAATGTTATGATAACTGAGATAGACAATATTGCTAGTTCTTCAGAAGAAAAAACTGCTAATACTTTACTGGCAGTAATGGATTTTCTGAAGATGAATTTTTAGAAAAACTGCAATATTTTATCACCCAAAAGTTTTTAATAAAACTAACTCTTTTAATTGACTACAATTTCAAAAAAGAGTTTGTTGCTTTATTTGATAGTGGAGCAGATTTAAATTGTGTAAAAGAAGGAGTAATACCCTCCAGATATTTTCATAAAACCACTCACCGTTTCAAAGAATGTTTTACTATCCAAGACCAACTCCTTAAGATGTCCTAATAGAAGAACAGGACAATGACCACTACCACCAGGGTTATAGTGGGTCAGATATCTATGAGTGGAATATAATTGGTCTTGTTGAAAGACAGATCTATACGACAATACATAGAATGCTTGTGTACAGTACTATCTGTAAAGTTAATAAAAATACAAATAGAGCAATTGCATAATTGATTATTGCCGGATTTACTGGTTAGCTGAAAGGATGGTGGGATAATTATCTCACTCATGACCAACGTTAAACTAGTTTGCACAGTCCCTATGAGAGACTTCTTCCAGTTCTGGTTTCTGCCATCTCTGAGAGCTGCTATAAAGCTTTCAGGTAAGCCTCTTAAAGTAAGTGGCTTAAAGGCGACTTGTATTAAGCCTGTATGTATGAATCTATGTGAATCCCTATAAGGGGCTAAATCACTTTCAGATAATAATTTGAACATAGCATGGTCACTATCTACAATGATAGTCTCTTCAGTAGTTTTAACTACTTTTTTTAAACCTATTCTTTCGAAGGTACCTAATTGGTATATTACCTTAGGTTTGATTAATGGGATAGTCCACTTATTAAGTAGGTCATATTGTTGAGGTAACTCATACTCCTCTTTCCTACTATTTTTAACAGTAATCTTCTTCCTAATGATATTCATTAAGAAAATAGTGTTAAACTTAGCTTCTAAGGTTTTTTACTAAGATGGCTCTGATACCAAGGGGGTACAGGATCACAAGGGGATAAAGGATCGCTTCCGCCACACCTGTAATTATTTTGTCGGCCAGTTCTACTTTTTAGTTTTGTTTGTTTGTAGGTTGATCCACTATATAAGGATCATTTTCCATTCTTTAGAGGCAGGCGCTAGCCAAAGTATTAGCTCTGCCTTCTCTTTAGTCTCTCGCTCTACTTGTAAATAACCCCTTCTGTAATATTTTCCATTTTGAAATAAAATCAAAAATGTTGCTTGGCCACAACTAAGGGTCTCTAGTCTGGTTAGACCAACATAACCGATGGTGCTCATAAACTCATTTAGGTAGGTGGTCGTTGAAGGGTTGTGAAGAGCATCGTGGTTTAAGGTTTGCCTAGAGGTTGGTAATTAGCCCACTGGCATAACCAACTTGTACATCCCATTTCATTATCCACAGGATAGAAAATTCTATGAAAAAGTACATGGTAGCAATGCCCTCATGAAAGATATTATCCTTTAGAAATGAAATAATTTTGGGAGATATATCTACCCATTGAGAATATAAGCTTTTAAATAGACTTGGAAGTATTTCTAATGATGGACCGTATAACTTTCACCATTTGAAGAACCAATTTGATACCAAGGAGGAACAGTATCGCTTCCGAATGGGGCTCGGGGAAGGGATTACAAGAATACCAGCCCTGGCCAATTACCAACTTCTAGATAAACCTTAAACCACGATGCTCCTCACAACCCTTCAATGGCCACCTGCCTAAATGGGTTTACGAGCACCACTGGTTAGGTTGGCCTAACCAAGGTTTACTATCGAGACTAATAACTGCCTGGTCTATATAGTTCTTAACCAAAACCCCATCGGGTTGACACAGTAAACTCCTAACTACCAAACATGTATAGTAAATAACCTTCGAAAACCAAGTTTAACACTTACCTGTTTAGCCTATCATTTAGGCTAACAGTACTGCAAAAATGGAAGAGGGAAGGAGGAGAACAGTACCAGACCAGAGACCCTTAGTTGTGGCCAAGCGACATTTTTGATTTTATTTCAAAATGGAAAATATTACAGAAGGGGTTCTTTACAAGTAGAGTGAGAGACTAAAGAGAAGGCAGAGCTAATACTTTGGCTAACGCCTGCCTCTAAAGAATGGAAAATGATCCTTATATAATGGATCAGCCTACAAACAAACAAAACTAAAGAGTAGAACTGGCCCACAATATAATTACAGGTACGGCCGACAAGATAAAAAGATAAAGTCCTGTAATAACAAACAGACAAATTGCTTTATAAAAGCAGATTCCCTTCAATAATGGAGGGATCCTTTACTTTATTAAAGTTGTCTTTATTACCCAATAATTTATCTGATGGGGCCTTCAATAATTCAGACTTTGCTTTTCCCTTTGTCGTTTTTCTCCGAAGATTCTTCGGCATTTTCCTTCAGCTTTGCAAGGAAATCTTCAATTTCTTCAATATTGATTTTTGTGTCCGAGGGGATCTATACTTCACCTGCTACACATAGTTCTTCATTTGAAGTGCTTCCAATGTAGGCCATAGAGATATCATCTCTGATTGTTGTTTCAAAATTTCTTGCTAGATCCTTTTTTATTTCTTCGAAGTACGAAGCAAGGATCTCTTTCTTCGATATAGCCCCTTTCTTCATTTGGAGCCTCTTTGTGATCATTTCAAAAGGACTTAATTTTTCATGTGCAACATGTGTTCTGTCTAATTTGACATAGCCTTTATTTTAGCCTGTATTTGTTGGATTAACTCTTCACCATATAACTTCCCTTGCTAGTTGGACTGGAGTAATTTTGTCCAAAACTTATGATAAAAGATTCTATTCAAACAGGGAATTCCTTCACTAGTATAACCAATTTATACATCCCATTTCATTATCCACAGGATAGAAAATTCTATAAAAAAATACATGGCATCAATGCCCTCATAAAAGATATTATTCTTTTGTGGTGAAATAATTTTGGGAGATATGTCTACCCATTGAGAATATAAGCTTTTAAATAGACTTGAAAGTATTTCTAGTGATGGACCGTATAACTTCCACCATTTTAAGAACCAATTTGGAATTTGTTGTCCGAACATATTAGGACAGAGTTTAATAAACCAAGAATATTTCCTATTAGGATTTTCATAAAGGAAAGTTTTATTAAGTCTCTCTACATAGTCCCAATAATTAAATTTGACCCAAATTTTTTGGTCAGGATGTGTATATTCACGATCCTTGAGGGTACTGATACCCCATTCATCAGAAGGTATAACCTTTTTAATAATGATCTTCGAAAAACTATAAGTTTTTCTAGTATTAGCAGGATAAAAGTGCTGAATTTCAGAAGATCCTGTTGTTGAGAGTATAATCTCATAGTGCATATTTATAAGTAGAAGTAGCATATGACGTTGTATCAAAATACCTGGCCATTATATGCCAAGGGTTATCCTTCCATTTAAAGTCGGATTATTCCAAAAGAATTATTAACTCTTTTGTTTCTTTTTGAGTATAAAACTCAAAATTTTCATTACTATCCTCTGATATAACTGAGGAATAGGTTGGTACATTAGAAGATGTACCTTCATCTTTCTTGTATTGTATAAAATCCATGAATTCCTTGTATAACGGATGTTCGGTATTACCTTGTGTCAGATTAGCGGTTATTAGCCTTTGATTTCCGATTTGGGCGAGAGTATTACTCTCTCTATTATTAGTAGATTCCCTTCCTCTTCCTCGTTGCCGAGGAGGTATGTATACAGGCCTCATAGTCTGTAGAGACAAATGGAGAACTATTAGTTCAAATATTCTCTTGTAAGAAAATCAGGAAGGGTATTATCAGACCCCTTTTTGTATATAATTTCGAAATCAAAAGGGGCTAATAAAGCTTGCCACCTTGCAAACATTTGTTTAGAAACATCATGTTTAAAATCTTTATTAAAGATAAACTTTGCTGCTTGACAATCAGTTTTAATCAGAAATTTTTGATTATATAAATCAGTCTGAAATTTCATAACACATTTGACAATAGCAATAATTTCTTTAGCTACAGTCGCATAATTCTTCTGGGAGTCATTCCATTTACCAGAATAAAATTGAACAAGATATTTTTGTTTATCTACTAGAGAATATTGTTTTAATATCCCGCCATAACCAATATCAGAGGCATCAGTTTCCACAACCTTTGCCCATGTGGGATTGGCGAGAGTCAAACAGGGAAGGTTATTAACCTTTTGTTTAATTCTCTTGACTGCTTCAGTATGACTGTCCGTCCAAGCTTTAGGGTTCTTCTTTAATCTTTCATAAAGAAGAGCATCATCTTTAGCAAGGTCCTTTATAAAAGGAGAAATATAATTTAAGCTTCCTAGACATCTCTGAAGCTAGGTTTTATCCGTAATTATATCAGGGAACTTAGCAGCAAATTCAATACTTCTACTAATAGGAATAATCATACCCTTCTCAATGTTATGTCCCAAAAATCTAACAGAAGTTTGGAAAATCATCATTTTTGGTTTTGATATAACTAAACCATTTTGAATAATAGTCTTTTTAAACAAATCTAAATGTTTGAAATGAGATTCTATATTTTTTGAAAATACTAGAATATCATCAATATAAACAATTATGAAGTCCGTATAAGGAAGGAAAATATCATTCATAATTTTTTGAAATTCAGAGGGAGCATTTTTCAAACCAAAGGGCATAACATTCCATTCATATTGACCTATTGGCACATTGAAAGCAGTTTTATATCTATCTGATTCAGATATCTGAATTTGCCAATAACCTGATTTTAAATTAAATTTGGAAAATATAATGGCAACATGTAATCTATCTAATAAATCCTTTTTATTAGGAATAGGATATCTAATATATTTTAACACCTTATTAAGGGGCTTGTAATTAATAACTAATCTAGGAACTCCTCGTTCCTGTTCAACATGCTTATTAACATAAAAAGCAGTACAAGACCATTTTAGACTTTGAGGGTCTAATTAAACCCTTTTGCTGTAAGGAATCAATTTCCTTTTTGCATAAATCCAAATACTCAGAGTTTATCTGACAAGGTCAAGCCTTGGTAGGGATATTATCCTCAGAAAAGTCTTCTTCATAAGAAAGACTTATAATATGCTTTTTTCTACTCCAAAATTGATTCGGATGGTCACCACAAATAGAAGTAGAAAATTGGTTTTTGAAAAAATTAATTTTTTCTACTAACTTAGGATTTTTTTAAATCCTGTTCAATCGTAATGGAACAAATTTCATTTTTCATAAATTCAATTTGATTGACTTTTGAAGAAATATTATTAGAAATAATCTCATTTAAAAATCTTTGAACTAGCTCAGTTATAAACTCAAAAGTGATACTCTTACCATTGTAAGTACCAGTAAAACTTTTTGTATCTTAATATAAAAAAGGCATTAATTTAATAAAAAAATGGGACACCAAGTATTAAATCCCTATCAATGTCTTTTACCAAAACAAAACTTTCAGGAATGCATGTATCATGTTGGCAAATATAAGCCCTAGGTAATTTATATGAAATATCCATTGCACCACCACTAACATTTTAAAACGGTGAATGGTTTTATGAAAATATCTGGAGGGTATTACTCCTTCTTTTACACAATTTAAATCTGCTCCACTATCAAATAAAGCAACAAACTCTTTTTGGAAATTGTAGTCAATTAAAAGAGTTATTTTTATTAAAAACTTTTGAGTGATAAAATATTGCAGTTTTTTTAAAAATTCATCTTCAGGAAAATCCGTTATTGCCAGTAAAGTATTAGCAGTTTTTTCTTCTAAAGAACTAGCAATATTGTCTATCTCAGTAATCTTAAAACTAGGATCTGTATTAATCACCACAGACTTTTCTAATCAAAAAATCCTTTCATCTAAGGCTACATTTGAAGCCTTTAATTCTGAGATTTCTTTCTTGAGATAATTTAGCTCAATACTTAAATCTTGAACAGTAGCAAGCCTTTCAGGCTGAGACTTGTTTTTCACCATTTTTCTGATTTCAGACATGGTGTAAAGTCCTTTTTGAGATGGAATATCTTCCACCTCTGTTCCTACTTCTGCACTAGTAGGAATCTAGTCTATTAGTTGGGACCTTAATTCAGGGTCTTTAATAATCCTTAAAAGATCAATCAATTTTTCGTTAGATAGAACATTGATCTTCAAGTCTCTAAATTGGGAGTAAATATTAAAAAGTTCATCGTCGGTATTACAGTGACGACCCGACCCGTCGTCTCATGAGTTTTTGTCTCATTCGTCACATTTTCTGCTTCCTCATGTTTCATTATCGGTATTGGGTGCATTAGAATTTATTTGGAGCGATTTTGATAAGAAATGAGACATTTAGTCTCTTTTAAGAAGGTTTAAGTTGAAAAAGTCAACCGGACGTTGACTTATGAGTTAGAGGGCTCGGATGTGAATTTTGACGGTTCGGTTAGTTCCGGGAGGTGATTTGTGACTTAGGAGCAGGACCGGAAGTAATTTTGGAGGTCCGGTGTTGAATTAGGATTGAATTGGCGAAGTTAGTATTTTGGCGAATTCCGGTTGATAGGTGAGATTTTGATCCAGGTATCGGAATGAAATTCCGAGAGTTGTTGTAGCTTCATTGTGACATTTGGCATATGTGTACAAAATTTCAAGTCATGCGGACATCGTTTGGTCGGGTTTTTGATCGAAGGTGTGTTTTAGAAGTTTTAAAAGAACTTAAGCTTGAATTCGATATAATTTGATGATTTTGGCGTTAGTTGAGGTGTTTTGACGATTGGAGCAAGTTTGGATAATGTTTTAAGACATGTTGGCGCTTTTAGTTGAGGTCTCGGGGGCCTCGGGTGTATTTCGGAAGGTTAACGGATCGATTTAGGCACGAAAAAAATAAAGCTGTTGCATTTTTTTTACAGCACTGTGAACAGTAGTTATGAACAGTGCCCCGTAACAGTATCCGTGAATAGTGTCGTGAACAGTCCCGGTAACAGTATCCGTGAATAGTGTCGTGTACAGTACCCGCAACAGTATCCATGAATAGTGCCGTGAACAGTACCCCGTAACAGTATCCGTGAACAGTATCTGTGAACAGTACATTGGTGAACAGTAACACGAGGTGAACAGTAATTCCAAAAAATTCTGGACATAATGTTTACATTTCATTCGCGAAAAACACCCCATTTCTCCACCATTTTTAGTCATTTTGAGAGCTTTTGGACGGGGATTGAAGGGAGTTTCAACTAAGATCGATTGGAGGTAAGTTTTATGAGTTAAATACATGATTTTATTGAAGAATCATCCTAGAAATCCATGAAAACATAGCCAAATTATAAGAAATCAGGGCTTGAGATTGAAATTCTAAATTTGGGATTTGAAGGGTCAAATAGACTCCGATTCTTGTGAATTTGGTATGTATAGACTCGTGGCAAGATAAGGAACATTTTGATGTAAAAATTTCTGGAATTAAAGACATGGGCCCGGGGCTCGAGTTTTTGCAAATTTCGTGATTTTAGATATTTTTCAAGTCTTTTCGATTGGGTTATCTTCCCTTAGCCTATTGTGATGTATTCGTTGTGGTTTTGAGCAGATTCGACGCGCGAGGAGGTCCATACGAAAGGAAAGGGCATCACGGAGTAGTATTTGGCCGGCTAGATGTGAGTAATAGATGTAAACACTGTTCTGAGGGTTTGAAACCCTGGAATTTCACATCGTAACACTATATTGAGGTGTCTTGCACGCCAGATAACGGGCGTGGGGTAGAGCACCATTGGGGATTGTGACTTGGTCCGTCCCGAGAGATATTTTACTACATTTTTGGTTGAGACGTATACTTTATTATTGTGAATTGGGCTTGTTGCCATGCTTGGGGCCTTGTGCCGACCTGTAGAACCCTTAGGGGATTTTTGACTGGTTTTCCTCACTTATTTTGTTAAAGAATTTATATCCTCAGTCATGTTTCCAATTGTAGGCTTCTTGCCAATTATTTGAATCCTTCAGGGATTGATATCACTGCTTTCGCATATTTTGCATATCATTTGACCTCAGTCCAAGGTTTTAAATACTGTTTTGCAAACTCAGCCATCTTTCTAAGATTTGAAAACTTAAATGATATTTCTAAATGATATTTCAGGCTGAGAACTACTGTTTTACAAATGCCCAAGGGGCTTATGATGATTTCTGGACTGAGCATGGATCAGGCAGCGCGCCGCAGCAGTGTTATATTGATATGAGGCCGAGGGCTTAGATTTCATGCCACGAGATGGCTTGATATTGAGCTTGGGCTATAGGAGTCCCTCCGGAGTCTGTACACACCCCCAGTAAGCGTCGTCGACGATAAATAAATATGGATGGCTCGGGCTGCATGCCGTAGTGGGTACCAGAGGGTACCGTCATATGCATTGCATTGCACTCATGCATTTATTCTTTATCTGCATTATCTGCCATAATAATTATGTGCTCTTATTTCATTGACTGGTTGCTTTATACTGTTCTGAGCCTGAGGGGCTGATGTTCTGAGATACTGAACCCGAGGGGTAGATTTCTACTTATTATTTTGATACTGAGCCCGATGGGCAGATTTCTAATTTTTATTTTGATACTGAGCCCGAGGGGCAGATTTCTAGTTATTATTTTGATACTGAGCTCAAGGGGCAGATTTCTAGTTATTATTTTGATACTGAGCCCGAGGGGCAGATTTCTACTTGTTGTTTTGATATAGAGCTCGAGTGGCAGATTTCTACTCGTCATTTTACTACCAAATTACCTGTTTTACTGGTTTAAAAGAAATTTCACATGATGTTTCACTGAATTGTTATTTTAAATGATTTCACTGCTTCTGTATAGAATGTTGTGTGCCTTAATGTGTTTTCTTACCTTCAGTCATTATTTATATTTATTACTCACTGGGTCGGAGTACTCACATTAATACCTGCACCATGTGTGCAGGTACAGGTATTCCTGAGGCATAGAGCAAGTTTTCTACTGTTCAGTTTTCATCGGAGTTATCGAGGTAGCTGCATGGCGTTCGCAGACCCGTTTTCTCCCTTATCTTCTGTAATTTATGATATCTTCAGACTTTGTTTCTAATTCCATACTTTGTAGAATTTTAGTAAACTCTGTAGTAGCTCATTACTTGTGACACCCCGGTTAGGGCTGAGTTGGGTTGGATTTCCGTATTTTATGTATACTTTCCGCTATTGGATATTATTAAACCATGTTTATACTATAATTGTGTTAATTAATTGTCTTAAAAGGATGAATTGGGTTGAATGGTTGGCCTTGTCTTCATGAGAGGCGCCATCACGACCAGGTTCGGGAATTGGGTCGTGACAAGTTGGTATCAGAGCCTAGGTTAATTGGTCTCGCGAGTCATGAGCCAGTTTAGCAGAGTCTAGCGGATCGGTACGGAGACGTCTGTATTTATCCTTGAGAGGCTGCAGAACCTTTAGGAAAACTTCACATTCTTGAATTCTTATCGTGCGTCCTTGATTCAGCTTGAAAAGTAACTCTTACAATTCCTTCCACATGTTCATATGCGCGAACAAGCACTCAGTATTCGATTTACCTTGATGGATTGTAATTCCCCGATAGAAGGGCGAGACGTGATCTTAGTGAGTTTGATGTTAGGCCAGTCTGGAGGACTTGAGGCCGGATCTTGCCTATGGCTTGAGCACTAAGGTGTTGATTGTGCGAGCAAGTGTTTTGAACCTTTATGTTTGGTATTGTACCTATTAGTGGGAATCATGGCTGGATAGCTACGTGAGGAGTATGATAGTACTGCGAGATGTATCTATATGACTTGGAAGTGACGAGGAAGGTATACTGGATGATAGATGAACTATTGAGTGTATGATTTCCATTGTGATAGGATGTGTAGTCCCAAGTTATGGGTGCGTGAAGAATCTTTTTATGTCTCCTATTTGGAGTGAAGTAAATTTCATATTACAGTATGAGTTTAGACTCAGGAAGATTAAGTGATTGTGTAATGTGTATGGCAGTGGAAGGTATACAAAAAATATTACCTAAAGGTAAAGCTAGTGGGTAATTGGCTTATGAGGGGAATCTATTTGTCATGCTAGTTAGATAAGTCTGGGAGCTGAGATCGCTTCTGTAAATGTATTATGACGAAATCGTTGAGTCAAGGAGACCACCTTGAGGGTCGAAAACATTAAAGAAAGAATATGTTCTTACTCGGTTGAATAGCCCAATAATGGAGGATTGAAAGGTATTTTCTATGTGTTATGATTCAAATAGGTGCAACGCATGTCCATGTATCAATTTTGATAATATAATACATGTAATATTGAGATTAATGTTGTTGATATACATTGTGATGCTTTGTCAAGTTGTGGACGTGTTGTTAGGATGGTTTTGGTGATTCTCTGGCAGGTGGATAAGCCCAATAACAAAGGAAACTCTGCCGAAACTTTTGAAAAATTTGGGACTTAGTAAAAAAAATTTGTTGCCTAAAGAGTGGGCTTAACTGTTGTGTGAGTGAATGCAAAAATTACAGAAGAGTTAAAATTTCCGATGATTCGTGCTTCCACAAGCTTATGAAGGAGTGATTTTAATCTCACCATGGTATTACGGCAGCAATAGAGTATATGTGTTGTGATCTATGGCTTCGAGCCAAGTTGGGGAGCTTGCTATTGGTTAGCGGATTGTACGGTTATGTACTATGTTAGTTCCGATTTGATGCATGCTGGTGAATCAGTTCTGGTTGTGGAAATTAGGCCGAGAATGGCACAAGTAAAGGAAGTTTTTTTACAATATGTCATGATCTCGGATGAGTAGGAGATAAGTTTCGATGTTTACGGTAAGTTGGAATTGTCTTCAGCGTCACCTAAGATCGGTGTTTTGTAAAAAGGGTTTTGCGTCCCGGTTAATGACTCTTGATCGCTCTTCAACGTTAGTGTGATCGATGGTTTGGAGGTACGCTCCAGATATTGTTGTGGTAGGTTGTGGGAGTGTGTCCCACGGGAAGATTATATAAGTGTGGCATGTGATCACTTGATTGATTAAAGATGTAAACCAAGTATGAAGTTTGTGATGGTGTCGTTAAATTAAAGATTCATGCCTGGAGGGCACTTGGCATATTGGGTTGTGAACTGGGGAGGATTACCCCGATTGTGATGGTTGTTCTTGTGTGTTATGAGAAAAATGGGAGTTATTATGGACCTTTGAAAGGTTATCAGACTAGTTCAGTGTGATCAGAATCGGCTTGAAGTCGATGGATAGATTTAATGTGAATAATGGCTCTATATCAGGCTAGATATGTGCATTTTAGTAACACGGTCCTCATGGAGGAGTAGTTAGGTTGATGTTTCATTGTTAGATATTTCGCGTAGTGATACATTGCGCCGTGTGAGTTGTGAGACGACTTGAGAAATTGCTATGTGTTGAGAATCTGTGTAGGAATGACGTTATATGAGCATCTTGGCTCTTGAAATTCAGATTGTACATCGCACCTCAGTTGTGCTTGAGTTTTGTAGCTTATAACGCTATATGTCCCTCAGAGATATTATTATGCACTTAGCATGCTTACGACCGATACTCGGTATTTTGTTGTAATGAGCAAATTTGGCTCGATGTGCATCTCCTTATGTGAGATCTATGTATGGATCGGGTGGCACGCCGCCATGGGTATGTTATCTGGATCGGGTTACACGCCGCAACAGTGTGATGTTGAGTATAGTTTTCTATATGCTATTTTGTAGGCCTTGCTTCCTGTTTTCTAAGGAAAGTCTGTATTAGTGTGTGAGATTGGTAATTCCTTCCAGAGTTTTTTTTCCTTTTGTACCCCATTCGAATTGGTAGCTTATTGGCATATTGAGGCATCATATGCGACTTTTGATTATGTCTGGGGTGGCTTATTGCCTGAGCAGCTTGTATTGGGTGAGACGAGAACATTGAATTTGAGATTAGTGCAATCTGAGTATATGAAGTAAATTAAGGAGCTAAGACCACGATTTTGCTCAAAATGAGGTGATAGCTCTTGCCAGGAGTATAGAACCAACGAATCGTTGTCTCGACAGTGGTCCTGAATTTATGCATACCTCATCTGTCATGTCAATATTGTAAGAGTTAGAACAATACCTATGTACATCATGCAGAACATGAGATGTGTAGCGATTTTCTTCTAGGTGATTAGAGAAAAAAGTTTCAGATGATTAGTGCGAATGATCTTCGGATGATTGGGGAAATAGTATTGCTAATTGAAAGTGACATGACGAGAGTATATGTCTGATAAAAAGGTAATGTTATTAAACTAATGATATTTCGGTAGTATTGCGGCATGTTCTTGTTGGGTCCGCTGATGGTACAGATGAGCTTGAGGTACGACTCTTTCGTTTGAGTCATTTTTCATGACTTGAGTATGTTCAGGCCATTTCTTATTGGTGCGCGTATTATGAAAGTTGTGGCTTAGGCCTGTATTGAGGTGTCATATCACCAGAGTGGTGTGTTGGATTCGAGGTGATCATTGGGGTCATTGATGAATACGAACGGATTTGATTTCAGCATGTTTGATGGGTAAATATCGAGTTTCAGTTTTAAAAAAAAATACTATAATTGCTAGAGGAGAAATGGCCTCATGAATGGTTGATCTGAGCAATGGTTATGATTTATTGCGTGTTTCAATTATCATTGGCAGTATATGAGAGTGTTGGAATGAGACATTGGCTAATAAGAGATTTCTATCGGTATTTGGTTGTTGTGGGCAGCTGCTGTGAATGGAAGTTATTGCTGCATTTGTTTGAGTTATTGGTATATCATACAATTGCACCTAAGGTTGCAGGCATGGTCTATTACAACTGGTTCAAACTTATTCTGAATGTAGGTGTGAGGTTCTGATCTTGTGTATGATTCTGAAAAGGTGAAATGTGGCTCTATGATTTATGGGCTAGACTAGATTGTGTGATCTTAGTTACAACGCGTTATCGGACCCATGTGAGATAGGGTGACGTGGGATCATCCCCGGGTTTATGCTTGATAAGGTCATTCAGCTTTTGGTTGGCTTCTAGGACAACTCTGGGTACGCTCGAGGACGAGCATTTGTTTAAGTTGGAGAGAATGTGACGACCCAACCCGTCGTCTCATTAGTTACTATCTCGTTCTTCCCATGTTCTGCTTCCTCATGTTTAATTATCGGTATTGGGTGCATTAGAATTTATTTGGAGCGATTTTGATAAGAAATGAGATATTTAGTCTCTTTTAAGAAGGTTTAAGTTGGAAAAGTCAACCAGACGTTGACTTATGAGTTAGAGGGCTCGAATGTGAATTTCGACGGTTCGGTTTGTTCCGGGAGGTGATTTGTGACTTAGGAGTAGGACTGGAAGTAATTATGGAGGTCCAGTGTTGAATTAGGCTTGAATTGGCGAAGTTAGTATTTTGGCGAATTCCGGTTGATAGGTGAGATTTTGATCCGGGTGTCGGAATGAAATTCCGAGAGTTGCTGTAGCTTCATTGTGTCATTTGGGATATGTGTGCAAAATTTCAAGTCATTCGGACATTGTTTGGTCGGGATTTTGATCGAATGTGTGTTTTAGAAGTTTTAAAAGAACTTAGGCTTGAATTCGATATAATTAGATGATTTTGGCGTTAGTTGAGGTGTTTTGACGATTGGAGCAAGTTTGGATAATGTTTTAAGACATGTTGGTACTCTTAGTTGAGGTCTGGGGGCCTCGGGTGTATTTCGGAAGGTTAACGGATCGATTTAGGCACGAAAAAAATAAAGCTGCTGCATTTTTTTACAGCACTGTGAACAGTAGTTATGAACAGTGCCCATGAACAGTACCAATGAACAGTGCACGTAACAATATCCGTGAATAGTGCCATGAACAGTACCCCCGTAACAGTATCCGTAACAGTATCCGTGAACAGTACCTCGTGAATAGTACATAGGTGAACAGTAACACGGGGTGAACAGTAATTCCAAAAAATTCTGGGCAGAATGTTTACATTTCATTCGCGAAAAACGCCCCATTTCTCCACCATTTTTAGTCATTTTGAGAGCTTTTGGATGGGGATTGAAGGGAGTTTCAACTAAGATCGATTGGAGGTAAGTTTTATGAGTTAAATACATGATTTTATTGAAGAATCATCCTAGAAATCCATAAAAACATAGCCAAATTATAAGAAATTAGGGCTTGAGATTGAAATTTTAAATTTGAGATTTGAAGGGTCAAATAGACTTCGATTCTTGTGAATTTGGTATGTATAGACTCGTGGCAAGATAAGGAACATTTTGATGTAAAAATTTCTGGAATTAAAGATGTGGGCCCGGGGCTCGGGTTTTGCAAATTTCGTGATTTTTGATATTTTTTGAGTCATTTCGATTGGGTTATATTCCCTTATCCTATTGTGATGTATTCGTTGTGGTTTTGGCCAGATTCGACGCGCGAGGAGGTCGATACTAAAGGAAAGGGCATCGCGGAGTAGTATTTGGCCGGCTAGAGGTGAGTAATAGATGTAAATGCTGTTCTGAGGGTTTGAAACCCCGGAATTTCAAATCGTAACGCTATATTGATGCTCCCATTGCATCTCATGACCTACATAGGTCTTGCTCTAGTTTTTACAACACCGATACGACTGAAGAGATGTGCCGAAATTCATAATCAACTGTTGAATCAACAATTCATTGGATCTATACTCCTGACAAGTTCCATTACCTTGTCTCAAACCAAAGAATGATCTTTGCTCTATAATATACTTCATATAATCAGTTTGCACTGACCCCAAATCTAGTAACCTCGTCTCACCCAGTACGAACTGCTCAGGCAATAAGTCACCTCGGACATAATCAAAAATCCCACAAGATGCCACAATGTGCCAGTGGGCTACCAATTCGAACGCAATACAAAAGGAAGGCGAACTCTGGGAGGAACTACTCAACTCGCACACTAACATGGACTTCCTCAGAAAACAGGGAAACAGAACACATAAAAAGCAAATATGGGCAATGAACTGAACATCACACTGTTGCGGCACGCAACCCGATCCAAACAACATACCCATGGCGGCGTGCCACCCAATCCACATATAGGACTCATATAAGGAGATACACGTCGAGCTGAATAACTCACCACATCCACAACTTGACAAAGCATCCCAATGCATATCAATTACATAAATCTAAATTGATACATGGACATGCGTTGCACCTATTTGAATCATAACACATAGAAAATACCCTTCAACCCTCCATTATTGGGCTATTCAACCAAGTAGGAACATATTCTTTCTTTAATATTTTCGACCTTCAAGGTGGTCTCCTTGACTCAACGATTTCGTCATAATACATTTACGGAAGCGATCTCAGCCCCCAGACTTATCTAACTAGAAGACACGAAAAATATTCTTCACGCGCCCATAACTCGGGCTACTCCACATATCACAATAAGAAACGAATCACTTAAAAGTTCATCTACTATCCAGTAGGCTTCTTCGCCACTACCAAGTCGTACAAATACTCCTCGCAACACTAACATACTCATCACGTGGATATCCAACCGCCATTCCGGCTAACAAGGACAATAATGAACATATGAGTTCAAAATACTTGCTCACAAAATCAGCACCTCGGTGCTCAAGCCATTGGCAAAGATTTGGCCTCAAGTTCTCCAGACTGGTCTAACTTCAAACTCACAGAGATTACACCTCGCCCCTCGATCGGGGAATCAAAAGCCATCGAGACACATCTGATGCTGAGCGCCCATTGGTGCATACAATCACGCGGAAGAAATTTCAAAAGTTTCTTTTCAAGCTGAATCAAGGACGCACGATAAGAATTCAAGAATGTGAAGTTTTCCTAATGGTTCGGCAGCCTCTCGAGGATAAGTACAGACGTCTCCGTACCGATCCGCGAGACTCTACTAAACTGGCTCATGACTCGCGAGACCAAGTAACCTAGGCTCTGATACGAACTTGTCGCGACCCAAATCCCGGTCGTGATGGCGCCCAACACACTACTAGGCAAGCCCGACCATTATTCAACACTTAACCCAATTTATCAAAAATAGCGGAAAGAAATATCAATTAAGAAAGATTAAAATACTGAAGATTTTAACAAAATACACAATATAATCTCACTAGGACCCGGTGTCACGAATTTGAGCCTCTAGAATACAGAATATCATCCTAATACACGGTATATCCAAAGTCCGATAATGCGGGCATAAATTATCCTATGATAGGAGGGAGAAGATCAATGGCTGCGAACGCCGTGCAGCTACCTCGATACTCCCAGAGGCTGGATCTGCTGATCAACTGGATCTACTGAGCCTGAGACTGCCCTGGATCTGCACACAAGGTGCAGGGAGTAAAGTGAGTACTCCGACCCAGTGAGTAATAAAAGTAACTACAGTCCGAAGATAAGAAAATCCAGTAAATACACAAAGTAAGCTAAAATCCAAATATACAGCAACATATGGAACTAAGCAGCTAAACAACTGTATAAATAGAAATACATGAATGCAATGCAATGCATATGATGGTACATTCCAGTACCCACTGCGGCGTGCAGCCCGAGCCGTCCATATTTATTTATCGTCGACGGCGCTCACTGGGGGTGTGTACAGACTCCGGAGGGGCTTCTACAGCCCAAGCGCAATAACTTGGTCAGTCATTGTTACCTGACCGGTCAGCCATTGTTACCTGACCAATTTATATCATACAGTGTCATTGTTACCACTGTTCAAGTATATCATCCAGTGTCATTGTTACCACTATTTCAAGTATATCACACAGTGTCATTGTTACCACTGTTTCAAGTATATCACACAGTGTCATTGTTACCACTGTTTCAAGTCACTTTATAATCAGTCCAGAAAATAATATAATAAGCCCCTTGGGCATTTACAAAACAGAAGTTCCCAGCCCGGAATACATTTAAAAATATCATTTAAGTTTTCAACACTTAGAATTATGGCTGAGTTTGCAAAACAGCATTTAAAACCTTGGACTGAAATTAAATGATATGCAAATCATGCTAAGCAGTAATATCAATCCTCGAAGGATTTTACAAATCGGCACAAGGCCCCAAACATGGCATCAAGCCTCGTAATATCAATGAAGTATGTGTATCAATCACCAGTATAGTATAAACATCACATGGGATGGACCAAGTCACAATCCCCAATAGTATCCGACCCCGCACTCGCCATGGAGTGCGTGTCACGCCTCAATATAGCATTACGGTTTGAAAGTCTGGGGTTTCAAACCCTCAGAACAACATTTACATCTATTACTCACCTCAAGACGGCCAAAAGTCTACTCCGCGATGCCCTTTCCTTTCGAATCGACCTCCTCGCGCGTCGAATCTTGCCAAAACCACAAGGAATATATTACAATAGGCTAATGGAATATAACTCAATCGAAAACACTCGAAAAATATCGAAAATCACGAAATTTGCAAAACCCGAGCCCCGGGCCTACTTCTCGAAAAATTACGAAAGTCACATCATCGGATTCGTCGTCTCGCCACGAGTCCGTACATATAAAATTTACCAAAATCGGAGTTCAAATGGCCCCTCAAATCTTCATTTTAGAATTTCAATCTCAAGCCCTAATTTCTTATAATTTGGCTATGTTTTCATGGATTTCAAGGATGATTCTTCAATAAAATCATGTATTTAACTCATAAAACTTACCTCCAATCGATCTCAGTTGAAACTCCCTTCAATCCCCGTCCAAAAGCTCTCAAAATGACGGAAAATGGTGGAAAAATGACATAAAATCGGATATAAACTCACTGCCCAGATTTTTCGCAATTACTGTTCACCCGCGCGGTACTGTTCACGCGCGGGTTACTGTTCACTGCTGCTAAAATAATGCACCAGCAGCCAATTTAAATTGCAGCACAGCCATTTTTCACTAAAATAGCTCTAACTCCATCATACGAACTCGGAATTAGACGATTTTTATTCCTATGAGTCACAAATAATAATACGAACACAACCCCTCAATCGAAACTCAATTCAGAGCTCATTTTCCCAGTGCGATATCCATTTCGCTCGTTAAACAATTACTCATGTTTCGCGTCAAAAACCTAATCGCGACTTGATGAAATTAGACCAAAATTTCCAGATCAGTCCTATAATTCATTATCAAAATTCCGGAAGTCTAGGAATCAAATTTGGATCTTTAGAACTAAAAATGAACCTTTAGATCATTACATTTATGCTCAAAACGGCAAAAATCTTCCAAAAACTCTTCCAAAATTTGTCCGAGCCTCATGGGATCCCAACAAAGTATACTAACAAGTCCCATAATATGACACAAACTTAGTTGTTCCTTCGAATCACCAAAAACAACGCAAAAATACTAAATTCACCACGGATTCAAGCCTATGAACTTTGAAACTTCAAATTTTCACATCCGATGTCGAAACGCGTCAAAACTAGTCCGAATGATCTCAAATTTTGCAGACAAGTCCAAAATGACATAACAAAGCTACAACAACTCTCGGAATTCCATTCCGATCCTCGGATCAAAATCTTACCTATCAACCGGAATTCGCCAAAATACTAACTTTGCCGATTCAAGCTTAATTCTACACCGGTCATCACAAAAATATTCCGGACACACTCCTAAGTCCCAAATCACCTAACAAAGCTATCCGAACCATAAAATTCGCATTTCGAGTGCTCTAACACATAAGTCAATATCCGGTTGACTTTACCAACTTAAGCTTCCTTAAAAGAGACTAAGTGTCTCAAACCTTACCAAAATCATTCAGGAATGACTTCAAATTTTGTACACAAGTCACATTCGACATTACGGACTTGCCCCAACTTTCGGAATCGCATTCCGACACCGATATCAAAATTTCCACTTCCGGTCGAATTTTCTCAAAAACCTTCAAATTTCTATATTTAGCCAAACGACTCCAAAATGACCTACGGACCTCCGAATTCACTTCCGATCGCGCTCCCAAATGCAGAATCACCATACGGAGCTACTCCCAGTCTCGAAATACCAAACGAACATCATAACACTGAAATGCATATTAAGCCAAACTGATGCAATTTCTTCTAAAATGCTATCTTCCACAATAGGCGCCAAAACGCTCTCGGGTTATCCAAAACCCGATCCGGGCATACGCCCAAGTACGAAATCATCATACGAACCTGCTGGAACCTTCGGATCCCAATTCCGAGGTCTTTTACTCAAAATTCCAATCCTAGTTCATTTCTTCAATTTTAAGCTTTCAAAATGAGAATTTCCATTTAGATTTGACTCCAAACTTCCTGAATTTTAATTCTGACCATACACTCAAGTCAATATACCTGAGATGAAGCTGCTCATGGCCTCAAACTGCTGAATGACGCGCCGGATCTCAAAACGACCGATCGGGTCGTTACACTGGTTGATTACATTGATATTGAGGCTGAGAGCCTGGGTGATTATACTGAGATTGATATGAGGCCGAGGGCCTATATTTGATGCCACGAGATGGCTTGATATTGCGCTTGGGCTGTAGGAGCCCCTCCGGAGTCTGTAAACACCCCTAGTGAGCGTCGTCGACGATAAATAAATATGGATGGCTCGGGCTGCATGCCGCAGTGTGTACCAGAGGGTACCGTCATATGCATTTCATTGCACTAATGCATTTATTCTTTATCTGCATTATCTGCCATAATAATTATGTGCTCTTATTTCATTAACTGGTTGCTTTATACTATTCTGAGCCTGAGGGGCTGATACTGTTCTGAGATACTGAGCCCGAGGGGCAGATTTCTACTTATTATTTTGATACTGAGCCCGAGGGACAGATTTCTAATTTTTATTTTGATACTAAGCCCGAGGGGCAGATTTCTACATATTATTTTGATACTGAGCTCGCGGGGCAGATTTCTAGTTATTATTTTGATACTGAGCCCGAGGGGCAGATTTCTACTTGTTGTTTTGATATTGAGCCTGAGGGGCAGATTTTTACTCGTCATTTTACTGCCAAATTACCTATTTTACTGGTTTAAAAGAAATTTCACATGATGTTTCACTGAATTGTTATTTTAAATGATTTCACTACTTCTGTATAGAATGTTGTGTGCCTTAACGTGTTTTCTTACCTTCAGTCATTATTTATATTTATAACTCACTGGGTCGGAGTACTCATATTACTCCCTGGACCATGTGTGCAGGTACAGGTATTCCTGAGGCATAAAGCGAGTTTTCTGCTGTTCAGTTTTCATCGGAGTTATCGAGGTAGCTGCATGGCGTTCGTAGACCCTTTTTCTCCCTTATCTTCTGTAATTTATGATATCTTCAGACTTTGTTCCTAATTCCATACTTTGTAGAATTTTAGTAAACTCTGTAGTAGCTCATGACTTGTGACACCCCGGTTAGGGCTGAGTTGGGTTGGATTTCCGTATTTTATCTATACTTTCCGCTATTGGATATTATTAAACCATGTTTATACTATAATTGTGTTAATTAATTATCTTAAAAGGATGAATTGGGTTGAATGGCTGGCCTTATCTTCATGAGAGGTGCCATCACGACCAGGTTCGGGAATTGGGTCGTGATAATTACAACAATGATTTGAGCATTATCCCTTATTACAAAACTCTTGCTATTCTTCAGAAGATGAAGTATAACTTTCTTCATGAAGGACCCTTAGGTCTTCATTTGTTGATGAAGATCCTTCATCAGTGTCAGATATTTCTGGAGAAGAATTTAAAAGAATCTTACATAAAGAATCTTTGATATGATCATCCAAATCAAGTTCCTTGATCTTGTCCTTGATTTTACAATCCTTAGCGTAATGGCCTACTCTACCATATTTATAATGGGCCTGAGGGTTTTTGGATTTAATAAAACCCTTTCTGGCTTTATGAAAAGCCTTTCTTCTTTGGGTCTTTTCCTGCCGTTTCTCCGGCAAACCCTTTTTTCTTTTGAAATCCTTTTTATGGGATTTCTTCTTCTTGGAAGGTATATCAATGGCAAACTGTTAACAGAATTCACCTAATTGTTATCTCTCAGTGAGACGATATTTCTTAATTTGTTGGTTTAGCTTGATCTCATTACACAGAGCTAAACCTTCCTGAGTGCATACACTAAATAGTGTACCATATGAGTAATTATTATAATCAATACTCATTCTTGTGCCTCTAAGAACCTTTCGAATCCTTTCAGCAAATAAATAAGGGAGTCCATCTATGAATTTGGACTTCCAATGAGTACTATTACTCTCTAGTAATTCCATCACTCTGGATAAGAAAACATCTTTATACCGATGGTATCTGCCCGGCCGGCCACAACACGGTGGTAAATGCATGAAGATGCATGTACATGTATCACTATATTATAAATATTAACATCTCTATCATATACCTTATTGAGAACTTAGGAATATGCCTAAACATTCTTGAACATCACTTTACAGGAATGAATAACATAAACATCCTTAACTGCTAAGAGTAGAACCACTTATGGAATATCATTTCGTTTATGTATCGTTGCTTGGATCATGCCAAAAGAAAGAAGGGATAATCTTAACATACCTGAGTCGATTCTCTTGACAATCCCTCTAACAAACGTTAATTGTGACGAAACATGTAACGGCGAGATCGAAATAGTGAACAATCCGTATGATATTCTTGAGAAAGATTGCACCGTACTTTCTTATAATTGCCAAATCCCGTTGCTATTACCTTATGAAATCTCGTATGAATTTGTCGTAGCTTCATCCATAACTTAGAAAATATAAGCATTCCTCTTTAAAGCTTATGAATAAGATTATTATTTAGGAAAGTAATGTTTGCTTACTACAAGCAAGGAAAATAGTTATGGACGTAGGATTTGGCTTTCTTGATAACAATCTTTAGCCAAATAAGATAAAGTAGGTATTACTTCAAATGTTGCCACCTTTTCAAAGTGACTTAAGAATCATCAAATATAACATATATTGTTTCCACTTTAAAGTTCAAGATTTATCCAAAATATTTTAGATAATTACCAATTACCCGTATAATTAAGAATTATCTCGAATTTTTTAAAATACTACTCACTTTTAACATACTTTATATATCTTACTATCATAGTTATATGGTACCCTATAAAATCAATACATACACTATTATTTCATTAAAACATTTATGTAAAAATATATATATTTTGTCAAATTTTAATTTTCCTAATCTCATATAAAGATTATAAATTTCCGTATGCTTAATTCTTAAAATGATAAAAAGATAACCTTCTTTTCTTGTGAGAAAATAATTTCTATTTTTACAATAAAGAAAACCTCATTTATAAACTTTCTCATATTATGAGTATAATTTAGCATATTCGAAAATAGTAATAATGGTAACTATCCAAAATTATACTTATAAAACTTTTACTAAAATACTCCACTTTAAAAAACTATCACACTAACATAATATCTAACTGTATCAAGGTTGTTAAACTAAAAGGGTCTTATAATAACATAGTCACAAATCCTCTAAAATCTCATGAATGGTCTTAATCCCTTCAACCTCATATGGATTACTACGACTTATCCTAATATTAATGTACGAGATGTAACAGTTATGCCCATTTTCGTATCGGGAAAGACTACTGTTTTCTGGAGCAGCGGCAAATCACTGGTGTCAAATGCAATTTATATGTCTCTGGTGTCAAATGCGATTTACAAGTCTCAGGTCAAATGCAATTTATAAGTCTCAGGTATCAAATGCGACTTGCTTGGAAAGGTTTGCCATTTTGTTTATTTATAGAGTTTTAGACCTCGATTTTGGGCGATTTCAGAGGGATTCTTCACAGGTTTGAGTTGGGTAAGTATTCTTTATCCGAAATTAGTTAAATTTCTTGATTTCATACTTATTTATATCATTAATTAGTGAATTAAATGAAAGAAAATGGATTTTTCGTAAAATCTTCCAAAAATAAAAAATGAGGGTTCGAAGGCCAAATCAGAGTCGGAATTTAGTAATTTTGGTATGGTTGGACTTGTGGCGGAATGAATGTTCCGAATTTATAACTTTTGTCGAGTTCCAAGGCTATGGAAGCACTGTGTGCACGACTGGCATGTCGCGTTCGCGTAGGATAAAGTTGGTCAACGCAATTTTTGTGCTACGCGTTCGCGGGTGGTTGACCGTGTTTGCGAAGAAGGTAAGTCAGTGTGACGACCCAACCCGTCGTCTCATGAGAACCGCTTCGTCTTTCCCATTTTATGCTTCTTCTTGTTTCGTTATCAGTCTTCGGTGTGTTAGAGTTAAATCGGATTGGTTTTGATAGGAAATGAGACACTTAGTCTCTTTAAGGAAGGCTTATTTTGGAAAAGTCAACCGGATGTTGACTTATGTGTTAGAGGGTTTGGATGTGAGTTCTGATGGTTCGGTTAGCTTCGGGAGGTGATTTGTGACTTAGGAGAGTGATCAGAAGTGGTTTTGGAGGTGCGGTGTAGAATTAGGCTTGAATTGGCGGAAGTTCGTATTTTGGTGAATTCCGGTTGATAGGTGAGATTTTGATCCGAGGATCGGAATGTAATTCCGAGAGTTTCTGTAACTTCATTATGTCATTTTGGACTTGTCTGCAAAATTTGAGGTCATTCGGACGTGGTTTGGTTGGGTTTTTGATCAAAAATGGAATTTGAAAGTTCTTGAGATTCATAGGCTTGAATTCGATGTGATTTGAGGATTTTTGGTGTTAGTCGAGGTGTTTTGATGATTGGAACGAGATTGAATAATGTTTAGGACGCGTTGGTGCTTTTGGTTGAGGTCCCGGGGGCGTCGGGCATGTTTCAGGTGAGTTTTGAGCAAGTACAGACACCCCGGAACTTAGAAAATAGAGGAGGCAGCAGTTGTGGCGCGGACCGCGCTTCTTTTCGCGCTGGGCGCGCTGGCCAGCGCTGACCGCGTCAAAGTGGGCGCGGACCGCGGTCACTGAAGACTGTAGGTTGCTGGGCCTACTTCGGAAGCTCATATCTTTTGATCCACAAGGAATTTGGAGGTAATTTAAAAACGAAACTTGTAGCCCTTTGTGTCTAGTTTCCAGAAAGGTAAATATATAGCAATTTGGACACCTGTAGCAAAGGTTATGGCCAAAATATTGAAGCCTGTCACTGCAGTCAAAAGCTGCGCGGCCGCAGTCATTTTTGCGCGGAACCCGCTGATTTTGCACGGACCGCGGTCATTTTTATGCGGTCAGCGGTGTTGGAATCCGAAGGGTACTAAATAAATATGAGGTTTTGAGTTTTATTTAATGTTTTGACCTAGAGAGCTCGGATTTTGGTAATTTTTTGAAGGTTTTTCAAGGAACTCATCGGGGTAAATGATTTTAACTCAGATTTGGCTAGAATACATGAATCTATCACTGAATTCATCATTTAATTCGTGATTTGAGATAGAATTTGGGAAGAAAATTGTGAAACCTTTCAAAAGTGTAAAATGATGATTTGAAGGACCAAATGGTATTGGAATTGGATAATTTTGGTAAGGTTAGACTCGTGAGGTCATGAGGATTCTAAAAATGTAAATTTTACCCGATTCCAAGACGTGGGCCGGGGCTCGGATTTTGCTAATTTCGAGATTCTTGATATTTCTCGATTGTTTTTGATTGGGTATTGTCCCCTTAGCATATTGTGATGTATTCGCTCTGATTTTGGTTAGATTCGACGTGGGTGGAGGTCGATTGGAGGGGAAAAGGCATCGCGAGCTAGAGATTTCACCGGTTCGAGGTGAGTAATGATTGTAAATAATATCCTGAGGGTTTGAAACCCCGGATTTGCACATCGTAGTGCTATAGTGAGGTGAGACACGCACCCTATGACGAGTGCGGGGTCGTTTGTTATTGGGGATTGTGACTTGGTCCGTCCCGAGAGATGTTTCTTCTGTGTTTTCGGCTAGACCTTACTTGATAATCCTCCTACTTGGATTTATTTGATATAGCTGGGCTTCGCGCCAATTATTTGAATCCTTCAGGGATTGATATCACTGTTTTGCATATGTTGCATATTATTTGATCTCAATTTAAGGTTTTAAATACTGTTTTGCAACTCAGCCATCTTTCTAAGATTTGAAAACTTAAATGATATTTCTAAATGATATTTCGGGCTGAGAAATACTGTTTTACAAATGCCCAAGGGGCTTATTATGATTTTTGGACTGAGCATGGATCGGGCTGCGCACCGCAGCAGTGACTTGAAACAGTGGTAACAATGACACTGTATGATGTGACTTGAAACAGTGGTAACAATGATACTGTATGATGTGACTTGAAACAGTGGTAACAATGACACTGTATGATGCAATTTGGTCAGGTAACAATGGCTGACCAGGAATAACACCGTGCAGTCAGGTAACAATGGCTGACCAGGAACTAATTGTGCCCGAGGGGCTGCTACTATTCTATATGATTGCCCGAGGGGCGAGGTTTATGTGTTCATTTTGCATACTTACTTGTCTTTTACTTGTTTAACGGTGATATTTGTGCCCGAGGGGCGTATTTCTGTGCATAGCGGCACTAATTGTTTTGAAATTATTTCACAACTGTTGAATAAGATCATTTTCAAAAGAGGTTTAAAATTGAGCCAAGGTATTTTCTGAAGAATTCATAGTTTCACTGGTTTTTCTCAAGGAGTTTTTACACTGCTTCTATATAGCATGTCGGTTGCTTTACGTGATTTCTTGCTGCTCAGTTATTATTTACCTTTATTACTCACTGAGTTGGAGTACTCACTTTACTCCCTGCACCTCGCGTGCAGTTGCAGGTATTTTTGTTGTTGCCCGGTAGCGGGTATTGACTGTGTGGAGGCAGAGTTGTGGAGGTTTTAGCGAGGTGACTGCCAGCGTTCGTAGCACCACTGTCTTTCTATGTTATTCATTATTCTTGTTCAGTGTATTTCTAGACTGTAATGTGGAAATTTCATTCTTATAGATGCTCGTGACTTGTGACACCCTGGTTTGGGCTGTGTCGGGATGGTTTCTACTGTTGTTTTGTTAAATTTCGTAATTTATGAAGATTATAGTATATGTTATTACTGTTTTTGATATTTAACTATTTACGAGAGGTGTTCTGTTTAGTTTGGCTGGCCTTGTCTTCACGAGAGGCGCCATGACGACCGGGTTCGGGAATTGGGTCGTGATAAGTTGGTATCAGAGCCTATGTTACATAGGTCTCACGAGTCATGAGCAGGTTTAGTAGAGTCTCGCGGATCGGTACGGAGACGTCTGTATTTATCCTCGAGAGGCTGCAGAACCTTAGGAAAAACTTCACATTCTTGAATTCTTATCGTGCGTCCTTGATTCGGCTTGAAAAGTAACTCTTGAAATTCCTTCAACGTGTCCGTATGCACACATGAGTGCTCAGTATCAGATGTGCCTTGATGGCTTGTGAATCCCCGATCGAGGGGCGAGATGTAATCCCTTTGAGTTTATGTTGGGCCAGTCTGGAGGACTTGAGGCCGGATTTTTGCCTATGGCTTGAGCACCGAGGTGCTGATTGTACGAGTAAGTGTTTTGAACTTATATGTTCAGTATTGTCCCTAATAGTGGGAGTGAGAGCTGGATAGCTATGTGATGAATATGCTAGTACTGCGTGAGGGTTCTATATGACTTGGAAGTATTGAGGAAGATTTGTTGGATGATATATGGACTACTAAATGTAGGATTTCCATTGTGAGTGGAAGTGTAGTTCCGAGATTATAGGTGTGTGAAGAATCTTTTCAAGTCTCCTAGTTGAGAGTGAAGTAAATTTCATGTTGCGGTATGAGTACAGACTCAAGAAGATCAAGTGACTGCGTAATGCTTATGGCGGTGGAAGGTATAAGAAAAGGTTATATTGAGGCGAAGCAGGTGGGTTATCTCCCGCAAAGTGTTCTGAGGCGGTGTGATCCTTATGTGAATGATAGAAGATCTCATGTGCCAGTGAATTGTAAGTGTTGAAGTTTGAAATTTTGGGGTCGCACAAGAGAGTGAGCTTAACTGTTACGAGGATGAATGCGAGATTTGCAGAAGATTTAAAGTACTAGATGATCTGTGTTTTCACAAGCTTACAAATGATTTGAGTTTATTCTTACTAGGGTATTAAGGCAGCGGTGGAGTATACACGTTATGAGTATTGTGTGTTCTGATCTATGGCTTCGAGCCAAGTTGGGGAGCTTGTTATTGGTCAGCTGATTGTACGGTGGTGTTGCTATGCTTCTTTTGAATTGAGGTCTGCTGGCGAGTGGAAATTGAGCCAAAGATGGCACGAGTGAAGGAAAATTTTAATAAAGGTTATATGGTGCTTCGTAGATGTGTGAAAATAATAGGATGTCTTGAGCTGTTGTAAAGAATGCTCAGCGTATAGAGAAGGAAGATGCTTGATTGTATTGGGATAAGGTTGTATCTTGCGGTGTCAGAGTGCTAATGAGGCACAGGTGGTTTTGTTAGTTGAGCAGGCTAAATGCAAGTTGAATAGAGTGAATGACTCTCGAAAATGGTCCTAATGTGTTCGAGGTTCCACATGTAACAATTGGGTATCTTAAAGTTGTATATGGGGTTAGAAACTGTGTTTTCATTGGATGAGGTCAAGACTTATGATATCTCTATATCGATTATAAGATCCTGTGTATCAGTATCAGGAAAGCAAAGGTAACAGATTTAGATTCGCAAGAAGTTCTTCGGAGTGAAGTATGTTGGAATGTGGGGTATCTAGAAATAATTGAGAGAGGATTCAGTGGCTTATGGGTCTTAGACGGTGTGGTCTTGTGCTTGGGTCTCGCGTAGTGAGCCTGGGTTGAGGAATTGTGGTGCTACAGCAAGGAGAAATATCAAGTTGAATATGAATCAGAAGGAAATTTAGATAGATGGAGTAGCTTGATAGTAGGGCGGATCGGTATGGTAAAGGTATGATTAATTCTTGGTATGTGTTCGAGGTAATGAGTTCATACAAGTACTTTGTAGCAATGCTCTTGGGTTTTGTTGGCTTGCTTAGCTTGGTCGAGTTAGAAGGATTCCGTCCTGGCAGTTTAATTTATGCAAACGGAATTGAGAGAGTTCTTGTTGATTTCTACCGTAGTTGAAGAGGTACATTTTCTATGAATATGAGAGACATGGGATGTGTAATGATTTTTTTTCTAGATGGGATCGATGTAAGTTCTTGACTAGTGGAGTGCATAGATGTCTGTGGCCCGGAAGGGAGGTAAGGTTTTCATGTACCCTCGGATGGTATGTTATATGCGGTATGTTGTGGAGGACCGAGACTTGCGTGTGTTAGGTTACAGTTCGGTTCAGAAAGAAAGCTCATGAAACACTTAGGCAGTGGGTAGCCTCAGATAATCAAGGAAAATGGTACTGCTATTTGAAAGTGATTTGACGAGAGTATATGATTCAGGAAAAGGGCAATGTGATTAGATGGATGGAACTTCGGTGGTATTGTGGCACTTTCTTATTAGATTGACTGGTGATATTCGGGTTGGCTTGGTAGTACAGGGAACTTTTAGAGTCTATCGTGGAATTATTGGGTATTAAGGTGAAGTATGCTTTCGAACGGTGAAATTGAGATATGATGTGGTGATTCATGTGTCGCGTGGATTTAAAGACGAAAGTTCTCATATTCAGGCTATGTTGTGATTGTGGATCGTGTGTAACGACTATCGGGATTTGGGGGCCCGAGTGGACCTTTCCTTGTCTGGTATATCAGATTTTGGATATGATATCGGGGTTTAGACTGGATTTCTCAGTGTTGGGTTATTATGGATTATTGCGTTATGGGCTATGCCGGAAATGCCACAAGGTAAGTGGCGAGGTGTGTCGCAGTATGCTCTAGTAGAGTGGTTTATGTTTCAAAGAACCAGCGGACGGCTGGGAAGGGTTGCTTTCCTTATTTGGGCCTCGTGATGGATGTCAGCGCAGAGGTTGCCATCATTGATTCAGTTCTGATGTTGAGGGACTTTTCGAATATGTTTCTTGTGGCCGGGCATGTCGCCGGACGGAGTTGTGGATTTCGGTATTGATTTGGTGTGGGGCACCGTATCGTATGACTCCGGCAGGAGTTATGGTAGTGGAAGAAGCAGCTTCAGGCTTCCTCGGTAAGGAGTTCGTTGGCAGGCTAATGTGGATGTGTGTTCTAGCTTGAGTCGGCTCGGTTGGCTCCAAATTGTATCGTTAAGGGTTAGGTTGACTCGACCGTTATTGAGCCTATTAGTGATCGGGAGGTCCGTGAGTTGCCTTCTGTGTTGCGAGATGTTATGATTTATTGGTTATGGGCACCAATGGTGCGATTCTGTTGGGGTTCATAGTGGAAGTCGAGCGGAAGAATAATTGGGTGTTGCTCAGTAGATGGCGTACCGGTTACGTCCTATCGGGTTTCATGGTATATGCTACTTGTTTCACCGTGGGTGTAATGATCTACTTTGGTTTCAAACATCAAATTGTGCGTGGCTGTCGATTTTGAGCATGGTGACTGTAGGTGTTTTATGTATAACAGTGATTGAATAGGATCGCGCGTTGTAGCGAGGCCACATGGAGATATGACCTTTCGGGGTGGATTCAGTGTTCTATTTATATGATGTGAGACGGGGTCTCAGCCTTGTGTTGTGATGGTATTGATGAGCTTGAGGTACAGTTCTTTCGCTTGAGTCATTTTTTTATGATTTAAGTATGTTCAGACCGTTTCTTATTGGTGCGTGTATTATGCAAGTTGTGGCTTAGGCCTGTATTGAGGCGTCATATCACCAGAGTGGTGTGTTAGATTTGAGGTGATCGTTGGGGTCATTAATGAATACGAACAGATTTGATTTCAGCTTGTTAGAAGGATAATATCGAGGTTCGGCTCAGAAACCTGTTATGGTATTAGTCAAAAGTGAAGTGGCTTCATGAGTGGTGATCTGAGAAATGGTTATGGTTTGTTGCGTGTTTCATTTATCGTTGGCAGTATATGGAAGTGTTAGAATAAGACCTTAGTTGATAAGAGGTTTCCTATCGGTATTCGGACACTATGGGCAACTGCTGTGAATAGAAGTTATTGTTTCGAGTGTTTGGGTTATGTAGTATATCATATGATTGAGGGTTATTACAGCTGGTTCGGGCCTATTCTGAGTATGGATGTGAGGATCGGATCTTGTGTATGATTTCGGAAAGTGCAATGTGGTTCTATGGTTTATAGACTAGATGGATTGTGAAATTTCAGCTATGTTGTGTTATCGGACCTATGCGAGATAGGGTGACGTAGGATCACCCCCGGGTATATTCTTGGTAAGGTCATTCAGCTATTGGTTAGCTTCTAGGATAACTCTGGGTACGCTCGAGGACGAGCGTTTGTTTAAGTTGGGGAGGATGTGACGACCCAACCCATCGTCTCATGAGAACCGCTTCGTCTTTCCCATTTTATGATTCTTCATGTTTCGTTATCAGTCTTCGGTGTGTTAGATTTAAATCGGATTGGTTTTGATAGGAAATGAGACACTTACTTTCTTTAAGGAAGGCTTATTTTGGAAAAGTCAACCGGATGTTGACTTATGTGTTAGAGGGTTCGGATGTGAGTTCTGATGGTTCGGTTAGCTTCGGGAGGTGATTTGTGACTTAGGAGAGTGATCAGAAGTGGTTTTGGAGGTGCGGTGTAGAATTAGGCTTGAATTGGCGGAAGTTCGTATTTTGACGAATTCCGGTTGATAGGTGAGATTTTGATCCGAGGGTCGGAATGGAATTCCGAGAGTTTCTGTAACTTCGTTATGTCATTTTGGACTAGTCTGCAAAATTTGAGGTCATTCGGACGTGGTTTGGTTGGGTTTTTGATCAAAAATGGAATTTGAAAGTTCTTGAGATTCATAGGCTTGAATTCGATGTGATTTGAGGATTTTTGGTGTTAGTCGAGGTGTTTTGATGATTGGAACGAGATTGAATAATGTTTAGGACGCGTTGGTGCTTTTGGTTGAGGTCCCGGGGGCCTCGGGCATGTTTCGGGTGAGTTTTGAGCGAGTACGGACACCCCGGAACTTAGAAAATGGAGGGGGCAGCAGTTGTGGCGCGGACCGCGCTCCTTTTCGCGCTGGGCGCGCTGGCCAGCGCTGACCGCGTCAAAGTTGGCGCGGACCGCGGTCACTGAAGACTGCAGGTTGCTGGTCCTACTTTGGAAGCTCATATCTTTTGATCAACAAGGAATATTGAGGTGATTTAAAAACGAAAGTTGTAGCCCATCGTGTCTAGTTTCCAGAAAGGTAAATATATTGTAATTTCGATATATGTAGCGAAAGTTATAGCCAAAATCCTGAAGCCTGTCACTGCAATCAAAAGCTGCGCGGCCGCAGTCATTTTTGCGCGGACCCCGCTGATTTTGCGCGGACCGCGGTCATTTTTATGCGGTCAGCGGTGTTGTAATCCGAAGGGTACTATATAAATACGAGGTTTTGAGTTTTATTTAATGTTTTGACCTAGAGAGCTCGGATTTTGGTGATTTTTCGAAGGTTTTTCAAGGAACTCATCGGGGTAAGTGATTTTAACTCAGATTTGGCTAGAATACATGAAATCTATCACTGAATTCATCATTTAATTCGTGATTTGAGATGGAATTTGGGAAGAAAATTGTGAAACCTTTCAAAAGTGTAAAATGATGATTTGAAGGACCAAATGGTATCGGAATTGGATAATTTTGGTATGGTTAGACTCGTGAGGGCATGAGGATTCTAAAAATGTAAATTTTACCCGATTCCAAGACGTGGGCCGGGGCTCGGGTTTTGCTAATTTCGAGATTCTGGAAATTTTTCGATTGTTTTCGATTGGGTATTGTCCCCTTAGCATATTGTGATGTATTCGCTCTGATTTTGGTTAGATTCGACGCGCGTGGAGGTCGATTGGAGGGGAAAAGGCGTCTCGAGCTAGAGATTTCACCGGTTTGAGGTGAGTAATGATTGTAAATAATATCCTGAGGGTTTGAAACCCCGGATTTGCACATCGTAGTGCTATAGTGAGGTGAGACACGCACCCTATGACGAGTGCGGGGTCGTTTGTTATTGGGGATTGTGACTTGGTCCGTCCCGAGAGATGTTTCTTCTGTGTTTTCGGCTAGACCTTACTTGATAATCCTCCTACTTGGATTTATTTGATATATCTGGGCTTCGCGCCAATTATTTGAATCTTTCAGGGATTGATATCACTGTTTTGCATAAGTTGCATATTATTTGATCTCAGTTCAAGGTTTTAAATAATGTTTTGCAACTCAGCCATCTTTCTAAGATTTGAAAACTTAAATGATATTTCTAAATGATATTTCGGGCTGAGAAATATTGTTTTACTAATGCCCAAGGGGCTTATTATGATTTCTGGACTGAGCATGGATCGGACAGCGCGCCGCAGCAGTGACTTGAAACAGTGGTAACAATGACACTGTATGATGTGACTTGAAACAGTGGTAACAATGACACTGTATGATGTGACTTGAAATAGTGGTAACAATGACACTGTATGATATAAATTGGTCAGGTAACATTGATTGACCAGGACTTGATTGATGCCACAAGATGGCTTGTTATTGCGCTTGGGCTGTAGGAGCCCCTCCGGAGTCTGCACACCCACAGTGAGCGCGGGTACCCATGTTATTTGAAACAGTGGTAACAATGACACTGTATGATGCAATTTGGTCAGGTAACAATGGCTGACCAGGAATAACACCGTGCGGTCAGGTAACAATCGCTGACCAGGAACTAATTGTGCCCGAGGGGCTGCTACTATTCTATATGATTGCCCGAGGGGCGAGGTTTATGTGTTCATTTTGCATACTTACTTGTCTTTTACTTGTTTAACAGTGATATTTGTGCCCGAGGGGCGGATTTCTGTGCATAGCGGCACTAATTGTTTTGAAATAATTTCACAACTGTTGAAAAAGATCATTTTCAAAAGAGGTTTAAAACTGCGCCAAGGTATTTTCTGAAGAATTCACAGTTTCACTGGTTTTTCTCAAGGAGTTTTTACACTGCTTCTATATAGCATGTCGGTTGCTTTACGTGGTTTCTTGCTGCTCAGTTATTATTTACCTTTATTACTCACTGAGTTGGAGTACTCACTTTTCTCCCTGCACCTCGCGTGCAGTTGCAGGTATTTTGTTTTTTGCCCGGTAGCGGGTATTGACTGTGTGGAGGCAGAGTTGTGGAGGTTTTAGTGAGGTGACTGCCAGCGTTCGCAGCACCACTGTCTTTCGATGTTATTCATTATTCTTGTTCAGTGTATTTCTAGACTGTAAAGTGGAAATTTCATTCTTATAGATGCTCGTGACTTGTGACACCCTGGTTTGGGCTGTTTCGGGATGGTTTCTACTGTTGTTTTGTTAAATTTCGTAATTTATGAAGATTATAGTATATGTTATTACTGTGAGCACGTGATTTTTGCTTCACGAGACAATCGCTCCAAAAGAAATAAAAAATAATAACAATTGATCCTGTTGTACAATTTTTGGATTTTTACATGGCACTTTGTTAATTATTTATGACTTTGGCCCATTTTTACTCTATTAAAACAAAATACAAAAAATGTACGTGTCATGCGTAATCTGAACCGTAACACGGTTGTTAAATAGAAAATCATAAACATGCATCTTTGTCCGTGATTTTGTTTTGTTTGATTTTTACCTATTTTGAATTATTTTAATGTGTGTGCAAATAATTGTATTAAGTGTTTATTTAATTTTAATTTGATTTTACTTAGTTTTATTTTAAAAAAAATAAAGAAGAAAAGGAAATAATAAAAAAAAGAAAGCCCTTCCTTTTTCGGACTTGGGCCAATTTGTTAAAATTGGCCCAAACAAACAATGCCCAAAACCAGGCCTGCCCGGTCCAGTCCAAGTTGATACCCAGGGTGTCCAAACGACACCGTTTTAATCCAGCCTGATCTGGGCCGTTGATCTCAGATTGATCAACGACCAAGATCACATTTCCCATACCCACGAACAAAACCCGACCCGTTCCACCCAGACCAACCCAAACCCCATTTAGATGAAACGACACCGTCTCTTCTAAACCTTCAGATCCAAGCCGTTGATCTTGATTGATCCAACGGCTGAGATCAGCCCACCCATCCCATATATAACCTTCTAACCTTACCCTGCCCCCTATCCAATACCCCAGCTCCCGTCTTCACCTTCTTCCCCATCAAACCCTAGAGCCGCCCCTGTATCCTTCACCATGAAAGCCGGCGGCATGGACGCCGGTGACCCTACCCTTAACACCATAGATGCTCCTCACCGTCCTGAACCCAAATCCACCAACCACACACCTCGAATCTCATCCCACCTTCTCGAATCTTCATTTGAAGATTCGAGTCAAAACTCGATCTACCCCGATCTGCCTTAAATTCATACCAGACACTCCCCAGACCCCCTCGAGACCAAACCATGCTTGGTTTGGTCCGAATCTGATCAGGGAAGCATGAATCCCAGATCTGATTTTTGGAACCTTAGGGTTCCTCGTCACTGGTCCATGTCCGTTCGAGCCAAAGAGATTAAGGTCTAATGGACCTTAATCTGATTTGAGAAACACTTCGATTAAAGTCCGTTCAGCCTTAAAAAAGGTCTGTTCGAATCCAAGTAAGATTTTGATTTTTTCAAGGTTTAAGGTGAGTTCTTTCTTTTCTTTATTTTGTTTGGGTCCATCTGATTGTGGTAAAGGTCTGTTCATGTTTTGTTTGTGTCCCCGAATTTTATCAACTATGCCCTGTCCACTTTGCCTGAACCTTTGTTGTTTGATTGAGTGTTTTCTTCTACTTGTTCTGATAGTGTGTATACATGTATTTGTTGTGCAATTAGCTGATTTGAACTAACTGATTGATTCCTCGAATACCACTTTGCTTAGTCAGTATAACTCAAATCGTGTGTCGATACAGTTAAATGTCTGATTTTTGGTTACGATTGTAGGTGTTATAACTAGTATAGTCGAGTCGACATATGTCGTCAATTAGTTTCAGTTATCCGAGCAATAACAAATCGACTTACTTCTGCTAAGCATTTGTTTGAATCAATTAAGGCATATGTCGTCAATTAGTTTGTTTACTTATATTTGTTAATTTGAATCAGTAATGTAAAAGGAATGTTTTGTTTAAAGTTCTGAATTGGAGGGCATGTGCACTTGGAACAGCATGTGCATTTATGCACCACAGGTGCACTTGTGCACAACCTGGTTCCTGCATAAAGGGGCTTTTGATTTTAAAATAGTTTGACAGCATATGCTGTCAGATATATTCTGCTGCCCATACTTTGATTTAGTTTAAGAAGTATTAAACCTTTTTAAAGAATAAGTCTGCCAGGGAATGTTGATGGGGGTTAATACTTAAATAACTAAGTGGAACTGAAAAGAATAAGGCACATGGGAGGGGTGTTCTTTTGGGTCTAACAGGCTGTTTTAAGGGATGATTTGAGGCTCAATAAAAGGGGCACTTCCATCAGTTCTAAGGAGGAGAATTTGAAAGAGGGAGAGGGTGATACACACTGAGACGTATACACACACAAACATACATAGAGAGAGACAATAGAGGGGGAGAGAAAAAGAATACCACCTGATATTAGGGAAAGAGACATAAGAGGGGAAGGGGAAGATACAGATACATATTGAGAGATATACACACACACACATAGAGACAGACATTGACAAGGACAGAGTAATTTGAGAGGAGACACTTTCAGGAGAGTGAAGTTCTGGAAAAAGAAAACTGGAAAAGAATTTTGTTTGATAACTCAGACAGACAAAACTAGAAATTGCATTCTTTCCTGTTGTTTTGATTTCACTAAATCTGGACCTGTTTGTGCAACACTGATTTCTCAAATCCCAACTGAGTCTCCTTGGTTGTTGTTTGTTCTACTCGAGAACTTGGTCTAGTTGGGGTGTTGATCCCACTCCAATTGTTTTGTGAGTTGTTGCTGCTGCTATTCTGTTTCCTGTTGCTGCTGCTATTCTGTCCTGCTGCTACTGCTAGTCCTGTTTCTTGCTGCTGCTGATTTCCCCATCTTCTTCTCCTTCTCCTTTGCATTTTCAGTATTTCCAGGTACACATTTCGAGTCCTATTTTGGTGTTAACTGTAACAGTTCGAAAGCATAAAATGAAAGGAGTTTGAAGAAAATTTAGATGTCTGTTTTGTAATGCTCATGGTATATTGACTCCTTTTGTATAAATTGATTAGTGTGCGATTCAGTAGTAAAAGATTAGTTAGACAATACTTAATCAAGTTTTAGCTTCTTGCATCTTAGTTTATAGTTGTTTGCTAGTACAAGATGTAATGGTACAATATATAGAAGGTATGGATAATTGGTATAGAATTTTCGACTGGATTCCCGTTTAACTAATGACAGGCATAGGATAGAATATTTCCACCTACACAATAATGTTCTGTGTTATTATTTTTTTTTTCTTTTATCAGGATCGCTAGGCAATATATAGGAACACGTTCGAATCCCCATTAGTAATAATGCCTAGCATTCGATTTCCTTAACCTAGCCTAAATAAGTCTAGTTAAGTTCAATTCGAGAAATGTTCGGATTAAGTATTGCATTCCATCCATCTCCATATAACTTCTTTGTTCAACCAAAATATTTCGTAAGGTATGGCGTCCTTTCACTTTATAAGTAATTAGAAATTGATAGGAATCCGGTTTAGACCAAAACATATACTTCAATTAGCATACATCTTTCTTTCTTCTATTTCTGGAAACAAAAAATAATAAGAAATGTAGTCATTATAGGTTTATCCTTTTAAAAATAATGAGACGAGCTTCGCCAAATAAAAATGTAAATTGCGGGGCCCTCAATAGCTAATCATAATATTTAGAATTAAGGCTAGGCCGTTTAGTGAATCTCATGGCCTTCCACAAAATAATAACGCGCTAGACTCTTTAGGCACGGCTTAAGTAAATTATATTCTTAAATTCGGGTGCACATTGATGTGACCCAAATCCAAATCTCAACGGAGTCAGAATGTGTCGACGACCACGGGTGCATTGATTGTGACGTGGTTCGAGATGCATTTTCACGACGTTGCAATTCTATAAAAATAAATGATAATAATAAAAGCGGTTTAAACTTAATAAAAGCACGTAAGTCATAACATATATTTAAATCAGATATCTAGCCATTATAACAATTTAAGCGACCGTGCTAGAACCACGGGATTCGAGGGTGCCTAACACCTTCCCTCGGGTCAACAGAATTCCTTACTTAGAATTTCTGGTTCGCAGACTTCATTCGGAAAAGTCGAAAATTTCCTCGATTTGGGATTCAAGATAAACCGGTGACTTGGGACACCAAAAGCCAAACCTTTCCCAAGTGGCGACTCTGAATTAACTAAATAATCCCATTTCGAATATTGTCACTTAAATTGGAAAAACTCCCCTCGCGCATTTTAACTCTCTGGGGCGGGCGCGCAAAAAGGAGGTGTGACAGCTCTGGCGACTCTGCTGGGGAAAGGTGACCCAGAACCACTGGTTCAGAGTTCAAGAATTCGAGCTTAGAATAATTGTTATATTTGGCTTTATTATTTGATCTTTATTACATGTTTTTGCATAATGTGCTAAATGTTGTCTTTTACCGCTTTGATATTATCTGAACTGTATATAAACTGTGCCGAAACCCTTCTCTTCTCACCTCCGGGGAGAAGCTCGCTGGTCGAGACTCCCTATTCTGTTAGTGTCTATACCTGAAATAAGAAAGAGGTTAGACAAGTTACAAAGCCGGACGATCTCGCGGGTCCCCGGTACGTAGCCCCCTCCTCGACTCGAGTTGTCCGCTCGGGTACACAGTCTAGAACAAATGCCCAGGTTACGAACCTAGAATAACTTGACTTCATGCTGGATCCCTAGTAGGAACGCTTATTCGCATCATGTTGCATTTGACTTATTGGGCTCAACACAGGGGTTGGGTCCGTCTAGGACAGGTAACCTGAAATGAAAAGACCATCATGCTGCATTCTTGTCTGTGTTGTGCATTTATTTGTTTCGGTTCCGCATGTCGACCGGTTCCTAAAAAAGGAAAAATAGCAGCGTAGGGGAGATAATTACTTATTTTGGAAAAATAAAACCAATGTCCAAGTAGTGTCAAGACCTTGCCGGAATTTTTCTAAAATTTTTTTTTCTTTTTATTGAGAGTTATTAAAAAAAAATAATATAAAAATTTTCTTTTATCACTTTCATAATAAAAAAAAAGAAGGTATTTATTTTAAAAGTAAAAAAAAACGGAAAATTCATAATTCAAAAAATGTTGTTTCTTTCATGAATTCAGACTAATAGTCCAATTTTTCCTAAAAAAAAAAATATAATAAATATTTTCTTTAGTCTTTATCTCTTTTCAAAAATAATAAAAATACGTATTCTTGATTTCTAGGTTTATTCGATTTTCCCTATTTACGGTACGCCCGAACTACGCCGGTTTGATTCTCACCGGATGTGAGATACGTAGGCAACCCTCGTCGGGTTCAACCCCATTTTGCTAAAATAGCCAAAATCAATAAATAAATAAATAAATAAAAGAGATGTGTCAAATTTTTAAAGAGTCATAAATAAGTCAGGTGACGTTGTTTTGTCATAAATAGCCGAATGTTCCCGAAAGGGACGCCGGAAGGCTGACTTTGCATAAACAGCCACCTTTGGGTCTTGTTTAGCATTTTTGTCCAGTTGACCCACATAGCCTTAAAATCTTCGTCCCCGAAGTGTTTAAAAGCCGTGTTCAAAACTTGATCCCCTCTGTAAAATATTTTGAGTCAAGTCATTTTGTTAAAATCACCTTAATAAATGTGCAGGATGAGCACGATGCAAAATGAACATTTTTCAATAATGACCAAAATCCCTGTCAAGTTACGGCTATGGTGGAATGATCTAGGTGTTGAAGGACAAAACGAGGTTAAGAAATATCTGAAAGGTCTTGTGGGTTTGTTGGAAATCCAGCCTCGGGGAGATATCATAAGAGCTTTGGTTACCTATTGGGACCCGACGCACAATGTTTTCCATTTCTCTGATTTTGAACTCACCCCGACTTTGGAAGAAATGGCCGGATATATCGGGAATACTGAACTTCCCTTGAGGGAAAAATACTTGGTCGCCCCAAGAGTCGTCACGGTACATCGGTTCTTAGATTCATTGAAGATACCTAGAACAGTCCACAACCCGGATCTGGCAGCCGGATTTTGTACTCCATGTTTCATATATGATAGGTACGGTCATGAGGGGGGATTCAATAATCCAATCAACAAACTGTGCATCAAAGGAGTTCGTCAGAAGTAGGACGAGCACAGACGGGTAGCGTTCATGATAATGTTCCTGGGCCTTCTGGTATTTCCAAGGAAAGATGGAAACATTGATTTGAAGATATCTGGGGTCGTCAGCACTTTACTCACGCAAAGTGACAGTACTCTCGCGCCAATGGTGGTATCTGACATCTTTCGGGCTCTCACAGCTTGTAAAGCTGGGGGAAATTTCTTCGAAGGTTGTAACTTGCTCCTACAGATATGGATGACCGAGCACCTCTGCCATCATTCCGAGATTTTGAGCCATGGTTCCCCGGAAAAGACCTGCATAGAAGAATCTTACACGAGAACCAAAGAGATCAGTTTGCCCAAAGGAGTCCTGGCATGGACCTCGTTCTTTCAAGCTCTTACTGCCAGCCAAATACAATGGACGTTGGGATGGTTGCCTGTTGATGAGATCCTATATATGTCTGCAGCTAAAACTCATTTCTTACTGATGGGGCTTAAGAGCATTCAACCTTACGCACCCTGCCGAGTTTTGAGACAGTTCGGAAGATGCCAGACAGTACCTCATGAGGAAGATCTTAGCACTCAAGCAGTTGAGATAAGTCCTAACGGACAATTCCCAGAAGCAAAGATTCGCCAAATCTGGAGTGAGTGTCAATATTTGAAATCAGATACTTGCGTGCGGGATCGAGCCAAAGGAGAGATGGCGCCAGGTTACCTTGCATGGTATATAAGGGAACTTGAGCATGAAAGGCCAGCTAAGAGACCCCACATCCGGAATTTCACTGAATCATCGCAAAGACAGTGGGATTGGTTAGCGAAGGAAAGAGGCTATTGCGCCGAAATCAGCAGGTTAAAGCAACAAGTAGAAGGCATGAAATATGAGCACAACGTGCAAATTGCTACCGATCTGGGAGAGCGGAACAGGTTAATTCAAGAAAATGAAATGCTCAGAGCCCAGATCAAACAGATAAGGTTGGATGCAGATAAACAGCCAAGGCGTCGATCAGACGAGCAACTGATAAAAAGGTTAAAAAGTGAAATCAGGGAATGGCAAGATGGTTTGGAGAAATCCGAAAACGTCATAGCAGAGCTCAGGGCACAGTGGGATACGAGAACAGATGAGCATCGCCGATACTTGAATCAATTGGAAGGCGACCACGAGAAAATTGTTGCTAAAATAAAGAGAGAGATGGCTGCATCTGAGATCAAAGCAGTTAATCAGGCCAAGGTTTTCCAAATTGAGAGCAGATACTGGTACGACTCAATAGCCCAGATAAGGTTGGAAGTACGGCGACTGAAGCATCAGCATATACAGGATGCTCAAGTATTCAAGAGATGCAGCGATCAGATAAAACGCCTACTCGTGGAGAAGAAGCAAACCAGAGATAGGATCAAGGCCATTGCCCATGCCATCACCAGACGGTGTCTACGATGTGAGAACATGTCCAGCGTTACCGTCCTCTCGGCAGTAATGGGTTATGTCAAGCAGACTATGCACGAGCTGGAGCAACTTGAGAGGGATCTCACGCCTAGGACCGCGGCAAGGCCGAACGATGCCCCGCGGACACCAATTTTCAAAACCATAATGCACTCATAAGTCGAATCTGTATCTTAGCATTTTCTGCCTGTTTTTCCATCAGGGTGATTTTAGTCTATGTTGAGTCTAGGTTTATTTTCGAAGTTTGCTTTTTCTTTTGCAAAATGTAGTTTGTAATAGACCACTTCAACAATAAAAGGTTGCTTCTTTTACGCTCATTTGTGTTTTTCGAACTACGTAATGATCTGATTCACGCAGGCATCGTGATACGTAGGCAATCCTCATCGGATCCGGTCGCATTTTTTTTACTGCAAAAATAAAAAAAAATATAAAAGAAAAACAAAAAAAAAAGAGAAAAAGAAAAGAAAAAGAAAAGAAAGGGAAAAACTAATAAGAGGAAAAATGCCGAAATGACGCATGCTCTCGTAGCAAACATATAGTAATCCACTTAACTGTATAGGTGCATCATGCCCAACGTGAGATTAACTATCTGTTATTTGCTACAAATTAACCGTGCATTTGTCATTGAGTATTTCCAGGGTTTTTTGGAAGACGGTTGGTTTGGTGAAAGTCTGGCCTCGCACTCATACTTCACGAGGTCAAGGAGAAGTGTTCAACTACCTGTTGTTAGGACCAGAAGCAGTACTCACTCTTACTTCACCAGGTCAAAAGGAAGTGTGGAAATGTCTTCAGAAATTCCATTACAAACAATCCCTGTTTCTGAGGAAAGCTCGATCTCAGCCGTCCTCACACCTGAATCCGCAACTGCGGAGGAAAATAGAATCCTACGGCTCCGCATGTTGGAAATGCTGGACGATTGGAATAATGGGAAAGAGTCGCCAAGTGTCGTCCCCGGATTCCCTGAATTATTCTCCAGGTCAAGTGGGACCTCTAATGTCCCCATAAATTATCCTGCTACCCCATTCGGGTACCCAGCCACCTCAGCCTTCTCTGCTGGATCGCATTCCGAGCCTCATCCCCGAATGTCATCCACTGATGCAAGTATGAACATCTTTACTGCATCGCCTTGCCCGGTTACGGCATAGCCTACCACGTACAAGCCAAGCTTTGACTCATCCTCTTTTACATTCCAAGCACCATCGTTCTCAATGGAACCAACTAGGTTCGCTACCAGTACTAATCCTCTACCGCCTCAGTGCGAGCTTGCACCTGGGCAGGATCAGAACCCCAGAATTGCAGAACAAAATGAGATTGCCAAGAGAATGAGAAGCCTTGAACAAAGTTTGAAGAATATGCAAGGGTTGAGCGGACAAAAGAGCGTCTCTTACGCCGACCTGTGCATGTTCCCTCACGTGCACCTGCCAACGGGTTTCAAGACCCCGAAGTTCGAGAAATACGATGGGCACGGTGACCCCATTGCACATCTTAAGAAATACTGCAACCAATTGCGGGGAGCCGGCGGAAAAGAAGAACTGCTAATGGCATATTTTGGGGAAAGTCTAGTAGGGATAGCCTCGGAATGGTATATGGACCAGGAAATGTCCCGATGGCATATATGGGATGATCTCGCCAGAGATTTTGTAAAACAATTCCAGTATAACATCGACATTGCGCCAGACCGAAACTCTCTGTCGAATTTGAAGAAGAAACCTTCGGAAAGCTTCAGAGAATATGCTATTAAGTGGCGTGAACAGGCGTCGAGAGTGAAGCCTCCCATGGATGAAGTGGAAATGGTCACTACCTTTCTCCAGGCTCAAGAGTCTGACTATTTCCAAAACATGATGTCAGCCATGGGTAAGCCATTCGCGGAAGCGATCAAGATTGGAGAGATGGTGGAAAATGGCTTGAAAACAGGTAGGATTCTGAGTCAAGCAGCCATAAGGGCAACCTCCCAGGCCGTCCAAAGCGGGTCCGGAGGAACGACGAGGGGGAAGAAGAAGGAAGAAACGACTATGGCAGCCTCTGAAGCAAGGGAGTATCGTCATCCCAGGCCCCATTTTCCGGAAAGAGCCCCACAACACTACTACCCCCACTCAAATTTGGCATATGCTCATCAACCTTATATGGTCATGAATGCCCAACCTTATAACCATCCACCACAACAAGCCAACCGAGGCCCAGCTCCACCTCCCAGAAATCAGCCTCCATACCGCAACCACTATAACCCACAACCCCCACAGAATAACTTTCGCCCTCAGGAGCCACCTCGACGGCGGACTTTCACGCCCATCGGTGAGCCATACTCAACTTTGTTCCCAAAGCTGGTCCAGTTGGGTTTCTTGCAACCAATCCCTCAAACAAGGCAAAACCCAACATCGCCTTCTTACAAAGCCGGAGTCAGATGCGTCTATCATTCAGGGGCCGAGGGACATGATACAAATGACTGCTGGTCGTTGAAAAGAGTGGTCAAAAATTTGATAGAGCAAGGGAAAATAGTGCTAAGGGACGAGGAGATCCCGAACGTAACTAACAATCCATTACCTGCTCACAATAATGGGCCGCTGATCGGAATGATTTGTGAAGACAAAGAGTTCGATCCTGCTTTGAAAGCTATAATTGCCATTGTCGACACGGGGAAGAGGCCCGAAATGGACCAGAAACTAGAAAAGGGGGAAGAGGTCAAAGCTATAAAGAAAGTTCCTGAAAAGAAGGTGGAGAAAAAAGTGGTACCGGTAAAGGATGAAGTTCTTTACATACCACGAGGTCGAGCTGAGAAGACACAGAACTTCGGAATCAAAAAGACAAAACCTATGTACGTACCGAAAGGGGCCTATGTGGTCTGGGGGACGATTCAACCACCTCGGCTGAATGATCCAGTGGTTATCGGATGCATGCCACAAAAGCCAATGACCAACCTGTCCACAGTTCCGTGGAATTATCAAAAGACTTTGGTGATGTACAAAGGTAAAGAGGTCATGGGAGAACTTCCAGAAAATACTTTGATTGGAAAGTATTCAAATACCCAAGGACTGAACAACGCCACACAAAGGCGCTTCCCTCCAAAGAAGCCCGTGAGTGTTGAAGAAGCGAAAGTGTTCTTCCAACAAATGAAAATGCTGGATTACGAAGTGATAGATCAGCTGCGCAAGTACCCTGAGCAAGTATACATGCTGTCATTATTGATGAGGTCGACCGAGCATCAAAAGATCCTACTGAAAACCCTAAATGAAGCATATGTACCGGTTGAAACCTCGGTGGAACAACTAGAGCGGATGACAGAAAGAGTCTTCGCCGTTAACCAAATCTCTTTCAGCAAGAATGATTTACCCCCGGAAGGAGCAGCACACAACAAGGCTTTGCATTTAACAGTTAAATGCGAGGACTACTATGTCAAGAGGGTAATGTTGGATGGGGGATCAGGTGTTGACATTTGCCCGCTTTCCACGCTACAAAGGATGGAAATTGGGACCGGAAGAATCCGACCCAACAATGTCTGTGTAAGAGCTTTCGACGGCATCAAGAGAGATACCATGGGAGAAATAGACCTGTTGTTAGTCATAGGACCAGTCAAATTTCGAGTAACCTTCCAGGTGATCGACATGGACACATCCTACAATTTTCTCCTTGGCAGACCTTGGATCCATGCTGCAGGAGCCGTGCCTTCCACTCTTCACCAGATGGTGAAGTTCGAGTACGAAGACCGGGAGATCGTGGTCCATGGGGAAGATGAGCATGCCATTTATCGGGACCCATCCATCCCGTATCTTGAACCGAGAGAAGGGAGCGAACATACGGTTTATCAAGCTTTCGAGATCGTACTGGCAGAGCAGCACGAAGAGGGAATACCCTGCTCCCAGCCTTTCTTGTCTAACGCCTCGGTTATGGTGGCCAAAGAGATGATACGGCACAGATTTAGGCCAGGGAAGGGACTTGGACGAACCCTTCAGGGAATAACAGAACCCATTACTTTTCCAGTCATCAAGCAACCTTTTGGATTAGGTTTCAAACCTACTCCAGCAGATGAAGAGTGGGCAAAGAAAAGGAAAAATGAGGGTTGGAATTTACCTCAACCACTGCCGGATTTATATGCAACTTTCATCAGGCCAAGGTATGTTGAAGAAGAAGATGATGAGGTCTCCACAGCTGAGGAAATCGAGGAGATATGTGGGGCGATGAGGGAAATGCTCTACGAGGTCCACATGGTTCAACCAGGTGAAGGCACAAGCACTGCTGAGATGATGTACACGGGACCGAACGCCAAACTTCAAAACTGGGAGGCCACGCCATTCCCGACTAGACGGAAGTCCGGGTAGACCTGTCCTGCCACCTTCCCTGTGTCACAAGTTATCTCCAGGACATAACTTGAGCGTTTTCTTCCTTTCAATTGTTGTTTTGAATTCCTAAGTTGTAAACATTGTTGTCTTCCAACTTTCCAAAGAAAATAAAAAAAAATCATCATTGCTTTCCCATTTTCTTTCTTTTGTTCTAATTTTTTGTTATTTTGCCTTTTTATCTTTCTTTTCAGTCCTAATAATGCGGCTTTAAATATGACATGCTTGCGGACTTCACGCCCAGATCACAATGAGCTATTTAACTGCGAATTAATGAACCCAGAACCAGAATATGATGCGGAAGAGGCTTTTAGGGAGATAAACCGAGAGTTGGAATATTTCGAGAATAAACCTAAGCCAAATCTGAATGACACTGAACCGGTAAATTTAGGAACCCCGGAAGAAATCCGGGAGACCAAGATAAGCATTCACACGGACAAGAAAACGCGAGAGGCGATAATTCAACTTCTTTTTGAATTTAAAGACGTGTTTGCTTGGTCATATGATGACATGCCGGGGCTAGGTGTTGATCTAGTGGTTCATAAATTGCCGATTCATCCTGATTGTCCTCCAGTTCAACAAAAGCAACGAAAGTTCAAAACTGAGGTCAGTGACAAGATTAAAGAGGAGATCACCAAACAACTGAAAACGGGAGTGATTCGGGTAGTCCAATATACAACATGGTTGGCGAATGTGGTTCCAGTACCAAAAAAGGACGGGAAAACTCGAGTATGTGTAGATTACCGAGATTTGAACAGAGCAAGTCCTAAAGATAATTTCCCGCTGCCCAACATCCACATCCTCGTTGATAATTGCGCCAAACACGAGATACAGTCTTTTGTAGATTGTTATGCTGTGTATCATCAGGTATTGATGGATGAAGAGGACGCCAACAAAACTGCCTTCACCATGCCTTGGGGCACCTACTGTTACCGGGTCATGCCATTTGGTCTGAAGAATGCGGGGGCTACTTACATGAGGGCCATGACTGCCATTTTCCATGACATGATGCATCAGGAAATAGAGGTGTACGTGGACGATGTGATAGTCAAGTCCAGGACGCAGGATAATCACATCCAAGACTTGAGGAAATTCTTCGAGAGATTAAGGAAGTATGACTTGAAGTTAAACCCAGCCAAATGCGCTTTCGGAGTTCCGTCGGGCAAACTTTTGGGCTTCATCGTAAGCAGGAGAGGAATCGAGCTAGATCCAACTAAGATAAAATCCATCAGAGATCTACCTCCCCCGAGAACAAAGAAAGACGTGATGAGTCTGTTGGGCAGGTTGAATTACATCAGTCGGTTCATTGCCCAGCTGACAAGCACGTGTGAGCCCATATTCAAGCTGTTAAGGAAAGATGCGGCGATCAAATGGACAACTGAGTGTCAAGAAGCCTTTGATAAAGTCAAAGAATACCTTTCGAATCCCCCAGTCTTGGTCCCTCCAGAACCAGGGAGGCCACTTTTCTTGTATCTAACAGTCTTGGAGAACTCTTTCGGCTGCGTCCTCGGGCAACACGACGTAACCGGAAAGAAGGAGCAAGCAATCTACTACTTGAGCAAGAAATTCACCGGCTACGAGGCCAAATACACTCTGCTGGAAAGGACATGCTGCGCTCTCACATGGGTTGCTCAAAAGCTGAGACATTATCTCCAAGCCCACACTACGTTCCTCATAAGCAGGTTGGATCCTTGGAAGTATATATTTCAGAAACCAATGCCTACTGGAAGACTGGCTAAATGGCAGATCTTGATTACGGAATTCGACATAGTTTATGTCACTCGCACGGCAATGAAAGCCCAGGCGTTAGCAGATCATTTGGCCGAAAATCCGGTCGATGAAGAATACCAGCCATTGGATACCTACTTTCCAGATGAAGAAGTAAACACCGTAGAAGTGATCTCGGAGGAAGCTCATGTTTGGAAGATGTTCTTTGACGGAGCCGTGAACGCCAAGGGTGTAGGGATTGGGGCAATTTTGATCTCGCCTTCCGGTCAGCATTATCCCGCCACAGCTAGACTTCGTTTCTTTTGCACAAATAATACAGCTGAGTATGAAGCCTGCATTATGGGCATGCATATGGCAATCGATCAGGATGTCGAAGACTTACTGATTATGGGAGATTCTGACCTGATCATCCGGCAAGCTCAAGGCGAATGGGAAACTCGGGATGTCAAACTTATCCCATACCGACAACATGTGGAGGACCTCAGCAAGCGCTTTACATCAATAGAGTTCAGGTATATTCCGAGGTGTCACAATGAACTGGCAGATGCACTTGCTACTTTGGCTTCAATGCTACCATACCCGGGAAACGCCCACGTCGATCCTTTGAAAATCCAAATCAAGGAAAGACACGGTTACTGCAATGTAATCGAGGCGGGATCAAATGCGCAGCCTTGGTACCATGACATCAAGAAATTCCTGAAGACACAAGAATACCCCGAGCACGCTACCGGAGATCAAAAGAGGACCATCAAGCGACATGCAAGTGGTTTCTTTCTGAGCGGTGAATTGTTATATAAGAGGACCCCGGACCTCAATCTCCTAAGATGTGTCGATATCGAGGAAGCGAGAAATATCATGCACGAAGTACACGCAGGTGTGTGCGGACCTCACATGAACGGGTATGTCTTAGCGAAGAAAATCCTTCGAGCAGGTTATTACTGGATAACCATGGAAAAGGATTGCTTTAGCTTCGTTCGGAAGTGTCATCAGTGTCAGGTGCACGGTGATTTGATTCATGCACCTCCCACGGAACTGCACCCCATGTCCGCACCTTGGCCATCTGTCGCCTGGGGCATGGACGTCATTGGACCAATTGAACTAAAGGCCTCGAACGGACACAGGTTTATACTGGTTTCCATAGACTACTTCACAAAATGGGTAGAGGCTGTCACTCTCAAGTCGGTCACTAAGAAAGCTGTGGTGGATTTTGTACACTCAAATCTTATCTGTCGCTTCGGTATTCCTGCGACTATCATCACAGATAACGCAGCAAACTTGAACAGTCACTTGATGGGAGATGTATGCGAGCAATTCAAGATAATGCATAGGAATTCCACGCCTTATCGGCCAAAGGCCAATGGTGCTGTAGAAGCGGCAAACAAAAACATCAAGAAGATTTTGAGTAAGACCATCCAAAGTTCCCGACAGTCGCATGAGCAGTTACCGTTTGCATTGTTGGGGTACCGCACTACGATACGCACATCGGTGGGAGCGACTCCTTATCTTTTGGTTTATGGGACCGAGGCTGTAATACCGGCAGAGGTAGAAATTCCTTCGCTTCGAATCATTGTCGAAGCAGAAATCGAGGACAGCGAGTGGGTCAAGACTCGGTTAGAGCAATTGACGTTGATTGATGAAAAGCGAATGGCCGCAGTTTGTCACGGACAGTTATACCAACGAAGGATGGCCCGTGCTTACAACAAGAAAGTCCGACCCCGGAATTTCGAAGTAGGTCAATTGGTACTGAGGCGTATTCTGCCGCATCATGAGGAAGCAAAAGGGAAGTTTGCTCCAAATTGGAAAGGCCCATACATCATAAGGAAGATATTGCCGAGAGGAGCATTGTATTTAGGTGATATCGAAGGAAATGACCCCGACACAGCAGTAAATGCAGATGCAGTCAAGAGATACTACGTCTAAATCATACTCCAGTGGTCCTGACACATTTGAAAATGGCGAAGGTTTTATTCCCCCACTACTCCCCAAACACTACCCAATTCTCTCTACAAACCTTTGAGCCGCTTACAAAAAAAGAAAAAAAAAAGCAAAAAAAAAAAAGAAAACAAAACAAAACATTGATTGAGGCCTGAACTACGTTTGACTTGATTCCGAAAGGATACGTAGGCAGCCTCTCCCTGAGGTTCAGTCACACCAACAATAAAATCCCATTCACCCTGAAATTGAAACCGGGGCACGTCGAGCAGTTTAGAAGTTAGTATCATCTACCTCTCTTTACCAAGCACAAGCCTTCAGATCAATTACCAAAGATAGTGGGAAACCAATAAGCGTCACAAATGGAGACCGGCACACTCTGAATTGAGAGAGATAAAATGAGAGAGTCTCGTCGGTGAAAACCTTCGGGCACCACGAGGCGACGGGAGTAGAGAAACCAAAATGAGAGAGCTTGTTTAGTAAAAACTCACAAAGAGTGCTATCAAGCGATGACAGGAAGAGAAATGAGAGAGGTCAGCCAGCGAAAACCCGCAAAGGGCGCTGTTGGCCGGAAAAGAATGACTCCACCCCAAGGAGGTCTCGACAACGTTCCACCGGTTTGGAATCACAGATCCATTCTGGTTCAGAGAAACGCAAGTTCATGGAATGATCAGGCGCCCAGTCCAAAGAGCATGTCATGTCATTTAAAGCCAGTGTTATCTTCCTCAGATAAGTCTTTCTCGTCCCAAAAGGGACACTCTTTTACTGAAATTTGTGTTCTCCTTTCTTTGCTTCTCTTCGAATCCCTTTTGTGTTTTAACCCCAAGTTCAGGATACACCGGAAAGGGCAGGTGGCAGGTTTGTTTGCACGGAATCCCGTCTCATGAAGGAAAGCGCCTCATTTCGTTGATATGATTGCCCAAGTCTGATGAATCATGACGTTTGATGGTGTTTAAAGTAAAGAGGAAAGAGAGAAATCTTCCCCAGCAAGTCCGCCTTCGGACAAATCCCCACAGAGTCTCCCTCTGTACAAATCCCCACAGAGTCCCTCTTTGTACAATCTCCCACAGAGTCTCCCTAATGAAAAAAAAAAAAAAAAGAATCCCATTGGAATTTCCTCAGCACATCCCCAGCGAGTCCCTTTGTAAATATTCCCCAACAAACTTACCCCAACAAACCCTGGGAAACTCGTTTTGAAACAAATACCCAGCATGCCCCATTATACAAAATCCACACAAAGAATCCACTTTGTAAATATTCCCCCGCAGAGCTTCCTTTTGTACAAATCCCCACAGATTACCTCCAATAAAAATCCCCGTCGAGAATCTCCAAGCAAAACGGGAAACAAAAAAAAAAAAAAAAAAAAGAGGCATTACGAGGCAAATCATCGTAGAATCTGGAAATACAAGCCTGAGCAGTCTAAAGGGTTTCGCCATTCGAATCAAATCAATGGCGGAATTTCACAACAGAAATAAAGACGCCAGAAAGCAACTGGGAACGATCAAGGTCACCAAACCGACCGTCATTTCCGAACTAACAAATGATTCTTTGTCTGAAAGGTTGAAACAGGTCTAATCCAAGACAACCGTGCAAGAAGCAGGTGTCGCCCAAAGAAGAAGGTACACGGGTACAGGAAGTACTTTGGCAATGATGAATTCACTCGAAAGGTAAGTTTCCACGAAACTCCCTTTTATCTTCTACTAAAGCAAGAAAACCCAGAAATAGATCGTTTAGTATTCTCGAACTTTGTCCCCAGCCAGTCAGCATTAGGGTTTTAAACCCTAAACTGAACTTTTTCCATTCAGCCAGCATTAGGGTTTTAAACCCTAAACTGAGCTTTTCCATGTAATCAGCATTAGGGTTTTAAACCCTAAACTGAATTTTTCCCATTCAGCCAGCATTAGGGTTTTAAACCCTAAATTGAGCTTTTCCATGCAATCAGCATTAGGGTTTTAAACCCTAAACTGAATTTTTCCTTTTAGTCAGCATTAGGGTTTTAAACCCTAAACTGAACTTTTTCCATTCAGCCAGCATTAGGGTTTTAAACCCTAAACTGAGCTTTTCCATGCAATCAGCATTAGGGTTTTAAACCCTAAACTGAATTTTTCCTTTAGTCAGCATTAGGGTTTTAAACCCTAAACTGAGCTTTTCCATGCAATCAGCATTAGGGTTTTAAACCCTAAACTGAATTTTTCCTTCAGCCAGCATTAGGGTTTTAAACCCTAAACTGAGCTTTTCCATGCAATCAGCATTAGGGTTTTAAACCCTAAACTGAATTTTTCCTTCAGCCAGCATTAGGGTTTTAAACCCTAAACTGAGCTTTTCCATGCAATCAGCATTAAGGTTTTAAACCCTAAACTGAATTTTTCCTTCAGCCAGCATTAGGGTTTTAAACCCTAAACTGAGCTTTTCCATGCAATCATCATTAGGGTTTTAAACCCTAAACTGAATTTTTCCTTTAGTCAGCATTAGGGTTTTAAACCCTAAACTGAATTTTTCCTTTAGTCAGCATTAGGGTTTTAAACCCTAAACTGAACTTTTTCCATTCAGCCAGCATTAGGGTTTTAAACCCCAAACTGAACTTTTTTCCATTCAGCCAGCATTAGGGTTTTAAACCCTAAACTGAGCTTTTCCATGCAATCAGCATTAGGGTTTTAAACCCTAAACTGAATTTTTCCTTTAGTCAGCATTAGAGTTTTAAACCCTAAACTGAACTTTTTTCCATTCAGCCAGCATTAGGGTTTTAAACCCTAAACTGAATTTTCCTTTCAGTCAGCATTAGGGTTTTAAACCCTAAACTGAATTTTTCCTTTCAGTCAGCATTAGGGTTTTAAACCCTAAACTGAATTTTTCCTTTAGTCAGCATTAGGGTTTTAAACCCTAAACTGAATTTTTCCTTTAGTCAGCATTAGGGTTTTAAACCCTAAACTGAATTTTTCTTTTAGTCAGCATTAGGGTTTTAAAACCCTAAACTGAACTTTTCCTTTAGTCAGCATTAGGGTTTTAAACCCTAAATTGAATTTTTCCTTTGTTCGGCATTAGGGTTTTAAACCCTATACTGAACCTTTCCCCAGCTAGTCGGTATTAGGGCTCCAACCCTGAACTGAGCATTTTTATCTTCCTTCATCAATTTTATGAACTTCCTGGCGAATAATTAACAAAATTTTCCTAGTGAAACTGGGGCAGAAAATTTCGTTAGTTTGTTTTCTTCCGCAGGTCTAACCTCGAGCCACATGGATCGAAATGACCCACGAGATGAGTCCCAGCTCGGAATCAAAGAAGAAAAATAAAAAAAAAAGAGAAGATGTCCCGAGATATCAGAGTAAATGGAAGGCAGATTGACTCCAACATTTGATTAAGGTCCTGAACCCTACCGATCGCGTCTCACTCAGTATCCCAAAGATTAAACAAGTCACCGCAACTCGCAAGCATCAAGATTCAGATCGGAGTCTACAAGTAGAATCAGCTAAGACCCAAGATCAAGTCGTAAAAGAATCATAGATAGGAATATTGTAACTAGCAGTTGACATGCATATAAGTAGTTAGTTCAGTTTCCAATTTTCGTTTGGCTGTAATAAGGCGGTCAGTGACGCAGCAGTGACAACAGCAACAGCAGTAGCAACAAGCATTGCAATCCCATGGTAGTCCCAGCTACCAAAACTTCCCGAACTACATTGACCTGATTCCTGTTTAGCCCAGGATATGTAGGAAATCTTTGAAGCAAGATTCGGTCAGATCTTTCAAAAAACATGCTTCATACGGAGTAGTCCATAGGCAAAAATCGCTCATACACGCTCACTTTATCTTTGCACGAAAACTCTTCGTGTTTCCGAACAAAGAGGGGCAGCTGTGAGCACGTGATTTTTGTTTCGCGCGACAATCGCTCCAAAAGAAATAAAAAATAATAACAATTGGTCCTGCTGTACAATTTTTGGATTTTTACATGGCACTTTGTTAATTATTTACGATTTTTGCCCATTTTATTTTATTAAAACAAAATACAAAAAATGTACGTGTCATGCGTAATCTGAACCGTAACACGGTTGTTAAATAGAAAATCATAAACAGGCATCTTTGTCCGTGATTTTGTTTTGTTTGATTTTTACCTGTTTTGAATTATTTTAATGTGTGTGCAAATAATTGTATTAAGTGTTTATTTAATTTTAATTTGATTTTACTTAGTTTTATTTTAAAAAAAATAAAGAAGAAAAGGAAATAATAAAAAAAAGAAAGCCCTTCCTTTTTCGGACTTGGGCCAATTTGTTAAAATTGGCCCAAACAAACAATGCCCAAAACCAGGCCTGCCCGGTCCAGTCCAAGTTGATACCCAGGGTGTCCAAACGACGCCGTTTTAATCCATCCAAGATCACATTCGAGACCAAACACTCCCTAGACCCCCCTCGAGACCAAACCATGCTTGGTTTGGTCCGAATCTGATCATGGAAGCATGAATCCCAGATCTGATTTTTGGAACCTTAGGGTTCCTCGTCACTGGTCCATGTCCGTTCGAGCCAAAGAGATTAAGGTCTAATGGACCTTAATCGAAGTGTTTCTCATTTGAGAAACACTTCGATTAAAGTCCGTTCAGCCTTAAAAAAGGTCTGTTCGAATCCAAGTAAGATTTTGATTTTTTCAAGGTTTAAGGTGAGTTCTTTCTTTTCTTTATTTTGTTTGGGTCCATCTGATTGTGGTAAAGGTCTGTTCATGTTTTGTTTGTGTCCCCGAATTTTATCAACTATGCCCTGTCCACTTTGCCTGAACCTTTGTTGTTTGATTGAGTGTTTTCTTCTACTTGTTCTGATAGTGTGTATACATGTATTTGTTGTGCAATTAGCTGATTTGAACTAACTGATTGATTCCTCGAATACCACTTTGCTTAGTCAATATAACTCAAATCGTGTGTCGATACAGTTAAATGTCTGATTTTTGGTTACGATTGTAGGTGTTATAACTAGTATAGTCGAGTCGACATATGTCGTCAATTAGTTTCAGTTATCCGAGCAATAACAAATCGACTTACTTCTGCTAAGCATTTGTTTGAATCAATTAAGGCATATGTCGTCAATTAGTTTGTTTACTTATATTTGTTAATTTGAATCAGTAATGTAAAAGGAATGTTTTGTTTAAAGTTCTGAATTGGAGGGCATGTGCACTTGGCACAGCATGTGCATTTATGCACCACAGGTGCACTTGTGCACAACCTGGTTCCTGCATAAAGGGGCTTTTGATTTTAAAATAGTTTGACAACATATGCTGTCAGATATATTCTGCTGCCCATACTTTGATTTAGTTTAAGAAGTATTAAACCTTTTTAAAGAATAAGTCTGCCAGGGAATGTTGATGGGGGTTAATACTTAAATAACTAAGTGGAACTGAAAAGAAGAGGGCACATGGGAGGGGTGTTCTTTTGGGTCTAACAGGCTGTTTTAAGGGATGATTTGAGGCTCAATAAAAGGGGCACTTCCATCAGTTCTAAGGAGGAGAATTTGAAAGAGGGAGAGGGTGATACACACTGAGACGTATACACACACAGACATACATAGAGAGAGACAATAGAGGGTGAGAGAAAAAGAATACCACCTGATATTAGGGAAAGAGACATAAGAGGGGAAGGGAAAGATACAGATACATATTGAGAGATATACACACACACACATAGAGACAGACATTGACAAAGACAGAGTAATTTGAGAGGAGACACTTTCAGGAGAGTGAAGTTATGGAAAAAGAAAACTGGAAAAGAATTTTGTTTGATAACTCAGACAGACAAAACTAGAAATTGCATTCTTTCCTGTTGTTTTGATTTCACTAAATCTGGACCTGTTTGTGCAACACTGATTTCTCAAATCCCAACTGAGTCTGCTTGGTTGTTGTTTGTTCTACTCGAGAACTTGGTCTAGTTGGGGTGTTGATCCCACTCCAATTGTTTTGTGAGTTGTTGCTGCTGCTATTCTGTTTCCTGTTGCTGCTGCTATTCTGTCCTGCTGCTACTGCTAGTCCTGTTTCTTGCTGCTGCTGATTTCCCCATCTTCTTCTCCTTCTCCTTTGCATTTTCAGTATTTCCAGGTACACATTTCGAGTCCTATTTTGGTGTTAACTGTAACAGTTCGAAAGCATAAAATGAAAGGAGTTTGAAGAAAATTTAGATGTCTGTTTTGTAATGCTCATGATATATTGACTCCTTTTGTATAAATTGATTAGTGTGCGATTCAGTAGTAAAAGATTAGTTAGACAATACTTAATCATGTTTTAGCTTCTTGCATCTTAGTTTATAGTTGTTTGCTAGTACAAGATGTAATGGTACAATATATAGAAGGTATGGATAATTGGTATAGAATTTTCGACTGGATTCCCGTTTAACTAATGACAGGCATAGGATAGAATATTTCCACCTACACAATAATGTTCTGTGTTATTTTTTTTTTCTTTTATCAGGACCGCTAGGCAATATATAGGAACACGTTCGAATCCCCATTAGTAATAATGCCTAGCATTCGATTTCCTTAACCTAGCCTAAATAAGTCTAGTTAAGTTCAATTCGAGAAATGTTCGGATTAAGTATTGCATTCCATCCATCTCCATATAACTTCTTTGTTCAACCAAAATATTTCGTAAGGTATGGCGTCCTTTCACTTTATAAGTAATTAGAAATTGATAGGAATCCGGTTTAGTCCAAAACATATACTTCAATTAGCATACATCTTTCTTTCTTCTATTTCTGGAAACAAAAAATAATAAGAAATGTAGTCATTATAGGTTTATCCTTTTAAAAATAATGAGACGAGTTTCGCCAAATAAAAATGTAAATTACGGGGCCCTCAACAGCTAATCATAATATTTAGAATTCAGGCTAGGCCGTTTAGTGAATCTCATGGCCTTCCACAAAATAATAACGCGCTAGACTCTTTAGGCACGGCTTAAGTAAATTATATTCTTAAATTCGGGTGCACATTGATGTGACCCAAATCCAAATCTCAACGGAGTCAGAATGTGTCGACGACCACGGGTGCATTGATTGTGACGTGGTTCGAGATGCATTTTCACGACGTTGCAATTCTATAAAAATAAATGATAATAATAAAAGCGGTTTAAACTTAATAAAAGCACGTAAGTCATAACATATATTTAAATCAGATATTTAGCCATTATAACAATTTAAGCGACCGTGCTAGAACCACGGGATTCGAGGGTGCCTAACACCTTCCCTCGGGTCAACAGAATTCCTTACTTAGAATTTCTGGTTCGCAGACTTCATTCGGAAAAGTCGAAAATTTCCTCGATTTGGGATTCAAGATAAACCGGTGACTTGGGACACCAAAAGCCAAACCTTTCCCAAGTGGCGACTCTGAATTAAATAAATAATCCCATTTCGAATATTGTCACTTAAATTGGAAAAACTCCCCTCGCGCATTTAACCCTTCGGGGCGGGCGCGCAAAAAGGAGGTGTGACAATTACTGTTTATGATATTTAACTGTTTACGAGAGGTGTTCTGTTTAGTATGGCTGGCCTTGTCTTCACGAGAGGCGCCATCACGACCGGGTTCAGGAATTGGGTCGTGACAGTCAGGCCTGGGCAGAATGTTTTTAAGTCATCTTGTCTATGATTTTGGGTCTATTTTCACCCATGGCTGCTCGTTTTTGGAGATTTTTGAAGGAAATTAAAGAGGGATTCAAGAGGAATCGACTTGAGGTAAGAATCTTGGTCTTAAAACTCGATTATATTGTGAAATCCACCTTGAAATTCATGGAAAACTAAGCCTAAAATTGAAGAACTAGGGCTTGAGAAATTGGACTTTTGATTTGGGATTTGAAAGACCATTTAGGGTCAGATTTGAGAACCTTTGATATGTATGAACTCGTGAGGAGATAAGGAATCTAATGATATAAAAATTTCTGAGTTTCGAGAAGTGGGCCCGAGGCTCGAGTTTTGGTAATTTCAGGATTTGTGCTCGATATTGATTGTTTTAGCTTGGGCTTTATTTCCCTAGCATATTGTGATGTATTCGTTCTGATTTTGGATAGATTCTACGCGTGTGGAGGCCGCTTTGAAATGCAAAGGCGTCTCGAGCTAGGGATTTCAGTGGTTCGAGGTGAGTAATGATTGTAAATGATGTCCTGTTAGAAACCCCAGATTTTACATTGTAGTGCTATGTGGAGGTGAGACACATGCTTGATGATGAGCGTGGGGTCATTTACTATTGGGGACTGTGACTTGGTTCGTCCCGATTGATGATTTTACTGCATATTTGACTGAAACTTATTTGTTATCATCATGATTTGGGTTGGTCGCCATATTTGGTCTTCGTGCCAACTATCTGAACCCTTCGGGGATTTTTATCACTATCTCCTCACCATTTTTGAATTATTACTTGAACTCGGTCCAGTTGATATCTACTGTTTTACAAACTCAACCACTTTTACTCAGATTTGAAACTTAAATGATATTTTTAAATGATGTTTTGGGTTGAGAACTATTGTTTTACTAATGCCCGAGGGGCTTGTGATGATTTTCAGACTAAGTGAGGCCGAGGGCCATATGTGAGGATATACTGAGTGATATTAGGCCGAGGGCCTGAGATACTTTTATACGCCACAAGGTGGCTTGAGTGATATGAGGCCGAGGGCCTAGATTTGATGTCACGAGATGCCTTGATATTGTGCTTGGGCCGTAAGGGGCCCCTCCCGGAGTGTGCACACCCCAGTGAGCGGGGGTAACCATTGTGATCACAGAGTGAGCCCGAGGGGCTAAGAGTGTACTGAGAGTGAGCCCGAGGGGCTGGTACTTTTCTTTGTGTTTACTTTATTTCCATTTGTATGCCATTACCTATTGATTGTGGTACTTTATGTGTTATATTCCTGATTGCTTGGCATTACCTGTTAAATTAAGTGTTGAGCCCGAGGGGCGGATTTCTGTGCTTATCTGCACTAATTGTTTTGCATTCATTTGCATAACTGTTGAAAAAGCCAATTTCAAAAGAGGTTTAAACTGAGCTAAGATATTTCTAAAGATTTCACAGTTTCACTGTTTTTCTAAAGGGGTTTACACCGCTTCCATATAGCATGTTGGTTTGCTTTACGTGATTTCTTACTGCTCAGTTGTTACTTACCTTTATTACTCACTGAGTTGGAGTACTCACTTTACTCCCTACACCTCGTGTACAGATGCAGGTATTTATTCACCCGGTAGCGGGTGTTGAGCTGATCAGAGGTTGAGTCATCGGAGTTTAGCAAGGTGGCTGCCAGCATTCGCAGCACCGCTCTTCTCCCTTATTTTTCATCAGTCTTGTTTTGTACATTCAGACCTTGTAGTTGTATTTATACTCTAATAGATGATCGTGACTTGTGTCACCCTGGTTTGGGCTGTGTCGGGATGGTTTCTACTGTTGTTATCGTTATTTCCGCAAATTATGGTTATTATATCATGTTTTAGAACTATTTATGGTTTTTAACTGTTTAAAAGAGGTGGTCTATTTTGGTCTGGCTGGCCTTGTCTTCACGACAGGCGCCATCACGATCAAGTTCGGGGTTAGGGTCGTGACAAGTTGGTATTAGAGCCTAGGTTACATAGGTCTCACGAGTTATGAGCAGGTTTAGTAGAGTCTCACGGATCGGTACAAAGACGTCTGTATTTATTCTCGAAAGGCTGTAGAACCTTTAGGAAAACTTCACATTCTTGAATTCTTATCATGCGTCCTTGATTCAGCTTGAAAAGTAACTTTTGAAATTCCTTCCACGCATTCGTATGCGCGCATGAACGCTTAGTATCAGATATGCATCAATGGCTTGTAATTCACCGATCAAGGGGCGAGATACGATCTCTATGTGTTGATGTTGGGCTAGTCTAGAGGACTTGAGGCCGGATTTTTTGCCTATAGCTTGAGCACCAAGGTGCTGATTGTGTGAGCAAGTGTTTTTGAATTTATATGTTCGGTAATTTTTCCCTATTGTGGAAGTGACGGCTGGATGGCTATGTAATGAGAATTTTAGTGCTGCGAGATGTATTCGTATGATTTGGAAGTGACGAGAAAGGTCTGCTGGAGGATAGAAGAACTATTATGTGCTTGATTTCCATCTTGATTCGAGTTATAGCCCGAGTTATGGGCGTGTGAAGAATCTTTTCATGTCTCCTAGTTGGGAGTGGAGTAGATTTCATGTTGGGGTATGAGTTCAGACTCAGGAAGACTAAGTGACTGTGTAATGGTTATGAGGGTGGAAGGTATACATAAAAGTTAGTTTAAGGCGAAGCAGGTAGATTATCTCTTGCGAAGTGTTCTGGAGTTATGTGATCTTTATGTTGTCTGTTTGAAGATCCCATTTACAACTGAAACATATGTGTGAATTTAATTTGGGTCGCTTAAGAGAGTGGGTTTAATTGTTACGAGAGTAAATGCAAGATTTATAGAAGATATGAAGTACCAGATGGTCTGTGTTCCACGAGCTTATGAAGGATTAAGTTAATCTCACTATGGTATTATGGCAGCAATAGAGTATATGTGTTATGTGTTATTGAGTGTGTTTTGATCTATGTCTTCGGGCCAAGTGGGGGAGTCTGCTATTGATTAGTTGATTGCACATTTATGTGCTATGTTGGTCCCAGTTTGAGGCGTTCAGGCGAATCAGTTATGGCCTACGGGGATTGAGACCGAGTATGGCTCGAGTAAAGGAAAAATTCTTAACAAGGTATATAGTAAGCTTCATAAGTGTGTAAGAATCACGGAATATCTTGAGTTGTTACTGGTAAAGGATGCTCGATGCATAGAGCAGGAAGTTGTTTCGTTGTAATGGAATGATGTCACATTTTGCGGTGTCGGAGTGCTAATGAGGCACAGGTTGATCGGTTCATTTGATCAGACTAATTGCAGTTTGAGTAGAGTGAATAACTCGTGGGAGTGGTTCTAATGTGTTCAAGATTCTACATGTAACAATAAGGTAAGTTAAAGTTGTATATGTGGTTAGATACTGAGTTTTCATTGGAAGATATCAAGACTTGTGGTGTTTTCTATATTAATTGTGGGATTCTATGTATCAGTATTAGGAGGTAACAGATTTAGATTCGCAGGAAGTTCTTCAGAGCAAAATATTTTGAATGTGGTGCTTTTGGGAATATTTAAGAGAGTATTCAGCGGCTTATGAGTCTTAGACAGTGTGGTTTTATGCTTGGGTCTCGTGTGGGAATCCTGGGTTAAGGAATTGTGGTGCTACAGTAAGAGAGAATATTAATTTGAAGATGAATCAGAAGGAAATTTAGATAGATGGAGTAGCTTGATAGTAGACCGAATTGGTATGGTAAGGATATGATTAATTCCTTGTGTGTGTTCGAGGTAATAAGTTCTTTCAGGTATTTTGTGGCAATGCTCTTAGGTTTTGATGGCTTGCTTAGCTTGATCGAGTTAGAAGGATTCAGTCCTGACAGGTCTGATTTGTGCAAAGGGCACTCGAAGAGTTATTGATGGTTTTTACCGAGGTTTGGAGATGTATATCTTCTATGGACATGCGATGTATAGTGATTTTTCTTAAGGACGGGGCCAATGGAAAGTTTTGACTAGTGGAGTGCGTAGTTGTCTGTGGCTCAGAAGGGAGATGAAATTATCATGTTATCCTAGGACGGTATGGTATATGTGGTATGTTGTGAGGATCGAGATTTGCATGTGTAAAGTTACAGTCAGTTCTGAAAGGAAGTTCATGAAACCCTTAAGCAGCGGGTAGCCTTAGATGATTAAGGAAATGGTACTGCTAATTGGAAGTGATTTGATGAGAGTATATGTTTCAATAGAAGGGCAATGTGATTAAGCTAATAGCACTTCGGTAGTATTGTGGCACTTTCTTGTTAGATCGACTGGTGATATTCGGGATTGCTTGGTGGCACAGGGAAATTTTAGAGTATCTATCATGGGATGATTGGGTATTAAAGGTGTGGCATGTGTTTGGACGGCGAAATTGGGATCGGATATGGTGATTCATGTGTCGTGTGGATGTGGAGACGGAAGTTCTCATACTCAGGCTATGATGTGGTTGTAGATCGTGTGTATCGGCATTGTTTAGTAACTATCGGGATTTGGAGGCCCGAGTGGATCTTTCTTTGCTTGGTATATTAGATTTTGGATGTGATGTTGGGGTTTAGACTGGTTGTCTTCGTCTTGGGTTTTTTCGGACTATTACGCTTTGGGCTATGCCGGAAATGCCACGGGTTGAGTGGAGAGGTGCGTTGGATTAGTAGAGTGTTTTATATTTCAAGGACCCAATGGACGGCTAGGAAGGATTTCCTTTCTTAATTGGGCCTTCGTGATGAATGTTAGAGCAGAGGTTTCTACCATTGATTCAATTCCGGTATTGAGGAACTTTTTGGATGTGTTTCTTGTGGCCGGGCATGTCGCCGGGCGAGGTTGCAGATTTCGGTATTGATTTGGTGTCGGGCACCGTATCGTATGGCTTCTGCAGGAGTTATAGTAGTGGAAGGAGCAGCTTCAGGCTTCTTGGTAAGGAGTTCGTTGGCAGGCCAATATGGATGCGTGTTCTAGCTTGAGTCGGCTTGGTTGGCCCCGAATTGTATTGTTGAGGGATAGGTTGATTCAACCTTTATTGAGTTTATTCGTGATTTGGGGAGATCTATGAGTTGCCTTTCTGTGTTGCAAGACGTTATGATTTGTTGGTTATGGGAAAACATGGTGCGGTTCTATTGGGGTTCATAGTGGAAGTCGAGCGGGAAGAGTAATTGGGTGTTGCTCGGTGAACGGCGTATTGGTTATGTCCTATCGGGTTTGCGTAGTATATGTTACTTGTTTCACCGTGGGTGTAATGATCTGCTTTGGTTCCAGACATCAAATTGTGTGTGGTTGTCAATTCGAGCATAATGACTTGAGGTGTCTCATGTGGAGCCGTATTTGGATAGGATCGCACATTACAGTGAAGCTATGTGGGATATGACCTTGCTGGTTAGATTCGTGTGTTCTATTCTATGATGTGAGACGGGTTCTCAGCCTTGTGTTGTGGTGGCACTGGTGAGCTTGAGTTGTGGCTTAGGCCTCTATTGATGTGTCATGTCACCAGAGTGGTGTATTGGATTAGATGAGATCGTTAGGATCATCAATGAATACGAACGGATTCGATTTCAGCATGTTGGAAGGTTAATATCGAGGTTCGGCTCGGAAATTTGCTATGGTATTTGTCAGAGGAGAAATGGCTTCATGAATGGGTGATCTGAGAAATGGTTATGGTTTATTACGTATTTCATTTATCGTTGGCAGTATATGATAGTGTTGGAATGAGACTTTGGTTGATAAGAGGTTTTCTACCAGTATTCGGTTGTTGTGGACAACTGCTGTGAATAGAAGTTATCGCTACGAGTGTTTGAGTTATGTGGTATATCATGGGATTGCTCCCGAGGTTGCAGGCATGGGTTATTATAGCTGGTTCGGGTCTATTCAGAGTATAGGTGTGAGGTTTTGATCGTATTGATGGTTTCAGAAGTGGAAATGTGGTTGTATGGCTTAGGGGCCAGACTGGATTGTGTAATTTCAGTTGCAATGTGTTATCGGCCTATGTAAGATAGGGTGACGTGGGATCACCCCCGGGTATATGCATGGTAAAGTTATTCAGTTATTGGTTGGCTTCTAGAATAACTCTGGGTACGTTTGAGGACGAACATGTGTTTAAGTGGGGGAGGATGTCACGACCCGACCGGTTGTTTTGAGATTTTGCACTTGATCATCAATTCTTGGGCATGACTTGCCCCGTGTAATGTATTATGACTAATGTAGATCGTTGGTTTTGGTTTTCCGGAAAATCGGAATGAATTTAAAAGAACAGTCTCAGATGAAAGATTTGAATTTGAAAGGTTTGACCAAGAGTTGACTTATTTGTATATGAGCTTGGAACAGAATTTTTATGATTAGGTTAGCTTCGTTGGGTGATTTATGACTTAGGAGCGTGATCGGAATTGGTTTTGGAGGTCCGGAGTAGAACTAGGCTTGAATTGGCGAAGTTGAGATTTTGGCGATTTCCGGTTGGTAGGTGAGATTTTGATCCAGGAGTCGGAATGGAATTCTGAGAGTTGAAGTAGCTCTGTTATGTCATTTAGAATGTGTGTGCAAAATTTCAGGTCATTCGGACGTGGTTTGGTTGGGTTTTTGATCAAAAACGTATTTCGGAAGTTTTTAGAAAACTTAGGCTTGAATTCGATGAGTTTTGGGTAATTTGATGTTATTTGAGGTGTTTTGATGATTGGAAAAAGTTCGAATGATGTTATGGGTTATGTTTGTAGGTTTGGTTGAGGTCCCGATGGCCTTGGGTGTGTTTCGGGAGGTTAAACGGATCAATTTCATGTTTTGAGAACTTCAGAAATTGCAGGTTTCAATTGCAGGCATGTCGGCGTTCGCGTTCGCGAAGGGGATCTCGCGTTCGCGAAGAGCCGGGGTTCTTATGCATCGCGTTCACGAGGGTCCATGCCGCATTCGCAAAGGGTTGTGAGAGGACTGCATCGCGTTTGCGAGGGTGTATACGCGATCGCGTAGGAGGAATTGGATTTGATGGTCAGTTAGTCATCGCGTTCGCGATAGAGCATATGCGTTCGCGAAGGTCAAGGCTATGGAAGCACTGCGTTCGCGACTGGCATGTCGTGTTCGCGTAGGGTAAAGTTGGTCAATGCAATTTTTGTTCTACGCGTTCGCGGGTGGTTGACCGCGTTCGCGAAGAAGGTAAGTCAGGCCTGGGCAGAATGTTTTTAAGTCATCTCGTCCGCGATTTTGGGTCTATTTTCACCCATGGCTGCTCGTTTTTGGAGATTTTTGAAGGAAATTAAAGAGGGATTCAAGAGGAATCGACTTGAGGTAAGAATCTTGGTCTTAAAACTCGATTATATTGTGAAATCCACCTAGAAATTCATGGAAAACTAAGCATAAAATTGAAGAACTAGGGCTTGAGAAATTGGACTTTTGATTTGGGATTTGAAGGACCATTTGAGGTCGGATTTGAGAACCTTTGATATGTATGAACTCGTGAGGAGATAAGGAATCTAATGATGTAAAAAATTTTGAGTTTCAAGAAGTGGGCCCAGGGCTCGAGTTTTGGTAATTTCGGGATTTGTGCCCGATATTGATTGTTTTCGCTTGGGCTTTATTTCCCTAGCATATTTTGATGTATTCGTTCTGATTTTGGAAGGATTCCACGCGCGTGGAGGCCGATTTGAGGGGCTAAGGCGTCGCGAGCTAGGGATTTCGGCGGTTCGACGTGAGTAATGATTGTAAATGATGTTCTGAGGGTTTGAAACCCCGGATTGTACATCATACTGCTATGTGGAGGTGAGACACGCGCTTGATGATGAACGTGGGGTCGTTTACTATTGAGGATTGTGACTTGGTCTGTCCCGATTGATGATTTTACCGCGTATTTGACTGAAACTTATTTGTTATCATCATGATTTGGGCTGATCGCCATATTTGGGCTTCGTGCCAACTATCTGAACCCTTCGGGGATTTTTATCACTATTTCCTCACTATTTTTGAATTATTACTTGAACTCAGTCATGTTGATATCTACTGGTTTACAAACTCAGCCACTTTTACTTAGATTTGAAACTTAAATGATATTTCTAAATGATATTTTGGGCTGAGAACTACTATTTTACTAATGCCCGAGGGGCTTGTGATGATTTTCGGACTGAGTGAGACCGAGGGCCATATGTGAGGATATACTGAGTGATACGAGGCCGAGGGCCTGAGATACTTTTATACGCCATGAAGTGGCTTGAGTGATATGAGGCCGAGGGCCTAATTTGATGCCACGAGATGGCTTGATATTGCGCTTGGGTCGTAAGGGGCCCCTCCCGGAGTCTACACACCCCCAGTGAGCGCGGGTATTTATTTTAATCACAGAGTGAGCTCGAGGGGCTGGTACTATTCTATGTATTTACTTTATTTCAATTTGTCTGCCATTACCTGTATGTGTTATCTTCCTGATTGCCTGACATTACCTGTTAAATTGAGTGTTGAGCCCGAGGGGTGGATTTTTGTGCTTATCTGCACTAAATGTTTTGCATTCATTTGCATAACTGTTGAAAAAGCCATTTTCAAAAGAGGTTTAAACTGAGCTAAGATATTTCTAAAGATTTCACAGCTTCACTATTTTTTCTCAAGGGTTTTACACCGCTTCTATGCAGCATGTTGGTTTACTTTACGTGATTTCTTACTGTTCAATTGTTATTTACCTTTATTACTCACTGAGTTGGAGTACTTACTTTACTCCCTGCACCCCGTGTGAAAAATGCAGGTAATTACTCACCCAGTAGCGGGTGTTGAGCTGATCGGAGGCTAAGTCATCGGAGTTTAGCAAGGTGGCTGCCAGCGTTCACAGCACCGCTCTTCTCCCTTCTCTTTCATCTGTCCTGTTTTGTACATTCAGACCTTGTAGTCGTATTTATACTCTAATAGATGCTCGTGATTTGTGACACCCCGGTTTGGGCTGTGTCGGGATGGTTTATACTGTTGTTATAGTTATTTCCGCAAATTATGGTTATTATATCATGTTTTAGAACTATTTATGGTATTTAACTATTTAAAAGAGGTGGTCTATTTTGGTCTGGCTGGCCTTGTCTTCACGAAAGTCGCCATCACGACCGGGTTTGGGGTTAGGGTCGTGACAGGTAGTTAAAGGTACCGTTTAAGTTTTATGGACATTAGAGAGAGTTCCATTACCGAGACAATCAAAACTTGAGTTCAGAAACCTACGAGCACAAGGGCATGGAGGTATGTAATTAAGGATATTTATAGGCGAGTAAAAACATCAAAAAATTCGTCGGGTATACGATGTAATAAGCTCCTAGATTTACAAGAGTCAAAGGGTCTCCCCTAAATATTACCATGAAACACTAGCTGAGGAAATAAGGAAGAAGGATTCAACCTAAGCATAGTGACTGAAAGAAGAAATGATCTTGTAATAACAGTCTCACTACAACATCGTATGCACTTTACAAGAAAGTGGCACCTACTGTGACTAATGAACGAAAAGTAAAATCAAAAGTAATATTCGAAATCATATGGGTTGTATGGAATTCCAATATAGGTGAGCACTAAGATAAGCCAAGTATTCATAAAACAAGTGACAGAATTAGCAAGAAAGGTAATTACTTACATTTAAAGAAAACTGAGAAGGCATAAAAGGAAATCTATAGTGCTAGCAAGTTAAAGGAAGTTTGCGAGTATTATAAATAGATAGGTGTAGGTTGAAAAGTAAAGTATGATATAGAGACAAGGTTTTAGGTAGATAGGAGTAAGGATAAGAAAAGGTGAGTGAGAAGGTGAAAAGAATAGGTAAGGCCTCGCGATTAAGCCCATCAAAAGAAGAAAGCTGATGGTTTCCTTAAGTTATAGAAAGTTCAGTATAGCTTGAATGAACTCAAAACTGTCTACGACTAGGAGAATTTAGAAGAGATGGAATGCATCCACGGTAGTAGAATAAGGGTGTAATTGTGATAGATAAGAGGATGACGTTTAGGCTTTCGATTGAGTAATGATTTAAAGAATAGGGATTTCCTGAATTGCACGGGATTAGAATACCCTCATAAGATGAATCACATTGGGATGCTATGAAATATATGTATTGAAGTATAGTATCGTCCCTAGGTAGATCAGACAAATAACTTCTGATGTTCCCCGATGAGACGTGAGCCCTAGTTACAATGTATTGCGTAAGAAGTTTCAAGTTATTAGTGGTAGATTATAGATCAATATTAACATGAATCAATAATAGATGGATGAAAGTTCCAAAGTATGTGAGGAGATAAGCAAGCATTAAAGAACATAGATTTATATATATAAGATAAGCAGCGAAAGAGTAACCTAGAGTTGGGTAGCAGACCTCAGTAAGAATAAACCAAAGTAAGTGTTATGGTATAATATGACCTACCTAGATGCAGTATAGCCATTAGTATAGATAACTGAGGCTATGAAACAAATTATGGCAATAGTCGTAAGTTCGACAAAGTATCGAGCGAATAACTTCAGTACACCTATAGATTCCTAGAGGGACAGTTTGCCATAGTTCTACATATGTTCACAAAGTATGGCCTAGAGATTGGCTAAAAGTTAAAGTAAAAAGGAGAGAAGTGTTGCATATGCACAAATACAAGGACATAGTCGTACATGCTGTATGAAAAAAGGTAGAAATAGTTATGAGATTGAACGAATTCCGACCATAAGTCGTGGTGTGAGGAAGAGGCCTAAATGGGGGAATGCCCTGGCCTTTGAATTTATTCACAAAATATTTGCCCTAGATGGAAAGGACAATATTAAAATATTCGTAAGAGCTATAGGTTATGAGACTGATAAGTGCATCAGTCAACATTCGAGGACGAATATTCCGGGGGGGCGGGTGATGTTACACCCCATATTTTTGTACGTGAGAGTACGTCGTAGGTCAATTGATATATGCTCAGAAATGATATCATCTTTAAAATTACATAATGTAAGTTAACCATTTTACCTTGATCATTACAAATATTTAAGATCATGAATAACAAGAACAAAGAGTGTTGGGAGTCTTAGAAACTAAACAAATCAAAGAAAATAAGTTTGGTCAAAAGTCGACAAGTTTGGAATGTTATAACATGTACTTTTGGGTTGAGACTAGGGTTATTAACATGATAAGGAGTTTATATTATGAGTTAATTTAATCGTATGATAGTTGTGTGTTACGTTTTGAACTCAAGCAAGTTGTGGAACAAAAGTTGGCAAAAGTCATCACAAGTTATATTCATAATTGTGCTGAAACTTAGGTCAAATATAGCTACGCTTTTCTCCCAATATACTTCGAATTACAGTATTATCCACTTATCAAATTTAAGGTCTATGAGTCTAGTTTCCAACTCATTAAATCCTTTGTCGATACGATATAGGAGTAGAGAGATATTCACGTTTTTGCGAGATTGCGCAAGCAGCACCCTTGGGACCCACAAAGTCGGTGGAAAACTCCGGCTATTATTTATGTCACTCTCGTTTTAACTCATTTTTGCCGACCAAAATAGTTCCAAACCCATCCTAGATTTTCTCCAAATAGTCTCCATAATTATAGAGTGAAAACCAAAGAAAAAAAACATGAATTCAATGCTAGAAATTCTATGGTGCTTGCTAGATCGTATTTCTTCATTTTGTGACTGTTTTGGAGGGTTCTTCAAGGGTAAGTAACCTCAGATTTCATGTTGTTATTGTTTATAAAGTTAATAATCTACCTCCTTCATATATATTAGAGTTTCAAGGTGAAATACAAGTACTTACACACCAATTTGAACACAAAAGTTGATTCAAGAAGAGAATACAACTCCTACAGTGTTGTGGTGAGATTGAGGGTTGTTGTGAGCTATACCAGCTGGGTTTCAAGTTGAATCTACCACATAAGGTACGTAAATCATGTTTTTTATTGTGATTTAATATTAATTATGTGTTAGTTTAGTTGTTTGAGTGAAGTTCTACAAGATAGTAATTAATATGGCATAAAGAATCGTTATCGTTTTTTGTGGGTTTTGTTGAGGCTCTATATATATATAATTTGTTGTGGCTGGAAATTGTTATAAATAGCTTGATTATGTTACAGATGCTGTTTTTAAGCTTATCTATGTGCTAATTAAGTTGATTTAAGAAGATAACATAAAAAAGAAGAGGTTGACGATAAAGGTTAAGATGTTAGGCGTGTGGACTATATTTGAAGATTATTCTTATGATATTTTGGGCTGAAAATGATATGGTAAGCATAAGTATGATATTATAGATGTTGTAAGCAGATTTATGGAAAAGCAGTTGGATTCAGACCATATTTTGTTAATTGTAAATTGAGCTTGCCGCTCAAAATGGTTGTTGAAGTAATCAAATAACTTATTGTGAGCTATATTGTTGTTGTTTGGGTTGTTTAGTGACTTTTAGTAGCTTATGGGATGTAGTACAAATATGGGACGCGTTTTCTGTTTTCTTGTAGAATATTACTTTCCAAATATGAGAGTTATAACGCTTATTTGATGATGACAAAGTCGGTTTACTCATTGTAGACGTAAGAAGATCATATTGAGCTTGGTTGACGATTGGATAGCAGATTCCAAAGGTATGTTAAGGCACTTCCTTCTTTATTTTCGTATGATCTAAAGTGAAATGAACATAAACGATATGCTATTTCATAACGGATCTACTCCTAGCAACTAAGGCTATCCATATTGTTCTTACCTTATGAAGTTATTCTAAGCAAGTATATATGATCATTGAATTCTATTAAGGTTCATATTGATGGTATTGATGTCAATAATGTTAATCGAGGGTGTGACGACCTTACGTCACTCCGAAAAGCTTAGAATGTGATTTCATGAGTCCATCATGTATTATATATATGTATCTATTTTACTCTACTGAGCTGCGCTATAGACGGCTGGAATAGACAACTATTGTGCAACCACTAATTAGTTGGGTTTTACCGAGCTTCACGCAGCCGGGTATGATTCTACCGAGCTTTATAATGGCCGGGTATGTTTTTATCGATTCCTCTTCAAGGCCAGATACTATATGATGATGATGATGATGCCCACAGAGTCGTATGTTTTTAAAAGTATATGTATATATTTATATATCATGCATTTCATGTAAGTCGCCTTCAGAGGCACTCAGATGTTACATGTTATATCTTTTCTATCTCTCTTACACTACTATTCTTATTCATGCTTTCTTGCCTTACATACTCGGAGCTTTATTCGTGCTGACATCACTTTTGTCTGGGGACGCTGCGTTTCATGCCCGTAGGTCCCGACCTTTATGATGTATATGTACTCTTAGAGGCTTGTAGACAAATGTCATTGTCACGCCCCGAACTTGGGGGAGCGATACCGGCACCCAGTGCCTTACCTATCCTTGCGTACCAAATTGCATCTAAGGGACTCTGAATATATGATGTCATACTTTTGGCCATGGGCCACATTGCAAGACGACAACGAATGCTGACTAAATATAAATATAAAGCTTGGACAACAAGCCCGTCATATTTATTACAACGGACAAACCAACCAAATATACATACAAGGCCTGAAAGCCCAACATACTACACTAACTGAAAAGATATGTCTACAAGCCTCTACTAATGGATATACTATGATCGGAACGGCTATCCAACCTACTCATGACATATATACGTATATATACAAGATATACATAAGGCTCTAAACCTGGAAACTCTGAAAGGCATAGAGCTTACCAATCAAGCTGAGCTCGGGCAACACTTATTGAAGAGGCCTACTCGTCTGTCTGTCTAACCTGCACGTATGAAATGCAGCACCCTCAGAAAAGGGACGTCAGTACGAAATAATGTACTGAGTATGTAAGGCAATATACTGAAAGCTAAAACTGAACTAATAATATAATAACAGCAAGTAGCTGGAAGTCAAAGATAATCTGAAGATATGCTTGCCTGCTGATACTGATTCAATTCTCTCAATATAGTAAGTGAAATAGTTGTCCGGCCCTATAAGGCTCGGTATACATATATATATCTTCTTTGCCGTAGTAGGCTTGCTCATAAGTGCTCGGCCATACTAGGCTCTGTATCTCGACCAACTGGGCTCGCTCATAAGCGCTCGGCCACAGTACGCTCGGTATATATATAACTGCTCTGTCGTAGTAGGCTTGCTCATAAGCGCTCGACCATACTAGGCTCTGTATCTCGACCAACTGGGCTCGCTCATAAGCACTTGGCCACAGTAGGCTCGGTATATAACTTACCATCTGATCAGAGGTTGCCCAATAGGGGCCTACCCATCGATTATAGCTCGATGGTAATGAAAATACTTTTAATACTATATATATATATATAAACTTCTATGCTCTCTTGACTGTAAGAAGGAAATATTCAACTGAATATGAAGTTCCGATAAGGAGAATATTATAACTTACAACACTAGAAAATATACGCAATTTGCGAGACTAGCAAAATATACGTAAATTTCAGGATATGAATTTTTCTTTATACCTCGTTATCAAACTTGTATAATGATGAGATCATGCCAAAATAAAGGAAAAGCTTAGCCTTAACATACATGGAGTAGGGAAAACCCTGTATAATATTCTTGGAGAAGATTGCACCGTACTCCCTTCGAATCGCAAAACCCCGTTATTGCAATTTTAAGAAATGTTTCGGCATGAATTCTTGAATTTCTGCGATGATGAATAACCATTTATCCTATTAATCATCAATGTTGCTGCCACTCCATCGAAATTAAAGGCATATTTACTCCATTGAAAGATTGCAACTTGCTGGTCTAAATTCTTATAATGGCAAGTATACCATATTTTCATTCCTATTTTCCAAGTTAGCTTACCAAATAAAGAGACCAAGCAAGGTACTTCATCAAGGCATTATATCTTCATGCCATCCAAGAATTAAGAATTCCTACGTGTAATCAAGGCATCCTTTGCCTTTATGACTCATTTGGCATATTCTGACACTTTGGCTTAGCATCTGCCACGTGGCAGCCCCAAGAAAATTCTTATCCACTTAATACCATAATTATCCTGCTGCCCGGTAATTAATCAATTACTCGCATAATTTAAAAATTGTCTCAACTTAATTAAATATTACTCTCTTTTAACATACATTGTACACCTTACTAGCATGGTCATGTAGTACCTTTTATAGCACTAGTCCATAAATACCGGATATTTTAGCTCGGGCCGTATTTTATCCCAAAATACCAAATTTCGACAAAAATTCATTTTATTCAATTTTACTTATCCTCTTACCTTCACAAATTTACTCATCACTTATAATCCTGATAATCCCCAAATAATCTTTTCCTTACGACAAATTTAATGTACAATACTTCAGGGTGCAATATCGTCGTAACTTATTACTGCGAAGCGTAACATCACCGTAATGTAATACTGCTAGATAGAACACTATCGTAACTTAATACTGGTGGACGTTACATCATCATAATATATTACTGCAGAGCATAACATTATCGTAATATAATACTTCGGGACGTAATATTGATGTAATATTGTAGGGTGTAACATCATTCACCCCTTTGGAACATTCGTCCTTGAATGTTGACTAATGCTCTTATCATTTTCTTAACTTATATCTTCCGAATACTTTAGAACTTTCCTTGCCATCTAGGTGACTGTTCTGTGAATAAGTCTGAAGTATAGGGCATCCCCTCTTTAGTTTTCTTGCTCATATCATGACTTGTGTTTGAAATCTTTCTAATCTCATAACTGTTGCTATCTTCTGTCATGCAGCCTGTAAGTGCACCTATGGGATTCTTCTTTCCTCTCTTTTTTTTTTGCTCTAGCTTCTAGCCAATCTCTAGACGTCACTTTGCAAACACATACAGAGCTTGATAAAATGTCCCTCTGGGCATTTGTAGGTATACTAAAGTTCTTTTCTTGGTACTTCATTGAAATTACGAATATTGCTACATCTTGTTTCATAGACCTGGTTATCCATTCATTGTTGATTTACCTGAATTTTGGTCTACAATATACCACTGATAACTTAACCTTTTATGTAATATTGCTACTAGGATTCACGTTTTATCGGGGAACATCTAAAATGATTAGATTGATCCACCTGGCGTGATACCATGCTTTCATAAACATATCTCACAGCATCCCAATGTGATTCACCTTGGGTGGGTACCCAGAGTGAGTGATACGTTGTTGCCCGAGGGGCTGATTCTGATACATGTTATGCTCGAGGGGCTGATTACGAGTGATTGTGAGGTAGCCCAAGGGGCTAGTTCTGTTGATATTATGCCCGAGGGGCGGTTTATGATACATGTTTATGCCCGAGGGGCTGATTATGATTTTTCATCATATTTACTCTAAACTTCTTTAAGTCTCTGTTGAAACTATAGAAAGACATTTTTTAAAGCATTTTTACTGAATTTGAGTTTTTATAAGATAATTGATTCTACACTGTTTTGGAACCATATCGTATTTGATGTAGTGCTATGACGTGGAATTATCCGATTTCTTACTACTCAGCTTTCATTTACTTTTATTACTTATTGAGTTGGCGTACTCAAATTACTCCCTACACTTTGTGTGCAGATCCAGGAGTTGCGAATCTTGATAGCGAGTGTTGATCGTCCATTCAACAGGTCTTGGAGTCGGCAAGGTAGTTGTATGGCGTTCGCAACCCTGCTCTTCTCCCTCTTATCTTCCCTAGGGTATATTAGTATTGTTTACAGACTTTGATAGACTTTATTGTACTTAGACAGACCTTGTAGTTGCTCGTGACTTGTGACACCCCGATGTCGGGCTTGTGTTGTTTCCGCACTTGTTATTTAGATGCATATTGTGGGATTTTAGTAAATTTATAATTGAAATTGCTTTTTTGAAATACTTCTTTGATTTGGGATTTGTGTCGGCTAGCCTAGTTTCATGATAGGTGCCATCACGACCGAGTCGGTTTTAAGGTCATGACAAGTTAGTATCAAAGACTAGGTTACATAGGTCTCACGAGTCATGAGCGGGATTAGTAGAGTCTCACGGATCGATACGGAGACGTCTGTACTTATCTTCGGAAGGCTGCAAAACCTTTAGGAAAAACTTCACATTTTTGAATTCCTGTCGTGCGAATATGTTGATTCTGGTAACTAAACTTCTATTATTCTACTCTCTCATAGATGGTGAGGACATGTGCTACCGGTCAGGATGGGTGACCACCAATACCACCAGTTGGGGCCACTAAAGGCCGAGGTCGCGGTCGAGGCTGTGGTAGGGTCAGGGGTAGCCCATACAGCAGCTAGGGCAGCACCTACAGATCCACTAGCTGGCCTAGTTCATGATCAGGTCCCAGTTGTGGATGCTCCAGCAGGACCAGCTCAGGCACCAGTTGTGCCTATTGTTATTCTAGGCCTTCAGGAGGCCCTAGCCCAGATTCTATCAGCGTGCACTGGCCTAGCTCAGGCGGTCTCAGTTACTACGGCCATAGCTACTTCTCAGGCCGGGGGAGGCACTCAGACTCCCACTGCTCGCACACCTGAGAAAGTTGTACAGGGACTTCAAACACCGGGGGCACATCCAGCCTAGCCAGTTGCAGCTGCTTAGGACTATGTTGCTCCTGTTATGCCAGAGGATGAGCAGTGCAGATTGGAGAGGTTTGGTAGACTCTAGCCTCCGTCATTTAGTGGTGCTGAGGGAGAGTATGCATAGGGTTTTTTGGATATATGTTAGAGGATGCTTTGGACCGCAGGTATTCTGGAGACCAGTGGGGTCTCGTCCACTACTTTCAAGTTCTCCAAGACTACACTTAGTTGGTGGGAGGCTTACGAGAGGTGTAGGCCGGTTTAGTGCTCCTTTCTTGGCAACACTTCTTCGTTCTCTTCTTGGAGAAGTTTGTACCTGAGTCTTGCCGAGAGGAGCTGCGCTGGCAATTCGAGCAGCTTCATCAGGGTGATAGATCTGTAACACAATATGAGATGTGGTTCTCCGAGTTGGCTCGTCATGCGGTCTAGTTGGTTGCTACAGACCGAGAGAGGATCAGGAGGTTTATAGATGGCGTCGGTTTTCAGCTTCGGTTGCTCATGACCAGAGAGAGAGTATCTGGTGCTACCTTTGATGAGGTTTTTGACAGAGCTCGACATATTGAGATGGTTCGTGGTTAGGAGAGGGTTGAGAGGGAGGCTAAGAGGCCTCATGGTCAGGGTGGATTCAGTGGTGCTCCTCATGGGGATCAATTTCAGCATAACAAAGGTCGTCTATTCAGGCATGCTCAGTCAGCTCGCCTAGTTTATCGTGGGGCATCATTGGGCCATGGTTCTCACAGTTCTCATCAGGGCCATTCCTCACTTAGTACCCGTCCAGCCCAGAGTTCATCCCGTGCTCTATTAGTTCAGGGCTCTTCCATGCCAGGTTCTTCTGCTAGTCATCCTGGTACTAGGGGTTCCCTTTAGTCCCCGTCTCCAGCACCAGGGAGTTGTTATGAGTGTGGAGAGTTGAGGCATATGTGGAGACAATGTCCTCGTTATCTTGGGGGTCCACCTCAGCAGAGGCGTCAACCATCAATTTCGGCACTAGTTACTTTACCACTCACCCAGCCAACTAGGGGTGGATGACAGTTACCTAGAGGTCGTCAGGCCTGTTTCTATGCCCTCTCAGCTAGACCCGATGCTATTACTTCAGATGTGGTAATTATAGGTATTGTCTCAGTTTTCTACAGAGATGCCTCTGTGTTATTTGATCCCGGTTCCACTTTTTCATATGTGTCATCATATTTTGCTTGTTATCTGGATGCGCCCTGTGAGTCTCTTGTTACATTTGTTCATGTATCTACTCTGGTGGGCGATAATGTTGTTGTGGATCGCATATTTCGGTTGTGTGTGGTGACTATTGGGGGTTTGGAGACCCGAATGGAGCTTTTGTTGCTTTGTATGGTGTACTTTGATGTGCTATTAGGCATGGATTGGTTATCTCTGTGTCATACTATTTTGGATTGTCATGCTAAGACAGTGACGTTGGCTATGCCGGGTGTGCCACGGATTGAGTGGCGAGGTTCGACTGATTTTGTCCCCAATAGGGTGATTTCATTTTTGAAGGCCCAGCAGATGGTTGGGAAAGGTTGTCTTTCATACTTAGCTTTCATAAGGGATGTCAGTGCACTCAGCCCATTTCTATTCCACCGTATTGTATGGTACCAGCTGAGTTGAAGGAGTTGAAGAAGCAGCTTCAAGAACTCCTTGATAAGGGGTTTATTCGGCCTAGTGTGTCTTTGTGGGGTGCGCCTGTTCTATTCGTGAAAAAGAAGGATGGAACTATGAGGGTGTGCATTAATTATAGGCACTTGAATAAGGTCACAATCAAGAACAAGTATCATTTGCCTTGTATTGATTATTTATTTGACCAGCTTTAGAGAGCGAGAGTGTTCTCCAAGATTGATCTCAGGTCGGGGTATCACCAGTTGAAGATCAGGGACTCATATATTCTTAAGACGGCTTTCATGACCCGATATTGGCATTATGAGTTCCTTGTGATGTCTTTTCGGCTGACCAATGCCCCAACATCGTTCATGAATTTGATGAACAATGTGTTTCGGCCTTATCTCGGCTCGTTTGTCATTGTATTCATTGATGATATTCTGGTATACTCACGTAGTCAGGAGGAGCACGCTGAGCATTTGAGAGTTGTATTGCAAGGGTTGATGGAGGAAAAACTTTATGCAAAGTTCTCCAAGTGTGAGTTTTGGCTCAGCTCAGTGCCTTTCTTGGGGCACGTGGTGTCCAGTGAAGGTATTCAGGTTGATCCGAAGAAGATAGAGGCGGTCTAGAGTTGGCCCAGACCGTCCTCAGCCACAGTGATTCGTTGCTTTCTTGGTTTGGCGGCGTATTACCGTTGGTTCACTCAGGGATTTTCATCTATTGCATCACCCTTAATCAAATTGACTCAAAAGGGTGCTCCATTCATGTGGTCAGATGAGTGTGAGGCAAGCTTTCAGAAGCTCAAGACTGCCTTGACCACAACTCCAGTGTTAGTTTTGCCATCAGCTTCAAGTTCATATAGAGTATATTGTGATGCTTCTAGAGTTGGTATTGGGTGTGTGTTGATGCATGAGGGTCGAGTGATTGCTTATGATTCCCGTCTGTTGAAGCACCACGAGAAGAACTACCCTGTTCATGATTTGGAGTTGGCTGCCATTGTTCACCCGTTGAAGATTTGGAGGCATTATCTTTATGGTGTATCTTGTGAGGTGTTTACTGATCATTGTAGCCTCCAGCACTTATTCAAGCAGAAGGATATCAATTTGAGGCAGCGGAGATGGTTGGAGCTTCTAAAGGATTATGATATCACTATCTTGTACCATTCGGGGAAGGCCAATGTAGTGGACGATGCCTTGAGTAGGAAGGCAGTGAGTATGGGTAGTTTGGCATATATTCATGTTGGGGAGAAACCTCTTGCAGTTGATGTTCAGTCCTTGTCCAATCGGTTTGTGAGGTTGGATATGTCGGAGCCCGGCCGGGTCTTAGCTTGTGTGGTTCTCAGTCTTCCTTATTTGATCGCATCAGAGAGTGTTAGTATGGTGACCTCATTTGCTTGTCCTTAAGGACAGAATTCAGCACGACGATGCCAGAGATGTAACTATTGGTAATGATGGGGTATTGAGGATGCATGGCCGGATATGTGTGCCCAATATAGACGGGCTCTAGGAGTTGATTCTGGAGGAGGCCCATAGCTCGCGGTATTTCCATCCATCCGGGTGTTGCGAAGATGTATCAGGATCTGAGACAACATTATTAGTGGAGGAGAATGAAGAAGGATATTGTGGGATTTGTAGCTCTTTTTCTCAATTGTCAGCGGGTGAAATATGAGAATCAGAGACCGGGTGACTTGCTTCACCAGATAGATAATCCAGAGTGAAAGTGGGAGCGGATCACCATGGATTTTGTAGTTGGACTCCCACAGACTTTGAGGAAGTTCGACGCCATTTGGGTGATTGTGGATCGGCTGACCAAGTCCGCGCACTTGATTCCTGTATGTACTACCTATTCTTTAGAGCGGTTATCTGAGATTTATATCCGAGAGATTGTTTGCTGTAGAGCCGTGCAGTGAGAGTTGGGTACTCAGATTGAGTTGAGCACAGCGTTTTACCCAAAGACGGATAGTCCGAGCGCACTATTTAGATATTGGAGGACATGTTGTGTGCGTGTGCCATTGATTTTGGGGTTCATGGGATTAGTTTCTACCGCTTACGGAGTTTGCATATAATAACAGTTATCAATCGAGTATTCAGATGGCTCCAAATAAGGCTTTATATGGGAGACAGTGTAGATCTCCAGTTGGTTGGTTTGCGCCGGGTGAGGCTAGACTTTTGGGTACAGACTTGGTGCAAGATGCTTTGGAGGAAGTGAAAGTGATTTAGGAACGGCTTCGTACAGCACAGTCGAGACAAAAGAGTTATGCTGACGGGAAGGTTTGAGATGTGTTTTACATGGTTGGGAAGAAGGTTCTACCGAAGGTTTCACCCATGAAGGGTGTTATGAGATTTGGGAAGAAGGGTAAATTGAGTCCTCGGTTCACTAGGCCTTTTGAGGTGCTTCGGAGGATTGTGGAGGTGGCTTATGAGCTTGATTTGCCACCTAGTTTGTGGAGCGTGCATCCGGTATTTCATGTTTCTATGCTCCGGAAGTATATTGGCGATCTGTCTCATGTTTTGGATTTCAGCATGGTTCAGTTAGACAGTGATTTGACTTATGATGTGGAGCCAGTGGCTATGTTGGAGCGGCAGGTCCGAAAGTTGAGATCAAAGGATATAGCTTCAGTGAAAGTGCAGTGGAGAGGTCGGCCCGTGGAGGAGGCCATCTGGGAGACCGAGCGGGAGATGCGGAGCAGATATTCTCACCTATTTAAGGTTTCAGGTATGTTTTTTGACTCGTTCGAGGACGAACGTGTGTTTAAGAGGGGGAGGATGTAACGACTCGGCCGGTCGTTTCATGAGTTACCGCTCCGTTTCCCCCATTTCTGCTCCCTTGTGAGTTGTTCATCAGTATTTCATCATATTGAGTTGGTGTTGTTGTTTTTGGAGTGGTCTTAGGGTGGAATGGGACACTTAGTCTCTTAAGTTAGTTATTTAGTTGGTGAAGTCAACCGGAAGTTGACTTGTGGGTACATGATCTCGAAATTGGGTTTTTATGGTTCGGATAGCTTCGTTAGGTGACTTGGGATTTGGGAGCGTGTTCAGAATGTATTTTGGAGGTCTGTGATAGATTTAGGTTGAATTGGCGAAATTGGAAATTTTGCATTTTCCGGTCGGTATTGGAAATCTTGATATCGGGGTCGGATTGGAATTCCGGAAATTGGAGTAGGTCCATTGTGTCAATGTGACGTGTGCGCAAAATTTCAGTTAACTCGGATGAGGTTTGATAGGTTTTTGCATCGTTTGCGGAATTCGGAAGTTTTAGAATCCTTAGTCTTGAATTCGAGGGTGATTTGGTGTTCCAATGTTGTTTTGAGTGTTCTGAAGGTTGGAATGAGTTTAAAATTTTGAATAGTGATATATGACTTGTTGGCAGGTTTGGTTGAAGTCCCAAGGGCCTCAGGAAGGATTTGGGTGGTTGACAGAAGGTTTGGACCACAGGTGCGATGGTCGTAGAAGCGGGAAGTGACCGCAGATGCGGTATTTGTCGCTGGAGCAGAGGTGTTGACCGCTGAGGGCCTGACTTAGTAAGGATGAGGCCTGTGTTGTGAGGATATTAGGGAATCGGGCTGCGCGCCACAGCATGTTGTACGGTTTTGTGATATATGAGAGGTCGAGGGCCTGATTTATTATGCCACGAGATGGCTTGTGATAGCGCTTGGGTTGTAGGAGCCACTCCGGAGTCTGAATACCCCCAGTGAGCGTGGGTACCCAAAGTGAGTGATACGTTGTTGCCCGAGGGGCTGATTCTGATACATGTTATGCCCGAAGGGCTGATTACGAGTGATTGTTAGGCAGCCCGAGGGGCTAGTTCTGTTGATGATATTATGCCTGAGGGGCGGTTTATGATACATGTTTATGCCCGAGGGGCTGATTATGATCTTTCATCATTTTTACTCTAAACTTCCTTAAGTCTATGTTGAAGCTGTAGAAAGACTTTTTTTTATAAGTATTTTTACTAAAACTGAGTTTTTATAAGATAATTGATTCTACAATGTTTTGGAACCATACCGTATTTGCAGTAGTGCTATGACGTGGAATTATCTAATTTCTTACTGCTCAGCTTTCATTTACTTTTATTACTTACTGAGTTGGCGTACTCACATTACTCTCTGCACCTTGTGTGCAGATCCAGGAGTTGCGGATCTTGATAGCGAGCGCTGATCGTCCATTCAGCAGGTCTTGGAGTCGGCAAGGTAGTTACATGGCGTTTGCAGCCCTGCTCTTCTCCCTCTTATCTTCCCTAGGGTATATTAGTATTGTTTCCAGACTTTGATGGACTTTATTGTACTTAGACAGACCTTGTAGTTGCTCGTGACTTGTGACACCCCGATGTCGGGCTTGTGTTGTTTCCGCACTTGTTATGTAGATGCATGTTATGGGATTTTAGTAAATTTATAATTAAAACTGCTTTTATGAAATATTGGTTTGATTTGGAATTTGTGTCGGCTGACCTAGTTTCATGATAGGCGCCATCACGATCGGGCCGGTTTTAGGGTCGTGAAATAAACAATTTGTTTATTTCGAAACAATGACATATTTTTCATTAAAACACAGTTCAACTATAAATTTCGCATAATATTTTTTTTATGAGAAAATTTATAATCACACTAATATTTATTATTTGTTTTAAATTATAAATTTTAATTTATCCTTAAACTCCATACTAAATAAAAAAATATTATATAAATATTATATAGGGGGTACTAGTTTGGTCAAAGGACTCATGTTATTGACCCTCCAAGCTTTAAAAAGGTAATAAAGATTAATTTGAGAGAACTTCCTCGATGTTTTTCTCCTTATTCTCGTCAGTAAAAATTTCTCTTCCTTTTTTCATTTTTTATCAGAATTTATTCCATCATTTAACAAGAATAAACCAACTATTAAGCTCTCCCACAAGTTTTTCCTCATATATTAATCAGTATATTTCTTACAGAGTTTTATTTTGATTATTTCAAATGTATTTCAGTTCAGTCGATTTATCTTCAACAAGTTTGATTACTCAAAATATAAAGAAGTTCTGAAGAGGGAAGAGGTTTCCATAATTTTTTTAAAAATGAATGAGCCATGCCCGTGAGAAATATGTAATCAAGGACGTCGTTAGCTCTATGGTTAAAAAGGAGTTTGTTACAATTGTAGTGGTTTGTAAGTATGGTTCAAAATTCTACCATCAATCAAAGGTTGTGGGTTCAAATTATTACAATGAAGTCGTATTTGTAAGGAGTATTTTATTTCCGGGTCAATTGATTTTTGGCTCTTTATAAATTTATTTTTAATTTTATGACTTTATCTCTTCTTTTTTTTGTTTACACATGAGAGATTTACTTTTACACTCAAGAAATCTATCTTTTACACATAAGAGATCTAAAAAGGTTATTTTCTTAAATTCAAAATTGTAAAAGGATATAATGTACATATAGCACTTTTATTTCCCGAGTTGAAGATTAGGTGGGCCTCGAAATGAATAACGCACATGGAATGGGAAACAAAAAATAAAGAAGGCGTTCGTTCACATATTATTGGGTCCATAATATAATTCACTCTTTGTTTTCAGTGGGAAACGAAAGTCTTTTTTTAGCAAACACGAAAACATATATATTAAAATCACTTAACATTTGTTATATCATGGCCTAATTGTTTGCTACTCAGGACACATTAATTTCTTAAGCTTGCTAATCTATTGCAAGCATCCATAGATAGGTACTTAACAAAACAACGTTGACTGTCTTCATCATACGTAACAGAATTAAAAACAACATTTGAAGGGGAAAAAAAAACTTTTTTCTTCCTTCCTGGAGTCCTTCCCAGCTTGGCCATGGTGTGAGCGACAGTGTTAGCTTTCTCTAAATGTGTGCTGGAGGAGGGTCACCTATGGGAAACAAAAGTCAAGTGGTCTCAAGTATCCTAAATCTGAAAAGTTTCGATATCTGGGGTGTGTTTCGTATGAAGGAAAACATTTTTCGAATAATGTTTTTCAATTTTCTCATATTTGGTTGGCTTTTTGGAAAACATTTTTCCTATGAACTCATTTTTCACCAATTGGAGGAAAATATTTTCCTTATCAAGAGAAGGGAAAACATTTTCCAAAACTCATTCTCAACCTTCTTCACCCTATTCCCCACCCTCACCAACCCACCCCATGCCTACCCACCCCACCTCTCCGGAAAAAAAATATTTTTTTATATATATTCAGTTTTAGTTTTTTTCTTCTTTCGGAATACAAGTTCGAAATTTTACAAGTTCCAAAGTTATGAGTTTGGAGGTTTATGTGTTTGGAAGTTTACGGGTCGAAAGTTTGCGGTTTCGAAAGTTTAGCGGTTTGGAAGTTTATTAAATTTGTGAGTTCGGAAGGTTGTTGGTTTGAAAGTTTATGGCTTCATGTTTATTGTATCTAAATTATTTATGAATACTTTTGAGAAGTTATTTTCCTTAATTTGCGAACCAAACACCGGAAAATGAGTAAGATTACTACTTGTGGAAAGTATTTTATACGGAAAACATTTTCCGTTATACCAAACACACCCATAGTATTGTTAATTTATCAGCACATATGCCCAACAAATACTAATTGACCTGTTTACTATGAAAACGGTAATAACAATTAAATTTGTTGATGATTCTCTAAAAATACGTGATATATTTTTATGCTAGTTTGTTAAGTAGTTGATGCTACGTGTGAAGTTTACAAATGAGATAAGAGTTAAGGATAGGGCAAAAATCAAACCGTTAGGCCAATTATCGGGGCCTCGACCTTGTCGATTTGGGACCTCGAAGTTGATCCCGGAGCTCGACTACGAGCTATCGAAGGCAGTTGCTATGCGACTAACAGTTATAAGAAAATTAACGGAGGCTCTTTATGTCCAATGATAAGCAATAAATGATGAACAAATATGAAGATAATAAATAAAAGCAATAATATCAAGAGAATATGTTAGAGAGCAAATAGGATGTTCTTGTATATTAAGTGTAGAATAATTGAAGCAACAGAGCTTACAAAGTGGTAAGGATCCTCTTTATATAGGAGGGGAATCCCAACATAGTACAAAATACATTAATGACAAAGAAGTGGAGATGGGACAGCTAGAAGACATCCTGATTAAGGGCTAGCGTAGTCCTATCAGTCCTAGTCACGTGCCTTGGGAACTCCCCATTTCTACCGTGGCCGAGGCCAACGTTGTCCCAAGGTCGGGCCTCGACGAACCTCGAGGGAGGAGACTCGATCATAACCTTGTAGCCTCGAGATTTTGAGATGGTCTTCTGAGATGCCTCGATGTCAAGAAATCGGGCTCTCCGATTTCACCGTATACAGATAGTCCCCGCATTTCTTGGAGAGGAGCGATGAGAAATGATTATGAGTTTTTAACCCAAGGGCACAATCGTTGTGAGGTCAACCTATCAGAGCATTAAATTCCATCCCCAAAAAACCGTGCAAGGGTCGCTGTCATATGCGACTATCGAGAAGCCCACGAACCGCTACTAGTTTGTCCCTTCCGCTTCCCACACAGCTCCTATAAAGGCACCCATTGTTGGATAACTTTCACTTTCCCAACTACTTCAGATTTGCAACGCCAGACCTATCCCTACTCGCATCCTTTATTCTTGATTTCTTAGAGAAATTTCACCATAATCATGGCTAGAACCTCCAAGACGGTTCCTCGGAAAGACGAGGCAGCCTCTTCATCTCAAAAATCTAAAGGGAAACCCGAAGCGATACCTACCTTGGAATAATGTACTCCCTCCAAGATTGATATGTCGAAGGACTTTACCATTGATACCACTTCATCCACACCGGGCCGATGTAAACACCTGTCCTGATACATTAGTTTCGTGACCAACATAGACAGATTGTTGATAGGACGAGGCAGTGAAGGTAGATATTCCCAGCCCTGATGAAAATATAACGGATCACAAGGCTGGCTTCCATCATGTGTATACTTACCCGTTTACTTTGGGTCCAGCCGATTCATTTGAATCCTCTCCCCCGGAGATAGATCCGGTTATCCTTGATTTTTGTGACAAATATCAATTGAAGTTCGGTCAAATCTATCCTTCCTTCTAGAGGATAGTCTTGATGCTCCGCCATTTCACCGAAGGGGTTGGACAACCCTCAATTTTATCAAGGTTTGATCAGGCTCCACCATTGATCCAAAAATTCATTTTTCTCGAGCACCGACGAGGGGAAGGATTGAGGGTAGATGAGTAGGTTTGTCCGGGTGAGGACCTCGGACATCATCCCGGCCGGGAAGATTCCTTTCCCGTAGAAGTGAAACACACAGCGTAAGCGTTTTGTTATTTTCTTTCCTTTCTTCCGGAATAATGAGCTCTTTGTATTTCCTGTAGCCGCCGCTTGGTACCCCGACGCGGTTTCGGATTTGTCGGGGTGGATCAAACGGTTGGACACCGGATTCCTGTATCTTGATCGGTTTTGGTTCGACCTGGCTAAGGAGCGATGGGTGGCCAAGAATCATGGTAAAGCTTCTTTGTCACCTATGTCTTAGATTTACATTTCTCCCTGTATCCTTTGTGTTAACAAATTATGGTTACTGTGCTTGTGCAGGCCTTGGCGAGAATATGCTGATGAGTCCACCCCCCGGTGGCAAGATGGAGGCTTCGGAGCCCGGCAAGGGCAAGAAGAGGAAAGGTAAGGCGGCTACCGATCCTTCTGTGGCAAAGAAACCCAAGTCACGCGAGCATCGAGCCATTAATAGGACCTCAATTTCAACTTCCGGATCAAGTCCCGACGCCGAGGAGGAGGATGATGATAATGATGATGATGATGAGTGTTGGTTGGCACGGAGGACGAGGTCGAGCGTGGGAGCCTCACAAGTGCCTCAGCTATTGAATTGGGAACGGTCGACTCAGGTCGGTCCCGTAGATCGAAGACCCTCAAGGAGGGTGTCAATGTGGCCTCGGACCCATGGCCGGGTTTGGTGCGATTTACGCTGGGGGGACCACTGCTGCTGACCCTGAAGGGTCAAGACCCGGAGCTTTTCAGGAGCAGAAGTTGCCCCTCAGAGACATCGGTGACATAGATGATATCAATTCAGGCTTTCAGCTCTCGTCAAGGGAACTGAGGGATGCTCAAAATGCGAACGCTGCAAAAGCCGGGGTCTTCTGAAAGGGGGGAGGCACGCTTGGCAATATTTTTGATGATTTTAGCGAGAACGTCGATCTTGATGCTCCCGGATCCGTCAAGGCAGCAGAGAGGTTCATGCAGCAGGTGATAACAGTATATTTCTTTTAGTCTCGAGCATCTTCCTTCATTCTTGTAACTCTTCTGTTTTGTTGTAGTGCAAGGAGATGTATGATCATGTCATCTACAGGTTTAACGAAGAGCTTTCATGTCATGAGAAGGAGCTTGGGAAGCTGTCCTTGAGACTGCGAGAGTCTGAGGCTCGTTCTGCCCGAAAGGAGAAAGAGTCAGGCGAGCTCCGGGCTACTTTAGAGCGAGCACTCCGAGAAAAAGTTGTCCTTGCTTAGCATGTATTTTGTTATGCATGAGTCTTTATTTCGCTCCCATAATTCGATACTAACTGGTTTACTTTTTCTTTTGTAGGTCGAGCAAAAGGACTCGCAGATTGGGAGACTGAATGTGGAGATCCTCGGGCTGAGGAAACAAAATGAGGTAGTGACCTCGGAGTTGGCGTCGACCCATGATCTTCTCAAGGATGCTCGAAAGGAGATTGTTGCGCTGGTTGCCGCCAAGTCCGAGATCGAAGGAAATGTTGCTACTTACCTGAAAGACACAACCACGTCGAATCAAGTAGCTCGTGACGTACCGATAAAGGCCGAGCAGAAAGTGGCTTGGGCCAATGAACATGCTAGGGTGTAGGCGAGGAGGAAAACATTGGAGGAGATCGAGGCCAGAGGCGTCGATCTGTCAGTTGGAATTGGGGAGGCCCAGGAGCTGGAGAGAAAGTTGGCGCTTTTTATCGTCCCATACGAGGATCCTGGAGATGGTTCAGAGGATAATGGCGATGAAGAGTAGGCCTTGTGCTGCTTTTCCTTTTTTCCTTTTTTTCTTTCTGTGCATGTACTCCTGGGGGAGTGAGTCTTGTAAAGACATCACTTGTAAATATATTTTTGGCAATGAAAAAAGGGGTTTTCGGCCCCAAGTCTTTCCATTCTTTGTATCTTGCTGCTCTTGTGGAGCTAATCTTTGAATGGTAATATTAATTCTTTGGAGCCCATTGTTGGAGTAATTGGGATCCCTGAAATTGGGTCTTATATCGAAGTTAGGTTGATAGCTGCTTTGTTGTCGGTGCTTGCGATGGCAAGAAGCCCCCGAGGTATCGATACCTCTTGACTCTCGTGGGGTAGTAGCATTCATGCGATTTGATAAAGGGGGTCCCGGGGTGATCCCGGGTGATCTTTCCAGCACATTTCCCAAGGAAAAAGTGACGTTATCATGGCCATGATTAATTGGCCCTCTGGGTAGGCGAGCAGTCGTTGCTTTGCACCTGTATATTCATTCACTTGCTTCCTCAGTGGAGATTCTACTACTTTGAGTAACCATTTCTCCCATAGAACTTGGTGCTTTGTGCTAGTTCTCTCATTGCTTTAACTCAAAATTTTTGCCCAGCTCTGTATCCTCCTCCTCTTATTTTATCGTAGCCATGGCTGCTATGTTGATATCCTCCCATAAAAAAGAGGGGAGTTCTGCTTCTGCTCCACGTTTGGTCAGTGGTACACCGTCGGTGCCTGGTGAGCGGGCCTCGAGGTGCTTTGTCTCGAGGAAAGACTTTACGTTGGAGAGACCTCCCAACGTCCAAGGGCATCGGGAGCACGCGTCGAGTTTCATTACATCAGTAGGGAGGAGCACCTCGAAATGATTAGAAAAAACTGTGGATGGGGAGAAGGTCTGGTGCTATAAGTACCTTCCTCTGAGTAGAGCATCATGACCTACGTCGATGGGTTTTTGAGCGTGTATATGCACACGTTTACATCGGGTCCCCCCGAGCGGGTCGTGCTTGAGTTCTGTCGGAGATATTAGGTTACCTTGGCACAGGTTCACCCATCCCTTTGGAAGATAGTGGAGACGATAAGATACTTTGCAGAGAAGGTCGGGCTCGACTTTACCCTCAGTCATATTGTGAGGTTATATCGGCTGCTGCGTTATCGAGGTTTGATTACTCTGCAGCGTCAATCTACCCGGTCTCCTACCATTGATGGTAAAGAGAACAAAGACCGAGGATGGATGAGTCGATTCATCTGAGCTCGGACGATCGATATTGTGACGACCCGACCCGTCGTCTCATGAGTTACTGTCTCGTTCGTCCCATTTTCTGCTTCCTCATGTTTCATTATCGGTATTGGGTGCATTAGAATTTATTTGGAGCGATTTTGATAATAAATGAGACATTTAGTCTCTTTTAAGAAGGTTTAAGTTGAAAAAGTCAAACGGACATTGACTTATGAGTTAGAGGGCTCGGATGTGAATTTCGACGGATCGGTTAGTTCCGGTAGGTGATTTGTGACTTAGGAGCAGGACCGGAAGTAATTTTGGAGGTCCGGCGTTGAATTAGGCTTGAGTTGGCGAAGTTAATATTTTGGCGAATTCCGGTTGATAGGTGAGATTTTGATTCGGGTGTCGGAATGAAATTCCGAGAGTTTTTGTAGCTTCATTGTGTCATTTGGGATATGTGTGCAAAATTTCAGGTCATTCGGACATCGTTTGGTCGGGTTTTTGATCGAATGTGTGTTTTAGAGGTTTTAAAAGAACTTAGGCTTGAATTCGATATAATTTGATGATTTTGGCGTTAGTTGAGGTGTTTTGACGATTGGAGCAAGTTTGGATAATGTTTTAAGACATGTTGGTGCTTCTGGTTGAGGTCTCGGGGGCCTCGGGTGTATTTCGGAAGGTTAACGGATCGATTTAGGCACAAAAAAAATAAAGCTGCTGCATTTTTTTACAGCACTATGAACAGTAGTTATGAACAATACCCATGAACAGTGCCCCGTAACAGTATCCGTGAATGGTGCCGTGAACAGTACCCCGTAACAGTATCCATGAATAGTGTCGTGAACAGTACCCCATAACAGTCCCGTGAATAGTGTCGTAATTGAAGGGAGTTTCAATTAAGATCGATTGGAGGTAAGTTTTATGAGTTAAATACATGATTTTATTGAAGAATCATCCTAGAAATCCATGAAAATATAGCCAAATTATAAGAAATTAGGGCTTGAGATTGAAACTCTAAATTTGGGATTTGAGGGGTCAAATGGACTCCGATTCTTGTGAATTTGGTATGTATAGACTCGTGGCGAGATAAGGAACATTTTGAGGTAAAAATTTCTGGATTTCAAGACGTGGACCTGGGGTTCGGGTTTTGCAAATTTCGTGATTTTTGATATTTTTCGAGTTTTTTCGATTGGGTTATATTCCCTTAGCCTATTGTGATGTATTCGTTGTGGTTTTGCCAGATTCGACGCGCGAGAAGGTCGATACGAAAGGAAAGGGCATCGCGGAGTAGTATTTGGCCGGCTAGAGGTGAGTAATAGATGTAAATGATGTCCTGAGGGTTTGAAACCCCAGAATTTCACATCGTAACGCTATATTGAGGTGACTTGCACACTGGATAACGGGCGTGGGGTAGAGCACCATTGGGGATTGTGACTTGGTCCGTCCCGAGAGATATTTTACTACATTTTTGGTTGAGACGTATACTTTATTATTGTGAATTGGGCTTGTTGCCATGCTTGGGGCCTTGTGCCGACCTGTAGAACCCTTAGGGGATTTTTGACTGGTTTTCCTCACTTATTTTGTTAAAGAATTTATATCCTCAGTCATGTTTCCAATTGTAGGCTTCTTGCCAATTATTTGAATCCTTCAGGGATTGATATCACTGCTTTCGCATATTTTGCATATCATTTGACCTCAGTCCAAGGTTTTAAATACTGTTTTGCAAACTCAGCCATCTTTCTAAGATTTGAAAACTTAAATGATATTTCTAAATGATATTTCGGGCTGAGAACTACTGTTTTACAAATGCCCAAGGGGCTTATGATGATTTCTGGACTGAGCATGGATCGGGTTGCGCGTCGCAGCAGTGACTTAAAACAGTGGTAACAATGGCACTGTGTGATGTGACTTGAAACATTATGGGTGGCTTGGGTTGCGCGCTGCATCAGGAACTTGAAACAATGTTAACAATGGCACTATATGATGTAAATGGGTCGGGTAACAATGACTGACCAGGATTTGATTGATGCCACGAGATGGTTTGATATTGCGATTGGGCTGTAGGAGCCCCTCCATAGTCTATACACACCCCCAGTGAGCGTCGTCGACGATAAATAAAATGGATGGCTCGGGCTGCACGCCGTAGTGGGTACTAGAGAGTACCATCATATGCATTGCACTCATGCATAGAGTGTATCATCATGTGCATTGCATTGCACTCATGGATTTATACCTTATCTGCATTGTCTGCCATAACAATTATGTGCTCTTATTTCAATGACTGGTTGCTTCATACTGTTCTGAGCCTGAGGGGCTGATACTGTTCTGAGATACTGAGCCCGAGGGGCAGATTTTTACTTATTATTTGATACTGAGCCCGAGGGGCAAATTTCTAATTATTATTTTGATACTGAGCCCGAGGAGCAGATTTCTACTTGTTATTTTAACATTGAGCCCGAGGGGCAGATTTCTACTTGTTATTTTAATACTGAGCCCGAGGGGCAGATTTCTACTTGTTATTTTAATACTAAGCCCGAGGGACATATTTCTACTTTTTGTGTTGATATTGAGCCCGAGGGGCAGATTTCTACTTGTCATTTTACTGCTAAATTACCTGTTTTACTGGTTTAAAAGAAATTTCACATGATATTTCACTGAAATGTTATTTTAAATGATTTCACTGCTTCTGTATAGAATGTTGTGTGCCTTAACGTGTCTTCTTACCTTCAGTCATTATTTATATTTATTACTCACTGAGTTGGAGTACTCACTTTACTCCCTGCACCTCACGTGCAGTTGCAGGTATTTATTCACCCGGTAGCTGGTATTGGCTGCGTGAATGCAGCGTTGTAGAGGTTTTAGCGAGGTGACTGCTAGCGTTCGCCGCACCACTGTCTCTCTATGTTATTCATTATTCTTGTTAAGTGTATTTCTAGACCGTAATGTGGAAATTTTATTCTTATAGATGCTCGTGACTTGTGACACCCCAGTTAGGGCTGAGTTGGGTTGGATTTCCGTATTTTATCTATACTTTCCGCTATTGGATATTATTAAACCATGTTTATACTATAATTGTGTTAATTAATTGTCTTAAAAGGATGAATTGGGTTGAATGGCTGGCCTTGTCTTCATGAGAGGCGCCATCACGACCAGGTTCGGGAATTGGGTCGTGACAAGTTGGTATCAGAGACTAGGTTAATGGGTCTCGCGAGTCATGAGCCGGTTTAGTATAGTCTCGCGGATCGGTACGGAGACGTCTGTATTTATCCTCGAGAGGCTGCAGATCCTTTAGGAAAACTTCACATTCTTGAATTCTTATCGTGCGTCCTTGATTCAACTTGAAAAGTAACTCTTACGATTCCTTCCATATGTTCGTATACGCAAACGAGCACTCAGTATTCGATTTACCTTGATGGCTTGTAATTCCCCGATAGAAGGGCGAGACGTGATCTCGGTGAGTTTTATGTTAGGCCAGTCTGGAGGACTTGAGGCCGGATCTTGCCTATGGCTTGAGCACTGAGGTGCTGATTGTACGAGCAAGTGTTTTGAACCTTTATGTTCGGTATTGTCCCTATTAGTGGGAATCATGGCTGGATAGCTACGTGAGGAGTATGATAGTACTGCGAGATGTATCTATATGACTTGGAAGTGACGAGGAAGGTCTACTGGATGATAGATGAACTATTGAGTGTATGATTTCCATTGTGATAGGATGTGTAGTCCCAAGTTATGGGTGCGTGAAGAATCTTTTTATGTCTCCTATTTGGAGTGAAGTAAATTTCATATTACAGTATGAGTTTAGACTCAGGAAGATTAAGTGATTGTGTAATGTGTATGGCAGTGGAAGGTATACAAAAAATATTACCTAAAGGTAAAGCTAGTGGGTAATTGGCTTATGAGGGGAATCTATTTGTCATACTAGTTAGATAAGTCTGGGAGCTGAGATCGCTTCTGTAAATGTATTATGACGAAATCGTTGAGTCAAGGAGACCACCTTGAGGGTCGAAAACATTAAAGAAAGAATATGTTCTTACTCGGTTGAATAGCCCAATAATGGAGGATTGAAAGGTATTTTCTATGTGTTATGATTCAAATAGGTGCAACGCATGTCCATGTATCAATTTTGATAATATAATACATGTAATATTGAGATTAATGTTGTTGATATACATTGTGATGCTTTGTCAAGTTGTGGACGTGTTGTTAGGATGGTTTTGGTGATTCTCTGGCAGGTGGATAAGCCCAATAACAAAGGAAACTCTGCCGAAACTTTTGAAAAATTTGGGACTTAGTAAAAAAAAATTGTCACCTAAAGAGTGGGCTTAACTGTTGTGTGAGTGAATGCAAAAATTGCAGAAGAGTTAAAATTTCTGATGATTCGTGTTTCCACAAGCTTATGAAGGAGTGAGTTTAATATCACCATGGTATTACGGCAGCAATAGAGTATATGTGTTGTGATCTATGGCTTCGAGCCAAGTTGGGGAGCTTGCTATTGGTTAGCGGATTGTAAGGTTATGTACTATGTTAGTTCCGATTTGATGCATGCTAGTGAATCAGTTCTGGTTGCGGAAATTAGGCCGAGAATGGAACGAGTGAAGGAAATTTTTTTACAAGATGTCATGAGCTCGGATGAGCAGGAGATAAGTTTTGATATTTACGGTAAGTTGGAATTGTCTTCAGCTTCACCTAAGATCGGTGTTTTGTAAAAAGGGTTTTGCGTCCCGGTTAATGACTCTTGATCGCTCTTCAGCGTTAGTGCGATCGATGGTTTGGAGGTACGCTCCAGATATTGTTGTGGTAGGTTGTGGGAGTGTGTCCCACGGGAAGATTATATAAGTGTGGCATGTGATCACTTGATTGATTAAAGATGTAAACCAAGTATGAAGTTTGTGATGGTGTCGTTAAATTAAAGATTCATGCCTGGAGGGCACTTGGCATATTGGGTTGTGAACTGGGGAGGATTACCCCGATTGTGATGGTTGTTCTTGTGTGTTATGAGAAAAATGGGAGTTATTATGGACCTTTGAAAGGTTATCAGACTAGTTCAGTGTGATCAGAATCAGCTTGCAGTCGGTGGATAGATTTAATGTGAATAATGGCTCTATATCAGGCCAGATGTGTGCATTTTAGTAATGCGGTCCTCATGGAGGAGTAGTTAGGTTGATGTTTCATTGTCAGATATTTCGCGTAGTGATACATTGCGCCGTGTGAGTTGTGAGATGACTTGAGAAATTAATATGTGTTGAGAATCTGTGTAGGAATGACGTTATATGAGCATCTTGGCTCTTGAAATTTAGATTGTACATCGTACCTCAGTTGTGCTTGAGTTTTGTAGCTTATAACGCTATATGTCCCTTAGAGATATTATTATGCACTTAGCATACTTACGACCGATACTCGGTATTTTGTTGTAATGAGCAAATTTGGCTTGATGTGCATCTCCTTATGTGAGATCTATGTGTGGATCGGGTGGCATGCCGCCATGGGTATGTTATCTGGATCGGGTTGCACGTCGCAACAGTGTGATGTTGAGTATAGTTTTCTATATGCTATTTTGTATGCCTTGCTTCCTGTTTTCTAAGGAAAGTCTGTATTAGTGTGTGAGATTGGTAATTCCTTCCAAAGTTTGTTTTCTTTTTGTACCGCGTTCGAATTGGTAGCTTATTGGCATATTGAGGCAACATATGCGACTTTTGATTATGTCTGGGGTGGCTTATTGCCTGAGTAGTTCGTACTGGGTGAGACGAGATCATTGAATTTGAGATTAGTGCAATCTGAGTATATGAAGTAAATTAAGGAGCTAAGACCATGATTTTGCTCAAAATGAGGTGATAGTTCTTGCTAGGAGTATAGAACCAATGAATCATTGTCTCGACAGTGGTCATGAATTTATGCATACCTCATCCGTCATGTCAATATTGTAAGAGTTAGAACAATACCTATGTACATCATGCAGAACATGAGATGTGTAGCGATTTTCTTCTAGGTGATTAGAGAAAAAAAGCTTCAGATGATTAGGGCGAATGATCTTCGGATGATTGGGGAAATAGTATTGCTAATTGAAAGTGACTTGACGAGAGTATATGTCTCATAAAAAGGTAATGTTATTAAACTAATGATATTTCGGTAGTATTGCGGCATGTTCTTGTTGGGTCCGCTGATGGTACTGATGAGCTTGAGGTACGGCTCTTTCGTTTGAGTCATTTTTCATGACTTGAGTATGTTCAGACCGTTTCTTATTGGTGCGAGTATTATGAAAGTTGTGGCTTAGGACTGTATTGAGGTGTCATATCACCAGAGTGGTGTGTTCGATTCGAGGTGATCATTGGGGTCATTGATGAATACGAACGTATTTGATTTCAGCATGTTTGATGGGTAAATATCGAGGTTCGATTTTAAAAAAATTGTTACTATAATTGCTAGAGGAGAAATGGCCTCATGAATGGTTGATCTGAGCAATGGTTATGATTTATTGCGTGTTTCAATTATCATTGGCAGTATATGAGAGTGTTGGAATGAGACATTGGCTAATAAGAGATTTCTATCGGTATTTGGTTGTTGTGGGCAGCTGCTGTGAATGGAAGTTATTGCTGCATTTGTTTGAGTTATTGGTATATCATACAATTGCACCTAAGGTTGCAGGCATGGTCTATTACAGCTGGTTCAAACTTATTCTGAATGTAGGTGTGAGGTTCTGATCTTGTGTATGATTCCGAAAAGGTGAAATGTGGCTCTATGATTTATGGGCTAGACTAGATTGTGTGATCTTAGTTACAACGCGTTATCGGACCCATGTGAGATAGGGTGACGTGGGATAATCCCTGGGTTTATGCTTGATAAGGTCATTCAGCTTTTGGTTGGCTTCTAGGACAACTCTGGGTACGCTCGAGGACGAGCGTTTGTTTAAGTTGGGGAGAATGTGACGACCCGACCCGTCGTCTCATGAGTTACTATCTCGTTCGTCCAATTTTCTGCTTCCTCATGTTTCATTATCGGTATTGGGTGCATTAGAATTTATTTGGAGCAATTTTGATAAGAAATGAGACATTTAGTCTCTTTTAAGAATGTTTAAGTTGAAAAAGTCAAACGAACGTTGACTTATGAGTTAGAGGGCTCGGATGTGAATTTCGACGGTTTGGTTAGTTCCGGGAAGTGATTTTTGACTTAGGAGCAGGACCGGAAGTAATTTTGGAGGTCCGGTGTTGAATTAGGCTTGAGTTGGCGAAGTTAGTATTTTGGCGAATTCCGGTTGATAGGTGAGATTTTGATCCGGGTGTCGAAATGAAATTCCGAGAGTTGCTGTGGCTTCATTGTTTCATTTGGGATATGTGTACAAAATTTCAGGTCATTCGGACATCGTTTGGTCGGGTTTTTGATCGAATGTGTGTTTTAGAAGTTTTAAAAGAACTTAGGCTTGAATTCTATATAATTTGATGATATTGGCGTTAGTTGAGGTGTTTTGACGATTGGAGCAAGTTTGGATAATGTTTTAAGACATGCTGGTGCTTTTAGTTGAGGTCTCGGGGGCCTCGGGTGTATTTCGGAAGGTTAACGGATCGATTTAGGCACGAAAAAAATAAAGCTGCTGCATTTTTTTACAACACTATGAACAGTAGTTATGAACAGTACCCATGAACAGTGCCCCGTAACAGTATCCGTGAATGGTGTCGTGAACAGTACCCCGTAACAGTATCCGTGAATAGTGTCGTGAACAGTACCCCGTAACAGTATCCGTGAATAGTGTCGTGAACAGTACCCCGTAACAGTCCCGTGAATAGTGTCGTAATTGAAGGGACTTTCAATTTAGATCGATTGGAGGTAAGTTTTATGAGTTAAATACATGATTTTATTGAAGAATCATCCTAGAAATCCATGAAAATATAGCCAAATTATAAGAAATTAGGGCTTGAGATTGAAATTTTAAATTTGGGATTAGAGGGGTCAAATGGACTCCGATTCTTGTGAATTTGGTATGTATAGACTCGTGGCGAGATAAGGAACATTTTGAGGTAAAAATTTCTAGATTTCAAGACGTGGACCCGGGGCTCGGGTTTTGCAAATTTCGTGATTTTTGATATTTTTCGAGTCTTTTCGATTGGGTTATATTCCCTTAGCCTATTGTGATGTATTCGTTGTGGTTTTGGCCAGATTCGACGCGCGAGGAGGTCGATACGAAAGGAAAGGGCATCGCGGAGTAGTATTTGGCCGGCTAGAGGTGAGTAATAGATGTAAATGATGTCCTGAGGGTTTGAAACCCCGAAATTTCACATCGTAACGCTATATTGAGGTGACTTGCACGCCGGATAACGGGCGTGGGGTAGAGCACCGTTGGGGATTGTGACTTGGTCCGTCCCGAGAGATATTTTACTACATTTTTGGTTGAGACGTATACTTTATTATTGTGAATTGGGCTTGTTGCCATGCTTGGGGCCTTGTGCCGACCTGTAGAACCCTTAGGGGATTTTTGACTGGTTTTCCTCACTTATTTTGTTAAAGAATTTATATCCTCAGTCATGTTTCCAATTGTAGGCTTCTTGCCAATTATTTGAATCCTTCAGGGATTGATATCACTGCTTTCGCATATTTTGCATATCATTTGACCTCAGTCCAAGGTTTTAAATACTGTTTTGCAAACTCAGCCATCTTTCTAAGATTTGAAAACTTAAATGATATTTCTAAATGATATTTCGGGCTGAGAACTACTGTTTTACAAATGCCCAAGGGGCTTATGATGATTTCTGGACTGAGCATGGATCGGGCTGCGCGCCGCAGCAGTGACTTAAAACAGTGGTAACAATGGCACTGTGTGATGTGACTTGAAACATTATGGGTGGCTCGGGCTGCGCGCCGCAGCAGGAACTTGAAACAATGGTAACAATGGCACTATATGATGTAAATGGGTCAGGTAACAATGACTGGCCAGGATTTGATTGATGCCACGAGATGGCTTGATATTTCGCTTGGGCTGTAGGAGCCCCTCCGGAGTCTGTACACACCCCCAGTGAGCGTCGTCGATGATAAATAAAATGGATGGCTCGGGCTGCACGCTGTAGTGGGTACTAGAGAGTACCATCATATGCATTGCACTCATGCATAGAGTGTACCATCATGTGCATTGCATTGCACTCATGCATTTATTCCTTATCTGCATTATCTGCCATAACAATTATGTGCTCTTATTTCATTGACTGGTTGCTTCATACTGTTCTGAGCCTGAGGGGCTGATACTGTTCTGAGATACTGAGCCCGAGGGGCAGATTTTTACTTATTATTTTGATACTGAGCCCGAGGGGCAGATTTCTAATTATTATTTTGATACTGAGCCCGAGCGGCAGATTTCTACTTGTTATTTTAACACTGAGCCCGAGGGGCAGATTTTTACTTGTTATTTTAATACTGAGCCCGAGGGGCATATTTCTACTTGTTATTTTAATACTGAGCCCGAGGGGCATATTTCTACTTGTTGTGTTGATATTGAGCCCGAGGGACAGATTTCTACTTGTCATTTTACTGCTAAATTACCTATTTTACTGGTTTAAAAGAAATTTCACATGATATTTCACTAAAATGTTATTTTAAATGATTTCACTGCTTTTGTATATAATGTTGTGTGACTTAACGTGTTTTCTTACCTTCAGTCATTATTTATATTTATTACTCACTGAGTTGGAGTACTCACTTTACTCCCTGCACCTCGCGTGCAGTTGCAGGTATTTATTCACCCGGTAGCTGGTATTGGCTGCGTGAAAGCAACATTGTAGAGGTTTTAGCGAGGTGACTGCTAGCGTTCGCAGCACCACTGTCTCTCTATGTTATTCATTATTCTTGTTCAGTGTATTTCTAGACCGTAATGTGGAAATTTCATTCTTATAGATGCTCGTGACTTGTGACACCCCAGTTAGGGCTGAGTTAGGTTGGATTTCCGTATTTTATCTATACTTTTCGCTATTGGATATTATTAAACCATGTTTATACTATAATTGTGTTAATTAATTGTCTTAAAAGGATGAATTGGGTTGAATGGCTGGCCTTGTCTTCATGAGAGGCGCCATCACGACCAGGTTCGGGAATTGGGTCGTGACAGATTTCATTCCTGGAGAGTTTTTGCCCTTTCCCGAGAAATGGAGTTTCACACGTGAGTGTCAGACCTTTATTTTTCTCGCTTTTTCTAGAGGCGGACTTCTTAACGACATTTTTCTGCATATATATTTTTTGTAGCGACTCCTTAATTGCCGAACGAGGTTCCAGATTTGGCCGAGTGGTCCCATAAGATGGTCGTCTGTTCGACCTATGATAAGCGCAGGTGGCGAGACCTGTCTAAGGGGAGATGGGAGGCAAAGCATCATGTAGGCGTGTGGTGGCTTATTTCCCCTGAATGGTACTTTTCTTTTTAGCGTGCTAACTTAGCTGCCGCAGGTATTGGAGATTTTTCCTAGATGAGGCCATGTCCTCTGGGGGAGGAGGAGAGACTGCCGACCTCGGGGTCAAGGGATGATGATAAACGAAAAGAAACTCCATGGCGTGAGGAGGCTCGCAGTGGGGCGAGTCCTTCTCGGCGGATCAAGAGAGGCGATTCGACCAATCATTCTATTTCAAGGGCTTACATTCTCGAAAGAACATTCTCTGTCTCTGCTGAAGGCGCTTCAAAGAGTGAGGAGCACGTGGTGCCTTCTTCTCCTCCTGCCAAAGGCACTTCGGGGAATACTATGCCATCGGACATTGGCTCGGCTTTTGGTAAGGCTCAGCGGCTCAGCTTTATGGTAAGTTTGGTAGCCGGCATAGGACTATTTCGGTTTCACACTCTTCCTTTCTCATTGAATTTTCTTTCGTAGGCCTTTGACAGGCTCAAATCTGAGCTACTTCGCTATAAGGCTCGGTTGCGGAGAACTTCAGATAGAGAGAAATCCCTTAAGCTTCTTCGTGTGAAAAAGGAAAGCGAGTTGGTATCCCTGCGATGTGAGGTGGATCAAAGCCGGAGCTGCGAGAGCTGCCTCGAGAGACAGTTATCTTGTATTTCATGTTGACATATGCTCCTTCTTTCATTTTCAGAGGTTTCACGTTTTGATTTTCAGGGGCGAAGTTGGTAGGGTCAAACGCGAGGTCGACGAGCTGCAAGCCCATGTAGATGCCCAAGTTGCGGCCAAGGAGAGTGCTTTGGCTAAAGTTTCCACCCTGGAGATGCAAATTCGAACCGCTCATGCAAGTGATTCTGCACGGGCGAACATGATCGCAAGGCTCGAGTCTGAGCTTTTTAAGGCGAAGGCCGAGGTGGTGAATTCCAGGGCCGAGGCTGTGATGAGCAACACTAGGATGGATTAGAGAGCGATGACCTATTTGAAGAGTGATGCCACTGCTAGATCCGAGCTACGGAGAACTCTCAGTCGTGCGAGCAGCAGTAAAGAGTACGCAAAGTGCAAATCTCGGATGGAAACTCTCGAGGAAGTTCACGCCAGGGGTTTCGATCTTTTGGAGGAGATCGAGCAAGCCAAGGCGGAGGAGTATGATGCCAAGTTCCTTCTGTTTGATGTCGAAGATGGCAAGGACGGGGACGTCGGGCCATAGTTCCTAAGGGGGACATCTATTTTCTTTCTTTGTCTTTGTATATAGTGCTTTCATAGTACACTGTAAATGGAGCTTGTATTTTATTACATGTATGTACAAGGGGGGAAACCCCGCGATTTTTTTATCTTCCGGGTTCCTCTTTGCCAAGATTCCGGCTATATCAATCGACCTTTGAGTTGGTATGAATCCTTAGATTCGTGATACGGACTTGGGGCTCATTGGGCTGGCACGTAGGCTCTTACACACTTGGTCGATGTGACATTTTATGTGGGCTGGCGATAATGGCTCTTATGCATCTGGCCGATGCGGCCTTTTTTAGTGTGCTGCCCTGAGGCTCAGTAGGCTGGCGACAATGGCTCTTACGCTTTGCCCTTAGGCGTATTTAGTTAACTATTTTTGGTTCTATCTCCGAATCGGGTTACGACTCGAGCTCATTTGACCCTCAAGTCTTGTATTTGTGCGGGCTGGACAATGGCTCTTACGCTTTAGGTCGATGCGACCTTTTATGTGTGTGGCCCTGAGGCTCATTAGGCTGGTGACAATGGCTCTTACGCTTTTGACCTTAGGCATATTTGGTTAACTGTTTTGGGTCCTCCGAATCAAGTTACAATCCGAGCTCATTTTGACCCTCAAGTTTTCAGATATCAGGCTGGCGATAGTAGCTCTTACGCTTTTGGTCGATGCGACCTTTTGTATATGGCCCTGAGGCTCATTAGGCTGGCGACAATGGCTCTTATGCGCTTGGTCGATGCGACTATTTATGTAGTCTTTATTTTTTCCTCGATAAGGATAGTTAGTGTTTGCCTGACTTTTCGACGGCTTAATAAAAAACCTCGATTGTGAGTCGTTATATTGCGATGATCGAGCACTTCGGGAGGTTTGGCTCGAAGGCTGAATATCTCAAAGCCGATGTTTAGGAGCTGACGTGGTCGAGTTGCGTTAGTTTGGCTGGTACAGCCGTGTGACCCGAGTCACTAGTGTTTGGCCGGAGCCTTTGAGTCCCGAGTGAAGTAGTTTCGACATTTATATCAAGGGTATGCCTTTTTAGGGGTCTTACAAGTTCGATATATAGCCGAAACTTTGGGATTGGATTTATGCCTTTAGTAAGGTCTTACAAGTTTTACATGCCATTGAGGTCTTACAATTTTGGATTATTGGTACAAGTATTGTTCATGCCTTACTTGAGGTCTCACAGATATAGTTGCTAACTTATGTAGGTATTACGAGACCGAGTCTTCTCGCTCGAGGTCTTATGGCCTCGGGTTTTGATAAGTCGATGGAGATGGCACTTGACAGCAGTCCCCGAGTTGTCGATGGTTTCTTGACTCGGGAGCCATTATTTGCAAACTTTGTATTGCCTCGTCGAAGGCTTACAATTTTGGAGATCCCGACCCTGAGGTCGTGTGCTTTTTTAGATTGTTACGCCAGTCCCTGAGTATTCGGGGTACTTTCGGCATTGGAAATGTTTCGTTATTTTCATGTTGCCTCATCTGAGGGCTTATGATTTTGGAGTCCCAACCCGGAGGTCATTCAGGTGTTGAATTATTGACGGCAGTCCCCGAGTGTTTGGGATGTTTTTGGCAGAGAAGTAGTTTTTGCGGAGGTGTCGGGCTTCTTTTGGTGTGCGAGATGCTTTGATAAAAGAAATTCTTGAATTGCTTGGTAAAAGTGTACATGTTTTTGCTGTTAGGGGCACGGCTATACAGGCACTATTCATTTGACCGTTTGGCCCGGTACATCATTTTCCTATTGGGACCCTATTGTTCGAGGTTGATTACAAAAGAAGCCTTGAACACTTGTTGGATCTTCCTAAGGTACCATATGGATGTCGCCTCGTTAAAAACCTTGCCGGTAAAACCCTTCTTGGGATAAAACCCGGTCGAAGGAAAAGAGTGCAACGGATGCTTTAAAACCTTAAGGTCTTTGAGCTGGGTCAGCGCTTTGACTGCTTCAGTCGGGCACCTGCATAAGGGTCAGCATGAAATAAAATATAAAATAAAAAGGAGATGGCTATACCTTAGTGGAGATGGCGCTTTCGAACCTTGGCATTCGTTTGGAGGATGCGGTATGGTTCCTTATTGGGATACAACCGAGGGTGTGTTTCTCGGCTGCTGTTTTTTCATCGATTTATCTCTTAGTCCCTCTACTGGAGGGGAATTTGGTGTTTCAGCTAGTGGCGGCCGTCTCAAAAAATCGTGTGGATAACGTGTTGCGGCTCGTCTGCTTTGTTCTTTTTGGTTGTTTCCCTTTCTCGAAATTGGTTTTTGGCTCGGTCGTTGAGGAATTCCCGAAGATGGCCATTGTCAAGTAATCAGGCCATTTCCTCCGAGAGTTGCCGGCAATCTTCGGTCCTGTGTCCGTGCGTGTTGTGAAACTCACATACTAGATTATAGTTCCTTGTGAAGCATTCGATTGTACAGGTCTGGGCCATCTAGCAACTCTGATTTTGCTGATGGCGAACACGATGTCTGACACTCGACGTTGAAGTTTTACTTTGATAAGTGGGGAGCCTCTATTGGCCCCGTGTTCCTATCGCATCTGGCTCTGTTGATAAGTCCCCGAGGATTCTGTCCTCGATCTATCCTTCAATCGTTGCGAGGTGGGCTGCGCCTCGGGGCGTTCCTTCTATCTTCGGTATATGGTTGATATCTTTCTTTGTTTAGCTTTGGCTCCTTCGCCAAGAACCTGCTTGGCTATACAGAGCCCGAGGGGGCTCCTAGCTGGTCATTTTCAACCCTGATTTTTGACTGGTATCGGTTATGGACGTCCGACCAGGTCACGGCGGGATATTCGACCAGATTCTCTTTCAGCTGCCTCGAAACAACCAAGCTCCGCTCATTCAGACATTGAGTGAAAACATGCACAGCCTAGTCGTCAAAGACCGGTGGTAGTTCCATTCGTTCTGTTTGAAAGCGCGATATGAATTCTCGCATCTACTTTGATGGCTCCGGCATGTGCTTTTATGAAGGAGTCTGCCAGCATGGCAAATAAGTCTATGGAGTTGGGAGCTAGGTTGTGATACCACATCATGGCCCCCTTTGAGAGTGTTTCCCTGAACTTCTTTAGTAAGACGGACTCGATCTCGTCGTCCTTTATATCGTTGCCTTCACTGCACAAGTGTAGGCAGTAACGTGTTCATTGGGGTCTGAGGTCCCGTTGTACTTTGGGAGTTCTGGCATTATGAACTTCTTTGGAATGGGTTTTGGGGCCTCTTCCTCCGGGAACGGACTTTGTATGAACTTCTTCGAATCCACACTTTTCAGGACTGGGGGTGCGCCCGAAATTTGGTCGACCCTGGAGTTGTAGGTCTCGACCTTCATATCATTGGCCTCTATCATTTTCTCACCCGATTTGATCCTTTTGGTGAGGTCCTCGAGCATTTTTACGATGGTAGGGTCAGCTATCGACTTGTTATTGCTCGATCTCTCTGGTACCTATTCGGCTGGGGGAGCTGTCCCCGGTGCTACCGGGCTAGGAGTTTTCTGGTGACTTTGCAACTGGGCAATAGCTACCTGTTGTGCCTGCAACATTTCGAAGATAACATGAAGGCTAACCTCACGCTCTTCCCTGGTCGGGGTTTTCTGAGCTTCTTGTGGATCTCCCTGACGTACGCTCCTATCAGTATGCGAGCTTATATCAACCTATTGGGCGTCGCATGAGACTGCGTCTACGGGGATTGGTTCTGGCGCATTCCCAGGGTTTTGTGGTGGCACACCAACACTTGGAACGTCCACACCGTTTTCTCCGTGGTCCTCAAGATTGTTGTTTTCGTCTCCATTTACTGAGTTAGACATTTTGACCTGAAATTGAAGATCTTGAACAAGAAAAAGCGTGAAAGATAACTTGCGTTGTGTGACAGCAAGAAAATAATCACTATTATTTTTATCCCCACGGTGGGTGCCAAACTATTTACCGTGAAAATTATAATAACAATTAAATTTGTTGATGGGACTCTAAAAATACGTGATCTTTTTTATGCTAGTTTGTTAAGCAGATGATGCTACGTGTGAAGTTTAGAAACGAGATAAGAGTTAAGGATAGAGTGAAAATCAAACCGTTATGCCAATTATCGGGGCCTCGAGCTTGTCGATTCGGGGCCTCGAGGTCGATCCCGGAGCTCGACTGTGAGCTATCGAAGGCAGTTGCTATGTGACTAACAGTTATAAGAAAATTAATGGAGGCTCTTTATGGCCAATGATAAGCAATAAATGATGAACAAATATGAAGATAATAAATGAAAGCAATAATATCAAGAGAATATGTTAGAGAGCAAATAGGATGTTCTTGTATATTGCATGTAGAATAATTGATGCAACATAGCTTACAAAGTGGAAAGGATCCTCTTTATATAGGAGGGGAATCCCAACATAGTACAAAATACATTAATGACAAAGAAGTGGAGATGGGACAGCTAGAAGACATCCTGATTATGGGCTAGGGTAATCCTGTCAGTCATAGCTATGTGCCTTGGGAACTCCCCATTTCTACCGTGGCCGGGGCCAACGTTGTCCCGAGGTCGGGCGTCGGCGGACCTCGAGGGAGGAGACTCGATCATAACCTTGTAGCCTCGAGATTTTGAGATGGTCTTCTGAGGTGTCTCGACGTCGAGAAATCGGGCTCTCCGATTTCACCGTATACATGACCGTTCTTTTATCTATTCTTTCAATAATCATGTTATGTTAAACCATGATTCTCAACCTAAAATGATGAAAGCACTTGATTTTTGAAGATCTACCATTAAAAGAGAAATATCAAAATTTTAATTTGGAATTCATAAGATTAAAATATTGGTGAAATTACAGGTAATTACAGTTGAAACATAAGATGAAGAAAAATAAATAAATATTTTTCAGGCTGAGGCGCGGATAGCTCGCTTTCTTTAAGAAGATTCAAGCCAACTACGGTAATCTTTTCAGTCCAGCATTAATACTCTTGACTTGTCCCCTCAAGGACACAACAACATGACAATGTCATATGACTCGAATAAACTCTGGATAAGTTGTTGAGTTTAGAACTTCATTAAAATGAATACCTTCCTTCAACAAAATAAATTTTTTTGTAGAGAATAAGTTGGAGACTTAGATTTTCTCCTTCTCTTAACTCTCTTTTTTCACTACACCTATTTCACTTTTTTCATGCACACTACAATATTTTTCCATTCCAATGTGTAGAATTTCTTCCATGAAATAAATAAATTATGGTATAATAAAGTTATAAAATATGGTTGTGGTTATAAAAATTTAACCTTTAGTGATGGTTAATTAAAGGTAGATCATGTCATTAGTGGTTCCATGAGTTACACCAAAATAATGACCACTTTCTTGCTAATTTATAACCACTATCTCACAAGAAATAATGCACTTTAATATTAAAATGTACTAACACCAACATTCCTCCACTCATTTTAATATCAAAATAATAGAGTTTACAAATTGAAGGGGGACTATTATGCATAATGAATGTGTGCTCTACATTGAGCCTCCACTTAGTAAAATAATAATCTCTACTCCAGAGTCAGTAGTGGTCTCAGACTTGAACTATGATTACGTTAGGGAAATAAATTATCACTGCTTACACATAATAATCAAGGTATTGACATGAGCTTCATTAGCCAGCACATGACGGCCTTGTGCTATCCCGGTTTTCATGAGTATTTTTTAGAATAAGCTCAATTCTCATAGGACGCATCCTGCTTCCACACTCACATAGGTGAAATCTGTAAAAGGTACCCCTGTAGCTCTAACATCTCACTCGTACGAACTACAGATTTTCATTAAGAGTTAATAAAACTCAAACTCACAAATCATTACAGGATAAATGCATTCACACCATAGGGATGAAACAATAATAAATACAATATGAATTTCAAACCAAGTCATCATATGATTTGTTCTTCCTATTGAACCTGATTATAGGATCTCTGGTCCCCAGATTGGGTTTTCTCATATATGACTTATGAGTTTATGGGCTTCAATCACATGCCTCTCGATGTACTCCAGACCTTTTCACTTTCTAAGGTCTTAGTTAGTGGATCTACAAGATTATCACAATATTTAATATAATCAATATTAATGGTACCTCTTGTCAAACGTAATCTCACAGTACTGCATTTTCTCCTATATATCTAGATTTACTATTGTAATAACAATTTTGTACTCTACCAATAGTAACGGTGCTATCACAATGAATTAAAATAGGAGAAATTGGGTTTTCAAAATAAGGAATTTAAAATAATAAATCTCTCAGTCAATTCATTTCCTCACTAGCTGAAATTAAAGCAATTAGTTCAGCCTCCATGGTAGAGTTAATAATTATTGTTTGTTTTTTTTGATATCCAACAAATAGCACCACCTCTCATAGAAAATTTAACTTGTAGTAGGATAGGAATCACCAGATAAAGTGTTCCAATTTCATCAGAAAAGTCTTCGAGTACAGCAAGATATTTTTTATAAACAAGACATAAATTTTTGTATCAAGCAATTACCTCATAACTTTTGTTACGGCATGTACGAATATCCATTACCTGACTTGCTTGTAAACCTCCTGAGTACTCTTACTGCGCATGCAATATCATGTCAAGTGCAATTAGTCACATATTCTCAAGCTTACAATTAAGCTAGCATATTCCTTTTGATTTATCACATAACTATCACTTTGTACAGAAAATAAATGAGCATTTAAATTAAAAGGAGTTACAACATGCTTGCAATCAATAAAATTATATTTTTCAGAATTTTTTCAACATAATGTGACTAATCAAGGAAACTTGCATCACATGTTTTAAAAATTCTTCAGTTCAAGAATAAAATTTGCCTCACCCAAATCTCTCATGTCAAAAAGGCTAGTAGGCATACTACTAGTTTCTCCAATGACATCCATGTTAGCATCAAAAATTAATAAATTATCAAAATAGAGGCAAATAATAACATGTGAATTATTCCAAAACTTATTATAGATGCACTTATCTCATTTTTTGATTTAATCAACGTGCATGAATATTCAAACTTTTCATGCAAGAATTTTTTTTATTGCTTTTACCCCCACTATTTTTAGTGTTATTAAAATTATTTTTCATAAAAAAATATATTACATATTCATGAAAAATCTATGGTAAAAAGTTTATACCTTTCATCCACTTGAGTTAAGCAAGTCGAAAAATACTTTACTCTTACATCTCTTAAAGAGGGTGAACTTTTACTTTGATATTCGTTATTTTTTCAACTGCATAAAAAATTGAATTTCCTTAAAATTGTTGTTGAAATTACAAGTAATTACAGTTGAAAAATAAGATGAAGAAAAATAAATAAATATTCTTCAGGCTGAGGCGCGAATATCTCGCTCTCTTTAAGGAGATTCAAGCCCACTGCGGTAGCATCTTCACCGGTCCAGCAATAATACTTTTGACTAGTCCCCTCCAGGATACAACAACCCAACAACGTCTTATGACTCGAACAAATTTTGGATAAGTTGTTGAGTCCAAAGCTCCACCAAAATGAACACCTTCCTTCAATAAAATAATTTTTTTTTGGTAGAGAAAAATTGGAGACTTAGATTTTATCCTTCTCTTAACTCTCTTTTTTCACTACACCAATATCACTTTTTTCATGCACAAAATATTTTTCCATTCCAAACATAAGGAAGAAACACCACTGTTTATAGGTGTAGAATTTCTTCCATGAAATACATAACAAAGTAGTGGCATAATAAGGTTATAAAACATAGTTGATGGTTACAAAATTTAACTTTTAGTAGTGGGTAACTAGGGGTAGATCATGACATTAGTCTTTCATGAGTTACCCCAAAGTAATGACTACTTTCTTGCTAATTTATAACCACTATCTCACAAGAAATAATTTATTTTAATATTAAAATATATTAACACCAACATAAAGTCCTCGCGTTAAAAAGCTCTGCAGTCCAGCTTTAGGCCAAGAAATCATAATCTTAGAATTCTGATGCAACGAGCCTTTCGCCAACATATTTTTATTTCTTCAGTTTAGTCATTCCATATTCGAAACTCATTAGGCTGATTACTCGGGGTTAGTGCATGCGCAACTTGGGGGGGGGGAGGGGAGGGGGATAAAGTATATCCTACCAGAACGTTTAAGGTCTAGACCGAGACATCTAATTAAGAATTGAGAGATTTCAATTATAACGTCACACTTGTTGGTGGTCCGCACCTTAATTATCAAAATGTTCTCAATTTTTAAGACTCAACCCAAGACCTTTAGTTACAGCTGATGAATTTCAACCATCTCACCACATTCCTTAATAGTTTTTAGGCCAACTTGCTGACCTCTTATATTATTGTTGTTCATATGGAAAACGCTTATTGTCTCAATCAAGGTTGAAGCTATTGACCATCTCCTGACTCCAGCTTTTACCTTCATGCTTGTATGATTGATAATGATGGTTAGTTTATGTGAAAGTACACCAAATAGGTGCGGCTTCAGGCCAACCTTATCCGCAGAAATTGAATCTTAGCAAACCATATCTTCTGTGAGATCATTTACTGCATTTTCCCGTATTGTAGAAGCTGTTAAAAATAGAAATAAACTTGTTTCCATTTGTTCACATTTATTTAGATTTGTTTACATTAATTTAATATTTTCATACGTATAGTTAGAAAAGAGTGAGGTGTGGGCATGTGTGAATTTGTGTGAACTAGTGTAGGCATGTATGGACTAGTGTGTACATGTGTGGACTTAATTAATATGTACACATGAAGTTTAGGCTAGATACATGTAGGAGTTCTACTATAAATACCCATGTATCCTAGCCATTTGGTGCAAGTGAAGTTGAATAGAAATCATCCTTTCCTCCACCTCTCTAATAGTGAATTTTGAGTGTTTGTTTAGTTGTCTTGCTCTCCCAAAAATTTCTAACATTTGGTATCAGAGTCGGTGTATTGAGAGAAAACCAAACTTGGAGAAAAGATGACAAATACTAATGGAACACCATTCCAAGTTCTTATGCTCACAAAAGAGAACTATGGGAATTGGTGTATTCGAATGAAGCCGTTGCTTGGTACCTATGATGTTTGGGAACCGGTAGAGTCTGGAGTTGATGAAGCGGAAGATGCCGCAGCCACAAATAAAAAAGATCAAAAGGCACTCACTCTCATCCATCAAGGTTTGGATGACAAGATGTTCGAGAAGGTTACAAATGCGACAACCTCCAAGCAAGCATGAGACATTCTTCAAACTTCCTTTAAAGGTTTGGACAAAGTGAAAAAGGTTCGTCTCCAGACCTTAAAAGGAGAGTTTGAATCATTGCATATGAAAGAAAATGAATCTGCTTCAGATTACATTTCAAGAGTTTTGGCTATTGTCAATCAAAAGAAAAGATATGGTGAAGAGTTGAAGGATGATAGGGTCGTTGCAAAAATACTACAATCCCTAGATTCAAAATTTGATTATATTGTTGTTGATATTGAAGATTCCAAAGACTTGGACACCATGATCATAGATGAACTTTCGATTTCTTTGCAATCCCATGAAGAAAAATTGAAGAAACCGAAAGAATAATCGGTTGAAAAGGCGTTGCAAGCAAAACTTTCCTTCAAGGAGAAAGATGAAAGGCGTGGTTCGCAGTAAAGAGGTCGTGGAAATGGAAGAGATCGTGGTAGAGGAGAAAGAGGTGGTAGTCAACCACCAAATAGAGACAATAAAATCCAAGACTATAGTCAAAGAAGAGGTCGTGGAAGAGGAAAAGGATGGAGACAAAATCAAGGAAAGTATGACAAATCAAATGTTGAATGTTATACTTGTCATAAATTTGGACATTTTTCCTTCAGAGGAGAAAAACAACTTTGTGGAGAGCAAAAATGAAGATGAAGATGTCACTCTACTTCTTGCATGCAAAGGAGAAGAAAGTATGGAAAAGAACAAATGGTACCTTGACTCCGTTGTAAGTAGTCATATTTGTGGAAAGAAAAATTTATTTGTGGAGCTTAAGGAGTTGAATGGTGGCTCAATCACTTTTGGAAACTCTTCACGAGTTCAAATCAAAGGAAAAGCTACAATTTTAATTCGCTTAAAAGATGGAAGTCATCAATTAATCTCCAATATTTTGTATGTGTCGGAGCTAAAAAGTAATATTTTAAGTTTGGGACAACTTTTGGAGAAAAAATTATGACATTCATTTGAAAGACAAAAAGTTGTATATGAGAGATGAAAAGGGAAGATTGTTATCCAAAGTACCTATGGCTAATAATAAAATGTTCATCTTATATCTTCAAAATGATGTTCTGAGGTGCTTACTTTCATCTTCCAAAGATTCATCTTGGCTTTGGCATATGAGATTTGGTCACTTTAATTTTGATAGCCTATGGTTGATGAATAAGGAAAGCATGGTGAATGGATTGCCAACAATTGATCATTCCAACCAACTTTGTGAAGGATGTCTCTTTGGAAAGCAAGCAAGGAAAAGCTTTCCTAAAGAGTCTTTAACAAGAGCAATATGCCCTCTCGAGTTAATTCACATGGATGTGTGCGGACCTATCAAGCTATATTCAATTGGTAAAAGTAATTATTTTTTACTTTTCATGATGATTTTTCTCGAAAAACTTGGATTTATTTTTTGAAGGCAAAATCGGAGGTGTTTGAAACCTTCAAAAAGTTTAAGAGCATGGTGGAGATGAAAAGTGGCTATCAAATTAAGTCACTTAGGCCCGATAATGGTGGAGAATTTACTTCAAATGAATTCAAGATTTTATGTGAGAAAAATAGAATTCGTCAGTACTTGACAGTTCTGAGATCACCACAACAAAATGGCATCGTGGAGATAAAGAATCGAACTATTCTCAACATGGCGAGGAGTATGTTGAAGAACAAAAATATGCCAAAAGAGTTCTGGGCTGAAGCTGTTGCTTGTGCGATGTACTTATCAAATCGGTGTCACACCAAAAGTGTTCGTGGAAAAACACCAGAAGAGGCATGGAGCGGTTTCAAGCCAAAAGTTGCTCATTTGCGAGTTTTTGGGAGCATCGCATATGCACATGTGTCAGATGAGAAGAGGTCTAATCTTAATGACAAAAGTGAGAGGTATGTCTTCATTGGCTATGATCAAAGTTCTAAAGGTTATAAATTGTATAACCCCAAAAATGGCAAGGTCACCATAAGTAGAGATGTTGAGTTTGATGAAGATAATGCTTGGGAGTGGAAATCTAAAGAGCAAGAATACTCTTTAGCACCTTCTTTGAAGATGATGAAGAAGAAGATGGGGAGAAGGCTATCACACCACCTTCAACACCTCCGCCACAAGATCAAGAAGTTGGGGAATCAAGCTCAAGTTCAAGTAAAGCACCTCACAAGAGTAGAAGTCTCTCTGACTTGTATGAAAACACGGAAGTGGTAATAAATGACCAGTATGATTTTACTCATTTTTGTTTGCTGGTGGACAATAAGCCTCTAAGCTTTGAAGATGATTGCCAAAATTCCAAATGGAGGGATGCAATGGATGAAGAAATCAAAGCTATAAAAAAGAATGATACATGGGAGTTGGTCACACTTCCAAAAGGCAAAAGCACTATTGGAGTCAAATGAGTGTACAAGCTAAAGAAGAATTCCAATGGAGAAATAGAAAGGTATAAAGCAAGATTGGTAGCTAAAGGCTACAAACAAAAGGCCGGTATTGGCTATGATGAAGTATTTGCGCCGGTTTCTCATTTGGAAACAATTTGCTTTGTCATTGCTTTGGCGACACAAAATCAATGCAAAATCCATCAAATTGTGAAGTCGACTTTTTTGAATGACGTATTGGAGGAAGAGGTCTATATTGATCAACCTTCGGGATATAAGATTGAAGGACAAGAAGATAAAGTCTTGAAATTAAAGAAGGCTTTATATGGGTTGAAGCAAGCCCCGCGAGCTTGGAATAGTAGAATTGACAAATATTTCTAAGCAAATGGTTTTTCTAAGTGTCCACATGAACATGCCCTCTATGTAAAGATTGCTAAAAATGGTGACATCTTACTTGTTTGCTTGTATGTAGATGACTTGATATTTATAGGAAATAATCCAAAGATGTTTGAAGAATTCAAGAAAGCAATGGCTAGAGAATTTGAGATGACGGACATTGGCCTAATATCCTACTATCTTGGAATTCAAGTAGCACAGAGGAAGGATGTCATTTTTATTTCTCAAGGAGAGTATGCAAAGGAAATTCTCAAGAAATTTGAGATGGAGAATTGCAATCCCATAAGCACTGTCGTTGAATGTGGAGTTAAAATATCCAAGCATGGAGATGGAGATAGAGTCAATCCCACATTTTCAAGAGTCTTATTGTAAGCTTAAGGTATTTGTCATGTATAAGGCCGGATATTCTTTTTGGAGTTGGACTCCTGAGTCGCTTTATGAAAACTCCTACTACCTCGCACTTAAAGGTAGCCAAAAGAATACTTCAGTACATCAAAGGTACGCTTGAGTATGGAATTCTTTATTCATCTTCTAAAGAATCCTAGTTCGTGGGATATTGTGATAGTGACTGGGCTGGTGATATTGATGATCGGAAAAGTACTACTGGGTTTATTTTCTTTCTTGGAAATTCCACATTTACATGAAATTCTAAGAAGCAACCAATTGTGACTTTGTCAACTTGTTAAGCGGAATATGTAGCAGCTTGTTCGTGTGTTTGCCATGCAATTTGGCGAAGGAGCTGTCACACCTCCTTTTTACATACCTCGAGGGGGTATAAAGGAGTTTTTCTAATTCAAGTGACATTATTCGAAATGGGATTATTTATTTGATTTTCAGAGTCGCCACTTGGGATAATTATTGGTGCTCCAAGTCACCGGTTTATTTTAAATCCCAAATCGAGGAAATTCAACTTTCCTTTTGAAGTCTGCGAACCAGAAATTCTAAGTAAGGAATTCTGTTAACCCGGGAGACGGTGTTAGGTATTCCTGGGTTCCGTGGTTCTAGCACGGTCGCTTAAACTATTAAAATTGACATATTATCTGATTTTAGTACATGTTTTAGCCTATGGTATATTTTAATATTTATTAACCGCTATTAATTAATTTTAAAGAAGATTTAACGTCGTCTAAAATGTGTCTTTGGACCGCGTCACATGAAATGCACCCGCAATCCGAAATACATTTTATTCGACGTTACTAAGATTTGGATTTGGGTCACATGAAATGTGCACCCGAATTTAGGAAGGTAATATTATTGAAATAATGCTCCTAAAGCAACTGCGCGTTGTTAACTTTGCGAGGGCCATGGAAATTTGCTAAATGGCACGCCTCGAATTCTAAGGATTTTTAAAAGATATAATTAAGTGAGGGCCACGCGTTTGAGATTTTATTTGGCGCGGCGCACCTCAATTCCATTTTAAAAAGGTATTCAAACTAAAGTTTGGAGGGCCATAGACTATTTGTGTTATTAATATGGCTCACCTCCACTGACTACAATAATTAAATACGACTTAAAGGAATTGCAACTATTCCTAAATTGACGCCCTAATTCAGATTTTTTAAATCGAGAGGCTGCCCAAACGCAATGGACTTCCTTTCGACTTACAATGATTTCAATACTCAAGCCCAAAAAGAGCCCAAATATTGGCGAGCACAGGCTGCAGGCGGAGAACTCGAAATCGAGCCCCAATGGAGACAAATAGGTGTGCAAACCAAAGAGACGTGCCTATTGTGTTATTCATCACTTGACAAAAGCAAACCATTTAATACTACACCTTGCTATCAATTCCCAATTATACTCTAGGCACTGTTACCATCACCTTAAAACAAAATTGTACAATCATCAATGTAACATGCCAAATATTAGACTTATATCCATAATTAATTGACCTCACACGTACAAAGAACTCAGCCTAAAACTCAAAGGTTTTCAAATCTGATTTTTAAAACTACAATTACACCTACAGCCCTTCAAACATTTGAAAACTTATGGACATCACTAAGCTAAAATGAGTAAGATCAGTCCATAAATCGACTTTTGAAGTAACTTGGACCCTTTACTACTTAAGAAACAATCATCTAGCCATTGCATGATCACAACACTATTTAAATACAACAAAACTTGCTACGACAGTCCAAATGGATTACATAATAGGAAGAGATCTAACACAGTCTACACTATTTATCATGATGGAATGCAGAATGTAACTACTGATTCTATTGCACCAGTTATACATCAAGTTTCCATAGTAGTTCGGAATCAGATTCAGTGGTAAAAATTCAATGATCACCTAGCTATAATATACTCGATAGAAGATTGAACTCCAAACTAAACGCAGACCAAATGTAGCCCTTGAGAGTGTGTTGTTAGCAGTGAATCAAACACAATACATCAAACGAATCATAACAAGGGAATTCAGAAAGATGAGAAAATGAAACTATGAACTAGGGAATTGATGTTATGCTTCAAACTTCCATTTTTTAATTCAATCTTCAATTCGAGCCTCACATTATATAGGATTCAGAAACTATACCTGAATATAGAAAAATAAACCAGAAAACAAAGCTTGAGATTAGTGAAGCAGCAGCAGCAAAACAGAACCCAGATTTCAGCAATAAAACAGTAGAATCAAACAGCAACACTTTAAACAAACTTTTAAAGATCCAAAACTCAATCCATTTCAACCCAAATGCAAGACTTTGTCATTTTCAGTAATGTTAACTAAGCAATGAAAGATCAAAAACTGAAGGCAAGTGAGATTTGAACAATTTTTAAACAAAGAAAAATGCAGAATCTTCAGTATTATATCAGAATTTTACTCAAAAAAAGATGCTCAGCCGTTTTCTTTTCAGTTTTTTTTAAGCTCTCCAAAATCTGACTTCAACCTCAAGTATGAATGCCTTTATATGCAAGTTATTAGGGCAGCCTAAAAGAAATCAAATTTGCCTTTAGACCCTCTTGAAATTTCGGTTTTTGCTTAGAAATCCCTAGGTTAAAACTCAAACTTCAGAAGAGTCCCAAAGGCCAACTTCTAGGAAGCTTCCCAAGTTAGTTACATCAGATTTCCCCAACTTAGATTTCCTAAATTAACCCCCAGACCCTCTGTTATTTACCACAGCAGACCATATGGGTCAATTCTGACCCAAGACTTAAACCAAAATGAGTGGGTTTCCGTTGAAAATGGGTCAGAAATGACCCCAAAGCCAATCAGAAAATCCATTTGGTAATTCATGAAAAACAGAAGAAGAAACCAATTAAATGATTTCAAAACAAAAATCTAAACTAAACAACTGATTTAAACCAAATAATGAGCTAGAATTAACTATATTACCAAGTCAACAACATCTAATTAAACTAATCATCCGACTAAAAATCAGAATCTTAAAGTCATGAGTGACAATTAAGCATGACGAGTGAATAACGCAACGTTTAAAAGTTGAAAGGAAAACTGAAAAACAACCGGAACAAATACAGATATGGATCGATCCAGAAAAAAGAAAGCCTAGGTTCAGAACCTTGGTCAATTTTCAGTCTACTCACGAAAAATGAGAAGAAAGGAAGAGGAGTAAGTGGTGAAATAACAAAATGGATAGAAAAGATAAGAGAAAGAAGGACTTACCAACTCAAATAAACACTTCTGGATGCCCTGATTTAAACAAAATTGTTGCTAATCGCTTGTTCTTTGTCAAGAACAAGCGGACAGCATTAACTTTGCCTTGAATCAGATTTCAAAACTCGGAAAGCTGGAAGCCTATGTCATGCATGCCACAGATTCAAGAGATTCTGATTTTGGGTTTTTAAAGCTTCAACTTCGATTCAATATTCGACGAAAGTTAGGGTGATTCGAGGGAAAACAAATGGGGATTTGGAGTGAGGGAGCCTTGGAGGTCCTCTGGTGTTAGTTTGGGATTGAACAGAGGTGGCTCCACCACCGGAGAAAACAAGGGCGGCGCTAGGGTTTCTCCTTTGAATCAAGATTCGAGACGTTCCAAGGAGTTTTGAGGGAAGGTGATTGGAGATTCGTGGTTGGGTGGAGAAGAGGATTTAGGGGTGTATTTTTGGTTGTGATTTGCGGTGGCGCCGCTACTGGTGGCGGGTGGAGATAAGGGCGGCTTTTAGGGTTTTTGTTGGGCTGGGGTGAGAGAGATGAGAGACGAGGGGGTAGGGGGTGAACATTTGGACATATATATATCAGAGGGGACTTAGTTTCGAACCGTCCGATCAATTAAGATCAACGGTCCTGATCAAGGGGTAACGAAAAACGACATCGTTTGGTCATTGAGTGGTGCGGACCGGGTATGGGGTGTTCTGGGCCGGATTTAACGGGTTTGGATGGGTAAAATTGATTTGGGCTTGAGGGATTTTAACTTTTTGGCCCAAAAATCTGAATCTTCTCATTTCTTCTTCATTTTCTTTTTATTTTCAAATTCTTTTAATTCCTTTTTTCCCTAATAAAAATAAAAACCTAAATTAAAATCTCAAAACTAGATTATCCTACCAAATTAAATTAATTAACTCTAAATAATAATTACCACAACTAATTAAGTGCCAAATTAAAAGAAAATTATCAAAATTCGAAATTAAACAGTAAAGAAGGCAAAATAAGTTATTTTTTTGTCATTTCCCATTTTTAAAAAACACTAATTTACTAATTAATCTAAAAATATAAAATTAAATCCTAAATGCATTGTGTGATATTTTGGTATTTTTCATGATTTAAATAAAACTTAAACGTGCACAAAATGCAAACAATTAAATGAAATTCTACAAAATTCCTAAAATGGTAAATAATTAACAAAAATCTATTTTCTTGGGATTTTATAGGAGTATTTCATATAGGGCAAAAATCGCGTGCTCACAGCTGCTCCTCTTTGCTCGGAGACACGAAGGATTTTCGGGCAAAGATAAAATGAACAATCACGAGGGATTTTTGCCCGTTTGACACTCCATGAGAAGCATTTTTTAAAAGAGTCTGACCGAACCTTGCTTCAAAGGTTGCCTATATATCCTTGGCTATAAAGGAATCAGGTCAGTGTAGTTCTGGAAGTTTTGGTAGCTGGGACTACCGGGAGCTGTGATTTTACTGTTGTTGCTGCTACTGCTTGCTGACCCCCTTATTACACCAAAAGAAAAATCAAAAGCTAAGCTAGCTAAACCTATCAACTATGAGTTACAAGATTTCTATCTATAAATATCTTGAAGCTTGATCTTGAGTCTTGGCTAGGTCTTGTTGCAGACTTCGATCTGAATCTTGATGCTCGTCAGCTGTAACCGTTGGTTTATTCTTCATCTTTAGATCAAGGCGGGACATGCGAAGCTTGTGACTTCAATTATATCTTGAGCAGTCCGCATCCTTCTCTGTTTCAAACTTTGAGTTCACTTCTTTGTTTTTTGTCCTTTTTCTTCTTTTCTTTGTTCTGGATTAAGACTCATTCTTTTGGTCATCTCGAAACCTGTGCCTCTAAGTCAAACCTGCTCAGACACCAAAACAGACAAACGAACGAAATTTTTCTGTCCTAGTTTTCACTAGGAAAATTTCGTGAGTTATTTGTAACTAGAACCTACATTATTTCTCTATTGGAAGCAATAAAGTAAGGATCGTGTGTCCTTAGGAGGGAAGATTAGGGAATGGAGCTCTATATCTAAAAATCTCAACTTAGGGATTGGAACCCTAATGTTGGCAAAAGCGACTAGGGAATGGAGGCCCTATATCTAAAATCTCAACTCAGAGATTGGAGCCCTAATGTTGGCAAAAAGGCGAATAGAGAATGGAGGCCCTATGTCTAAAAATCTCAACTCAGGGATTGGAGCCCTAATGTTGGCAAAAAGGCGACTAGAGAATGAAGGCCCTATGTCTAAAATCTCAACTTAGGGATTGGAGCCCTAATGTTGGCAAAAAGCGACTAGGGAATGGAGGCCCTATGTCTAAAATCTCAACTTAGGGATTGGAGCCCTAATGTTGGCAAAACACGACTAGGGAATGGAGGCCCTATGTCTAAAAATCTCAACTTAGGGATTGGAGCCCTAAGGTTGGCAAAAAGCGACTAGGGAATGGAGGCCCTATGTCTAAAAAGCATCAACTCAAGGATTGGAGCCCTAATGTTGGCGAAAGGCGACTAGAGAATGGAGGCCCTATGTCTAAAAAGCATCAACTCAGAGATTGGAGCCCTAATGTTGGCGAAAGGCGACTAGGGAATGGAGGCCCTATGTCTAAAAACTCAACTCAAGGATTGGAGCCCTAATGTTGGCAAAATGACGACTAGGGAATGGAGGCCCTATGTCTAAAAAGCATCAACTCAGGGATAGGAGCCCTAATGTTAGCAAAAGGTGTAAAAGATTGAGATTGGGAATTCTGAACTATCATTTGTTCGGATTTTCCTATTTTTATTTTTTTTTTCATTTCATTTTGTTTCAATAAAATGCAGGAAGGAATTTTGGAGGAAAGCTTCCCTTTTGGATTGATTGTTACTACGAAGCTATTTTTAGCTTTTGCGCAGCTTTCTTTTGGCTACACCTGCTTTTGCATTGTTGCCTTGGGTTGCACCTGTTTCAATTTTAAATAAAGAACAATTGTTAGTTTGAAACGATAGTTGGTTTTATGGTCTTGATTGTTTCGATCACTCGATCTCGGCCTGAACGTTTGTTGAGAGCCTCTGCTATTTGGTGGTTCTCTAAAGATTGATCTGTCTTTCAAACCGAGGAACTCAACTTTTAAGATTTCATGACGGCTCGCCCGCGTGGGGCTTCGACCCTTTCTCTTTATTCCACCTTTAGGCTTTTACCCTTGGCTTTCTTTTCCCTTCCAATAACTTTGATTTCAGAGTATCAGCCCTCATGGCCAGTCGGGATCGACTTGATGCACCCGCTGAGGCAAGGTACTTTTCTTTAGCTTTTGTTAGGCAGAACCCTGTAAAGCCAGTCTTGCCACTTTTTCTTTGTATTAGTTTTGGAACAGAGTTAGACCGAAAGTGATTCAGGGAAAAGTAAACAAAGGACAATAAAATGAATTTAAGGAGAAATGTCCCTTTCGGGGAGGAAAGAAGGACTTATCTGGGGTGCATACAGACATCAATAAACATGACATGCTTCTTGGACTGGACGCCCGAACCGTACAAACTTCCCCAACTTCTCATGAACTTATTATGACCCATATTTCAAAACAAAGAAATCTTGCCAGGACTCTTTCAGTGGTGAGAGGTGCCTTCTTTTCGATCGACGACGCCCTTTGCGGGTTTTCGCCAGTCGACCTCTCTCATTTCTTTTCTCACTGTCGCCTGGTAGTGCTCTTTACGAGTTTTCACTAATCGAGCTCTCTCATTTTAATTTCTCTGCTCATCTCCGCCTTATGGTGCCCGTAGGTTTTCACCGATAGGACTCTCTCATTTTATTTCTCTCATCTTGGTTGTATCAAATCCAAACAACTATGTTTTCTAATTCTGATGCCTTTGCCGATTGATCAGAAGGACTTGGACAAGGTTCGGATAAAAAGAGAATTGGATCATATTACAACTTTGGAACCGTTCGGGCGAGATCATCGCCGAACCATTACATCATTTGCCCCAGTTTCATTTTTTGGGAAAAACTGGATTTTTATTTTGTTGTGACTGAACCCTAGAGGGAGGCTGCCTACGTATCCTTTCGGAATCAAGTCGAACGTAGTTCAGGAAAGCATTTTGCTTTTGTTGTTACATTTTTTTTAGTTCCAAAGAGGATAATGAAAGAAAAGTAACCGGCTCGAAGGGTTAGCAAAAGGATTGGAGTTTTTTTTTGGGGTAGCGAGAATGAAAGCCTTCGTCATCCCAATCGGATAGAGCTATTGTTGTAGAAAGACTAAACATAGTACCTTTTGACCGCGTCTGCGTTCACAACTGCTTCGGGATCATTTCCTTCGATATCTCCCAAGTACAATGCTCATCTGGGCAATATCTTTCTGATGATGTATGGGCCTTTCCAATTGGGAGCAGATTTCCCTTTTGCTTCCTGATGATGGGGGAGAATACGCCTTAGAACGAGTTGCCCCACTTCAAAGTTTCTAGGACGCACTTTCTTGTTGTAAGCACGGGCCGTTCTTTGTTGGTACAATTGCCCGTGGCAGACTACGGCCATTCGCTTCTCATCAATCAGGGTTAACTGCTCCAGGTGGGTTTTGACCCACTCACTGTCTTCAATTTCAGCTTCCACAATGGTCCGGAGAGAAGGGATTTCGACCTTCGTGGGTATTACAACTTTAGTTCCATAAACCAAAAGATACGGGGTTGCTCCGATCGATGTGCGCACCGTAGTGCGATATCCCAATAATGCAAAAGGCAACTTTTTATGCCACTTCCTGGAACTTTGGATCATCTTTCTCAAAATCTTTTTGATGTTCTTATTTGCTGCTTCGACGACACTATTGGCTTTAGGCCGATAAGGAGTAGAGTTCTGATGCGTTATCTTGAATCGCTCACTATCTCTCCCATAAAATGACTATTCAAGTTTGCAGCATTGTCTGTGATAATAGTTGCAGGGATGTCGAAATGGCAAATAAGATTGGAGTGCACGAAATCTACCTGTTGCGACCAAAACACTCACGCAAGTGCACGCGATCGACAAGTAATATAGTAGTAAGTAGAGTATCGTTCCCACGAGGAATTGTGATCAACTTATCGACTGATGTAGACTCAAACAATTATCAATTCAAGCTAAATTATCACAAAATATATAAAGAACCAATTTACAACTTACTTAATAATTGCACAATAATTCAACACAAAATTACTACACCAATTTCACAATATGTTTATAACAATTTGGATAAATATATTCCCGGGTCATGGACTTGCTAGAAATTATGCTACTATTTTAGCTTAAAATGGATTTATTGAATTATCCGGGTTATTGATTATAGGGTTAATAATATTCATAAGAATCTTTCGAGTTCTTATGCATCTATTCAAGTTAAACTAATACCTATATGTCTATGGTATTAATATTAGCAAGAATGCATTTACAACTCCTATTTTTCAACCAAGCAAGGCAATTAAGTATAGTTCTATCTTAATTGCGAATCTTTCACCCGATGCCCAGGATCCGGATCTTGCTCTATTTGATTTTATATGCAATCAAGAATTTCCTTTTTCAAGTTTAACTCAAGATTCGTAAATAATATTTCACTGTTAGCTACGCAGTAAAATAATTAAAAGCAAAATCAAATAAACAACCCATAACAATAAATTCAAGATCTTCAATCTAAGCTTCAAATAACATAATTATCTAACATCCATGACCCAAGAATATTAGAGTTTTTAGCTACTCATAATTATACAAATAACAACAATAAAAATCTTTAAACATAATATACGTAAATACTAAGAGAAGGTTTAGAAAAACTCTTTCAATCTTTGCTCCAAGGTGATGTTCCTATTGATTTTTGATAGTTGAAGATGAGTTTCCTCCTCCTTCTCTCTCTAAAAATCAGATCTTCCACTCTCCATCTGCTTAACTCCAATAATGGAGTTCTTGCTTTATGTAAATTGAGTGGGATTAAGAAGAAATTCCAATTTTACCCCTTTAAACAACCTTTCCCGAAATTTGGACTAGCACGGCCGCGCACCTGACCGCGCTAGTCCAATTGTCCCATATTCTTGATTCTTTTCTTGTTCTTCCACCATAATTAATTCCGAGGGGTTTTTCATTTATTGCTCCAAAATGGTTCCAATCATATTTGATTTACGTAATATACGTGTCTTTACCTGAAATGTATACAATTCACTATTAAATCCCATAATTCATAAATTAATCACAATATATCATTGGAATATCATCAAGCAGAAGCATAAACAATAGCTAAATCACTCAGATTTCGCTTATTATCAACACCCCACACTTAATCCATTGCTAGTCCTCGAGCAATCAAACTATTATATTAGAACTATCTCTAAAGATCCCTTCACTCAACTATTTCCCTTAACGCATTACACCGAGAACAATGTACATATGTTGCTCCTAGCAGTGAACAATCCTAACTTTAAAGTTGAATCTCAAGTGCCATGCATATTCAAACTTCCTCAACTTGCTCTTCACAGAAGTCAAGATTTTCTTTTCTATCACAAGTCATATGCCCTCACCATCATGCCAATAAGAAATATTTGGTAATTACTCCGCACATTCCAGTCATATACTTATAATAATCAATTAAAGAACTCACTCTCACAATAAAAGTCACATGCATGCAATTGGTACCATAAGCTTGCCCTTAATGTAAATCTCTACTAATGTAGGCTAGCTCAATCCAAAATCAATTAGGACTGTTTCATGGTTGTAATGAGGGCTAAGGGACGGGTAAGATGTATTTAGGAATAGTGACTCATCCCCTAAGCACTTTCATAGATCACACGAGCAATTTTTCAGCATAAATTCTTCAACCTACTTCCCATTTATACACAATGTCATCCCACAAATACGCCCTTCTTCTTTAAGCACTCCATTAATTCATTCCCACTAACTAGAGCAAAACACAATGTAATTTTTCTTGTCACTCAATTTCTGCTAGTGGTGTATTCATTTACAACATAAGTGCACCTTTCATCCTTTTATTGGTTCCACTCAAAAGTCACCCCACACTTATTTCCTTCTTACTTCTTTTAGCGTTCTTCTCACAATTAAAGTGCTTTAAGAGGTAAAAGGATCAAAACACTGTCAATTAAGAACAAAAGTGTATAGGCTTGTAATGCGGGTGCCAAACAAAAGTCTAAAGGCTCAAAAGGGTTAACTAGGGACAAATTTTATTTGTGATAAGCAATTAAGCTCAAAAAGGTCAAAGAAAGTCTAACATTATTTTTCAAATCGAGCATCACCTAATATTTCGCTTTAATTCACATACCGGGCAAGTTCTAGACACAAATACAATGCATGGACTACACAAAAACTCACCACACATGGCATATGACTCATTCCAGATCAGCTCATCAAGACACTCCATTACGAGCATTCAATTCAGTACAAACATACAATTTAAGGCACTTTCAGTGAGATTCAACAATTAAGACTAAACGTTACACTTTAAGTTCTATTGTGTTCAGGTGTGTCAACGCTATGAGTTCTCTTTTATATATGCTAACTGAAAAACTACATATGCCCGGTTCAAAATAAACCCTTGGAAAAGAACCGTGGCTTAAAGAAAAACCAAGGGAGATTTGTTATACTACCTAAAAATACCAAAAATAAAAACAAAAATCTTTTTGTTGTTTTCAATAAGCTCAGTCCCTCAAGAACTCCTATCCAAAAGAATCCGTCATCGGGCCGCGCCAATATTACTACTAAAAAAAATATGTTTTAAGAACAATTACTCCAACAATACTAAATCACCAAAACATTTAAAAACAAAAGTGAAATAATCACGCAATCCCAAAAAATTATATATTGTACCATACCACCAAAATATTCCAACAATCCAAAACAATTAAAACAACCTAAAAATCCATAATAATTACTACCATCCGTCCACCCCACACTTAAACGTAAGGCATGTCCCCATGACTTTCATTTCTAAAAAGAAAAGAGGCAAAGATACTTCCCCGAAACTTCATTCCTGAACTGAGACAGTGTCAGGATTCACATTACATGCACGCCCCAATGCTTTGAGCCAACCCATAAATTTTTTCTCCGACTTGACTTGTCGGTCAGCTATCTCCTCCACACGGTTGCCCAACCCAGTCATAGTGATGCGAAGATCCTCCACGTCTTTTTCCAATGTGTTTTGACGAGGCAATCTGGTAGATCGGGAAGATGAAGCTGCTCGTGATAATGTTGTTGCTGGTGCTGCTTGTGATGCTGATCTTGACAGTCTCGCAGCTGATGACAGTCTTGCAGCTAATGCACGGGGTGCTTCTGGCTGCGCCTCACTTTCAACATTTATTGCCTCATTTTCCTCCTCATCATCATCGTCGTCATCATCATCAGAGCTGCTTGATTTTACCACCTCTACTACCTCCGTCTCTTTCCCCGTTGTCACCTTATCAGCTCGGAACTTGCTTTCATTTTCAACCAACCCATCAGCAGGTTGATATTCTGGCACACTAGCAGCCCTGCATAGTTGAGTAACTAGTGAAGGGAAGAAGAATCCATACCTCTTGATTTTGCAGCGAGCGAACATCTCATCATACATGATTTTAGCTATGTCAAAGTCGTGACCATTAACAAAACACCAGACAAGACAAGCTCGGGGTCCATTGGCTTCCGTTTTATTATGTGATGGGATCAATCGGGCCCATATGAGATGCAACCAGCACTTTGCTTCAAATGTGAGTGCATTAGAATGAAATTTCTGCCCATAAGTCATCCAGGAAATTTCCTTGCCAGGTGCCAAAATGGTCTCAAAGAATCTTTCCCAAATTTCATATATGGGTGCCTTACCATAGTTATAGAAGTCATTATGCTCCTCTGGAGGTGCAAGCAGCTGATAAGCAGTACGAATTGCCTCAAGTGAAGCATTCACTGCTTTTTGGCGCACTGTGACTATTCCATTTGTATGCTATGGAGCATTGGCATAAAATTCTCTTACAACCATGAGATTTGCTTCACCTGGTTCGTTGACGAATGTGTGTAAGCCCCTTCTCAGCAACACATCGTGCATATGAGGGCACAACCGCTAAAGTTTTCTCATGTCAACACCTCTTTCAAGAATTGGTTTCTTTTCAGCTTTTTCTACAAATCGGTCCTGAGGTTTGGCCGAAACAAATCTTGTATTATCAAATGGGCGTGCAATTGCTGCCTCTCGTGACCTAGCTCTGCTTGCTTGGTTGCTTGAGCAAGGACCTGTGGTACGTCTTTTTCTGGAGTTAGTCATTATACCTGCAAGACAATAACATATTAACATAGCCCAATCCAAAATTCGCGGCTCAATGGGGTTACTTAGACTTCACACTCATCATTGGTCACAAACTACATTTTCTTATTCATGGGGGCTTTTTCACAAACACATTGCATGCATTGTATTATCATAACCCCTTTTACACTTGTTAGAACAATAATCACCCTTATTCACCCATAAAACATCACCAATCAAGTGGTTCTCCTCCCCACACTCATCAACCAACAATACCCCCAAGTATTTCACTAATTTATACATACAATTTATGTACAATTAACACAACATATGTATAAACACTTCAACAGAAATTCGAAAAATAGCAATAAAAATAAAACTAAATTATCACTAACATTATTCTCTGTATAAAAGAACTATACGAGAATAGTTCACTATTATTACACAATACCCATCAATACTATCATTATATTTACTTAAAACATAAAAACAAAATCTGGAAAATAACAAGAAAAATAAAAGAAGAAAAGAACTTAGAACTTAAAACTAATTTCTTACTAACATTTCAACTTATAATATCAACACCATTCTTAGAAACCAACTTTAACAACTATAACTACTGTATTTGCATATAAACAAAAATCTGAAAAAAATAGAAAAATAAAAGAAAATAAAACAAGAATTCATACCTTTGTTGGAAGAGAATGGTAAAGAAGATGAATGTGAAGATAGAGAAGAAGATTTGATGGGGATTGTTTGGGAGAAAATGGTGAAGCAAAAATGGTGGAAGAAAGGTTTGGAGAAGAGAAGGGTTTTGAAGAGGGGAAATTGGGTTAGAGAGAGAGATAATTTGTTGGAATGGGGGTTTTTGGGGAGAGGGGCGTTCAGATAAGGGTAATTAGGGGGTAGGATAGTAATTTAATTAACAAATTAAAACAAAAACAAAAAGAAAAAGAAACTAAAAAAATGAAAAATTTCACTGAACTAGCGCGGTCAAATGCGCGACCGCGCTAGTCAGGTGCGCGGCCAAGACAGAGAGCCACTGAACTAGCGCAGTCAAATGTGCGGCCGCGCTAGTCAGGTGCGGGGCCAAGACAGAGAGCACCCAAAGTAGCGTGGTAAAATGCGCGGTCAGGTGCGCAGCCGCGCACCTGAACGATTTCTGAATTTTTTTTTTTTTTAGCATCAGCCCTCGTTCACCTGTATTTATTAGTACACAATAAACATCATATTCAAAAATACCATGATCGTTGGGTTGCCTCCCAACCAGCGCCTTATTTTACGTCGCGGCACGATGCCATATTGCATTATACATCAATTAAATCTACTGAGGTTTTGTGACGTTGAATGTCACCACCCCAATAATGTTTAATTCGTTGCCCATTTACCAAGAAAGTACCACTTGAATTTGTGTCTCGTAATTCAACTGTTCCATGAGGAGTCACGCTTACTACAATGAAAGGGCCTGCCCAACGAGACTTAAGCTTTCCTGGAAAAAGCTTTAACCTTGAATTAAACAAAAGAACTTCTTGACCCGGCACAAACTCACGATATTGGATATGCTTATCATTCCACCTCTTGGTTCTTTATTTATATAACTTGGCATTTTCATAAGCATGCAACCGAAACTTATCAAGTTCATTGAGTTGTAGCAGTCTTTTTTCACCGGCTAAGTCCATATCCATATTTAGCTTTTTGATTGCCCAATAGGCTTTGTGTTCTAGCTCAACAGGCAAATGACATGCCTTTCCATAAACCAACCTGTATGGAGAAGTACCTATTGGAGTCTTGTATGCAGTTCGGTAAGCCCACAATGCATCTTCTAACTTACCGGACCAGTCTTTCTTATTTGCGCTCACAGTTTTCTCCAAAATCTGTTTTACCTCCCTGTTTGACACTTCAACTTGACCACTCGTTTGAGGGTGATATGCAGTAGCAACCTTGTGTCTCACACCATATTTTGCTAGGACATTTTTCAACAATTTGTTGCAAAAGTGTGTTCCTCCATCACTTATCAACACTCTTGGAGTTCCAAAGCGTGTGAAAATGTGCTTCTTTACGAAACTTACCACTACCTTCGCATCATTAGTAGGAAGAGCAATGGCCTCAACCCACTTAGACACATAATCAACTGCAACCAAAATATATATGTGCCCATTAGAATATGGAAATGGTCCCATGAAATCTATTCCCCAGACATCAAAGAGTTCTACTGCCAAAATATTTTGTAAAGGCATCTCGTGCTTCTTCGTGATCGTTCCGGTTCTTTGGCACCTGTCACAATTTTTAACAAAAGCATGTGCATCTTTAAATAATTTTGGCCAGTAAAAACCTGATTGCAAAACCTTTTGTGCAGTTCTGTCTCCACCATGATGACCTCCATAAAGAGAAGAATGACAGTCATGCAATATTGCATTCATCTCCTCCTCAGGGACACACCTTCTTACCAATTGATCTGCGCATTGCTTATATAGAAAAGGCTCGTCCCACTTGTAGAATCTCATATCAAGTAAGAACCTTGTTCTATGGTCAGCTGTGAATTCAGGTGGAGTCACCCCACTTGCAATGAAATTCACATAATCAGCATACCACGGGGTTTCATCCGAAGTGATAGCTAGCAAATCTTCGTCAGGGAATATTTCTTTGATTGATTCTCCCTCAGTGACATGGCCTCTATTTTCCATCCTGGATAAATGATCTGCAACCTGATTCTCTGTTCCCTTTCGATCTCGAATCTCCAAATCAAATTCCTGCAAAAGAAGAACCCATCGAATTAACCTTGGCTTGGCATCTTTCTTTGCAAATAAATACCTTATAGCTGAGTGATCTGTGTAAACTATGACTTTTGTCCCCACTAGATAGGATCTAAACTTATCAAATGCCCATACTACTGCGAGCAACTCTTTTTCAGTAACAGTGTAATTCATTTGAGATGAATTAAGAGTTCTACTCGCATAGTGAATGGAACAAAATATTTTCTCCTTCTGCTGCCCCAAAACAGCTCCAATGGCTATATCACTTGCATCACACATCAATTCAAATGGAAGTTTCCAATCTGGAGAAATGATAATCGGTGCAGTAACTAATCTTCGTTTCAGCTCATCAAATGCTTTCAGACAAGCATCATCAAACTTGAAAGATGTATCTTTCTCAAGAAGCCTGCACAAAGGAGATGAGATTTTTGAAAAATCCTTGATGAAACGACGGTAAAAGCCCGCATGGCCTAAGAAACTGCGAATGCCTCTAACGGATGTTGGTGGAGGTAATTTTTCGATTACTTCCACCTTTGCTTTATCCACTGCAATCCATTCTTAGACACTTTATGCCCTAAGACTATGCCTTCACGTACCATGAAATGGCATTTTTCCCAATTTAGTACCAAATTTGTTTCTTCACACCTAGCAAGGACCTTATCAAGATTCATTAAACATTCATCAAAAGAACATCCAAATACAGAAAAATCATCCATAAATACGTCCACAAATCTTTCAACCATATCAGTGAAAATAGCCATCATACACCTTTGAAAAGTCGCAGGTGCATTGCAAAGACCAAATGGCATTCTTTTAAATGCATATGTCCCATAAGGGCATGTAAATGTGGTCTTTTCTTGGTCTTCTAGGGCTATAACAATTTGATTATATCCCGAGTAGCCATCCAAAAAACAGTAGTATTCCTGCCCGGCTAATCTATCAAGCATTTGGTCAATGAAGGGAAGGAGAAAATGGTCTTTACGGGTGGCATTATTCAATTTTCTATAATCTATGCAAATCCTCTACCCAGTAACAGTTCTAATGGGAATCAAATCATTATTTTCATTTGTTACTACGGTCATTCCTCCTTTCTTTGGAACAAATTGGACTGGACTTACCCATTTGCTATCAGATATTGGAAATACAATACCTGCATCAAGCCATTTAATCACTTCTTTTCTTACCACCTCTTTCATGTTCGGATTTAGGCGGCGTTGTTGTTCTATGCTTGGCTTGTGCTCTTCCTCCATGAGAATTTTATGCATGCAAAAAGCTGGACTAATACCTCTTATGTCGGACATTGTCCACCCAATTGCTCTTTTATGCTCACGTAGTACTCTTAACAATTTCTCCTCCTGCAATTCAGACAAGTCAGCCAAAATAATAACATGTAACGTTTTAGAACTACCCAAATAAGCATAATGAAGATGAGAAGGTAAAGGCTTTAATTCCAATTTGGGAGCTTCTTCAACTGAGGGCTTCAGAGGAGGACCATCTAGCCTGTTCAACGATTCAAAGGGATTAAAACCTTTTATATATTCACATGTTGCATTCAAATTATGTTTCATCTCCTCAACCTCATCATTAATCTCTAAACTTTCAAACAACACAATTGCTTTTTCTAAAGAATCCTGCAAATATACACTTGAGGTAACAAGTTGTTCATCAATCTCCATGACAGATATCATAGACAATTCTTCATACTGCCGAGGAAGTTGAATTGCTTTATATACATTAAAAACAGCTTCCTCGTTGTCAACTCTCATGATCATTTTTCCTTCTCTTACTTTAATTATAGCATCACTTGTAGCCAAGAGAGGTCTTCCCAATATAATAGGAACTTTTTCATCGGCCTGAAAATCCAAGATAATGAAATCAGCTGGGAAAATAAATTTCCCAATTTTCAGTAGCACATCTTCTATCACCCCTTCCAGGTAAGCTATGGACCTGTCTGCTAGTTGCAACATCACTGTGGTGGGTTTTGGAGCTCCCAAACCCAATTGTTTGTACAAAGACAATGGCATCAAATTTATGCTTGATCCCAAATCACAAAGTGCATGACCTACGTCAACATTGCCTATTCTTACAGGGATAGTAAAGCTGCCAGGGTCCTTAAGCTTTTGAGGAAGCTTATTTTGGACCCTTGAAGTGCACTCTTCAGTAAGTGCAACTGTTTCAAATTCAGTCAGTCTCCTCTTGTTAGCCACAATGTCTTTTATGTATTTGGCATATTTTGGAATATCACGAATCACATCTACCAACGGAATATTCAATTGAATCTGACTAAACATAGAGAGAAATTTGTTGAACATGCGATCGTCATTTTTTTTCTACAATCTTTGTGGAAAAGGTGGTGGTGGTCTTGGAATATTTAGAGGTGCTGAAATTGTATCACCTTTCCTTACTTCATGTGTTGCTTTGGGAATTAATTCACCTTCAGGTATTTGCTTGTTCTTTTTCTTTGATGAAACTTCTTCTAACTCCCTTCCTGTTCTAAGTGTAATTGCACTCACTTGAGGATTTTTCACTGTATCACCAGGAAGTGCCCCTGCAGGTCTAGTATTTTGATTTGTAGCCAGTTGTCCCATTTGCCTTTCAAGATTTGTGAAGTTCATTCTGAGTTGCTGATTGTCTTGCAACAATTTTTTTAATAAATCATTTGTACTTTCTTCTGCCTGTTGTGGTGGCCTTTGAGGTTGATTAAAATTTCCTTGGGGTCTATATAGATTCTGATTTGATTGATTTCCATCCCAAGAGAAATTAGGATGATTCCTCCAATTTGCATTGTAAGTGTTCCCATATTGTGCCTGTTGGTTCATCGGCCCTCTGCTTTGTTGCCCCACATAATAAATAGATTCAGGATTCGTTGGGCACATATCACTTGTGTGATTATCTCCATACATTTCACAACAAACTGACATTTGTTGAACCTGCTGCATTGGTTGTGATGGTCCCATTGTCATTCTGGTCATTTGATTTGCCAATTTTGCTAAATCTGCTCTCATGGCGGAAATGTCATCCAATTCAAGTAACCCTGCTTTCTGTTTCATTGCTCTCCTTGGTTCTCCTTCACCTTGCCAATTATGATCATTAGCAGTAAAGTTATTTAGCAGAAGTTGTATTTCACTGTATGGTTTTGCCATGCAACTACCTCCACAAGCTGAATCAAGATTCATTTTGGAAGTTTCGTCCAATCCACCAACAAAGGTATGGCCCAGTACTTCATCAGTTTGACAATGATGAGGACAATCCCGAAGTAGTTTCTTGTATCTTTCCCAGGCTTGGCGAAGAGTTTCACCATCCCGTTGTTGAAACACAAGAATCTGACTCCGCAAAAACTTTGTCTTTTTGGTGGGAAAAAACTTGATTAGGATTTTCTTTGCTAAATCATCCCAATTGTGGATTGAATTAGCTGGCTCTTTTTGCAACCATTCTCTAGCATCCCCCAATAATGAAATAGGAAATAAGGTCAGCCTGACATAATCCTTGGAAACATTTGGATAATTGTAAGTATCCGTCATTTCCAAAAAAATTTGAATGTGCCTTTGTGGGTCTTCATGAGATAGACCAACATATTGCCCAGTGGACTGTATCAGCTACACCATGTACTGTTTAAGCTCAAAGTGACCGGTGATTTCAGGCTTCACAATGGCCTAAGTCATATTAGAAAGGTTTGGCCTTGCTGCTTCTATCACCGCACGTTCTTGATTACCTGCCATCACTGTTGGCTGTGGTTGAACTTGAATGTAAAACTCTCTTTCTGTTTTGTTTCTAGCTTCCCACTCCTTCCTTGTTCTATGAATTGTTCGTTCAATTTCAGGATCAAAAGGGAAGAGGTCGTTTGTGCTTCTACTCCTCCGCATTCAAGAGAAGAGCTTGCGCAACACAAACAAAATAGATGGAAAATTTAGGTTTTTTTTATCAACACCTAATAAAATTTTAAAATAGTCAAGTAGCTAATTTCAAATTCCCCGGCAACGGCGCCAAAAACTTGTTGCGACCAAAACACTCACGCAAATGCACGCGATCGACAAGTAATATAGTAGTAAGTAGAGTATCGTTCCCACGAGGAATTGTGATCAACTTATCGACTGATGTAGACTCAAACAATTATCAACTTAAGTTAAATTATCACAAAATATATAAAGAACCAATTTACAATGTACTTAATAATTGCACAATAATTCAACACAAAATTACTACACCAATTTCACAATATGTTTATAATAATTTGGATAAATATATTCCCGGGTCATGGACTTGCTAGAAATTATGCTACTATTTTAGCTTTAGATTAATTAATTGAATTATCCGGGTTATTGATTATAGGGTTAATAATATTCATAAGAATCTTTCGAGTTCTTATGCATCTATTCAAGTTAAACTAATACCTATATGTCTATGGTATTAATATTAGCAAGAATGCATTTACAACTCCTATTTTTCAACCAAGCAAGGCAATTAAGTATAGTTCTATCTTAATTGCGAATCTTTCACCCGATGCCCAGGATCCGGATCTTGCTCTATTTGATTCTATATGCAATCAATAATTTCCTTTTTCAAGTTTAACTCAAGATTCGTAAATAATATTTCACTATTAGCTACGCAGTAAAATAATTAAAAGCAGAATCAAATAAACAACCCATAACAATAAATTCAAGATCTTCAATCTAAGCTTCAAATAACATAATTATCTAACATCCATGACCCAAGAATATTAGTGTTTTTAGCTACTCATAATTATACAAATAACAACAATAAAAATCTTTAAACATAATATACGTAAATACTAAGAGAAGGTTTAGAAAAACTCTTTCAATCTTTGCTCCAAGTTGATGTTCCTATTGATTTTTGATAGTTGAAGATGAGTTTCCTCCTCCTTCTCTCTCTAAAAATCAGATCTTCCATTCTCCATCTGCTTAACTCCAATAATGGAGTTCTTGCTTTATGTAAATTGAGTGGGATTAAGAAGAAATTCATATTTTACCCATTTAAACAACCTTTCCCGAAATCTGGACTAGCGCAGCCGCGCATCTGGTCGCGCACCTGACTGCGCTAGTCTAGTTGTCCCATATTCTTGATTCTTTTCTTGTTCTTCCACCATAATTAATTCCGAGGGGTTTTTCATTTACTGCTCCAAAATGGTTCCAATCATATTTGATTTACGTAATATACGCTTCTTTACCTGAAATGTATACAATTCACTATTAAAGCCCATAATTCATCAATTAATCACAATATATCATTGGAATATCATCAAGCAGAAGCATAAACAATAGCTAAATCACCCAGATTTCGCTTATTATCACTACCACAGCTTTCTTGGTGACGGATTTGAGAGTGATTGCTTCAACCCATTTAGTAAAATAGTCGATGGCCACCAATATGAATCTATGCCCATTTGAGGCTTTTGGCTCGATTGTCCCAATGGCGTCCATGCCCCAGGCGACGAATGGTCAAGGTGCTGACATGGGATGCAGTTCTGTGGGCAGTACATGAATCAAATCCCCGTGCACCTGACACTGACGACACTTACGAACAAAACTAAAACAGTTTTTTTCCATGGTCATCCAATAATAGCCCGCTCGGAGGATTTTCTTTGCCAAAACATACTCGTTCGTGTGGGGTCCTTACACTCATGAGTGTACTTCGTACATGATTCTTCCAGACTCTTCGGCGTCAACACATCTTAACAAGTTGAGGTCCGTGGTCCTTTTGTACAAGACATCACCACTCAAAAAGAAACAACTTGCATGTCGTCTAATGGTTCTCTTTTGGTCCCCACTAGCTTGCTCGGGGTATTCTTTGGTTTTCAAAAATCTTTTGATGTCATGATACCATGGCTGAACATTTGTCTCTACCTCAACCGTATTACAGTAGCCATGCCTTTCCCTGATTTGGATTTCCAAGGGGTCAATGTGGGCATTGCTTGGGTATGGCAGCATCGAGGCCAAGGTAGCAAGCGCATCGGCCAATTCATTATTGCAACGAGGGATGTACCTGAACTCTATTGACTTGAATCGCTTGCCAAGATCTTCCACATATTGTCTATAAGGAATAAGCTTGACATCTCGGGTTTCCCATTCTTCTTTAGCTTGTCGGATAATCAGATCCGAGTCTCCCATGATTAACAACTCTTCGACATATTGGTCGATTGCCATGTTCATACCTATAATGCAGGCTTCATACTTGGCGGTGTTGTTCGTGCAGAAAAAATCAAAGTCGGGTTGTGGCTGGATAATGTTGGCCGGTGGGTGAGATCAAGATTGCCCCAATTCCAACACCTTTTGTGTTTACCACCCCATCAAAGAACATTTTCCAAGCGTGGGTGTCTTCAGATACTGCCTCAACTGAATTTACCTCTTCATCTGGGAAGTAAGTACTCAAAAGTTGGTATTCATCATCAACCGGGTTCTCAGTCAAATGATCTGCTAACGCCTGGGCTTTCATTGCCGTGCGAGTGACATAGACTATCTCAAACTCTGTGAGAAAGATCTGCCACTTTGCTAATCTCACGATAGGCATTGATTTCTGAAATATGTATTTAAAGGATCCAACCTGGTTATGAGGTAAGTGGTGTAAGTTTGCAAATAATGCCTCAGATTCTGAGCGACCCAAGTTAAGGCGCAGCAAGTTCTCTCCAATAAAGTGTACTTGGCTTCATAACTGGTGAACTTCTTGCTCAGATAGTAAATAGCCTGCTCTTTCTTTCCGGTCACATTATGTTGCCCGAGAACACAGCCAAAAGAATTTTCCAAGACTGTCAGATACAAGAACAGGGGCCTCCCTGGCTCAGGTGGGACCAATACCGGCAGATTTGACAGATATTCTTTGATTTTATCAAAAGCCTCCTTGCACTCATTTGTCCATTTGATTGCCGCATCTTTCTTCAGCAATTTGAATATGGGTTTACACGTGGATGTCAACTGAGCAATGAATCAGCTGATGTAGTTCAATCTTCCCAACAATCTGATAACATCTTTCTTGGTTCTTGGAGGAGGTAAATCTCGAATAGACTTTATCTTAGCCGGGTCCAACTCGATGCCCCTCCGACTGACTATGAATCCCAAAAGTTTGCCAGATGGTACCCCAAATGCACATTTGGCTGGGTTCAGCTTCAAATCATATTTGCGCAACCGTTCAAAAAATTTCTCAAGTCCCGAACATGGTCGTCCTGAGTTTTGGATTTGATGATTACATCGTCCACATACACCTCTATCTCTTGGTGCATAATATCATGAAAAATGGCAGTCATGGCTCTCATGTAGGTTGCCCCGGCATTTTTCAGACCAAATGGCATGACTCTATAACAGTATGCACCCCAAGGTGTGGTAAAAGCTGTCTTTTCTGCATCTTCTTCATCCATCAACACCTGGTGATATCGTGTGTAACAATCCACGAAGGACTATATCTCATGTTTGGCGCAGTTATCAACAAGGATATGGATGTTCGGCAAAGGGAAGTTATCTTTGGGACTTGCCTTGTTTAAATCTCTATAATCCACACACACTCGAATTTTCCCGTCCTTCTTTGGCACTGGAACTACATTTGCTAACCATGTGGTGTATCGAACGACTCGGATCACCCACGCTTTCAACTATTTTGTGACCTCTTCATTAATCTTGTCACTGATATCGGTTTTAAACTTTCTTTGCTTTTGCTGGACAGGGGGACAATGGGGGTAAGTTGGCAACTTATGAACCACCAAATCAACACTTAGTCCTGGCATGTCATCGTATGACCAAGCAAACACATCTTTGAACTCAAACAAAAGTTGGATCAATGCGTTACGGGTTTTCTCATCTGTGTGAATGCTTATCTTGGTTTCCCTGATTTCTTCAGAAGTACCCAAATTAACCGGCTCCGTATCATTCAAGTTCGGCTTAGGTTTATTCTCAAACTGTTCCAATTCTCGATTTATTTCCCTAAAAGCCTCTTCTTCATCATATTCTGGTTCTCGGTTCATTACTTCACAGTTAGACAGCGTGTTTGGATCTAGGCATGAAGTCCGCAAGCATGTCATGTTATTTAAAGCCACATTATTAGAACTGAAAGAAGAAATAAAAGAGAAAAATAACCAAATCAGAAAGAATAAAGAAAGATGAATGATGAAATATTGATTTCATTTCATTGAATTTGAAGATAACAGGGGTTACATTGGAAATTAAAAGACAGGAAACTAAAGAAAACATCCGAGCTACACCCTGGAATAACTCGTGATGCAGGAAAAGTGGTAGGACAGGTCTACCGGGACTCCTGCCTGATTGGGAATGGCGTATCCTTCCAATTCTGCAGTTTGGCATTAGGCCCCATATACAGCACCTCAGCGGTGCTTGAGCCTTCCCCTGGTTGGACCATGTGGGCTTCATATAGTATCTTCCTCATGGCCCCACATATTTTTTCGATTTCTTCAACCGTAAAGGCCTCATCTTCCTCTTACTCATTGTATTTCGGCTTGATAAATGTTCTGTACAGATGCGGCACCAGCTGAGGCAAAACCCAACCATCATTCTTTCTATCATCTGCCCATTTTACATCAGCTGGTGTGGGTCTGAAGCCTACCCCAAAGAACTTTTTACTGGCAGGCAGGGTGATAGGTTTAGCTATTCCTTGCAATGATTTCCCGAGCCCCTTCCCCGGTTTGAAGCCACGCCTGATCATTTCCTAAGCGACTATGATTGATGCATTGGAAAGAAAGGGTTGAGGGCAAGGTTTTCCTTCTTCGCACTGATCTGCGACTACGATTTCAAAGGCTTGATAGACTATGTGCTCACTCCCCTCTCTTGCTTCAAGATATGGGACTGATGGGTCCGAATAAATTGATTGCTCATCTTCCCCATGGACCGCAATCTCTTGATCCTCATGCTCGAATTTCACCATTTGGTGAAGAGTAGAGGGTACAGCCCCCGCTGTATGAATCCACGGCCTCCCCAAAAGAAAGTTGTAGGAGGTGTCCATGTCCAGAACCTGGAAGGTTACTTTAAGGTTTACTGGGCCGATGGTCAGAATTAGATCAATCTCTCCAATTGTGTCCCTTTTGATACCATCGAAGGCACGTACACAAACATTGTTGGGTCGGATTCTTTCGGTACCGATTTCCATATGCTGCAGAGTTGAGAGTGGGCAAATGTATACCCCAGAGCCTCCGTCCAACATAACCCTTTTCACGTAGTACTCTTCGCATTTGACTGTCAAGTGCAGGGCTTTGTTATGTGCGGCCCCTTCTGGGGGCTAGTCATTTTTGCTGAAGGAGATCTGGTTGATTGCGAAAAATCTTTCTGCCATTCTCTCCAACTGCTCTACAGAGGTCTCAACATGCACATATGCTTCGTTAAGGGTCATGATCAATACCTTTTGATGTTCGGTGGAATTCATCAACAGAGATAACAAGGAGACTTGTGCGGGAAATTTTCAAAGCTGGTCGATCACCTCATAATCCGCCATTTTCATCTTTTGAAAGAAGGCCTCCGCTTTTTCGGCACTCACGGGCTTCTTAGATGGGAAGCGCTTTCGAGTGGCATTGTTCACCTCTTCCAAATTGAAATACTTTTCAGCCGGGTTATTTTCTTAAACTTCTCCCGAGATTTCTTTGCCTTTGTAAGTCACCACTGATTTGTTGTAGTTCTAGGGCATAGCGGTAGGATCCGTCATGGGCTTTTGTGGTGCGCGGCCAATAACCACGGGCTCACTCAGCCTTGGTAGATTAATTGGCCCCCGCATCACATAAGCTCCTTTGGGCACATACATTTGGGTTGTCTTATTCAGTTCGAATCTTCTAGGAGGACTCAAAGCCATCTGTTTTTCTTTGCGGCCTCGAGGGACATAGAGAACAACATCTTTGGGAGTCATTGCCCCAATTTCCACTTCAACTTTCTTTTCTAACTTTGGAGGGGTGGTTTTGTTCTTTTTCTCCCCTTTATCTTGCTTCGGGGCAGCTTTTGGTTTCTTTTGTACATCAGCGATGGCAATGATGACCTTCAATGCTGGGTCAAATTCCTTGTCCTCACAAATCATTCCGATTACCGGCCCGTTGTTATGGGTCGGTAGCGGGTTGTTAGTCACATTAGGAATATCTTCATCCCTTAGCACTATCTTCCTTTGTTCTATCAAGTTTTCCACGGCTCTCTTCAGAGTCCAACAGTCATCCGTGTCGTGCCCTTCTGCACCTGAGTGATAGGCGCATCGGGTACCGGCTCTGTAAACGGGTGATGCTGGGTTTTGCCTGGTTTGAGGAACAGGCTGTAGCAGACCCATTTGGACAAGCTTTGGTAACAGTCTGGAGTAGGGTTCGCCAATCGGTGTAAAATTTGGCCTCTTGGGTGGTTCATGAGGGTGGAAATTGTTTTGTGGAGGCCGGGGATTGTAGTGGTTTTGGTAAGGAGGCTGGTTTCTAGGAAATAGATCTTGGTTCCGGTTGGCTTGTTGTTGCGGCCGGAAATAAGGTTGAGCATTCATGACCGAGTATGGCTGAGGAGCATAGGCTACGTCTTGGTGAGGGTAGTAGTGTTGCGGGGTCCTTTTTAAGAAAAAGGATCTGGGAGTACAGTGTTTTCTTGCACCTGACGCTGCCATGGATGTTTCTTCCTTTTTCTTGCCCTTCGCCACTCCTCCAGACCCACCCTGAATAGCTTGGGAGATAGCTCTGATGGCGGATTGTCTTAGAATTAGACCCGTTTTCAACCCATTTTCAACCATTTCGCAAATCTTGATGGCTTCAGCGAACGGTTTACCCATTGCGGACATTATATTTTGGAAGTAGTCGGCTTCTTGAGCTTGGAGGAAAACTGTGACCATCTCAACCTCATCCATCGGAGGCTTTACCCTGGAGGCCTATTCACGCCATTTAACTGCGTACTCTCGGAAGCTTTCCGAGGATTTCTTTTTCAAGTTTGTCAACGAGTTCCTATCTGGAGCAGTATTAATGTTGTACTAGAATTGCCTGACGAAATCTCTAGCAAGGTCATCCCAGATGTGCCAGCGGGATATATCTTGGTCCATGTACCACTCAGATGCGATGCCGACCAGACTTTCTTCGAAATAGGCCATGAGGAGTTCTTCCTTCCCACCGGCTCCTCGCATGTGGTTGCAGTATCTCTTGAGATGAGCAATAGGATCACCGTGTCCATCATACTTCTCAAATTTTGGGGTTTGAATCCCAATGGTAGATGCACATGAGGGAACATACATAAGTCAGCATAGGATACACTTTTCTGTCCACTCAAGCCTTGTATGCTTTTGAGACTTTGTTCCATACTCCTCATCTTCTTCGTAATCTCTTCTTGCTCATGGGTTTTGGTGGCTTTCTCTTGCCCTGCGGTGAACTCATACCGAGGTGGTTGGGAGTAAGTATAGGCGGGAAACTGTGTAGATTCCAGTGGGAAAGATGGTGTTTGGAAGGTAAAGGATGATGGGTCAAAACTGGGCCTGGGCAGTGTAGGCTGTGCCGTAGCCGAACAAGGTGGAGCAGTGAAGATATTCGAAGCTGCACCTGAAGCTAACAGCTGGGAGCGAGCCTCGGAAGGTGTTCCCACAAAGTTGGCGGAAATAGTAGGGTATCCTAGTGGGGTATTTGGATAGTTTATGGGGATGTTGGAGGTCCCACTTGCCCTGGGAAAAAGTTCGGGAAATCCAGGGATTGCATTCGGTGGTTCTCTTCCGTTTTCCCAGGCGTACCACATTTCCATCATGCGAAGACGCAGTAACCTGTTCTCCTTGGCAACTACTGATTCTAAAGTTGGGATGCCCGAGATCGGACTCTCATCCACAATAGGAACTGTTGGCAGAGTCATTTCTGAAGACATTTCAATGCTTCCCTTCGACCTCGTGAAGTATGGATGCGAAGCCAGACTACCACAAAACTAACCACCTTTCTATAAAACCTGGGCTGAATATAACATCAGCAAACGGTTAGTTTGGGACAAATAACAGACAGATAATCGCACATTGGGGTGTGATGCACCTATACAGTTAGATGTATTTCTACATGTTTCGCAACGATTGCATGTTTAATTCCGGCTTTTCTTTTTCTTTCCCATTTTTCTTACTTCCGCTCCCACTCTTTCCTTTTATCCCATTTTAGACCATTTTTTTGGTATGGTCAAATACTATGGAGATTGCCTACGTATAATGACCCCGCATGAATCAGACCGGGTGTAGTTCTGGGGATAGATGTAAAAGAAAAAGAAATAACAAAATATTTTGGGATTTTCAATTTTTTATAAAAAGAAAATGCTTTGATTACAATGACTCAAAACTAACAGACTTGAAAAGGAAATCGACAGATTCTAATAGCAAGATGACAATGCAGACTCAAGAATCGACTAACAGACTCTGACAGAAAGAAAATACAGACTCGAAAATTAACTGACAGACTCCAACAGAAACAGACTAAAGTGAAAAATCAGGAATACATTAATGCTCCTGGGGCCTTCGGGACATCATTCGGTCTCGCCGCGGGCCTATATGCGAGATCCCCTTGCAGCCGCTCCAAATCACTCATTATCTGGTGAACGAAAGTCATCACTGCAGCGAAGAAGGTGGTACGAGTCATGTCCTTGCATGCTTGGCACTTCATGGTAATGTAATCAGCAATGGCTCTGATCCTCTCTTGGATTCTGCCCTTTTCCTGAAGCAATCGCCCTATCTGCTGATTCCTAGCTTCTAATACCTGAGAGTCGTGAAGGTGTTGATTTTGCAACTGTTGTATTCCTTCCTCCATCTGAGCCATCAAATCATAACAGTGTTTCCTGTCAGCTTTGAAGTCTTTAGCCTGCTTGGCTGTCTCAATTTCAAGAGTAGTTACCTTTCTTCTCAGGTTGGTGATTATCCCTTCATACTTTCTCTTCAGTTGTTGCACAAACTGTGTCCGACCTTTTGCATTTTCCGCCAATTGAGCCCGGGCTTTTGTTAGACTAGCCTCAGACTTTTCTAAGTCATCTTGACACTCAAGGGCTTTCTTTTTCAGACTGCTTATAAGCCTTTCATCTGCTCGACTTCTTTCCGGGTTTCTAGCAGCTATTTTCATTTTCCGGATTTGAGCTTTGAGGGCTTCATTTTCTTGAGTTAGCTTTTTCTTTTCTCCCTCATTTGCGGCGGCTTGCAAACCATTTTCAAACTGAAGGTCCATGACTTGCCTTTCCAGCTGGCTTATTTTAGCCCTGTAGCTTTCTTCTCTTGCCAACCAGCCCCACTCCTCTTGCGAGTCATTGGTGAATTGCTGAACATGAGCTCTCTTAGCAGGTCTCTCAAAAATCTGGAACCTTTTACCGAACCAAATAATGTACTTGGGGTCTACTTCACCCCTAGCTAGATCCCGCACCATAGTCTTAGGTTCAAGAAATCTACACTCATTCCACACCTGGCGAATTCTCCCTTCTGGAAATACGACTTTTGGGACCAATTCAATGACATGTTTACTCAAATCTTCATCATGGGGGATGGTTTGAAATCTTCCTAATTGACGCAAAACCCTGTGGGGAACATACGGCTGGATGCTCCGGATGCCCTTCAGGAGGAGATAACACACTTCAGCTGACATGTATACTACTTCAGTGACAGGAAGCCATCCGAATGCCCACTCAATTTTATCGGCGGTCAAGGAGCTCAAATGTGCAAACCAAGCTTTAGTACCCTCGGGGATTCAATACCCACTACTCGGCTTTCAAATTCTTCAATGCAACTCAAACCGGTCATACCGTAATTCATATACCTAACCCGGTGGCAGAGATGTTCATGCATCCATAATTGTAGTAACAGATTGCACCCTTGGAAGAACTTTCCTCCTTCCCGACAAATAGTCAAGGCTCAGTAGATTTCAGATAAGATCAGGGGAACCATAGTGGTGTTGGTTTTCTTGATTGCAACATCGATCATTCTTACGAGACCTACCTCTATATTACTATCTTTTTGCGGCCAGACCACAACACCCAAGAATGCTACTATAAAAGCCAAACCCCGCCTTGCCTCCCATTTGTCTTTATTTCCGGCATGGGTCAGACCAGTGTTCGACTCTTCAAAACCTCGGGGGTTACCATAGCGTTGGTACAAGAACTGGAGAGTGCAATAACATTCAGATAAATTTCCATCCTGGATATCCCGACTAATACTCAATAAATCCAGAAGTCTGTGGGGAGATACCGGTCTTGGTGACAATGGATATCGACTTCTAAAGTTTCCATTAAGGCCCGCTTAACCCGTCACTTCCTCCAGTGTGGGTGTGAGCTCAAAGTCAGAGAAATGGAACACATTGCGAGTTGGTTCCTAAAAAGGTACTAAAGCTTCAATTATGTCCAACCTTGGCTTGACGTTCAATAGTCCGACGAGGCCTCCCAGAACCTTTACCACTGTTTCTCTACTGCCTTTCCCTAGATCATTCCACCACATGTGGAGCTGTAAAGGGATCTCTTTAAGGACTGTGAAGGGTTCAATTTCATTTGTGCTCATCCTGCACATTTATTAAGGTTATTTAATAACTTATTTTGACCCAAAAAAGTGATACCATTTTTTCAAAATTTTACTTCAAAAATAAAACCCGGCTTTGCAGATACGGCCTTTCAGCACTTCGGAGAAGAAGATTTTAAGGTTGTGCCTACTAACCGATCGAAAAATAAAAATGACCAAAGGTGTCTGTTCTTGCAAAAATAGCCTTTCGGCGCCCTTTTGGGACATTCGGCTTATTTTAAACAAGAATGGCATCACCCTGCTTATTTGTGACAAAAAATAAAATTTTGGTGTTTTTGGGTTATTTTTGAAAAAGGAAGTTGGACCCGATGGGGGTTGCTTACATATCCCACATCCAGTGAGAATCAAACTGGCGTAATTCGGCCAGATTTGACAAAAATGAAAACCAACTAATTTTAAAGACAACTTTCTTTTTCTTTTCTTTTTTCTTTCTTTTTTTTTCAAAATTTAGGTAGAGTTTCGGTATATTTTGGACACTAATTTTTCAAACAAGTAACTACCTCTCTGAGCCTTCACACTGTTATTTTCTTTTCCCAATTTCTTCTATTATCCACAAGCCGGTCAACATACAAATCCGAAACAAATAAATGCACAAGTAGCAAGTAGAATGCATCAGGATGGTCTTTTCATTTCAGGTACACCTTTCCTAGACAGACCCAACCCCTGTGTTGAGCCTCCTAAGTAAAATGCACGTGATGCAAACAAACGTTCCTACTAGGGATACGGCATGAGGCTTTGTCATACTAGGTTTAAAACCTGGGTTTATTGTTCTAGACCTGGCTTACCCGAGCGGACAACTCGAGCCGAGGGGAGGGCAACGTACCGAAAATACAGAAGCTTCACCGGCTTAGCAACTTGTCCGAACCTCGTTCTAAAATGGGATAAGACTCTAGACAGAAGAGAAGTCACACAAAGTGCACCCTTCTCCGTGATTTAGAAAACTCAGAGAGAGGGAGGGTTTCGTAGCAGTTTATATACAGTTCACAGAATATCAAAGCGGTAAAAAGCATTTAGCACATTAGGCTCAAACATGTAGGAAAATCAGATAACAGATAAAGCCAATCATAACAGTTATTCTAAGCTCGAATTCTTGAACCATGAACCAGAGATTCTGGGTTCTGACTCCCTAGCGGAGTCGCCAGAGCTGTCATACCTCCTTTTTACATACCCCGAGGGGGTATAAGGGAATTTTTCCAATTCAAGTGACATTATTCGAAATGGGATTATTTATTTGATTTTCAGAGTCACCACTTGGGATAATTATTGGTGCCCCAAGTCACCGGTTTATTTTAAATCCCAAATCGAGGAAATTCGACTTTCCTTTTGAAGTCTACGAACCAGAAATTCTAAGTAAGAAATTCTGTTAACCCGGGAGAAGGTGTTAGGCATTCCTGGGTTCCGTGGTTCTAGCACGGTCGCTTAAACTATTAAAATTGACATATTATCTGATTTTAGTACATGTTTTAGCCTATGGTATATTTTAATATTTATTAACCGCTATTAATTAATTTTAAAGAAGATTTAACGTGGTCTAAAACGTGTCTTTGGACCGCGCCATATGAAATGCACCCGCAATCCGAAACACATTTTATTCGACGTTACTAAGATTTGGATTTGGGTCACATGAAATGTGCACCCTAATTTAGGAAGGTAATATTATTGAAATAACGTGCCTAAAGCAACTGCGCGTTGTTAACTTTGCGAGGGCCATGGAAATTTGCTAAATGGCACGCATCGAATTCTAAGGATTTTTAAAAGGTATAATTAAGTGAGGCCACGCGTTTGAGATTTTATTTGGCGCGGCTCACCTCAATTCCATTTTAAAAAGATATTCAAACTAAAGTTTGGAGGGCCATAGACTATTTGTGTTACTAATATGGCTCACCTCCACTGACTACAATAATTAAATACGACTTAAAGGAATTGCAACTATTCCTAAATTGACGCCCTAATTCAGATTTTTTAAATCGAGAGGCTGCCCAAACGCAATGGACTTCCTTTCGACTTACAATGATTTCGATACTCAAGCCCAAAAAGAGCCCAAATATTGGCGAGCACATGTTGCAGGCGGAGAACTCGGAATCGAGCCCCAATGGAGGCAAACAGGTGTGCAAACCAAAGAGACGTGCCTATTGTGTTATTCATCACTTGACAAAAGCAAACAATTTAATACTACACCTTGCTATCAATTCCCAGTTTTACTCTAGGCACTGTTACCATCACCCTTGAAACAAACTTGTAGAATCATCAATGTAACATGCCAAACATTAGACTTATATCCATAATTAATTGACCTCACACGTACAAAGAACTCAGCCTAGAACTCAAAGGTTTTCAAATCTGATTTTTAAAACTACAATTACACCTACAGCCCTACGAACATTTGAAAACTTATGGACATCACTAAGCTAAAATGAGTAAGATCAGTGCATAAATCGACTTTCGAAGTAACCTGGACCCTTTACTACTTAAGAAACAATCAGCTAGCCATTGCATGATCATAACATTATTTAAATACAACAAAACCTGTTATGACAGTCCAAATGAATTACATAATAGGAAGAGATCTAACACAGTCTACACTATTTATCATGATGGAATGCTGAATGTAACTATTAATTCTATTGCACCAGTTATACATGAAGTTTCCATAGTAGTTTAGAATCAGATTCAGTGGTAAAAATTCAATGATCACCTAGCTATAATATACTCGATAGAAGATTGAACTCCACACTAAACGCAGACCAAATATAGCCTTTGAGAGTGTGCTGTTAGCAGCGAATCAAACACAATACATCAAACGAATCATAACAAGGGAATTCAAAAAGATGAGAAAATGAAACTATGAACTAGGGAGTTGATGCTATGCTTCAAACTTCCATTTTTTTAATTCAATCTTCAATTCGAGCCTCACATTATATAGGATTCGGAAACATGTACCTGAATATAGCAAAATAAACCAGAAAACAAAGCTTGAGATCAGTGAAGCAGCAGCAGCAAAACAGAACCCAGATTTCAGCAATAAAACAGTAGAACCAAACAGCAACACTTTAAACCAAACTTTTAAAGATCCAAAACTCAATCCATTTCAACCCAAATGCAAGACTTTGTCATTTTCAGCAATGTTAACTGAGCAATGAAAGATCAAAAGCTGAAGCCAAGTGAGATTTGAGCAATTTTTAAACAAAGAAAAATGCAGAATCTTCAGTATTATATCAGAATTATACTCAAAAAAAATGCTCAGCCGTTTTCTTTTCAGTCTTTTTAAGTTCTCCAAAATCTGACTTCAACCTCAAGTAAGGATGCCTTTATAGGCAAGTTATTAGGGCAGCCTAAAAGAATTCAAATTTGCCTTTAGACCCTCTTGGAATTTTGGTTTTTGCTTAGAAATCCCTAGGTTAAAACTCAAATTTTCAGAAGAGTCCCAAAGGCCAGCTTCTAGGAAGCTTCCCAAGTTAGTTATATCAGATTTCCCCAACTTAGATTTCCTAAATTAACCCCTAGACCCTCTGTTATTTACCACAGCAAACCATGTAGGTCAATTCTGACCCAAGACTTAAACCAAAATGAGTGGGCTTCCCTTGAAAATGGGTCAGAAATGACCCCAAAGCCCCAAGCCAATCAAAAAATCCATTTGGTAATTCATGAAAAACAGAAGAAGAAACCAATTAAATGATTTCAAAATCAAAATCTAAACTAAACGACTGATTTAAACCAAATAATAAGCTAGAATTAACTATATTACTAAGTCAGCAACATCTAATTAAACTAATCATACGACTAAAAATCAGAAGCTTAAAGTCATGAGTGACAATTAAGCATGACGAATGAATAAAGCAACGTTTAAAAGTTGAAAGGAAAACTGAAAAACAGCCGGAACAAATACAGACATGGATCGATCCAGAAAAAAGAAAGCCTAGGTTCAGAACCTTGGTCAATTTTCAGTCTACTCACAAAAAATGAGAAGAAAGAAAGAGGAGTAAGTGGTGAAAGAACAAAATGGACAGAAAAGATAAGAGAAAGGAGGACTTACCAACTCAAATAAACACTTCTGGATGCCCTAATTTAAACAAAATTGATGCTAACCGCTTGTTCTTTGTCAAGAACAAGCGGACAACATTAATTTTGCCTTGAATCAGATTTCAAAACTCGGAAAACTGGAAGCCTATGTCATGCATGCCACAGATTCAAGAGATTCTGATTTTGGGCTTTTAAAGCTTCAACTTCGATTCAAGATTCGACGAAAGTTAGGGTGATTCGAGGGAAAACAAATGGGGATTTGGAGTGAGGGAGCCTTGGAGGTCCTCTGGTGTTAGTTTGGGGTTGAACAGAGGTGGCGCCGCCACCGGAGAAAACAAGGGCGGTGCTAGGGTTTCTCTTTTGAATCAAGATTCGAGACGTTCCAAGGAGTTCTGAGGGAAGGTGATTGGAGATTCGGGGTTGGGTGGCGGAGAGGATTCAGGGGTGTATTTTTTGTGGTGATTTGCGGTGGCGCCGCCACTAGTGGCGGGTGGAGATAAGGGCAGCTTTTAGGGTTTTTGTTGGGCTGGGGTGAGAGAGATGAGAGACGAGGGGGTAGGGGTGAACATTTGGACAGTTATATATCAGAGGGGACTCAGTTCCGGACGGTCCGATCAATTAAGATCGACGGTCCTGATCAAGGAGTAACGAAAAACGACGTCGTTTGGTCATTGAGTGGTGCAGACCGGGTATGGGGTGGTCTGGGCCGGATTTAACAGATTTAGACGGGTAAAATTGATTTGGGCTTGAGGGATTTTAACTTTTTGGCCCAAAAATCCGAATCTTCTCATTTCTTCTTCATTTTCTTTTAATTTCTTTTTTCCCTAATAAAAATAAAAACCTAAATTAAAATCTCAAAACTAGATTATCCTACCAAATTAAATTAATTAACTCTAAATAATAATTACCACAACTAATTAAGTGCCAAATTAAAAGAAAATTACCAAAATTCGAAATTAAACAGTAAAGAAGGCAAAAATAAGCTCTTTTTTTTGTGATTTTCCATTTTTATAAAACACTAATTTACTAATTAATCTAAAAATGTAAAATTTAATCCTAAATGCAATGCGTGATATTTTGGTATTTACAATGATTTAAATAAAACATAAACGTGCACAAAATGCAAACAATTAAATGAAATTCTACAAAATTCCTAAAATGGTAAGTAATTAACAAAAATCTATTTTCTTGGGATTTTACAGGAGTATTTCATAGGGCAAAAATCACGTGCTCACAAGAGCTTGTTGGAAGAACTTCACCAACCACAGAAGATGCTACAAAGATTTTTGTTGACAACAAATCGGCTATAGATTTAGCCAAGAACCCGGTAATTCATGAAAGAAGCAAGCATATCGATACGAGATATCATTTTATTAGAGATTGCATATCTAATAAAGTTGTGGAGCTTGAGCATGTGAAGTCTAGAGATCAAATTACGGATATTTTCACCAAGCCTTTGAAGATTGACGTTTTTCAAAAGTTAAGGATGGCACTTGGAGTAATGAAACAAGTTTAAGGGGGGGATGTTAAAAATAGTAATAAACTTTTTTTCATTTGTCCACATTTATTTAGATTTTTTACATTAATTTAATGTTTTCATAATATAGTTAGAAAAGAGTGAGGTGTGGACATATGTGAATTTGTGTGAACTAGTGTAGGCATGTATGGACTAGTGTGTACATGTGTGAACTTAATTAATATGTACACATGAAGTTTATGTTAGATATATGTAGGAGTTCTACTATAAATACTCATGTATGCTAGACATTTGGTGCAAGTGAAGTTGAATAGAAATCATCCTTTCCTCCACCTCTCTAATAGTGAGTTTTTGAGTGTTTGTTTAGTTGTCTTGCTCTCCCAAAAATTTCTAACAGAAGCACTTTAAATGGATATGAAGCTTTGAGGTTCAACTGAAAAGAGGTGGGGGACAATAAGGCTAGTTTAAAGAGCATAAATACACAAACCTAAAAGATTAATGACAATGCACTTCATTGATATGGTGATATCCATGTATATTAGCTTCCCTTGATAATTTAGTTGGGCCTGAATACACTGACAGCCCCTGAACTCGCCAACATTTAGACACTTCAACTAGAGTATGACCTATTGAACACATGATATTAGCTAAAATATATAAAATAGTTTTTCGTAGGTGTATGGCAAATGCCTCAGGAAATGACCTAATGGATGCAAATCCAAGCGCAAAGAAGAGTTTAATAGCCCATTTATAAGCAAATATCTGATCATTATGTCATGTGTGCCATAACTGTATCTCATCCGCACGCCATACCTTTTATGCCAAAATTTTCAGTCTAACTCAAGTATCCATATACAAAAATGTATGCATGTGTTCAAGGATTATAGATAAAAGATGCACAAGGACTAAATTAAAATCATATGGATATGTGCTCATGAAATTTCTATATGACTACAGATAATTCAAGTAATTCAATATATCCAGAATAAGTTCTCACGCCTTCATAAATAACCATAAACCTAGGCATGGTCTCGAAAATGTGTAAGAGAGCAAATGTAGACATATAAGCAAAACAAATTATAAATCAAATGACCATATAATCAAAACAAAACAAAGGCATAAAGTATCTCAATTCTATCCTGGTCAGGATGTAACATGGTAAGGGCATATACACTCGCCACCACGTATATACACCATTCCAATACCTTAAGCATAGAACAATCAAGTCAAATCCTAGGGGTTTCCCTCTTAACAAAGTTAGCCAAGAGACTTACCTTCGCCAGATAAGCTAAAAATCACCAAAGATGCCAAATCCTCAAAAGTTCAACTCCAAACTGCTTGAATCTACAACCCAACAACGTCAAATAAAGCCATGGAAATCGATCCCAAACGATAAAGTTCAAATCTTTAATCAAATAAACAAAGTCAACCAAACAAATCAATCATCCCCGCAAGTCGCAAAATTACAAACACACATATATAGAAAACATCAAATAGGGAACGAGACTCTAATATACAAAATGACCAACCGAGTCGTTACATAGCATATCTAAAAGTAAAATGCATTAGCAAAATCATGAGCCTCTAACTGATGCCTGAATATAAAAGTTAACACACATTTTCCTGGAATATATAAAAGCTCAAGAGGAAAATAATGCCTAAGAAGAGATCTGCTACCTCTGGAATAAATCAATAAAGCTTGTGAGCTGAATCGGGAAAGCCTACCTCTAGCCACGAGCTTCGTCAACTGCACACTTAACGCCTGCCACACAATGAGGCAGGCCCAAACTTGCTAAGTACCCCCAAAGGATATCAAGAATGTCTCGTTGATAACCCCTAAGCGGAACCCCTAAGCGGGGGGACAAGACTAGTATGGCTATATAAATATGTGATGAATGGAGTGAGTAGAGCAAACAATTCAAATAACAATAACTGAATACTCAAGCTGAAACTGATTCATTTAAACTGATAACCTTGCATCCAATAACTGAAAACAAAGCTGCAAGTTGATTCTAAAACTAATATTTGATTTTGAAACTACAAATTGAGTTACTTTTTCAAGAAACAACTTTTCTGAAAATTTTACACATAATGGCTCTACATAAGTATATTTGGGAAACCGTATTGGGACTTCTAAAGTTGATGTGGGTCCATTATTTATGCTCACTCAAGTTCAACCCATCGATGGGGTCATCGAGCGGCTCAATCAAGGTCAACCCATTTGTGGTGCATTGGTAGGGCCTCTAGTTATGTTAACCCAAGCTCAACTCATATGTGAGTCCATGGAGTAGCACAATCATGCTCAACCTATCCGTGCACGTTAACACCTGCAAGTATTGAGTAGCTAGCCCTAGCCAATGTGGCACTCATACTCGGGAAGATTGGTTACTTCTCCCTTTCTGTAGGATCTAAATGCACTAGGCCCTCGTGAATAAAGTGTAGACCAACTCACACACACTAGGCCCTCGTGGATAAAGTATCCACTAGACCAAGTTCTTTTTTCTGAATTTGAAGGAAAGTCCGAGCAACACAAGCAAGCAATCAGAGCATATCAAGAAAATAAATCATCTTCTATTCTAAATCTAAACTGAAGGTTTGAGTAGTACATGTAATTTTATTAATCAAACCACTGCACACAAGCAAATAATTGCAACGATTCATACTATTTAAACTTTCGATGTCTTAGAGGTTTTCACTTGTATGTAGAGTTTATTCCAAAGAATGAGGTAAACAACCAGCAATTTGATATGCGTATTCTAATCTAGCCCTTGACTTAGAGAAGAACCCTCAATTTACCTCAAAGATCATTCCTTACTAGCAAGGTTAGTGTCACACCTCCTTTTTACCCGAAAGGTGGTATAAGGGAGTTTTTTAAATTAAAGTGACATTAATCGAAATAAGATTATTTTATTTAATTTTAGAGTCGCCACTTGGAATAATTTATGGTGTCCCAAGTCATCAGTTTATTTTAAATCTCAAATCGAGGAAATTGACTCTTAATTATGGTCTGCGAACACAGAAGACCAGGTAAGGAATTCTGTTAACCCGGGAGAAGGTGTTAGACATTTTTGAATTCCGTGGTTTTAGCACGGTCGCTCAACTATTAATAATTGGCCTAATTATCTGATTAATTACATGTTTAGAACATATTGTGCATTTCTAACTTTATAACCGCTTTTAATATTTATAGAATTATTTTTTGGAACAAGTCACGATTGTCGTATACTTGTCGTTTTGGTATACATTGCAAACCGCGTCACATAAAATGCACCCGCAATTTACAACATATTTATTGCATTATTATTCGAAGTTATAGTCGGGTCACATGAAATGCACACCCGGAATGGGGATTGGGTATCACGACCATACCATGGGAACCGTACCCATAGCCGTGATGATTATTATTAATCGCGCCTAAAGCAACTAGCGCATTTAATTATTTTCCTAATCTTTGAGATTGTTGTGATGCCAAATTTATGAACAAGATATTATTGGAGAGCAAATAGGCTAGCTAACATGATCTATTACTTGGCCAGATTCTTTATGGTCGAAGACCCACCTTATGGCCCATTCTTATTCCTCGCCAAGAAAGAAACAACTCCAATTTTTCCATCTACCCAATTAAAAGCATTTATTCAAGAACCAAGACTACATACATCACAATCGAAAAAAAAAATTAATTAAACAATTTAAATGAAAACTAAGACATGCTACTCAAATAACGTAGAATAAAAAATCAACCAACGCGCGCACCAAGCTATCATAACACAGTGAAATGAGAATGAAAATTGAGAAATGGACCTTTTATTGATGAACAAAGCTGAAAATTGCAAATTAATCGGAATAACAAAGCGACAATCGTTGGACTGAAATGCCGAAATTGCGAACCGAAACCTCGAATCGGCACCGGAAACTCGAACACGGACAGAGAATTATCAATCTCAGAAGATGCTAATGAAACGACACCAGCCAGGCTCTCAAGTGCAATTCCTGCAGCAAATGTACTAGACTCGGGATCGTTGGAGCTATAGCGCCATCTTCCATCACTTTGGCTAAGAGCCTTTATGGCACGGAAAACGGAATCAGCACCTCCAAGGTGTACATCAACTTTAAAAGCTTGACCCTCGATAAGGACTAAACTTCCAACTGAGCCACCACTGTTCACGTTATCCTTAAGTCTAGAGGCTATACCAGCAAAAGCCTCATTGTTAAGCTCGCACTTCAATATCCTATTGACTCTCAATGCTTGAAACAAATCTTTCGATGCTGAAGATGGAGACCTAAGAGTATCCACCACTGATTTACATATAACCGCCTTGATGCCAGGCTGTTTTCCAGTTCCAAGAACCTCAAATGACCTTAAGGCCTTGTATGTCACTTCAAGGCTTTCAAAAGATCCATCTTTGGGTGTAAGCAAATCTAAAGCTGCAGATCGGTGAGAATCTGAAATGGGTTTGAAAATTGTAGTTTCACAGATCAATGTACACATCGCTAGAATAAAAAATCCTAAAACTTTCCCCATTTTGAGTCTGCGCCACAGTGATGAGAGTGAGGCTCCGGAGTTGAGCGAGAGATGAAGTTTTTTTTTTTCTTTTCCAGAAACGGTTGTTTCTCTTCTTAGTGTAGGAATTTTTGTCTTAGCTAGGTCTTGAAAATGTGTGGTAGGGAAACTAATCATACTCTTTCTTCTAAAACAAGACTAAAAATATTATATCATTTACTAATTAATTCTACTTAAGTAAAATAATTATTAAAATAAATTAACTGTTAAAACAAACTTATTTTTGGTATTTTTCAAATAGCATACTAAAAGATAAAAATAGAAAAATCATTGTAAAATTAAAATAATATTACTGAAAACAAAGTGGAACTATTTTTGTATATTTGAATTTTATGTAAGGTAGATAAATTAAAAGTAACTAGATAAAATATTAATTAGCTAAATAAAAGAAAATATTTTTGTAATTTTCATCTTTGTGATAAAATAAAGTAAAAGAGTCAAAACTATTTAGAATAGCGATACTAACCCTAAACTAAATATTTTACGCTAAAAATGTGTAAAATCTTGGGGAAGATCAAAAATTACATGTCCACAGCTGCCCCTATTTGATTGGAAACACGAAGAGTTTTCAGACAAAGAACGTTGAGACTGGTTTTTTGACCCGATCCTTATTTAGATAGACCAAAAACTAAAAGAAAGGAGAATGTGACCGAGCCCTGGTATCTGAGCTGCCTACATATTCTTGGCTATAAAGGAATCGTACCACGTGTAGATCAGAGAATGATGGAGTAATGAATTCGAGAGTCGAATGAGGTTCCATCGAGGATCCGGTCCGTGGTCATGTTATTACACCAAAAATCAAAATTAAAAAGGCTAACTAAGCCTATCAGCTACGAGTTACAAAATTCCTATCTATGAGTCTTCTGAAGTTTGATCTTAAGTCTTGGTTGGTTCTTCATGCGGACTCTGATCTGAATCTTGATGCTTGTTAGATGCAGTTGTTGGTTCAATCTTCTTCAGCTTTTTCAGATCAAGACGGTACATGCAGAGCTTGTGACTTCAATTATGTCTTGAGCAGTCCATATCTTTTCTCCGCTTTTGCACTTTGGATTCACTTTTTTCCCTTTTATTCTTGATTGAGACTTCTTTTTGGTTATCTCGGACCCTTGTCGACCCGCATTCTTGAGGCGATCTTCTGCTACTTCTAACTTGAACAGGACTGGAGGTTGCCCTCATTTTTCAGGAAGGATCATGTTGTCTCTGACTGGAACTTGAAATAAATTCCCTCATTCTCCAGGTGGGCGACTGCTAATGACTTAAAACTAGAAATGAATTCCATCATTATCCAGGTGGGCGCCTACAACTGACTTAAGACTCGAATGAATTCCCTTGTTCTCCAGGTGGGTGCTTGCAACTGACTTAAAACTTGAATGAATTCCATTGTTCTTCAGGTAGGTGCCTGCAACTGACTTACAACTTGAAATGAATTCCATCGTTCTCCAGATGGGTGCCTGATACTATAGCAAAAAAGACAAAATAAAAGAAATTTTTCTGCCCCAATTTGTACTAGGAAGATTTGGGAGTTGTTAGCAGAACTATAAACCACCTATGCTATTGATGAATGATGAAATGATAAAATGATGAGAGTAAAATTAAAGGCTCGACCAGGATGTGCGTCTCCTATGAGTAAAACCAAGAAAACATTGACTAGAAAATGTGTCTGCCAAAAAACGTGAATGACCCAGATTAGGAAATGCGTCTCCTAGATTTAAGATTGAGCTCGTGAAAAACTATAAACTAAGCTTGACTAAAGTAAAAATTTGCCCTATTTTCCAGACGGGACCCCTGATTTCAAGGAAACTAAAGATTGATACCTTTAAAAAAAATTAAAAATTGACCCCTTTTGTTTTCAAATCCAGACTTAAAATTATTATCCTAGGAGAAAATTAACCAGACTAGGTTTTAATCTTAGGAGAAAGACTCGTCAAACTAAGATTTTGATCCTAGGAGAAAGTTCATCAGACTAGGTCTATTTTCTTTTTTTTGGTATCTTAGAAGAAAGATTCATCAGGCTAAGATTTCTATTCTAGGAGAAAGTTCATCAAACTAGGTCTCTTTTTTTGGTATCTTAGGAGAAAGATTCATCAAACTAAGATTTCGATCCTAGGAGAAAGATTCATCAGACTAAGATTTCGATCCTAGGACAAAATTTATCAGACTAGGTCCCTTTTTTGTTATCTTAGGAGAAAGATTCATCAGACTAAGATTTCTATCCTAGGAAAAGAAATCAGACTAGGTTTTCTATCTTAGGAGAAAGATTCATCAGACTAAGATTTCTATCTGTCACGACCCTAAAACTGACTCGGTCGTGATGGTGCATATCGTAAAACTAGGCCAGCCGACACAACTCCCAAATTTATCCATTGATCATTAAGAATCATTTTAAGCCTTTAATTAAACAGATGTTTAATAATGTAAGTCTATATGAATAGTGCAGAAATAATATACAAGCCCAACATCTGGGTGTCACCAGTCACAAGCATCTAGTAAGGTCTGAATACAATGAAAAGTCTAAAAATATAATGAATACAGTCTAATGAAAACAAGAGGGAGAAAAGTTGTGCTGCGAACGCAGGGCAGCTACCTTGCTAAACTCCGATGACCCTGCCTCTGAGCACTCAACGCCCGTTAGCGGGATCAGAAATACTTGAATCTGCACACAAGGTGCAGGGAGTAATGTGAGTACTCTAACTCAGTAAGTAATAAAGGTAAATGAAAGCTGAGCAGTGACAAAACACGTAAAACACAGCGTAACACTACAGCAAATGTAGTACCTTAACAAAATAGTACAGAAATCATTTATTTCGTAAATAAAGCACAGTTTCCGTAAAACCTTTTTAAAACAACTTTCAATAGTTTCAAACGAGTGATAAAATAGTGAGTAAAAAGAATGAAAACATAAACAGCTGCTCGGGCAAAACATGTACCATAAACCACCCCTCAAGCATAATATCAACAGAACCAGCCTCTCGGCTACCTCACAATCACTCGTAATCAGCCCTTTGGGCATAACATAAATCAAGAACCTCCCCTTGGGCATAACATGGAACAACATCAGTCCCTCGGGCTATATCACATCTCATACTAGGTACCCGCACTCACTGGGGTGTACAGACTCCGGGAGGGGCCCCTTACGGCCCAAGCGCAATAACAAGTCATCTCGTGGCATAATAAATATATCACTTACTCAGGGTACCCACGCTTATTGGGGGTGTACAGACTCCGGGAGGGGCCCCTTACGGCCCAAGCGCAATATCAAGCCACCTCATGGCAAAATCAATAGGCTATTTGTCTCATATCAAGCCACCTTGTGGCGTACAACTCAGGCCTTCGACCTCATAATCATAAATCCGTGTATCACTGCTGTGGCATACAGCCTAACCCAAAAGTATCCTCACAACACAGTCCCTCGGCCTTACTCAGTCAGAAATCTCGAAAAGCCACTCGGGCACAGTAAAATATGATGCTCAGTCCAAAATATCATTTAATGTATTAAAACAGAGTAAACATGGCTGAGTTATTAAAACATTAGAATATAACATGACTGAGTACAAATATAAAAATCAAAACAGTGAGGAACTAGCAGTAAAAGTCCCTTAAGGGTCCAAAACAGTTTGCACGAGGCCCAAATATGGAATTCAGCCCAAAACATGATGATAACAAACAGTTTTCAATCAAATAAGCAGTAAAATAGTCATTCAGGATAAACTAAGTTATAATCCCCAACGGTTCATGACCTCACGCTTTCCATCTAGCGTGTGCGCCACCTCAATATAGCACAACGATGTGAAATCCAGGGTTTCATACCCTCAGGACAGACATTTACAATCATTACTTACCTCAATCCGGTCCAACTCTAGCCCCCGATGCCCTTGCCTCTCGACTTGGCCTCCGAATGCTCCAAATCTTGCCAAAAGCAGATCTATACCATCAAAATATGCTAAGAGAACAATGCTCATTCGAAAATATCCAATTTATACCAAAAATCCGGAAATTGGCCAAACTCGCCCCCCTGGCCCATGTCTCGGAACTCGATAAAATTTATGCCAAAATGATCCTCATCCTCTCACGAGTCTATACATATCAAGAACACTAAAATCGGAGTTCAATTGACCCCTCAAATACCCATTTTAAGGTCTCTTAATCTCAAGCCCTAATTACCCATTTTGCACTGATTTTTCCCAAATTTTTCACCACTAATTAGACCTTTAATCACATATAAACGAGTTATGAAGTCAAGGATATTACCTCCAAGTGATTACCCTTTGGTTTCCTCAAAAATCTCCCTCAAAAGCTTCAATCCCAATCAAAAATAATGGAAAATAAAGAAGGGTCGCGGATTGGCTATTTAAACTACTGCCTAGTTATTTAACCCTACGCGGTCGCAGAAACACCTATGCGATCGCGACCAGCTCTATGCTATCGCATAGAGCAATTCCATCACCCCACTGCCACTCCAAGTCCTTCTACGCAAAGCCAAAGTGCCTGTTTGAGCATCCGAAATACACCCGAGGCCCCCGGGACCTCAACCAAACCTACCAACATATCCCATGAGATCATTCAAACTTATTCGAACCCTCGAAACACCAAAAACAATGCAAAAACACCGAAATCACGTCAAATTCAAGCCTATGAACTTTGAAATTTCTAAATTCCACCAACGATGCCGAAACCATCCAAAACACCTCCTATTGACCCAAAAATTTGCACACATATCCAAAATGATATTACGAACCTGTTCCAACTTTCAGAATTCCATTTCGACCGCTATATCAAAATCTCACCTATCAACCGGAAAATGCCAAAATTCCAATTTCGCCAATTCAAGCCTAAATCTACTCCGGACCTCCAACACACATTCCGATCACGCTCCTAAGTCCCAAATCAGCTAACGGAGCTAACCAAATCAAAAAAATTCCAATCCGCGGTCATCTACTAACAAGTCAAATCTTGGTCAAACCTTTCAAATTTTAAGCTTTAAACTGAGAACTGTTCTTCAAAATTCATTCTGGTTACCCTGAAAACCAAACCGACGATTTGCATAAGTCATAATACATCACACAGGGCTAGACATGCTCGAGAACTGGCGAGCGAAGTGCAAAAGCTCAAAACGACCGGTCGGGTCATGACATCCCCCCCCCACTTAAACATATGTTCATCCGCGAACGTGCCCACAATTGTTCCATAAGCCAACAAGTCGTTGTATAACCTCACCATGCAGATACCCGGGGGTGATCCCACGTCACCTTTATCTCATATAGGTCCGATAACACAATGTAACTTAAATTTCACAATTCAACCCAGCCCATAAACCTTAGAACCACATTTCTACTTCTGAAACCATCTACAAGATCAGAATCTCACATCTATATTCTGGGTAAGCCCGAACCAACTGTAATAACCCATACCTGCAACCTCAGGTGCAATTACATGACATACCACATAACTCAAACACTTGTAGTTATAGCTTCTAATCACATCAGTTGCTTAAAACATCCGAATTTCGATAATAAGCCTTTTATCACATAAAGCCTCATTCCAACACTTCTGTATACTGCCAATGATAAATGAAACACATAGGAAGTCATAACCACTCCTTAGACTAACCATTCGAGAAGCCACTTCTCCTTTAGCAAGGACCATAGCAAATTTCTAAGCCGAACATCGATATTATCCCTCTAACACGCTGAAACCGAATCCATTTGTATTCATCTAGATCCCAACAATCTTATCTAATCCAACACAACTACTCTAGTGACATGATACATCAATACGATCTAAAGCCACAACTCGTGTAACCCGTGCACTAATAAGCAACCACCCGAACGTACTCAAATCATGAAAAATGACCCAAATGAGAGAGATGTACCGTAAGCTCACCAATACCACCACACACAATGCTGATATCCCGTCATACATCGTAGAAACAGAACACACGAATCTAACCCGAAGGGTCATACCTCCACATAACTTCGCTGCAATGCACGACCCTATCCAAACACTGGTCCACATGAAACACCTCAAGTCACTATGCTCAAAATCGATAACCACGCGCAATTTGATATTGAGAACCAGAGCAAATCATCATAACCACGATGAAGCAATTGACATAACATTACACAAATCCAAAAGGGAACAACCAATACGCCATCCATCGAGCAATACCCAATACTCTTCCCGCTCGAATTCCACTAAGAGACCCCAATAAAACCGCACCACATGTGCCTATAACCAACAAATTCCAACGCCTCGCAACACGTAAAGGTAACTTATAGATCTCCCCAGGTCACTAATAAGCTCAAGAATAATTGAATCAACATATCCCTCAACAATACAACTCGGAGTCAACCAACCCGACTCAAGTTAGAACACACATCCACATTGGCCTGCCAATGAACCCCTTATCAAGGAATCCCTGAAGTTGTTCCTTCAATTACCTTAACTCCGCCGGTGCCATATGACATGGTGTCCGACACCAAATCAATACCGAAATCAACAACCTTGTCCGGCGACATGCCCGACAGTAGTAAACATATCCGGAAAACCCCTCATCATCGGAACTGAATCAATGGTAGGAGTCTCTGCACTTATATCTATAACGAAGGCCAAATAGGAAAGACAACCCTTCCTAGTCATCCGCTGGGTCTTCGAAAATGAAACCACCCTACTGAGAACATAATCCATCGAACCTCGCCACTCAATCCGTGGCATCCCCGGCATAGCCAACGCCGCTGCCTTAGCGCAATAGTCTAGAATAAAATGACACAGAGACAACCAATCTACACCCAATATCACATCAGAATCTAACTTATCAAGCAGCAAAAGATCCACTTGGGTCTCCAAACCCCGATAGCCACTACACAGAGCCGATACACGCGACCCACAACCACAATATAACCTGTTTATGAGAACTCCCAATATCCAATTCCATATAGCACACGAATCTCTATATCCGATCCCAATTCCGCCGTCCGAATATACAACATACCTCTAATACCCAATCATTCCACAAGAGGTACTCTTATAATTCTTCTGTGCCACCAAGCAAACTCGAATATCAGCAGTCGATCCAACAAGAGAGTGCCGCAATACTACTGAAGTACCATCAACTTAATCACATTGCCTTTTTTCTGAAACGTATACCCTCATCAAGTCACACCAATTAGTAATACCATTTCCTTAATCATATGAAGCTGCACGTGATGCCCAAGAATTTGTGACCTTCCTTTCCAAACTGAACCGTGACCTTACACATACCAATCTCGATCCTACACCACATACCGGATATACTATACCCTCCTAAGATAATCATGAGAACTTCATATCCCTTCCGAGCCACAAACATCTACGTACTCAACTAGCCAAGAACTTTCCATTGATCCTATCTAGAAGAAAATCACTATACATCCCATGCTCCTCACGCTCGTAGAAAACATACATCTCTTACCGTGGTAGAAACCATCACGAACTCTCCGAATTCCATTTGCACAAAACTAAACCGTTTGAATACCTCTAGCTCAACCAAGTTACGCAGGCCACTAAAACCCATGAGCATTGCCGCGGAACACCTGTAGAAACTCATTACCTCGTAAGCATCCAAAGAACTAATCATATCTTTATCGTCCCGGTCCGGCCTACTACCAAGCTATCCCATATATCCAAGTTCTTTCTGATTTACCTTCAACTGGATACTTCTTCTCGCTGTAACACCATAATCCTCGACCTAGACTCGCCACACGAGTCCCAAGCATAAAGCCACACCGTCTAAGGCTCATAAGCCGTTGGATACTATGAGCACGTGATTTTTTTCCTATATGAATTACTCCCATAATTTCAAAACAAAATAATTTCTTTTCATTATTTGCAATTTTATGGATTTTCGTGGCATTTTATGTTAAATGTTTGCATTTGTCTGTGCATGTTTATTTTATTCAACTAATGAAAAATACAAAAATACGTACATTTGCATTTAAGATTTAATTTGACATTTTAGGAATAATCAATTAATGAAGTTGTTTTATAAAAAGGAAAATCACAAAAATAGTTTATTTTTGCGCATTTGAATTTCGTCGCTTGCTTTAATTTAGGAATTAAATAGTTGTGATAATTATTATTTAGAGTTAGTTAATTTAATTTGATAAAGATTATTTGATTAGGGATTAATTTAGGTTTTATTTTAAAATTTTAATTTAAAAGAATTTTGGAAAATTGAATTGAAAAGGAAAAGGGAATAAAATAAGAAGAGAGTCAGATCTGGACCATTAATTCGAAGCCCAAACGTTACCCATCACCCCTTACCCGGCCCAAAACCACCCTGACCCGGTCCAGTCTCCCCCTTAATCAAAACGACGTCATTTCGTTAGCTTTGATCTGAGCCGTTGATCGTTCCCAATCCAACGGACGAGAACTGCCTTCCCGTTAATATTTATAGGTCCAAACCCCTTCCCCCCCTAGCGCAGTCGTCTATCTCACACCAGAGACCAAACGTAAACCCTAATAGCCGCCACCTTTTCCTACCATCCTTCGGTGGCGGCGCCACCACCTTTCCCTACCAAATCAACACCCTAGTGCCTCTTCGACCCCCTCTCCCCAAATCTGTGACCAGCTCCCCTCGAATATGTCTAGAACTCGTTGAATGTTGAATCTGAAGCCCGATCCTTTGAAGCCAAATCCAAACCCGTACATGCAGAGTTATTCCTTGATAAAGAACAAGTACCTGACGTCATTTAGGAGTGCCAAGCCCCAGGTTCGAGTTTTAGTTGGTGAGTCCTTCCTTCATTTCTTGGTTCACCTCTCCTCCTTTTTTTTTTGATCGGTTCAATTGAAACTCGGTTAATTGTGTTGTTTGAGAGTTGGTCATGTTTGTGTACTCTTCGTTAAGTTTTATTTTTCCAAATTGGTTTCTTTAATTGTTCCAAACCCGCTTAGGGTTGATTTTGCTGTGTCAACTTTGTTATTATTGATCTTGTCTCCTTTTAATTCATAATTGTCAAGGTAATAGTCAGCACATAGTCAAATTGTTTATTCGTGTTACTGTCACTTAGTTTTGTTGGGGTTTTTGGGTCAGAATTTGAGTTTCTGAATATTCATTTGGACTGATTTGGAACCAACCTTGGGCTTTTTGAGTCATTTATGACCCATTCAAGATGCCCGGTTGTTTTGAGCCCATGTTTGTTTGGTTAGCAAGGTAAATAACAGGGGCATGGGGGGTAGTTTGGGTATTTGGTTGAGGGAATCTTTCTGATAACAGAAATAGGAAGCTTCTAGTAGGGGTTTTAATTTGAATTTCAGATTGTTAGTAGATTAGCTTGGTTAACAAGTCAAAATTTTAGGGATCTCTAAGCTAAAAGCAAATTTGAAAAGGGCTTAAAGGGTCGAACTAAAATCTGAAAGGTTGCCATATTTGCTTGCATATAAAGGCACCTTTACTTGCCTTAGAAGGCAGACTTGAAGAGATAAAAATTCTGAAAATACTCACGGCTAAAACTATGAACTTGTTCCATTGATTTCTCGGGTTTGAGTATTGAAGTTTTTAGTGATTGAAACATTTTCTGATTCTTTCCATGTTTGAGATGGCTTAAATTTGGATTTCTTAAAGTTTTTGGGTTGAATTCTGTTGGGTAGCTACTGTTCCATTGGCTTTCGTTGGTCATTTTTGCTATTTTATTGAGTTTGGGTGTTGAATCCTATTGCTGCTCTGCTGCTGTAGAACACTGACCCCTTACATTTTGATCTCTTTTCAATTTCCAGGTATTGTTCATTCCTTTGACCTATGAAATGAAGAAGCTAAATATTTGTTTGAAGTTGGAAATACATGAGAATTAGTTTTTAGCATATGTTTTGTTTTTTTACACTTCTGAAAATCATCCCATTTCAATTTTGAGATCATTTGCAGTGTTAAACGAATCAGGTGCTCCAAATTATTAGTGATTTGCATGAATCTTACTGTTCAGATTTGTATAAAAGGACTCCAAAGGACTATTATAGTGTAACGTGGATCAGAATGCTTAAGCTTTGGGTAATTTTTTTTTGCTTATTATCTGTTGATATCAACATCAGTATGAGTTCCATTTGAAGGGTGTAAATCAGACTCTTATTTTTTCTTAGATTAACCTATAGGATTGATATTTACCGTTCACATGTCTTGAGCAAAAATGCCCAAATAGCATGAAACTGTCAGTTAAAGAACATCTCCAGAAATCTGAGTTAAGCCTATGTCTACTCGATGCTTGTTTAATTCTGAATCTCAAAATGCTTCTATGTTTGTCCCTGTTGTAATAGTTAAAACGGAAGGTAAATGGGAAATTTGTGTGCATGTTTCATGGGACTAATTTTAATTCCATGATTGCTAAAACAAAATCAGATTTTCTTTCAGTTAGTTAATTTTTGCCAATTATTTTAAGCGATGGATTAAGTTGTTCACACGGCTCAATGCTCCATGGTGATATTATGTTGATCATCGCTTTTAGCTAACTAGACAAGCTTGGCAATCTCAGGGCTACTAAATTTGGACCCATATTGGTCCTGAATCTGAAAGCTTGCCCAGAACTAGAATTCTGCATATGTCATGGTTTGGGTTTAGCTCAATGTCGCTGGTCCATTTCCCTTGAGTGTTGATTCGTGGGTGTCAAATTTGGCTCGGGCCTTTGGCATAATATATATTTTGAACTGCTGGGGGTTGATTCTTTTCCTTAATCAATTAGACTCTTATGATATTTTGAGGTGTGTCATTCAAACCAATAACGACTTATGGCCCTCATGTATTAATTTAGAAATGCTCTAATTAGAGTAAGTTAAGATGCGCCATGCCAAACAAAAATGACTATTGCTTGACCCTCGTCCAATTAATTTTGTTTATCCTTAGAACTCGAGGCGTGCCATTTAGTAAATTTCATGGCTCTCGCAAAGTTGCAAACGCGAAATTACTTTAGGCGCGTTAGTTTAATAATATTACTTTCCTAAATTCGGGTGCACATTTATGTGACCCAAATCCAAATCACAACGATGTTAAAATATGTCAAAGACCACGGGTGCATTTATGTGACGCGGTTTGAGACGTGTTTTAATGACGTTGCAATTTTCTCTGAAAAATTAATAAAAGCGGTTAAAAAGTTAAAATTTGCGTAGGTTCATAATTGTTTAAAATCAGATAATTAAGCCGAATATAATAGTTGAGCGACCGTTCTAGAATCACAGAACTCGGGAATGCCTAACACCTTCTCCCGGGTTAACAGAATTCCTTACCTGGATTTCTGGTTTGCGGACTGTTAAACAGAGTCAATCTTTTCCTCGATTCGGGATTCAACCGGTGACTTGGGACACCATAAATCTCCCAAGTGGCGACTCTGAATCTTTAACAAATAATCCCGATTCGATTGTCCTTTAATTGGAAAAACTCCCCTTTACGCCCTTCCCGGGGGTGTAGCAAAAAGGAGGTGTAACAGCTCTGGTGACTCTACTAGGGATCGAACCCAGAATCTCTGGTTCAGGGTTTAGAATCGAGCTTAGATGAATTGTTGTATTTGGTTTATCTATTATCTGATTTTATTACATGGTTGGGCCTAATGTGCTAAATGTTGCTTTTACCGCTTTGATATTATCTGAACTGTATATAAGCTGCTACAAAACCCTTCTCTTCTCATCTTCGGGGATGTGATCGTTGGTCGAGACTCCCTATTCTGTTAGTGTCATGCCTTGAAATAAGAAAGAGGCTAGGACAAGTTACTAAGCCGGATGGACTTTTGGTTCCCGGTACGTAGCCCCCTCCTCGGCTCGAGTTGTCCGCTTGGGTACACAAATCTAGAACAAATACCCAGGTTTTGAACCTAGAATAACTCAGCCTCATGCCGAATCCCTAGTAGGAACGTCTGTTTGCATCATGTGCATTTGACTTTGGAGACTCAACACAGGAGTTGGGTATGTCTAGGACAGGTGCACCCGAAACGAAAAGACCATCCTGATGTATCTTACTTGCTACTTGTGCATTCATTTGCTTCGGATTTGCATGTTGACCGGTTTATAGGGAAATTTAGAGAAAATTAATGAGGTGGTTGAGAGGGATAAATGCCTGTTTTGAAAAGCCGATGTCCCAAAACATACCGAAACTCTGCCAAAATTCCGAAAAAAGAAATTTTATAGTTTTTAAAGAAAGGTAAAAAGGGGAAAATATTTGTGTTTTTAGAAAAAGAAAAAAAGTTGGTTTTATTTTTGTCAAAATTGTCCGAACTACGCCAGTTTGATTCTCATCGGATGTGGGATACGTAGGCAACCCCCATCGGGTCCAACTTTCCTTTTGCAAAATAGCCCAAAAGAACAAAAATCTTATTTTATTTTAAATAACTAAGGTGATGCCATTCTTGTAAAAAATAGCCGAATGTCCCCAAAAGGAAGCCGGAAGGCTGTTCCTGCAAGGACAACCACCTTTGGTCTCTTTTTCAAATTTTGGCCGGTTAGCAAGCACATCCTTAAAATCTCTCGCTGAAAGTGCTGAAAGGTCGTATTTGCAAAGCCGGGTTTTTTACTTTTGAAATGAAAATCTGAAAAAGTGTCAGCTTTGTTTTTGAGTCAATTGAATCATGATTTTTTCTTAATCACCCTAATAAATGTGCAGAATGAGCACAAGTCAGAATTTGCCAATAACAACCGTGAACAAGATCCCTTTGGAGTTGCATATGTGGTGGGATGATCTGGGTAAATCGGGACAAGACACGGTCAATCTATACCTGGGAGGCCTCACTGGGTTACTAAAGATCAATCCTAAGGGAGACATCATAAAGCCGTTGGTTACATTCTGGGACTCGGCGCACAACGTATTTCATTTCTCAGATTTTGAACTTACCCCAACATTGGAAGAAATAACCGGATATATTGGGGGTCCCAAAGTTCCTCTGAGACACCAGTACCTGATTGCTCCAAGGGCCGTAGCCGTACACAGGTTCCTAGACTCTTTGAAAATAAGCAGGGGGTCCGCAACCCAGACTTGGTAGCTAGTTTTTGTACTTTGCAGTTTATATACAACAGATATGGTCATATGGGGGGGGGGGGGTTTCAACAAGCCTGAAAACAAAATCTGCAGCAAAGGAAACCGCCTTAAGTGGGAAAAACACATGTGTTTTGCTTTTATGGTGGTCTTTTTGGTACTTTTGGTGTTTCCTAGAAAAGATGGGAATATTGACTACAAGTAGCCGGGGTTGTCAGCACTTTGCTTACTCAGGCCAACAACACCCTCACACCCATGATAGTAGCTGAAATCTTCCGCGCTCTCACAGCCTACTAAGCCGGAGGAGACTTTTTCGAGGGGTGCAACGTGTTGCTGCAGATGTGGATGATTGAACACCTATGTCATCGTCCTCAATTTATTAGTTATGGGTCGACAAAGAAAACATGCATAGAAGAATTTTATACGGGGGTTGATGGGATCAACTTGCCAGAAGGGGTCACAAAGTGGGTAGCACGCCTCCGTTCCATCACTGCAAACCAAATGGAGTGGACATTTAGATGGCTGCCTGTGGATGAGATCATATACATGCCAGCCACCGGGCCTCATTTCCTCTTGATGGGACTCAGGAGTATCCAGCCTTATGCCCCATATCGGGTTTTGAGGCAGCTAGGGAGATTCCAAATAGTTTCGAGAGATGAAGATCTTAGTGCCCAAGTAGTCGAGATCGGACCTAACGGTCAGTTTCATGAACAACAGTCCGCCAAATTTGGAGTGAATGTCAATACTTAACAGCAAATACCTGTGTATGTGATCAATCCAAAGGTGAAGTTTCACCAGGGTACTTGGCTTGGTATAGAAGAGAAATTGAGTTTGGGAGGCCGGCCAAAAGACCCCACCTTAAGGAATTCGTCGAGGCGTCACAAGAACAATGGGCTTGGTTGGCCAAGGAGAATGAGTACAGGGCCACAATAGGAAAGTTGGAAAAACAAGTCAAAGAACTTCAATTCGAGAATAACTTGCAAGCCGCGGAAAATGAATGGGAAAAGAAAAAGCTGACCAAAGAAAATGAGGCCCTTCGAGCCCAGATTCAGAAAATGAAAATAGTGACAAAAGATCCCGCCAGAAGTACCAAATATGAAAAACTCATAGATAACCTGAGGCACAACGTGAGTGACTATAGTTTTGATTTGAACAAAGCAGAAAGTGAACTAGCTAGGGCTCGAAAGTAATTCGCTAAAAATGCGGATGAATGAGCATGCCTGGTTAAGCAGTTGAAAGAAAAGTACGACAATGAGGTCGCGGGATTAAAGAAAAGGGTCGTCGCCACGGAAAACAAAATGATCAAACAGGCGAAAGACTTCAAGACAGAAAGAGAACATTGTTATACAGCATTGGCATAATTAGAAATAGATTTACAACAACTTCAGGAGCAGAATCATGTGGCCGAGCAAACTTTGGAAGCTAGAGCCCAGCAGATTGGGCGTTTGTTGCAAGAAAAAGGTGTCATAAGAGAGAGAATTAAAACCATAGCCGATTACATTATTGTGAAGTGCCAAGCCTGTGAGGATATGACTCGCACCACCTTCTTCGGGGCAGTGATGACATTTGTTAAACAGATAATGAGTGACTTGGATAGACTTCAAAGGGATCTTGCATATAGGCCCGCGGCGAGACCGAATGATGTCCCGTGGGCACCAGGAGCATTAATGTATTCATGATTTTTCATTTGAGTCTGTATTTCCTTTTTGTTAGAGTCTGTCAGTGGTTCTGAGTCCGTATTTTCTTTCTGCTGGAGTCTGTTAGTTATTTTCAAGTCTGTATTTTCTTTTGTTGGAGTATGATAGTTTATTTTAGTTTTCGAGTTTTTATTTCGTTTTTGCATCAGAGGCTGTTAGTTTCTTTTGGAGTCTGATAGTTTTGAGTCTTTGTAATCAAAGCATTTGCTTTTTATGAAAATTGAAAATCCCAAAATGTTTTATTATTTACTTTCACACTTATCTCCCAGAACTACGCTCGGTCTGATTCATGCGGGGTCATGATATGTAGGCAATTTCCATAGGATTCGACCATAACCAAAAGAAAAAAAAGGAAAAAGAGAATAAAAAAGAAAAAAAAAAGAGGAAAAACAAGAGAAAAACAAGAAAAGAAAAGAGAAAAAAAATAAGAAACCATGGGGCAGAAACCATGAGAGATCAAGCAAGGAAAGGCAATAATGAAAAAAAAGAGAAAAGAGAAGTTGCAAATGAAAATAAAGAAAAGCCGGGATGACGCAAGCAGCCGATCAAATGCATAATAGAAACGGTTAACTGCTTAGGTGCATTCATTCCCCACAATGTACGGTTACCAATCTGTTAAAGCCCTAATCTCTAACAAGGTTGTTGTTGATGTATCGAGTCCAGGCAGGTGGTTAGTTGATTGGCATTCTGGCAACTCATTCCTACAACACCCGGTCAAAAGACAAGTTGAACATGGCCAACCAAGAACTGGAGGCAAGCATTGTCGATCCGTCAAAGAGGTGGATGAATCGGAGGTTAATTTGAGAGATGATTTATATAAGCTGAAGCAACAAATGGCTGAAATGTACCAGGCCTGGGTAAAGGGGCATCCACCACCGGTTTATCCCACCAACCCTGCTTATATCCCATCATTGGCTCAAACTCAAGAACCTCCCACTGTGAACTTGTCTCTAGCCTTTCCCCTCTACCAACAATGTTACAGCACCACTTCCCATACTTCCCAAGCTCCACCACCCAAACAAGTCCCATACCCTCCTCCACCAGTCACTTCCGTCTTTGTGGTACCTCCACCTACTACATTACAACGATCTTCCAGTGAGCCTTTGTTCCAAACTCATGACAACCAGTATTACCCCCCCCCCCAAGCCACCTTTAAAGTTCCAGAACCATATTCTTACACCCCTCATCTTGATCTCTCGGCAGAGACCGAGAAGCCACCCAAAAATCCCGAACATGAGAAGATGATCAAAAAGGTCAAAAGCTTAGAACAATCATTTAGAGATATGAGGGGGTTGGGAGGTCAAGTAAGTGTGGCCTATAAAGATTTATGTCTGTTCCCAGATGTTCAGTTACCAATAGGATTCAAGATGCCCAAGTTTGATTTGTACGACGGGCATGGTAACCTAGTGGCACACTTAAGAGGATTTTGTAGCAAGATGAGAGGAGCAGGCGGAAGAGATGAATTACCGATGGCGTATTTCAGCCAAAGTCTGAGTGGATCGGCATTGGAATGGTATACCAGACAAGATCACAACAAGTGGTACACATGGGACGATTTGGCCCAAGCCTTCGCTTGCCATTTTTAGTACAATCTTGAAATTATCCCAGACCGTCTGTCATTGATGAAGATTGAGAAAAATCCTGGTGAGAGTTTCAGGGAATATGGATTCCGTTGGAGGGAGCAAGCAGCAAGGGTTGACCCTCCGATAAAAGAAACTGAGATGGTTGATTATTTCTTGCAGGCCTTGGAGCCCACTTATTTTGGTCATTTGGTGTCAGTAGTGGGCAAGTCCTTTAATGAGGTTATAAAAATGGGAGGCATGGTTGAGGAGGGACTCAAGTCCAACAAGATCATGAGTTATTCAGCAATCAAAGCAACCACCCAGGCCATTCAAAGCGGTACTGGGGGTGTACTTAGGAAAAAGAAGAAAGAGGATGTTGCGACAGTTGAGTCAGGAGCTTGGGTCGGATCCAGGGGCCCTTCACGTTACTACAACCAGCCCCGACCCTATCACCAAACTTACCCCCACACTTCATATAGCCTATTACAACACTATTACCCACCACCAGACCCCCATATTTCTGTCCATCATGCACAAACATACCCTCAACCTCCTGCCCACGCGCAATGGCGTGCACCAACTCCACATAACCCCTACCCAGCTCCACAAAATATCTATCCACCCCCAAGAGCCTACCGAAATCCCCCGGAACAAGTTTCAAGCCCAATCAGGCCACCAAGAATGAGAGGTTATAGAAGAAGAAGACTTACACTCCATTAGGAGAATCCTATACCAGTTTGTTCCACAGGTTGAGACAATTAGGTATGCTGAGTCCGATCGAGCCAAAATTGCCAAATCCTCCCCCGAGGAATCTTGATCACTCTGTGAGTTGCGAATATTGTTTTGGTGCACCGGGGCACGACACAGAGAAGTGCTGTCAATTGAAAATAGTTATTCAAGAGCTCATTGATACTAATCGGATTGAGGTCCAAGCTCCAGAGGCACCTAATATCAACCAGAACCCATTGTCAGCTCATCATGAGACAAATATGATTGAGATAGTGCATAAGGGAGGGGAGCCTAAGAAGCCTTCGCAAACTGTCATGATGATTCGGTCTATAGAAGCCAGGCCGTTTGAAAAGTCAACAAGCGAAAAGTCTGTGATCAAGTTGAACGGGGAAAAGAGTGAACCATTTGTGGTGGTCAAGAAAGGGTCTTCAAGTAACATTGCAGTAAATCAAGAAAGAGCAAAAGTGATTGTGCCAGGAGTGGCGAACAAGCCTGTGGTAATTGTGAAAGGTGCCCGCACAGATCTTGTCATTATCAAGCCGGTAACTCAATTACCGATAGTTAACAGCAAGGCGGTCCCGTGGAATTATGAACGAGTGACGGTGACTTACAAGGGGAAAGAGGTTAAAGAAGAAGTTTGTAAGACCCATGGTTTGACTCGATCGGGGAAATGCCTTGCCCCCGAAGAGTTGAGAAAAGCTAAGATCTCCAAAGATAACCCAGTATTCGCGAAGAAAGCTGTGACCGAGGAAGAAGTAGAGGAATTCTTGAGAAAGATGAAAGTGCAGGATTATTCCATTGTGGAGCAGTTGAGGAAGACACTGGCTTAGATTTCATTATTGTCATTATTGATCCATTCAGACGAGCACCGTCGGGCTTTGATGAAGATCCTAAATGAGGCCTATGTTCTTGAAAAAATCTCAGTAAACCACTTGGAAAAGATAGCTAACAAGATATTTGAAGTAAACATAGTCACTTTTTCTGATGATGAGTTGCCCATGGAGGGTACTGAGCACAATAGAGCCCTTTATCTGACAGTGAAATGCGAAGATTTCGTGGTTACTCGGGTGCTGGCTGACAATGGTTCCAGCGCGATCATTTGCCCTCTCTCCACTCTGAACAAGTTGAAGGTGGATGATGAAAGAATTCACAAGAACAGTATCTGCATTCGGGGATTCGAGGGTGGAGGGAAAGATTCAGTCGGGGACATAGTACTTGAGCTTACAATAGGGCCAGTTGAATTTACCATGGAGTTCCAGGTGCTCGATGTAGCCGTTTCTTACAATCTACTGTTAGGTCGACCCTAGATTCATGTTGCCAAAGCGGTCCTATCCACTCTGCATCAAATGGTCAGGTTTGAATGGGAAAGACAGGAAATCGTTGTGCACGGCGAAGATAATTGGTGTGTTCCCAACGATGCCATTGTTCTGTTCATAGAGTTTGAGGATGACAAGGGGCCATAGGTTTATCAGGTTTTTGACACGGTATCGGTAGAGAAAATTCCAGAAGGAATGTGCGTTCCAACCCCGAGGGTAGCTGCCGCATCAGTCATGGTAGCTACTGAAATGTTGAAAATGGTTTTGTACCGGGCAAAGGTTTGGGTGCATCTCTGCAAGGTATTGTACAACCTGTGTCTCTCCCCAAAAATTTGGATACATTTGGTTTGGTGTTCAAGCCCACAGCTACGGATGTGAAAAGAGCTAGAAAGTTGACACAGAGGGCTTGGGTCCTCCCAAAGCCCATCCCACGACTCTTCAGATCATTTGTTAGGCATGGCACCAAGAAACGCCCAGTGGCAACAGTTCCCAGTTTAGTGGTTGATGTAGATAGAGATTTGATTGAAAAGTTCGAGAGGTTATTCGTCGATGTGACAATGTTGGAAGCTGGAGAGGGTTCGAGTAAAGTGGATGTGCAGTGTGTTGGGCCCAGTGCAAAGATTAACAATTGGGAAGCTACTCCTCTCCCCACCAGGAAGGAGTTTTGTTCTTTTTATTCTGGCTTCAATGATATGACATGCATGAGGAATCTCCGGCCCAGTCTTAAAAGCCAATCTAATTCTGAAATAGTAATTCAAGAAATAAAGTGTGACGATGAATCGGAATATGACGAGGATGAGGCCTTTGAGGAGATTAGTAAAGAGTTAAGCCATTTCAAAGAAAAACCCAAGCCTAACTTGAGTGATACAGAAGCAATCAATTTAGGGGACCCAGATAATATCAGAGAAACTAAGATAAGTGTCCATCTTGAACCTCAACTCAGGGAGGAGATAATTAAAGCATTGGTTGAATACAAAGATATTTTTGCATGGTCATATGACGACATGGTAGGTTTAAGCACTGATTTGGTGGTTCACAAATTGCCCACTGACCCGGCATTCCCTCCTGTCAAGCAAAAGCTGAGGAAATTTAAAACTGATATGAGTGTGAAGATCAAGGAAGAGGTCACCAAACAGTTTGATGCAAAAGTCATTCGGGTCACGCGGTATCCCACTTGGTTAGCCAATGTAGTGCCTGTGCCAAAGAAGGATGGAAAGACCAGGGTGTGTGTTGATTACCCTGATCTGAACAAGGCAAGCCCCAAGGACAACTTCCCACTACCAAATATCCACATTCTGATTGACAATTGCGCCAAACACGAGATTGGGTCTTTTGTGGATTGTTATGCGGGCTATCAGATCTTAATGGATGAGGAAGATGTAGAAAAGACGACATTCATCATGCCATGGGGAACATACTGCTACAGGGTCATGCCTTTCGGTTTGAAAAATGCTGGGGCAACTTACATGAGGGCAATGACAACCATATTCCACGACATGATACACAAGGAGATCGAGTTTTATGTGGATGATGTAATCATAAAGTCTAGAAAGCAGTCTGATCATGTCAGAGATTTGAGAAAATTCTTCCAAAGGCTTCGCAGGTACGATCTTAAGCTCAATCCTGCAAAATGCGCATTTGGTGTTCCATCTAGAAAATTATTGGGGTTCATAGTCAGCCGTCGAGGTATTGAATTGGACCCGTCAAAGATCAAATCTATCCAAGAATTGCCACCCCCAAGGAACAAAACTGAGGTGATGAGTTTATTAGGGAGGTTGAATTACATCAGCAGGTTTATTGCTCAGCTTACGACAACTTGTGAGCCTATCTTCAAATTGTTAAAGAAAAATGTTGCGGTCAAATGGATAGATGAGTGTCAAGAAGCATTCGATAAGATAAAGGGGTACTTGTCAAACCCACCTGTGTCGGTGCCACTAGAGCCGGGGAGACCTTTGATTCTGTATTTGACGGTCCTGGACAATTCATTTGGTTGTGTGTTGGATCAGCACGACATTACCGGTAGGAAGGAGTAGGTCATCTATTATCTCAGCAATAAGTTCACATCTTACGAGGTTAAGTACACTCACCTTGAGAGGACATGTTGCACCCTAACTTGGGTAGCACAGAAGTTGAAGCACTATTTGTCATCTTACACTACTTACCTCATCTCTCGTTTGGATCCGTTAAAATATATCTTTCAAAAGCCTATGCCTATAGGGAGGCTCGCAAAGTGGCAAATATTGATCACAAAATTTGACATCGTCTATGTGACTAGGACTGCAATGAAAGCCCAGGCATTGGCCGATCATTTGGCTGAGAACCTAGTGGATGAAGAATATGAGCCTTTGAAGACTTACTTCCCTGATGAAGAGGTAATACATATTGATGAGTTGGAACCAAATGAAAAGCCAAGATGGAAACTTTTCTTTGATGGGGCTGCTAACATGAAAGGCGTTGGGATAGGAGCGATACTTATTTCTGAAATAGGGCATCACTACCCTGTTACAGCTCAGCTTCGTTTCTACTATACTAACAACATGGCTGAGTACGAGGCATACATTCTGGGTTTGAGGTTAGCTGTAGATATGGGTGTCCAGGAAGTCTTGGTCTTGGGCGACTCGGACCTTCTGGTGCACCAGATTCAAGGAGAATGGGAAACTCGGGATTTGAAGCTCATACCGTACCGACAATGTTTGCAGGATCTTTGTCAACTGTTTCAATCAATAGAGTTCAGGCGTATTCCAAGGATTCATAATGAGGTTGCTGATGCTTTAGCTACTCTGGCATCAATGTTACATCATCCAGATAAGGCTTACGTAGACCCTTTGCAGATTCAAGTCCGCGAGCAGCATGCTTACTGTAATGTGGTAGAGGAAGAACTTGATGGTGAGCCTTGGTTTCACGATATCAAGGAATATATCAGGATGGGGGTATATCTGGTACAAGCCACAAGTGATCAAAAGTGAACAATTAGGCGGTTGGCAAGCGGGTTTTTCTTTAGCGGAGGGGTTTTGTACAAAAGGACTCCAGATCTTGGACTGCTGAGATGCATATATGCTAGGCAGGCCACAACTATTATGACCGAAGTACATTCTGGAGTCTGTGGACCGCACATGAGTGGGTACGTGCTGGCAAAGAAGATTCTCCGAGCAGGTTATTATTGGCTCACTATGGAGCGAGATTGTATCAGTTTCGTGCCTAAATGTCATCAGTGCCAAGTGCATGGAGATTTGATTCATTCTCCACTATCTGAATTACACACGATGTCTACACCGTGGCCTTTTGTTGCATGGGGCATAGATGTCATTGGGCCAATTGAGCCATCAGCATCGAATGGGCACAGGTTCATTCTGGTGGCCATAGACTATTTCACCAAGTGGGTAGAGGCTAAAACATTCAAGTCTGTAACCAAGAAGGCGGTGGTTGATTTTGTGCACTCATATATCATTTGCCGTTTTGGGATACCAAAAGTGATCATCGCAGAAAACGGTGATAATCTCAACAGTCATTTGATGAAAGAGGTGTGTCAACAGTTTAAGATTACATATCGCAATTTCACCCCATATCGGCCCAAGGTAAATGGAGCAGCCAACAAGAATATAAAGAAGATACTTCGGAAAATGGTGGAAGGTTCTAGACAATGGCATGAGAAGCTGCCTTTTGCATTGTTGGGTTATCGCACTACTGTTCGTACCTCAGTAGGGGCAACTCCTTATTCGTTGGTATATGGCACGGAGGCAGTGATACCCGTGGAAATTGAAATTCCATCCCTTCGGATCGTTGCAGAAGCCAAAATTGACGATGATGAGTGGGTTAAAATCCGCTTGGAACAATTGAGTTTGATTGATGAGAAAAGATTAGCAGCAGTGTGTCATGGCCAGTTGTATCAACAGAGAATGGCAAGAGCATATAACAAGAAGGTGCGTCCACGGAAGTTTGAAGTGGGTCAGTTAGTATTGAAACACATTCTTCCTCATCAGGCTGAAGCCAAAGACAAGTTCACCCCAAACTGGCAGGGGCCGTTCGTCGTAACAAGAGTGTTGTCCAATGGTGCTTTGTACTTAACAGATATAGAAGGCAAATGCGTAGAAATGGCCATCAATTCCGATGCAGTCAAGAGATACTATGTATGATTTCTTTGTTTAAATTGTATTTGTTTGTACTTGGCATGTTTTGAAGATTGGAAGAACGAAGGCGTTTTGTTCTACTATCTAAACTTTTTATCCTTTGTTATCCCCTTGAGCCTTATTTATTTCCTTTCATACCCCTCTTTTGGAATCAGTAGCAAATATCAGAAATGCAAGCGTGAAAGATGAGTAAAGGAAAAGAGAAAAGAAAAAAATGAAAAAAAGGAACGAAAAAAAGAGAGAAAAGAAAAGGAAAAAACAAACAAAATAACAAAGCAACAATGCAACAAAAAAGAAAAAGAAGAAAGAAAAGAAAGAAGAGAAAGAGGAAAAATAGAAAAGAAAAATCACAACAACAAAGCGATTTCTACGACATGAACTACGTTCGACCTGATTCCTTTTAAGGATACGTAGGTAGCCTCACGGTTCGGTCCCATCGAAACAAAAATCCAAAAGTCCCCAAGCAAAGAAACTGGGGCAGAAGTTGTGGTTGTTGCAAGAAATCTGATTTCAAAAGTTGTAACTTTGAACCCATTTGAATTGTTTTGAACCTTTTATAACCTTTCTTTCCAACCCTATCCAAAAGCCCACATTACGGTCCAAAGAAAGACCTTCCGATCAATCTTCGAGAAATGCCAAGTCAAGCAAGTGGAGGTGATTCATATCAGGGGCAACACTTTGGTCCAAGTAGGAAAAATACTAAAAATGAGAGAGTCTTATTGGTGAAAACTCTCACGGGCACCGTAAGACGAAAGTGAGTTGAGAGATGAACAAATGAGAGAGGCTTGTTGGTGAAAACCCTTCAGGACACCGCAGGCCGAGCAAGGTCAAGGTTTTGGCGAAGAAGTCGGGTTGTGGAAACTCCGGGGCAACAAAGTATGGTAACTGAAAGTTGATTGGTTGGACAGATTGGGCCGATTAATTTGAAATGCATGTCATGATCATTAGTGCCAGCTGCTCCACTCAGATAAGTCTCTTTTCTTTTTCCCTTCAGATGGTCTTCTCGTTTTGGACTTTGTTTATCCTTAACTCTGAAAGTCATTGCATTTCATTTCTTTTGGGTTTATTTCTCCAAGATGTTACCAATGTTAGTTCTGTTTAAGCAAATAAGAAGGAATTTCAAAGCTTACTACCAACTTCCAAAGTTGCACAAGGCGCAGGGCAGACAAGGTTTTACTAGAGGTAGTATGATGTGAAATGGGGTATAAAAGGTCAAGTGGAAGTTCCATCGGTGAAACGGTTTAGCAATTTTGTGGGAAATGCAGAGGGTCAAACAGATGGGTTAGAGATGTATCACAACGGTTTGGGTATAAAACACTAGGGTCATCCAAGGTCATAGGGTTTAGTCAGCTGGGAAGTCAAGCGGTTCTTGGCTAGTTCAGGGGAAAATCAGTCGAAACAGAAGACCTTCAACAAGAATGCCATCAACTAACCACCACATCTTAAACTGACAAGATTTTTCTTTGGTTGAAACAGGGGCAGAAAATTTCGTTTGTTCCGGAGAAATCCTCCGCAGAGGAAAGGCAAGCATCAGACAGGTTTGATTTTTGATTCTCAGGACCCACCTGGATAATGGGGTTTAATTTAAAGTCTTCAGGACCCTCCTGGAAAATGGGACCTAGTGTAAAATTCAGAAATAGCATAATCTAGCATGAATGTATCCCAAAGGAATATAAGTTACCTTAGAAGTTTGCATGTTCAAGATAGGACTCAATTAGGAATTTTCAGGACCTTCCTGAATAATGAGACTTAGTTTTAAGATTTCAATTAGATAACAACAGTTCTGTCGTAGGGTAGTATAATTCGGCCGTAAAAGTTGTCACTCTCAAGATAAGACTTGATGTTTGATTTTCAGGACCCTCCTGGATAATGAGATGTAGTTTTAAGACCTTCTTAGATAACAAGATTCAGCGGAAGTCACACCTTTAGAGGATATAATTTTGATTTTAAAACCATCATTTAACTAGGAGTTTTCAGGACCCTCTTGGATAATGGGATTTAGCTTTCAAATTCATAGAGATATTTGGTAACATGATTCAATTAACACACACAGATGCACCCATCACCAAACTAGGGCAAAAAAAATTCTTTGTTTTTGTCTATTTTTGTTGAAATCAGGCGCCTACCTGGAGAACAAGGGAATACATTTCAAATTCAGCAATCAGGCGCCCACCAGGAGAACAAGGGAATACATTTCAAATTCAACAATCAGGCGCCCACCTGGAGAACAAAGGAATATATTTCAAGTTCAGCAATCAGGAGCCCACCAGGAGAATAAGGGAATACATTTCAAATTCAGCAATCAGGTGCCCACCTGGAGAATAAAGGAATACATTTCAAGATCAGCAATCAGGCGCCCACTTGGAGAACAAGGGAATACATTTCAAATTCAGCAATCAGGCGCCCATATGGAGAACAAGAGAATACATTTCAAATTCAGCAATCAGGTGCCCACCTGGAGAACAAAGGAATACATTTCAAGTTCAGCAATCAGGCGCCCACTTGGAGAACAAGGGAATACATTTCAAATTCAGCAATCAGGCGCCCACATGGAGAACAAGGGAATACATTTCAAGTTCAGCAATCAGGAGCCCACTTGGAGAGCAACGGGAATACATTCAAGTTTCAGCAAGCGGGTGTCCGCCTGGAGAAAGGGAAACATATCAGATTACAATTCAAGGCAGCAACAAGGGGATGCCACCGAGATAATACAAGTCAACAAGGCAACAGGAATCACAAGGGCAAGTGTGAAGATATAGATAGGATCTTGTAAACTCACAGATCATAGTCTAGTCTAGCTTCTTTTATTTTTGACATGGTGTAATAAGGGGGTTTAGTAAGTAGCAACAACAACAGTGAAATCACAGCTTTATGGTAGTCCCAGCTACCAGACATTCCTGAACTACACTGACCTGATTTCTTTTTAGCCAAGGATATGTAGGCAACCTCAGAAGCAGGGTGCGGTCAACTCTTTCAAAAATGCTTCCCACGGAGTATTCAAATGGGCAAAAATCGCTCGTATCCGCTCACTTTATCTTTGCCCGAAAACTCAGCGTGTTTCCGAGCAAAGAGGGGCAGCTGTGAGCACGTCATTTTTGCCCTATATGAATTACTTCCATAATTTCAAAACTAAATAATTTCTTTTCATTATTTGCAATTTTATGAATTTTCGTGGCATTTTATGTTAAATGTTTGCATTTGTCTGTGCATGTTTATTTTATTTAACTAATGAAAAATACAAAAATACGTACATTTGCATTTACGATTTAATTTGACATTTTAGGATTAATCAATTAATTAAGTTGTTTTATAAAAAGGAAAATCACAAAAATAGTTTATTTTTGCGCGTTTGAATTTCGTCACTTGCTTTAATTTGGGAATTAAATAGTTGTGATAATTATTATTTAGAGTTAGTTAATTTAATTTGATAAGGATTATTTGTTTAGGGATTAATTTCGGTTTTATTTTTAAATTTTAATTTAAAAGAATTTTGGAAAATTGAATTGAAAAGGAAAATGGAATAAAATAAGAAGAGAGTCAAATCTGGGCCATTAATTCGAAGCCCAAACGTTACCCATCACACCTACCCGGCCCAAAACCACCCTAACCCGGTCCATTCTCCCCCTTAATCAAAACGACGTCGTTTCGTTAGCTTTGATCTGAGCCGTTGATCGTTCCTAGTCCAACGGACGGGAATTGGCTTCCCGTTAATATTTATAGGTCCGAACCCCTCCCCCCTAGCTCAGTCATCTCTCTCACACCAGAGACCAAACGTAAACCCTAATAGCCGTCACCTTTTCCCACCGTCCTCCGGTGGTGGTTCCACCACCTTTCCCCACCAAATCAACATCATATTGCCTCTTCGACCCCCTCTCCCCAAATCTGAGACCAGCTCCCCTCGAATATGTCTGGAACTCGTCGAATGTTGAATCTGAAGCCCGAGCGTTTGAAGCCAAATCTAAACCCGTACATGCAGAGTTGTTCCTTGATAAAGAACAAGTACTTGACGTCATTTAGGAGTGCCAAGACCCAGGTTCGAGTTTTAGTCGGTGAGTCCTTCCTTCATTTCTTGGTTCACCTATCCTCCTTTTTCTGGTCGGTTCAATTGAAACTCGGTTAATTGTGCTGTTTGGGAGTTGGTCATGTTCTTGTGCTCTTCGTTAAGTTTTATTTTCCCAAATTGGATTTTTTACCTGTTTGATCCATTAAGCACGACTTTGTTAGTACCTCTGTTTAATTATTCCAAACCCGCTTAGGGTTGATTTTGCTGTGTCAACTTTGTTATTATTGATCTTGTCTCCTTTTAATTCATAATTGTCAAGGTAATAGTTAGCACAAAGTCAAATTGTTTATTCGTGTTACTGTCACTTAGTTTTGTTGGGGTTTTTGGGTCAGATTTGAGCTTCTGGATGTTTATTTGGACTGATTTGGAACCAGCCTTGGGCTTTTTGAGTCATTTTTGACCCAATTCAAGATGCCCGGTTGTCACGACCCCAAATCGGTCCGGTCGTGATGGCACCTCTCGTGAAGACAAGGCCAGCCGACACAACACTCACCTTAACCCTTTAAGAATTAAGAGTCATTTTTAAGTCTTTAAATTAAACAATGTTTCATAATAAAATCCTAGAATAACAATGCGGAATAAAATACCAGCCCGACATCGGGGTGTCACTAGTCATGAGCAACTATCAAGGTCTGAATACAACAAAAGTCTAAAAATGTACTAAATACAGTAACAACAATGAGGGGAAGGAAGCGGTGTTGCGAACGTCATGCAACCACCTTGCTAACTCTGATGGCTCCGCGGCTGAGCTATCAATACCCACTACCGGGTTCCGATATACCTGAATCTGTACACGAGGTGTAGGGAGTAATGTGAGTACTCCAACCCAGTAAGATATAAGAGTAAATAAAGGCTGAGTAGTAGGAAACAATGAATCCACATTTACGCTGGGTTCAATAAACACAACAGGCTTTCAAATCATAATACGAGTCAATCTTCCCTTCTAAAATCCAGCTTTTAGTAAAAATCATCTTTGAAATACCTTCCAACAGTTTCAGTAGGGGTTCAATACCATTTAAAATAATAATAGAGATTAAAGTCATAATCGGCCCCTCGGGCAAAGCATAGTTCGTAAAACAGCCCCTCGGGCAAAACAGTAATCACAAACACTTCATAACTTGAAAATCTCAGTGGAAATAACCAATGTCAAATCAGTGATTAATTTCTGAACATCTCATAAACCCCAGTTTAAATAAAAGTTGTTTTAAAACATTTGTGCAACTTTCCGACAGAGGCTCAATATAAAGATGAGTGAAAACAGTCAATAAATCAACATATTCGATAGAAACGCATTTTAAGAGGAGTGAAATCAATAAGTCCATAAACAGTCCTCTCAGGCAAAACACCACTCATATGCATGTATATATCTATCGCACCTCGAGATAGCCTCTCTGTCACTCGTGATTTAACTCTTACCAATCAGTACTCGCACTCAGCATTCACGCTCAATTGGTACCATATAGTAACCACTGCGGCGTGCAGTCCGATCCGTATATCTCTCACAATAACTTAAATCAAAGTAACTGCTGCGGCGTGCAGCCCGATCCATGTATTGCTGTGGTGCACATCCCAATCCATATAAATAGTCGACTGAGCTCACTAGGGGTATGCAGACTCCGGAAGGGCTCCTACAGCCCAAGTGCTATATTGCTGCGGCACGCAGCCCGATCCATATAAGTATCGCTGCGGCATGCAGCCCCGATCCATATACATACATATATACATATATATATATATATATATATATATATACATACATACATTGTTGTGGCGTGCAGCTCGATCCATAGTTATATAATCCTCATAACTAGGCCCTCGGCCTCTCTCAGTCATTAACCTCACCATCAGACTCTCAGTCTATCTTAGTCATCAATCTCACAATCAGACCCTCGGTCTATCTCAGTAAAACAGGTAACTCAGCCCAAAACAATTTCCACATGTTAAGAATATAGTGATAAAGCCAGATTTGAGAAATGAACAGGTAAAACATGACTGAGAATATGCTTTCAAACAAATAGAGTGAGGAAATATAGTAAAAATGCCCCTAAGGGTCTCAACAAGTTGGCACAAGGCCCCAAACATGACATACAACCCAAAAATATAATAATGTCAAACAATTAACTATCAAATACGCATTAAAATATTCGTTCTCTATCCCACACTCGTCATCCAGCGTGCAAGTCACCTTAAAGTAACACAACGACGTATAATCCGGGGTTTCAAACCCTTAGGACAATATTTACAATCATTACTTACCTCAAACCGGCTAATCCTCTAGCTCGCGATGCCTTTGTCTCTCAAATCGACCTCCGAATGCCTCGAATCTAGCCACAATAATTCGATTAAGTTAATAAAAATTATAGGAATTAATTCCATATGAAATTCTACATTTTCTATTAAAAATCCGAAATTGCACTCGAAATTCTTCCGTGGGGCCCACATCTCGGAATCCGACAAAAATTACGGAATATGAAACCTCATCCAACACGAGTCCAAACATACCAATTTTACTAAAATCCGACATCAACACGACCCTCAAATCTTCAAATTAAACCAAGAGGGTTTTCAAGATTTTCCCAACTAAAATCACCAATTAAATGCGAAAACTAGTAATAGATTCGGGTAATCTAACCAAAATTAAGTTAAGAACACTTACCCCGTTGTTTTCTCAGAAAATTTCCCAAAAATCGCCTCTCCCCGAGCTCCAATTTGGTAAAAATGGAAAATGGGATTCGTCCCATTTTCCAGAACATAACATTCTGTCCGGTACTGTTCACACTATCCACGGGGTATTGTACACAGGGGCAACTGTTCACGGGGTACTGTTTACGCAGGTGCGGTCACTGCTCACACGTGCGAAAAATGCAAAAACTGCCCAGAAAATTGCAGCAGCTTTTCTTTTCACTAAAAAGGCTCTAACTCCATCATACGAACTCGGAATTCGATGATTCTTGTTCCTATGAGTCACAAATAATAATACGAACATAGGCCTTCAGTCGAAACTCAATTCAGAGCTCATTTGCTCAGTTCAATACCCATTTCGCTTGTTCAACAATTAACTCATGTTTCGTGTCAAAAACCCAATCGCGACTTGATGAAATTAGACCAAACTTTCCAGATCAGTCCTATAATTCATTATCAAAATTCCGGAAGTCTCGAAATCAAATTTCGATCTCTAGAACTAAAAATGGATCTTTGGATCATTACATGCTTATGCTCAAAACGGCAAAATCTTCCAAAATCTCTTCCAAAACTTATCCGAGACTCATGGGACCCCAACCAAACATGCCAACACACCCCATAACATAATTCAAACTTGTTCCAACCTTTGGAATGCTCAAAACAACATCAAAACATCAAATCACCCTCGGATTCAAGCCTAAGAATTCCAAAACTTCTGAAATCCGAATTCGATCAAAAAGTCGACCAAACGACGTCCAAATGACTTGAAATTTTGCACACACATCACAAATGACATAATGAAGCTACAACAACTCTCGGAATTGCATTCCAACCCTCAGATCAAAATCTCACTTATCAACCGAAATTCGCCAAAATATTAACTTTGCCAATTAAAGCCAGATCCTTCCACGGACTTCTAAAATGCATTCCGATCGCGCTCCTAAGTCATATATCACCCAACGAAGCTATCAAAATCATAAAATTTCCGATTCGAGCTCATATACAAATAAGCCAACTCTTAGTCAAACCTTTCAAATTCAAAGCTTTCAACTGAGACTGTTCCTTCAAATTCATTCCGATTTTTCCTGAAAACCAAAACCAACTATCTACATCAGTCATAATACGTTACACGGGGAAAGTCATGCCTGGGAACTGGCGATCAAAGTGCAAAAGTTCAAAACGACCGGTCAGGTCGTTACATCCTCCCCCACTTAAACACACGTTCGTCCTCGAACATGCCCAGAGTTGTTCCAGAAGCCAACCATTTGCTGAATAACTTTACCATGCATATACCCGGGGGTGATCCCACTTTACCCTACCTCATATAGGTTCGATAACACAATATAACTGAAATTTCACAATCCATCCTAGTCCATAAACCATAGAACCTTATTTCTGCTTCTAAAATCCTCAATACGATCAGAACCTCACACCTATACTTTGAATATACCCGAACTAGCTGTAGTAACCCATGCCTGCAACCTCAAGTGCAGTTATCCGATATACCACGTAACTCAAACACATGTAGCGATAACTTCCATTCACAGCAGCTACACACAACACCTGAATACCGATAGAAACCTCTTATCAACTAAAGTCTCATTCCAACACTTCCATATACTGTCAATGATAAATGAAACACGCAATAAATCATAACCATCTCTCAGATCAGTCATCCACAAGGTTACTTCTCTTTTGGCAAGGACTATAGTAAATTTTTGAACCAAACCTCGATATTTACCCATCAAACATGCGGAAATCGAGTCCGTTTGTATTTGTTAATGATCCCCAACGATCTCCTCTAATCCAACACATTAGTCTAGTAACATGACACATCCATACAGACCTAAGCCACAACTTGCACAATACACGCATCAATACGCAACAATCCGAACATACTCAAATCATGAAAATGACTCAAATGAAAGAGCTGAACCTCAAGTTCACTAGTACCACCACAACACAAGACTGAGAACCCGTCTCACATCATAGGAACAAAACACACGAATCTAACCTGCAAGGTCATACCTCCACATATATTCACTGCAATGCGCGACCTTATTTAAACACTGCTCCACATGGAACCACCTTAAGTAACTATGCTCAAAATCGACAACCACGCACAATTTGATATCTGGAACCAAAGCAATTCATCATACTCACGGTGAAGCAAATAACATACACCATACACACCCGATAGGACATGACCGATATGCCGTTCACCGAGCAACACCAAATTACTCTTCCAGCTCGATTTCCATTATAAAACTCTGATAGAACCGCACCATAGCTGCCTATAACCAACAAATCGTATCATCTCACAACCAGAAAGGCAACTCATAGATCTCCCCAGATCACTAATAAGCTCAATAACGGTCGAATCAACCTATCCCTCAACAATACAATTCGGGGCCAACCAAGCCAACTCGAGCTAGAACACGCATCCACATTGGCCTGCCAACGAACTCCTTACCAAGGAAGCCTAAAGCTGCTCCTTCAACTACCATAACTCCTGCAGGAGCCATACGATACGGTGCCCGGCATCACATAAATACCGAAATCCACAACCTCTAATACCCAATCATTCCACTATAGATACTCTAAAATTTCCCTGTGCCACCAAGCAAACCCGAATATCACCAGTTGATCTAAAAAGAAGGTGCCGCAATACTACCGAAGTGCTATCAACTTAATAACATTGTCCTTTTACTAAAACATAGACTCTTATCAAATCATTCCAATTAGCAGTACCATTTCCTTAATCATCTGAGGCTACCCACTGCCTAAAAGTTTTATGAACTTCCTTTCAGAACTGAACTATAACTCATCTAGCCAAGAACTTCCATTGATCCCATCTAGAAGAAAAATCATTACATATCCTATGCTTCTTACATTCGGAGAAATTTCACCTCTCCAACCACAGTAGAAATCAATAAGAACTCTCCCAATTCCATTTGCACAAATTCAACTGCCAGGATTGAATCCTTCTAACTAGACCAAGCTAAGCAAGCCATCAAAACCCAAGAGCATTGTTGCAAAATAGCTGTAGGAACTCATTACCTCGAACACACACAAGGAATTCATCATATCCTTACCATACCGATTTGGTATACTATCAAGATACCCCATCTATCTAAATTCCTTCTGATTCATCTTCAACTTGATATTCCTTCTTGTTGTAGCACCACAATTTCCTCAACCTAGGCTTATTACACAAAACCCAAGCATAAAGCTACACCGTCTAAGGCTCCTAAGACGCTGAATACTCTTTAAGTGTTCCTCAAAGCCATTACCTTGACCTTCCCGATACTGATATATAGAATCCCATAATTAATATAGAAAATACCACAAGTCTTGCCATCTTCCACTGAAAACTCAGTTTCTATCCATAAGTACAACTTAGAAGCCTCCAATTATTGCATGTAGAGTTTTGAACACAATAGGACCATTCTCTAGAGTCATCCACACTACTCAAATCGTAGTTAGATTGATTAAATAAACCGAACAACCTGTGCTTCATTAGCACTCCGACACTGCAGAATGTGACCTCATTCCAATATAACCAAGCAACTTCTTGCCCTATGCACCGGGCATTCCTTACCAACCACAACTCAAGTCATTCCCCAATTCATGTACACCCATAAAGCATAACATAGCCTTTATTGAAATTTTCTTTACTCGAGCCATAACTGATTCACAAATGCGCCTCGAACTGGGACCATTAGAGCATATAACCGTGCAATCAACTATTCAATAGCGGACTCCCCCACTTGGCTTAAAGCCATAGGTCAAACACGCACCATAACTCATAACGCATACGTTTTATTGCTGCCATAATACCGTAGTGAGATTAACTCAATCCTTCATAAGCTCGTGGAACACAGACCATCTGGTACTTCCTATCTTCTACAAATCTCGTATTTACTCTCATAACAATTAAACTCACTCTCTTAAGCGACCCAAATTAAATTGACATATATATTTCACTTGTAAATGGGATCTTCTAACAGACAACATAAAGATCACACAACTCCAGAACACTTTGCAGGAGATAACCCACCTGCTCCGCCTTAACTAACATTTATTTATACCTTCCACCATCATAAACCGTATGCAGTCACTTAGTCTTCCTGAGTCTGAACTCATACCGCAACATGAATTTTTTTTAATTCACTCACAACTGGGAAACATGAAAAGATTCTTCACATGCCTATAACTCGGGGCTATACCTCGAATCAAGATGGAATTCAAGCACCTCATAGTTCTTCTATCCTCCAGTAGACCATTCTTGTCGTTTCCAAATCATATGAATACATCTCGCAGTACTAACATACTCATCACATAGTTACTCAACCGTCACTTCCACTAATAGGGACAATACCGAACATATAAGTTCAAAACACTTGCTCACACAATCAGTACCTCAGTGCTCAATCCATAGGCAAAGATCCGGCCTCAAGTCCTTCAGACTGGCCCAACATCAACTTACAGAGATCACACCTCGCCCCTCGATTGGGAAATCACAAACCATCAAGTCATATCTGATACTGAGCGATCATGCGCGCATACGAACGCGTGGAAGGAATTCAAAGAGTTACATTTCAAGCTGAATCAAAGGACGCACGACAAGAATTCAAGAATGTGAAGTTTTCCTAAAGGTTTTGCAGCCTCTCGAGGATAAATACAGACGTCTCCGTACCGATCCGCAAGACTCTACTAAACCTGCTCATGACTCGTGAGACCTATGTAACCTAGGCTCTAATACCAACTTGTCACGACCCCAAACCGGCCCGGTCGTGATGGCGCCTCTCGTGAAGACAAGGCCAGCCGACACAACACTCGCCTTAACCCTTTAATCATTAAGAGTCATTTTTAAGTCTTTAAATTAAACAATGTTTCATAATAAAATCCTGGAATAATAGTGCAGAATAAAATACCAACCCGACATCGGGGTGTCACTAGTCATGAGCAACAATCAAGGCCTAAATACAACAAAAGTCTAAAAATGTACTAAATACAGTAACAACAATGAGGGGAAGGAAGCGGTGCTGCGAACATCATGCAACCACCTTGCTAACTCTGATAACTCCGCGGCTGAGCTATCAACACCCGCTACCGGGTTCGGATATACCTGAATCTGCACATGAGGTGCAGGGAGTAATATGAGTACTCCAACCCAGTAAATAATAAGAGTAATTAAAGGCTGAGCAGTAGGAAATAATGAATCCACATTTACGCTAGGTTCAATAAACACAACAAGCTTTCAAATCATAATACGAGTCAATCTTCCCTTTTAAAATCCAGCTTTTAGTAAAAATCATCTTTAAAATACCTTCCAACAGTTTCAGTAGGGGTTCAATACCATTTAAAATAATAATAGAGATTAAAGTCATAATCGGCCCCTCGGGCAAAGCATAGTTCGTAAAACAGCCCCTCGGGCAAAACAGTAATCACAAACACTTCATAACTTGAAAATCTCAGTGGAAATCACCAATGTCAAATCAATGATTAATTTCTGAACATCTCATAAACCCCAGTTTAAATAAAAGTTGTTTTAAAACATTTGTGCAACTTTCCGACAGAGGCTCAATATAAAGATGAGTGAAAATAGTCAATAAATCAACATATTCGATAGAAACGCATTTTAAGAGGAGTGAAATCAATAAGTCCATAAACAGGCCTCTCAGGTAAAACACCACTCATATGCATGTATATATCTATCGCCCCTCGGGATAGCCTCTCTGTCACTCGTGACTCAACTCTTACCAATCAGTACTCGCACTCAGCATTCATGCTCAATCGGTACCATATTGTAAACGCTACAGCGTGCAGCCCAATCCGTATATCTCTCACAATAACTGAAATCAAAGTAATCGCTGCGGCGTGCAGCCCGATCCATGCATCGCTGTGGCGCACAACCCGATCCACATAAATAGTCGACTGTGCTCACTAGGGGTGTGCAGACTCCGGAGGGGCTCCTACAGCCCAAGCGCTATATTGCTGTGGCGCACAACCCGATCCATATAAGTATCGCTGCGGCGTGCAGCCCGATCCATATACATACATACATATATATATATATATATATATATACATACATATATATATATATATATATATATAACCCGATCCATATACATACATATATATATACATACATACATATATATATATATATATATATATATATATATATATATATATATATATATATATATATATTGCTGCGGCGTGCAGCCCAATCCATAGATATATAATCCTCACAACTAGGCCCTCAGCCTCTCTCAGTCATTAACCTCACCATCAGACTCTCAGTCTATCTCAGTCATCAATCTCACAATCAGACCCTCGGTCTATCTCAGTAAAACAGGGAACTCAGCCCAAAACAATTTCCACATGTTAAGAATATAGTGATAAAGCCAGATTTGAGCAATAAACAGGTAAAACATGACTGAGAATATGCTTTCAAACAAATAGAGTAAGGAAAGATAGTAAAAATGCCCCTAAGGGTCTCAACAAGTTGGCACAAGGCCCCAAACATGGCATACAACCCAAAAATATAATAATGTCAAACAATTAACTATCAAATACACATTAAAATATTCGTTCGGGATGGACTAGGTCACAATCCCCAGCGGTGCTCTATCCCAAGCTCGTCATCCAGCGTGCAAGTCACCTCAAAGTAACACAACGACGTATAATCCGGGGTTTCAACCCCTCAGGACAGTATTTACAATCATTACTTACCTCGAACCGGCTAATCCTCTAGCTCGCGAATGCCTCGAATCTAGCCACAATAATTTGATTCAGTTAATAAAAATTATAGGAATTAATTCCATATGAAATTCTACATTTTCCATTAAAAATCCGAAATTGCGCTCAAAATTCGCCCGTGGGGCCCACATCTCAGAACCCACAAATATTACGGAATATGAAACCTCATCCAACCACGAGTCCAACCATACCAATTTTACTAAAATCCGACATCAACTCGACCCTCAAATCTTCAAATTAAACCAAGAGGGTTTTCAAGATTTTCCCAACTAAAATCACCAATTAAATGCCAAAACTAGTAATAGATTCGGGTAATCTAACCAAAATTAAGTTAAGAACACTTACCCCGTTGTTTTCTCTAAAAATCTCCCGAAAAATGCCTCTCCCCGAGCTCCAATTTGGTAAAAATGGAAAATGGGATTTGTCCCATTTTTCAGAACTTAACATTCTGTCCGGTACTGTTCACGGGGGACTGTACACGATACTGTTCACGGGGTACTGTACACGGTACTGTACACGCAGGTGCGGTCACTGTTCACACGTGCGAAAAATGCAGAAACAGCCCAGAAAATTGCAGCAGCTTTTCTTTTCACTAAAAAGGCTCTAACTCCATCATACGAACTCGGAATTCGATGATTCTTGTTCCTATGAGTCACAAATAATAATGCAAACATAGCCCTTCAGTCAAAACTCAATTCGGAGCTCATTTGCTCAGTTCAATACCCATTTCGCTCGTTAAACAATTAACTCATGTTTCGTGTCAAAAACCCAATTGCGACTTGATGAAATTAGACCAAACTTTCCAGATCAGTTCTATAATTCATTATCAAATTTCCGGAAGTCTCAAAATCAAATTGCGATCTCTAGAACTAAAAATGGATCTTTGAATCATTACATGTTTATGCTCAAAACGACAATATCTTCCAAAAACTCTTCCAAAACTTATCCGAGACTCATGGGACCCCGACCAAACATGCCAACACACCACATTACATAATTCAAACTTGTTCCAACTTTTGGAATGCTCAAAACAACATCAAAACATCAAATCACCCTCGGATTCAAGCCTAAGAATTCCAAAACTTCCGAAATCCGAATTCGATCAAAAAGTCGACCAAACGACGTCCAAATGACCAAACATTTTGCACACACATCACAAATGACATAACAAAGCTACAACAACTCTCGGAATTCCATTCCGACTTTCAGATCAAAATCTCACCTATCAACCGGAATTCGCCAAAATATTAACTTTGCCAATTCACGCCAAATCCTTCCACGGACTTCCAAAATGCATTCCGATCGCGCTATTAAGTCATAAATCACCCAACGAAGCTATCCAAATGATAAAATTTCCGATCCGAGCTCATATACAAATAAGTCAACTCTTAGTCAAACCTTTAAAATTTAAAGCTTTCAACTGAGACTGTTCCTTCAAATTCATTCTGATTTTTCCTGTAAAACCAAAACCAACGATATACATCAGTCATAATACATTACACGGGGAAAGTCATTCCCGGGAACTAGAGATCAAAGTGCAAAAGTTCAAAACAACCGATCGGGTCGTTACACCGGTTGTTTTGAGCCCAAGTTTGTTTGGTTAGCAAGGTAAATAACAGGGGCATGGGGGGTAGTTTGGGTATTTGGTTGAGGGAATCTTTCTGATATCAGAAATAGGAAGCTTCTAGTAGGGGTTTTAATTTGAATTTCAGATTGTTAGTAGGTTAGCTTGGTTAACAAGTCAAAACTTTAGGGATCTCTAAGCTAAAAGCAAATTTGAAAAAGGCTTAAAGGGTAGAACTAAAATCTGAAAGGTTGACCTATTTGCTTGCCTATAAAGGCACCTTTAGTTGCCTTAGAAGGCAGACTTGAAGAGATAAATATTCTGAAAATACTCACGGCTGAAACTCTGAACCTGTTCCATTGATTTCTCGGCTTTGAGTATTGAAATTTTCAGTGATTGAAACATTTTCTAATTCTTTCCATGTTTGAGATGGCTTAAATTTGGATTTCTTAAAGTTTTTGGGTTGAATTCTGTTGGGTAGCTATTGTTCCATTGGCTTTCGTTGGCCATTTTTGCTGTTTTATTGAGTTTGGGTGTTGAATCTTGTTGCTGCTCTACTGCTGTAGAACACTGACCAATTACATTTTGATTTCTTTTCAATTTCCAAGTATTGTTCATTCCTTTCACCTATGAATTGAAGAAGCCAAGTATTTGTTTGAAGTTGGAAATACATGAGAATTAGACTCTTATTGTTTCTTAGATTAACCTATAGGATTGATATTTACCATTCACATGACTTGAGCAAAAATGCCCAAATAACATGAAACTGTCTGTGAAAGAACAACTCCAGAAATTTGAGTTAAGCCTATGGTTACTCGATGCTTGTTTAATTCTAAATTTCAAAATGCTTCTATGTTCGTCCCCGTTGTAATAGTTAAAACGGAAGGTAAATGGGAAATTTGTGTGCATGTTTCATGGGACTAATTTTAATTCCATGATTGCTAAAACAAAATCAGATTTTCTTTCAGTTAGTTAATTTTTGCCAATTATTTTAAGCCATGGATTAAGTTGTTCACACGGCTCAATGCTCCATGGTGATATTATGTTGATCATCGCTTTTAGCTAACTAGACAAGCTTGGCAATCTCAGAGCTGCTAAATTTGGGCCCATATTGGGCCTGAATCTGAAAGCTTGCCCAGAATTAGAATTCTGCATATGGCATCGTTTGGGTTTAGCTCAATTTCGCTGGTCCATTTCCCTTGAGTGTTGATTCGTGGGTGTCAAGTTTGGCTCGGGCCTTTGGCATAATATATATTTTGAACTGCTGGGGGTTGATTCTTTTCCTTAATCAATTAGACTCTTTTGATATTTTGAGGTGTGCCATTCAAACCAATAACAACTTATAGCCCTCATGTATTAATTTAGAAATGCTCTAATTAGAGTAAGTTAAGGTGTGCCATGCCAAACAAAAATGACAATTGCATGGCCCTTGTCCAATTAATTTTGTTTATTCTTAGAACTCGAGGCGTGCCATTTAGTAAATTTCATGGCCCTCGCAAAGTTGCAAACGCGAAATTGCTTTAGGTGCGTTAGTTTAATAATATTACTTTCCTAAATTCGGGTGCGCATTTATGTGACCCAAATCCAAATCACAATGATGTTAAAATATGTCAAAGACCACGGGTGCATATATGTGACGCGGTTTGAGATGTGTTTTAATGACGTTGCAATTTTCTCTAAAAAATGAATAAAAGCGGTTAAAAAGTTAAAATTTGCGTAGGTTCATAATTGTTTAAAATCAGACAATTAAGCCGAATATAATAGTTGAGCGACCGTGCTAGAACCACGGAACTTGGGAATGCATAATACCTTCTCTCGGGTTAACAGAATTCCTTTCCCTAATTTCTGGTTCGCGGACTGTTAAACATAGTTAAACTTTTCCTCGATTCGGGATTCAACCTGTGACTTGGGACACCATAAATCTCCCAAGTGGCGACTCTAAATCTTTAATAAATAATCCCGATTCGATTGTCCTTTAATTGGAAAAACTCCCCTTTACGCCCTTCCCGGGGGAGTAGGAAAAAGGAGGTGTGACAGATACTCTCTTAAATATTCTCAAAAGCACCACATTCAAGATTCCTACCCTGACAAAACTTCCTGTGAATCCAAGGTCATTACTTCACCTTCCTGATACTGATATATAGAATTCCCTAATTTATATAGAAATACCACAAGTCTTGACACCCTCCAATGCAAACCTCAGTTTCTAACCAACTACACTACCTGAAAATATCCAATTATTACATGTAAAATCTTGAACCCATTAGAATTATTCTCGAGAGTCATCCCCTTTACTCAAACCGCAATTAGATCGATCAAACGGACTGCACGACCTGTGCTCCAATAGCAATCCAGCATCACAGAATGTAACCTCACCTACAACCAAGCAACTCCCTGTTCTATGCACCGCACTTCCTTTACCAATAATCACTCAAGACATTCCGTGATTCTCATACACCTATGAAGCATAATATAACCTTTATCAAAATTTTCCTTTATCGAGCCATCCTCGGTCTCAACCTCCGTAAACCATAACTGATTCATCAGTATTCCTCAAACTGGAACCACCATAGCACATAACCGTGCAATCAACTAATCAATAGCAGACTCCCCCACTTGGCTCAAGTCGTTGATCAAAACACACAATAACTCATAATGCATATACTCTATTACTTCCATAATGCCATAGTGAGATTAAACTCAATCCTTCCTAAACTCGTGAAACACAGACCATCTAGACTTTAAACCTTCTGCAATCCTCGCCTTCACCCTCATAACAGTCAAGCCCACTCTCTAAGGCGACCCAAATTCAAATTGCAACATATATATTTCCCTGGTAATAGAGATCTTCCAATAAACGACATAAAGGATCACACAAACTTCAGAACAATCCGCAGGAGATAGCCCACCTACCTCTCCTCAAACTAACATCTGCTTATACCCTTCCACTGTCATAAACATTACACAATTACTTAATCTTCCTGAGTCCGAACTCATATCACAAAGTGAAATCCACTTCACTTCCCAACTAGGAAACATGAAAAGGTCCTTCATCACGCCCCACAACTCGGGCTAAACATCAAATCACGATGGAAACCAAGCACCGGATAGTTCTTACTCCCCCCCATGCAGAATCTTCCTATCTCGTTCAATTCATATGAACACATCTCGTAATCACATCACACTCGTCACGTAGCTATCCAGTCATCACTCCCACTAATAGGGACACTACCGAACATATAAGTTTAAAAACATATGCTCACACAATCCGCACCTCGGTGCTCAAGATGCAGGCAAAACCCGACTTCAAGTCCTCTAGACTGGCCCAACATCAACACACAGAAAATCACATCTCGCCCCTCGATTAGGGAATCACAAGCCATCGATTCCCATCTGATATTGAGCACTTATACGTGCATGCGAACACGTGGAAGGAATTCAAAGAGTTACATTTCAAGCTAAATCAAGGATGCACGATAAGAATTCAAGAATGTTAAGCTTTTCCTAAAGGTTCTGCAGCCTCCCGAGGATAAGTACAGACGTCTCCGTACCGATCCGCGAGACTCTACTAAACCTGCTCATGACTCGTGAGACCTATATAACCTAGGTTGTGATACCAACTTGTGACGACCCTAAAACTGACTCGGTCATGATGGCTCCTATCATGAAACTAGGCTAGCCGACATAACTCCCAAATTTAACCATTGATCATTAAGAATCATTTTAAGCCTTTAATTAAATAGATGTTTCATAATGTAAGTCTACATGAACAATGCAAAAATAATATACAAGCCCGCCATTGGGGTGTCTCCAGTCACGAGCATCTACTAAGGTCTGAATGCAACGAAAATTTTGAAAATGTACTGAATACATTCTTATGAAAACAAGAGGGAGAAAAGTTGTGCTGCGAACGCCGGACAACTACCTTGCTAAACTCCGATGACCCTGCCTTTAAGCTATCAACACCCGCTGTCGGGTTCAGAAATACCTGAATCTATACACAAGGTGCAGGAAGTAATGTGAGTACTCCAACTGAGTAAGTAATAAAGGTAAATGAAAGTTGAGCAGTGAGAAAACACATAAAACATAGCGTAACTCTACAGCAAATGCAGTACCTTACCAAAACAGTATAGAAATCATTTATTTCGTAAATCAAGCTCAATTTCCGTAAAACCATTCTAAAACAACTTTCAATAGTTTCAAATGAGTGATACAACAGTAAGTAAAAAGGAAGCCTCTCGGGCAAAACATGTACCATAAACAGCCCCTCAGGCATAATATCAACAGAACCAGCCCCTCGGGCTACCTCACAATCACTCGTAATCAACCTTTCAGGCATAACTTAAATCAAGAACTGCCCCTCAGGCATAACATGGAATAACATTAGCCCTTCAGGCTATATCACATCTCATACTAGGTACTCGCGCTCACTAGGGGTGTACAAACTCCGGGAAGGGCCCCTTACGGCCCAAGCGCAATAACAAGACATCTCGTGGCATAATTAATATATCACTCACTCAGGGTACCCGCGCTCACTAGGGTGTACAGACTTCAGGAGGGGCCCCTTACGACCAAAGCGCAATATTAATCCACCTTGTGGCATAATCAATAGGCTCTCGGCCTCATATCAAGCCACCTTGTGGCGTACAACTCAGGCCCTCGACCTCATAATCACAAATCAGTGTATCACTGCTGCAGCATATAGCCTGACCCAAAAGTATCCTCACAACACAGACCCTCGGCCTTACTCAGTCAGAAATCTCTAAAAGCTACTCGCGCACAGTAAAATATGATATTCAGCCCAAAATATCATTTAAAGTATTAAAATAGAGTAAACATGGCTGAGTTATGAAAACGGTAGAATATAGCATGACTGAGTACAGATATAAAAATCAAAACAGTGAGGAACTAGCAGTAAAAATCCCCTAAGGGTCCAAAATAGTTGGCACGAGGTCCAAATATGGCATTCAACCCAAAACATGATGATAACAAACAATTTTCAATCAAATAAGCAGTAAAACAGTCATTCGGGATGGACTAAGTAATAATCCCCAATGGTGCACGACCCCACGCTCGCCATCTAGCGTGTGCACCACCTCAATATAGCACAACAATGTGAAATCCGGGGTTTCATACCCTCAAGACTGACATTTACAATCATTACTTACCTCAATCCGGTCCAACTCTAGCTCGCGATGCCCTTGCCTCTCCACTCGACCTCCGAATGCTCCAAATATAGCAAAAAGCATATTCATACCATCAAAATATGTTAAGGGAACAAAGCCCATTCGAAAATATCTAATTTATACCAAAAATCCCGAAATATGCAAAACTCGGCCCCCGGGACCACATCTCAGAACTCGATAAAATTTATGCCAAAATGATCCTCATCCTCCCACGAGTCTATACATATCAAGAACACTAAAATCGGAGTTCAATTGACCCTCAAATACCCGTTTTAAGGTCTCTTAATCTCAAGCCATAATTACCCATTTTGCACTGATTTTTCCCTAATTTTTACCACTAATTAGACCTTTAATCACATATAAACGAGTTATGAAGTCAAGAATATTACCTCCAAGTGATTCCCCTTTGGGTTCCTAAAAAATCTTCCTCAAAGGCTTCAATCCCGATCAAAAATGGTGGAAAATGAAGAAGGGTCGCGGATTGGCTATTTAAATACTGCCTAGTTATTTAACCCTACATGGTCACAGAAACACCTATGCAATCGCATAAGACAACTCCTCACAACAATGCGATCACGACCAGCTCTATGCAATCGCATAGAGCAATTCCATCACCTCACTGCCACTCCAAGTCCTTCTACGCGAACGCAAAGGTCTCCACGCGAACGCAGTGACCAAGACTGCTCACTATATGCGATCGCACTCCTACCTTCGCAATCGAGATTCACAAAATCCGCCCGAACTCAACTTACTCTATGCGATCGTGGATGAACTCACGCGATCGCAATGAACAAACCACTGCTGCTAAAAAACCAGAAAACCAGCAATCTCCCAAAGACCAAAAGTACCCGTTTGAGCATCCGAAATGCAACCGAGGCCCCTAGGACCTCAACCAAACCTACCAACATATCCCATGACATCATTCAAACTTAGTCAAACCATCGAAACACCAAAAACAATGCAAAAACACAAAAAACACATCAAATTCATGCCTATAAACTTTGAAATTTCTAAATTCCACCAACGATGCCGAAACTACCTAAAATACCTCTGATTGACCCGAATATTTGCACACATATCCAAAATAACATTACAAACCTGTTCCAACTTCCAGAATTCTATTCCAACCCCTATATCAAAATCTCACATATCAACCGGAAAACGCCAAAATTCCAATTTCGCCAATTCAAGCCTTAATATACTCCGGACCTCCAAAACACATTTCGATCACGCTCCTAAGTCCCAAATCACCTAACGGAGCTAACCAAATCATAAAAATTCTAATTCGAGGTCATCTACTAATATGTTAAATCTTGGTCAAACCTTTCAAATTTTAAGCTTCAAATTAAGAATTGTTCTTCAAATTTCATTCTGGTTACCCTGAAAACCAAACCGACGATTTTCATAAGTCATAGTACATCACACAGGGCTAGACATGCTTGAGAACTGGCGAGCAAAGTGTAAAAGCTCAAAACAACCAGTCGAGTCGTTACACTATCCTAGGAGAAAGTTAATCAAACTAGGTCTCTATCTTAGGAGAAAAATTTATCAGACTATGACATTTATCCTAGGAGAAAGATTCATCAAACTAGGGTTTTATTTGTTATCTTAGGAGAAATATTCATCAAACTAAGATTTCTATCCTAGGAGAAAGATTCATCAGACTAGGTTTTCTATCTTAGGAGAAAGATTCATCAGGCTAAGATTTCTATCCTAGGAGAAAGTTCATCAGACTAGGTCTTCTGTCTTAGGAGAAAGATTCATCAGACTAAGATTTCGATCCTAGTAGAAAATTCATTAGACTAGGTCATTTTTTTTGGTATCTTAAGAGAAAGATTCATCCGACTAAGATTTCTATCCTAGGAGTAAGTTCATCAGAATAGATATTCTATCTTAGGTGAAAGATTCACCTTACTAAGATTTTTATTGGGAGGAAAATCCATCAAACTAGAACTTTTTATCCTAGGAGGAAAAATGTGAAGAGCAATGGCAACATTTTATGCACATTACCAAGACAAATAAGGGCAAAGATTTGAGAAACTTCCCTTTGTCGGCTCTTCTCTTCTCTTCTATTTCTTTCTTTTTCTTTTTTTCTCTTTTTTTTAAAACCACTGTCCTTGCACTGCCTTGTTCCTGTTTCAAACAAACAAAACTTTGTCAGTTTTAAAAGGTGGTGATCGGTTTGTGGCCTTGACGTATTTGACAGTTTGGCTTTGTGTCCATTCTCTTTTAGAAGATCAATGACATCGGTAGTTGACTGCACTGTTGGGAGACTCTGTTGTTACTTTCAAGGGACCTTTACTTCTTGTATCAATCCTGATTGTTTCGATTCTAATGCCTTTGGTGTTTTGTGGCTCAATCAGCCTTATCCCGACCGGAGATCTTTGCTCAGTTGACCTTTTCTGATATCTTCAATAAATTCCTGCTTTTGAGCAATTTGTCTGTCAGAGAGAATCGCAAGTTATCTTTGCTTGCGCCAAGTAGGCTAACAAGAGTCTTTTGGGGGGAAGCCTTTACATGAATCCTCTAATCATGTTGATTGTAACACCTGAGTATGCTGGCAAAATTTACTTTGTGCAACTGAAAAGCTGGTAGCATATTTTGAAATCTTTTCTTGCTTGTTTTGACAAGGACTGACTCAGAGTGAAATACACAATGATGCAAAGAAACAAGTATTAACAAGAAATGCCCCTGTCGGAAGGATAAAAGGAAGACTTTTTTTTCAATAACTAGCCTTAATGATCTGCCATATTGATCCAATCTTCCCTTTTGTCATTCTTATGACCTTTGAAGTCAAACTTGTTCGTGTCAATCCTTTGCATCAGCTTCACGACTCACTTTTGACTAGTGGTGCCCCAAGGGATTTTCACCTACAAGTCTCTCTCATTTATTCATCTCTGCTTACTATCGTCTTACAGTGCCCTTGAAGGTTTTCACTAGTAAGACTCTCTCATTTTTTTTCTTCCCCTTATTTTTTCTTTTGTTGAGAAACTTGACAATGTTCTATATCGTATGATAAAAGTTGCTCATTACATGCTTCTCTTGGCATTCTTGAAGGCATATCGGGAGGTCTTTATTTAGAAGTATTTTGGATAGGGTTGGAAAGAAAGGACGTCGTGAAGGCTCAAAATAGACTCAAAGTAAAGGGGATTGTAGACTTACAACTCTTGGAATCGGCTCTTTCAAAAGTGAAATAAAATCTTTGCCCCAGTTTCAGCTATTGGGGATTTTTTAGAAATTGTTTTCTCTTTTTTTTTTGAATTCTCATTTGGTTGGACTGAATCGTGTAAGGCTGCCTACGTATCCTTTCTAAAGGAATCAGGTCAAACGTAGTTCAAAACATCTGACCTAACTATAAATTTTTCTTTCTGTTCCTCTATTTTTTTCCTTTTCTTTCTCTTTTTTTTTTCTTTTTTTTCTTTTTGTTTGCCTTAGCTTCTATCTTCTGAGGGCATGGACTTTCGACCGTTCTTTCTTCTTCTTCTTCTTCTTTTTCTTCTTTTTTTCACGTGAACTTTCAAAGAACTGTCCCAGTTTATGCTCTTGGGGCATGGACCTTTATTTTTATTATTTTTTCATTTTTTTTTACTTTTGACTCTAAACCTGATTCCAGAAGAGGGTGGTCAAATAAAATAACACGGGCTCAAAAGAGGTAACAAAGGGTATAAAGTGTTCGGGTAGCAGAAAAAGGGCATCCCAACCTCAAGAACGCCAAGCATATTATTTTTTCGCGATCACAACATTGACGAACATGTCTGTCCTCTCGGTGTGTCGTGGTCACAAGACACTTTTCATCCCTTAATTTCAAACAGACTTCAATTTATTCTTCCTCAACCCGATCTTCACAATGATTTTAAAGGTAAGGATTCTTAACCTCTACGGGTCTGACTATTCTAGTTCCACTTGAATTTTATTCGGGCTTAATTCCAAGGTATTTCAACATTTTTTCATCCTCAAAAGTGCTTTTTTCTCAGTTGTCCAATTCAATCTTAAATCAATTTTCTATGATCTAGCCAAAAATTTCGCATGCATGTCATATCACTAAAACTAGCGGGAAAAGAACTGAGCATGGAATGACATAAAAGGAAAAACTCTATTTTATTGAGTAAACAACAAGACAAACAACCTAAAATCTGAGTTACAATCCTAAAATAACCCGGCTAATGAAAATAGCAACAAAACCAGACAGACAAGACTCACACAAACAGAATAGAGGGATAGAAGAGTTTGACTCAATAAAACAAAAAAATTTTTGATCATAACCCAGATAATAGAAAAAATATCAAAACAAGCAACCAAGATTTCTTCCTTGTAAAGAGGGAATGACTGTTCAATTGCTAAGCTTGACATTTAGCTACAAATTTGCTCATCAAAATCACCATGGACTTCTCCAATTTCAGTTGGCAAGTTCCCGAGAGGATTCTCATACTCCATGTCACCAGGCATCATCCCCACAAAGTGTGCATCATCATATGAAGGTAAAGGATTCTGCGTGATATTTTGGGTGTCACTGTCTTGGATCACAATTAGATTTTCCTGGATCATCCTTTCTATTTCTCTTTTAAAATCCCGACAACTTTCAACATTGTGCCCCTGGGCATTTGAATGGTATTCGCACCTTTTAGAAGGGTCAAAGCTTCTTGCACGGTGGTCTACATGATTTAGAGGAATAGGTGCAATCATGTCATAATGCTTTAATTTCTCAAACAAGCTTACATAGTACTCTCCTATTGGTGTAAAATTATCTTTCAATCTTTGTTCCCCGTTACATCCCTGGCTTAGATGTGGGTTATAGGGCACTTGAAAATTTTATGGAGGCTGATGGAGATTTTGCGATTCTGGTGCTCGCCTTCTAGGGTGTCTTGGTGACTGGACAACATACTGAGGTGGAGCAACAGAGTATTGCGGATTTTGAGGTGGATAGTAGTGCTCAGGGGAATCATCGAAAAATAGACGAGGCTGGTCATACCTTAGAGAAGTTCTCCTAGGACCTCTTCTCGACCCTAATGCCATCATGATTTCTTCATCCATCTCATTCTTGTCACTAAAATTACCAGATTCAATTTGGACAGTCTTATTTGCGACTTTGAGAATTGCTTGACTTATAATTCTGCTTGTCTTGAGGCCATTATCAATCATTTCCCCAATCTTCATTGCTTCGGAGAAGGATTTGCCCACTGCGGACATCATGCTTTGAAAATAATCTGGCTCTTGAGCCTAAAGGAGGACAGTGATTAGCTCGTGGTCATCGATGGATGGCTTAACTCTAGCCGCTTGCTCTCTCCATTTAATGGAATATTCCGTAAAACTTTCAGTTGGTTTCTTCTTCAGGTTTGAAATGGAATTACGGTCTGGAGCGATGTCAACAATGTATTGGAACTATCTGACAAAGGCATGGGCCATGTCATCCCAGACATACCAGAGACATGTGTCTTGACCCATAAACCATTCGGAGGCTACACCCATAAGGCTTTAACCAAAATAAGTCATTAGTAATTCTTCCTTTCCTCCCGCACCTCTTAGCTGATTGCAATACCTTTTCAGGTGGGCTATGGGGTCTCCATGTCCATCATACTTTTCAAATTTGAGAGTCTTGAAACCAATTGGCAAACGAACATCGGGGAACATACATAGATCTTTGAAGGCAATACTCTTCTGACCTGCCAACCCTTGCATATTTTTCAACTGTTGTTTTAAGCTTTTCACTCTTTGGGTCATTTCTTCTTGTGCCATCTTTTGGGACAGCTTCTCATTCTTTGCAGGAAGATCAAATAGGCACGAGTGGTACTCAGGAGAGTGGTACTGTTCTTGCTGAGTAGCAAATTATGACTCATGACTTTTCTTCTGTACCACTGTTGACTGTGGGACAGTGAAGACAGGCATGGCAGCAGAGGTTGTCTCATTGGTTGTCAATGGCCACTTTGGGAGCGCGCAACAAAAGTTTCAGCTGTAGTCGTACAGTTGGGATAAAAACTGAACCCAGGTGGATCGAATTGATCAGGCAATGAGACCGAAATGGTAGTAGTCAGGATGGATGTGAACTCTGGGAAACCATGAATAGAAAAAGGCGGTCCTTGGCCATTGGCTCATACTTGACACATTTCAGTCATTTGTTATTTCAGTATTCTATTTTCCTCAACCACAATAGTCTCTTGTTGAACCCTCTGACCCTGAGTCTCTTGAGCATTTGTAACAGCTTCGACTCAGTTGTCAATGACATTTTTCCCTTTGATCTTGTGTTTCCAGCTTACCACAAACCAACCACCTTAAACTTTCTTCACAATTCGAAACAAGAGACACGTTAGAATGGACTCAGTCAGTCCTTATTATTATCATTCTTCCTCTTTTTTTTTCTTTTTTTTATTTTCTCTCTTTTTTTAAACTATTCGATCGAACCTGATGTGGGTTGCCTACGTATCATGATGCCGCATGAATCAGATATTTGCGTAGTTCGGGAAAATTAGGAATAAAGTAAATAAATTAACTCTTTTTGGATTTTGGACTTTTTTCAAAAGAAAGACATATAAAGAAGAAAGGAAATATTTTTTGATTTTGATTTTTTTTTTGAATTTCGAAAGGAAAACTACTAAAGAAGAAAAGAAATATTTTTGATTTTTGGACTTTTATTTTGAATTTATGAAAGAAAGACTTCTAAATAAAAAAGAAATTATTTTTGAATCTTGAATTTTCTTTTCAATTATCGAAAGGTGCATGAAAATATTTTTGGATATTGAGAAGAAATGAAAAGAAAATATTTTTGGATTTTTTTAAAAATTGGGGTCTAAAAGAAAGACTTTCTAAAGAAGAAAGAAAAGGAAAATATTTTTGGATTTTTGAAAATTGGGGGCCGGAGCCGATGAGGTTTACCTACGTATCTCACATCCGGTGAGAATCAGACCCGCGTAGTTCTGTTAGTTTTGACGGAACAGGAAAAACATGACTTTTGAAAACAATCACTTATTTTCTTTCTCTTTGTTTTTTAAAAGTTTTGGCAAAATTTCGAATTTGGAGTACCTACTTATTTTTCAATTTTCTATTTTTTCTTTGTTTTGATTTTCTTTCCCTATTCTAGCAGCCAGTCAACATGCAAGCCGAAACAAACATATATGCAAGTAGCACGTAAGATGCATCAGGATGGTCTTTTAATTTAGGTACATCTATCCCAAACGGACTCAACCCCTGTGTTGAGCCCCCAAAGTCAAATGCACGTGATGCAAACAAACGTTCCTACTAGGGATCCAGCATGAGGCTATGTTATTCTAGGTTTGTATCCTGGGTGTACTATTCTAGACCTGGCTTACCCGAGCAGACAACTCGAGCCGGGGGAGGGGGCAGCATACTGGGAATACAGAAGCTTCACCGGCTTTGCAACTTATCCGAACCTCGTTCTAAATTTGGGATATGACTGTAACAGAAAAGAAGCCACACAAAGTGCACGCTTTCTAGATGATTTAGAAGACTTAGAGAGAAGAGGGTTTCGTAACAGTTTATATATAGTTCAATCAATATCAAAGCGGTAAAAAACTCATTTAGCAAAAGTTCTGGGTTCTTATCCCCAGCAGAGTCTCAGAGCTGTCACACTTCCTTTTTACCCGAAAGGGGATATAAGGGAGTTTTTCCAATTAAAGTGATATTAATTGAAATTTGATTATTTTATTTGATTTCAGAGTCTCCACTTGGAATAATTTATGGTGTCCCAAATCACCGGTTTATTTTAAATCCCAAATCGAGGAAATTGACTCTTATTTATGGTCTACGAGCATAGAAGACCAGGTAAGGAATTCTGTTAACCCAGGAGAAGGTATTAGGCACTCCCGAGTTCCGTGGTTTTAGCACGGTCGCTCAACTATTAATAATTGGACTAATTATCTTAGTAATTACATGGTTAGAACCTATTGTGCATTTCTAACTTTATAACCGTTTTTAATATTTATAGAATTATTTACTGGAACAAGTCACGATTGTCGTAACACTTGTCATTTTGGTACACATTGTGTGTCGCATCACATAAAATGCACCCGCGATTTACAACACGTTTATTTTATTATTATTCAAAGTTATAGTCGGGTCACATGAAATGCACACCCGAATGGGGATTGGGTATCACGTCCATGCCACAGGAACCGTACACATAGTCGTGATGATTATTATTAATCGCGCCTAAAGCAACTAGCGCATTTAATTATTTTCCTAATCTTTGAGATTGTTGTGATTTCAAATTTATGATCAAGATATTATTGGGGAGCAAATAGGCTAGCTAACATGATCTATTACTTGGCCAGATTCCTTATGGTCCAAGACCCACCTTATGGCTCATTCTTATTCCTTGTCAAGAAAGAAACAACTCCACTTTTTCCATCTACACAATTAAAAGAATTTACTCAAGAACCAAGATTACATACATCACAATCGAAATAAAAGCTAATTAAAATAATTTAAATGAAAACTAAGACATGCTACTCAAATAACGTAGAATAAAAAATCAACTAACACGTGCACCAAGCTATCATAACACAATGAAATGAGAATGAAAATTGAGAAATGAACATTTTATTGAAGAACAAAGCTGAAATTGCAAATCAATCGGAATAACAAAGCGACAATTGTTGGACCGAAATGCTGAAATTGCGAACCGAAACCTCGAATCGGGCCCGGAAACTCGAACACGGATAGAGAACGATCAATCTTAGAAGATGCTATTGAAATGACACCAGCCAGGCTCTCAAGTGCAATTCCTGCAGCAAATGTACTAGACTCGGGATTGTTGGAGCTATAGCGCCATCTTCCATTACTTTGTCTAAGAGCCTTTATGGCACGGAAAACGGAATCAGCACCTCCAAGGTGTACATCAACTTTAGAAGCTTGACCCGCGATAAGGACTAAACTTCCAACTGAGTAGTAATAGTCGAGAAGTGAGCCAACACTGTTCACGTTATCCTTAAGTCTAGAGGCCAGCAAAAGTCTCATTGTTAAGCCCTCACTTCAATATCCTATTGACTCTCAATGCTTGAAACAAATCTTTCGATGCTGAAGATGGAGACCTAAGAGTGTCCACCACTGATTTACATGTAGCTGCCTTGATGTCAGGCTGTTTTCCAGTTCCAAGAACCTCAAATAACCTTAAGGCCTTGTATGTCACTTCAAGGCTTTCAAAAGATCCATCTTTGGGTGTAAGCAAATCTAAAGCTGCAGATTGGTGAGAATTGTTGAGTTTCTTTTTAATATAGAAAGGTATTAAAAAAAGGGTGAATGGGAAATGGAGAGAAATGAAAATTTTGAGTAAAATTTTAAGTTTCCCTCTCCTTTTACTGAGACATTATCCCTCATTGGTAGATGAAAAGGAGTTTGGTGGGTTTATATACAAATGCACTTCATGTAGCTCTTAAAGAGTTAAGAAGAAGGCAAGCCTCGCACCGTCGTCGTCGCTCGCTCGGCTTCGGCTTCGGCTTCGGATTTGGTCAAATGATTGATTGATTAATTTTTTTGACCAAATTTATTTGTTAATAGTAGATATTAACGTAATATTATCCATGTTTGTAACGGAGATGTTCCAATCCGTGTATTGTACCACCAGTTGCAATAGCAGCCGCCTAGTGCTCCTTCCACCATGGCTAAGTGTTTGCTCCATAACAAGCTAGTGCATGCTCCACCATGGCTTGCTCCACCATAGAGGTTATCTTAAAACTCAAAAACCCTAGCTTTTCTTGTTGAATGGCCTCTAAGGTGTTCCTCGAAATCTAAGGATTTTTCAAGTAATTTGATATTAGGATCATGATTAGCTGACGAAAATATATGTATTTTCTCATGAATTGCTCACTTTTGAGTGTGAGTTTTTGCCCACTTCTTGCTATGTGAGAGAAAACCTAATACTCAAAATCCTAAAATAAGAGTATTTCACAAAATCTGAAATTTATACCTACTGGTGATCGTGTGCGGTCGTGTGATGCGGCGTAACTGAGTTGTTTTTCTACATTGACAAAATTCAGGTCGCGTGGTGATCATGTATTGGAGCGAAACTGAGATATTTTCTATGCTTGGTCCTTAACACTTTCCTTCCATATTTTGGTCATTGAACTCATATAACTCGACTCCAAATCATCCTTTAACATCTATTTAAGCACTTTTGCCAACTTAAGATTCTGAAATAAATCTTTCCAAAATTCTTAGTACGGGTGTTAACTGAAGGCTTAAAAAGTCACTAATATAATGGGGCTTTACAAGGATGAACGAATATGTGGCTAAACATTTGGCTAGGTGCATAAATTCCAAAGGTCAAAGCCGATCTCCAAAGTCCTGGTGGCATGACTAAAAACATTGAAGTACCTAATTAGAAGTGAGCGATGATTAATTGGATTTTATGATAGGATTGTCTCTCACCCACCATAAGCATGATTCTGTGTGGTGATCAAACACAAGTTTACAAATCATCTTACTTTCTACAAGTGAAGACTACCATACAGCTAAATTGTATGGCAAGTCATACATTAAAAAAATTATCTAATTTCATGGCTCTCCAACACAGTTCTCATCAAGATTTTGGCAGTCGTTCCAACATAGATTGGGCATGAAGGTGAACTTGAGTACTGCCTTCCATCATCAAACTAATGGACAAGTAGAGTGAATAATTCAAGACCTTAAAAATACTACAGGCTTGCACAATTGTAGTTTTTTGGTAATTGGGATGAACATTTCCCCTTAATAGAGTTTTTATACAGTAACAATTATCATGAGAGTATTGGCATGGCTCCTTACGAAGCTCTATACGAGCATCATTGTAGATCCCCAATAGGATGGTTTGAACAAATATGGATACTCTTCATCGAATCTGAGTTGGTCCAAGATGCTCTAGAGAAAGTGACAATCATTTAGGAAAGGCTTAAACGGCTAAAAGTTGACAAAAGTCTTATACAAACAGGAGACATGGGGTATAAAGTTTAAAGAAGGCGATCATGTGTTTTTAAAAATATCGCCCACAAAGGGGTCATGAGATTCGGGAAAAAAGGGAAGCTAAGTCTTAGATTTGTTGGCCCCTATAGAATCCAGAGCAAGAACAATAATGTGGCCTATGAGTTAGACTTTCCAGCAACATTAGTTTCTATTCATCCAGTTTTCCACATGTCAATGCTGAGGCAATGCCTTCGGGACATATCCAAATCAATTCCCGTGGATGAAGTGGAGGTCAACATTCCCATTAAATTTCTTGACAGTCAAGTTCAGAGATTGAGGAACAAAGATGTGGTGTCAATTAAAGTCTTGTGGCGTAATCATGATTTTGAAGAGGCTACATTGGAAGCTGAGGAAGATATGAAGAAAAGATACTCTCATATGTTCAAAGGAAGTGGCATTTAAATATTTAAAATCTTAAAAAGTTTTCCTGCTTATATGTGGATGAGTTGTGACATAAAGCTAGACGTTCGACATTCGAGGACAAGTGTCATATAGGAGGGGGAGAATATAAAGCCCTGGACATTTTTACTAAGAATTATGTTCTTTTGCAAGCTTTAAGTTAGAAATAAGGGTGTTCAGATAATGCTAAACTAGTATAACAACTAGATATTATATTCATGAGTTTGTATGGATATTTGTAAGAGGGGAACATTAGTTTCGAATAAGTTGGAATAATTTAAGGGAAGAAGACGATCATTATCGCACATGACTTGACTTAAGACAATCATATCTCCTAGTAGAAAACGATTGAGTCAGGACCTATATATCAAACTGAAGTTCAACGATTATAGTTTCCAATGCTTCAAATTATTTGTCATTTTGACATTCCTACAATAAGTTATGGCCTTTTTACTAAAAGGTAGCATAACAACAATCTAACCCCAAAAATTTACCCCAGCACAGCGTGCCCTGCTGCATGTGGCATGAGGTGCTAGAGAAATTTTGCATCAGAGGCACAAACATCCATATTTTTGATGATTCCTTCTTATACGGGGTGCCCCATGATAGGAGGCATGAGGTGATAGGACAAAATTTTGCATGAGCAATCCTATAATGCAAAATATAAAAGAAAGGGAGAGAAAAAATGTTTGTTCCAAAACCTGAAGTCCTAGACATCTCCCTCAACCCTAAAGAAACCTATATCAATCCCCCATTTGTCAAGGTAAGTATCAATACGATTCATGTTAGATTATTACTCCCCAACAATAGTTATAATAAGATTTCATCCTAAAATCACTACATTGTCAGCAAGAACTCGAGAACAAGGCTTTCGTCCAACTTAGGGTTTTGCTTTTCAAGGTAAGCTTCACAACTCACATCTAACTATGATCGTTAAGAAGGATTTTTGTTGATATTATTTTCTAGATACTACAAAAACTTAGATTAACACGTACTTTTGATAATTAAGAAGAATCAAACATATGGTTTCTAGAGTTGAAAATTTCAACCAAATTTAGAATTAATTCTTGAATTACCTATGTATACATTGGTTACGTGAGTTGAATCCTTGGATTAAAAAAAAATTTCAAAGGAAGATATCAAGGTGAATTGAGAATTGTCGTTACTAAAAAAAAATCTCAAGAATGTCATGCACCTTAAATGTTTGATTTTGTGCATTTAGGTGTTAATATGAATCTACTTGGAGCGAGTAGGCTTGCATTATCTTCGGACATTTGGGGTTAACTTTCACATATTATTGGAATATGAACAAAGTTTTCGATGCTTCTACAGACCAAGTTCACATGTTCTTAAATGTCAAAGGATTTATGAAAGCTTAAAATTTCTTTGTGCTTCTTTAGAAGGTAAGGGCTTGACCCTTATATTTGAAGTGTCTCTTGATTGATTGTGTTTGATCAAGTAAAGATTGCTAACTTCAAATTTTAATAAGGAACATTTATGATATAGTAACCATACAAAGGGTTACGATTAAGGTATAAAGAATTGTTACTATTGCCATAGCGAGACATAGAGATTATGTGGCCATATAAAAGGGTATGTGTAACCACATAAAAGGTTACTAATCTCGAGAGTTGGGTGTAAGAAAGTTACAATCGTGTGTCGGCCTGATCAGTCATTTTGAGTTCAACATTCTGTTTTGAGATTCTAGACTTCAAGTAGGTTCATTTGATGTTTTACGACTTACGTTTGTGATTGGTTTTGATTTTCGAGAGGTTCAGGAGTGTTTTGAAAGAAGAATTCTTATTTAGAAACTTTGAGTTGTTGGATTTGAGCAATATTTGACTTTTGAGTAAACTACCCCAAATTGATGATTTGATAGTTACGTTAGCTTTGTCTGATGGTTTTGGACTAGTACATATATTTGATTGGGTCTCTAATGACCGAGGTTAATTTGGCGCTTCTAGTCGAAGGTTAAAATTTTAAACTATTGAAATTCTTGGCTTGATGCTTGATTTCTTATTTTGTTGTTATTTTTGGTATTTTGACCTTCGAGCAAGTTCATGAGGCATATATACTTGTTGGGATGATTGGATGAGACTTTGAGCGGCTGCTCAGATGAGTTTCAGGGTAGTATGGAATTATTTTGGTCCATTTTGTAGCAGTTTATCTGCTACTGTATTGCAACACTTTGCGAACGCGTAGGTAGCCTCATGTTAGCGTAGAGCACTTTAGGGTAGTGCAATGTTATCCTTCGAGAAAACGAAGGGTGGGATGCAAATGCAAGCTTTGGAATATTGACCTTCGCGAACTCGAAGACTGTATCGCGAACACAAAAAGTGGGGGTGGGGCGGACAACTATCGCGAACACGATAGCAGGAGCGTGAACGCAATTGACATAGACCTTGGCATTTACGAACGCGATGTGTCTGTTGTGAACACGATGCACACTGACATCCAGGGGTATTTAAGTGTTGGAGATCGGGATTACCTTATTTTCACCATTTTTGTGGCATAGACTTACGATAGAGCCAAATGTTAGAGGGTATCTTCACCTCTACTTCTAAGGTTAGTATTTATAACTTAGTTTTGATTATATATCATGATTTCTCATGGATTTTTATTCCTAAATTTAGGATTTTAAAGTGTAAAAATTAGATTTTTTGGTTTGAACGCGAGAGAGAGAAAATATTAGGGATTTGAACATCAATTGGAGGTTGGATCATGAAATCAATTATATAATTGTGACGACCCGATAGGTCGATTTGAGTACTAGTCTTTATTTTCGTGCTCCGAGACCTCTGTTAGCTTTGTTTGATGATTCTCGATTTGAATTCATGGTCCGTATCTTTTCCTTGAAAAATTTTATGTGAAAATTTGAAAAAAACATGAATTTTGGTTTTAAAAATAACTTGAATTGACTCCGATCAATATTTTGTGTAAACAATCTTGGATTGGTGTTTTGACGATCCTCATGGGTCCGTATCATGATTTTTGACTTGGGCGTATGCCCAGAATATCGGAAGTCCCTAACTTGATTCGACTCATTTTGCCGAAAGCTATTAATTGAAAGTTTTAAATTTGCTAAGTTTGACCGTAGTTTGACTTTGTGGTTATTAGGTTCAGATTTTTATTTTGGGTCTTGGTATAGGTTCGTTTTGATATTTGAAACTTGTTTGTAAAATGTGGTACAACTCAAAGTTTGTTTGATATGATTCAGACGATTAGATATAATTCTAGTTGTTCTTGAGTTTTCCTTTGGAATTTCATTTGTTTTGAAGTTCAATTTGTAGTTTTAAATGTTAGTTTTGTGATTTGATCGCGTTAGTGAGTTCATATGATGATATTATAATTGTATGCATATTTGGTTTGGAGCCCAAGGGGCTCGAGTGAGTTTCAGACGTATTTCAGATGAGTTTGGTTGAAGTTTGCACAACTGGCGCATTTATGTTTCTGGTGTTCAATTGTAGATCTCGCAATTGCAAGCCTCATTTTTGCGAACAATAGTTCACATTTGCGAGCATGGGCGGAGACTTCGCTATTTCGAAGTAAGAGTTACATTTGCGATGGATGGTCTATTCGCATTTGCGACTCTAGCGTCTCAATTGCGATGCCGTGTTAATTTAGGTGCCTTCGCATTTTCGAAGAATTTGTCCGCATTTGCGAAGTTGGGGCAATTTGCATTTGCAAACATTTCGTTGCATTTGGGACATCTGATCTTCTACGGCAGGGTTTACATTTGCGACCTTTGTCTCGCATTTGCGATGCTCGCAATTGCGAATAAGACTTTGGAATTGCGACATTCACAGCTGGGTAAAAGAGGAAAAAATCGGGGCATAGGTTATTTTTACACAATTTCTCAACCCTAAACACTCAAGTGGTGATTTTCAAGAGGATTTACTTCCCAAAATCATTGGTAAATAATTTTAATTCATTTCTTTTTAATTACCCATTACTTTTCATGTATTTCCAACATCAAATCTCGGATTTTCATAATAGAAATTAGGGATTGGGGTAGAAATTGGAGATTTTCTAAAATTGAGATTTAGACCTCAAATTGAGGTTGGATAATCGAAACAAATCGTATAACCGAGCTCGGGGTTGAATGGGTAATCATATTTTGGTTCGGACCTCGGGTTTTGACCAAGCGGGCCTGAGATTGACTTTTGTTTGCTTTTTAAAAAAAGATCAGAATTAAACCATTTTCATTGATGGGTAATTTTTAAAGCTTATTTCGAACCGTTTGATAGATAATTTGCTGGATGTGGTTGGCTCAGTGACTTGTTCAAAAGGCAAAGACATGGTTGATTGATTTCTTTGGTTGTGGAGTGAGCTAAGTATCGTGGTTAACCTTGATTTGAGGGATTAGAACTTGTTGGTCTATTTGCTACATATTTCATATGTGGGAATAACGTATATGTGAGGTGACAAGTATCAATGCGTTACCATTAATTATGTTTTCCATGCTTAGGTTAGAATATTATTTCTTTTAATTATCCATTTCGTATTTATTGTTTATTTCAAAGAAGCTGGATATTTTGAAAGTTGAATTTGATATCATGGCACCATAATTGAAGTGAAATTATTTTACCGCCTTGCTTTTATTATTCGAATTTGTATTGTTGCCTGGTGAGGAAGAGAGAAAAGCACGAAGGGTGTTACCATGCCTTATTTGCATTCATTATCATATATTGAGAGATTTGAGAGTTAAATCATGAAGGGAGATGTCGTGACATATTTATTTCATGAGCTCACTTGATTCTCGGGTTTATGATTTATTTGGTTATATTGTTGCTTATTTTAGAAGGAGTTTTTTTATTTTGTACTTGCCATTTTTTATGACATTTCCCCTTTCGCATGTCCCCTCCTTGTTAATATTTTTTTCGTTCTACTTGTTATTTCACTGCTTTGTATAAATATATGTACAGGGTTTTACATAGGTGTCCTGTCATAGCCTCGTCATTACCTCATCGAGGTTAGGCTCGACACTTACGGAGTACATTGGATTGGTTGTAGTCATACTGCACTTCTGCACTTCTTGTGCAGATACTAGTGCTGATCCTAACGGTATTTAGAGGTATTCCGCTCGGACCCAGCTACATCCAGGAGAATCAAGGTACAACTGCACGGCTTCCGCAGCACTGAAACTGCCTTCTTTATCTACTCTATTGTTTATCTATATTCAAACAGTGTACTTTATTTCAGACCTTATGTGTAGTACTTTAGTTGCTCATGCACTTGTGACTCCGAATTCTGGGAGATGTTTATTTATCATCATATGTATTTCATTATTCCATTTCAGACTATTTTGGTTTATTTTTGATGTTTATTGTGAATTATTAAAATTAGTTAAAATAATCTAGCTAATGTTGGCTTGCCTAGCAAGCGAAATGTTAGGTGCCATCACGTTCCCGAGGGTGGAATTCTGAGTTGTGATAAATTGGAATCAGAGCCCTAGGTTGCCTAGGTCTCTCGAGTCATGAGAAAGCTTAGTAGAGTCTGGAGGACCATACAGAGACATTTGTACTTATCTTCTAGAGGCTATAGAGCTTTAGGAAAATTTCACTTCTTTCTTTCCCTATCATGTGATTTTATTCTATCATTGATGTCCGAATCATTCCATTTTTGTTCTCTTGTAGATAGCAAGAAAACGCACAAGATGTACAGTCGGGTAGGAGCCAAAGCCCCCTGTTGTAGCTACTACCAAGGGTAGAGGCCGAGGCAGAGGTAGAGCTCAGCCTAGGGCTCGTGCAACATCACCCAATGTGGAGCCCCATATTGATCATGAGGAGGAGATTCCAGCTTAGACCGCACCCGTCAGACCCACTTAGGTCCTAAAAGGATTTATAGCTACTCTCGTACTTCAGGATGCTCTAGTCCGCTTGGTGGGCCTTATGGAGTGTGTGGGCCAAACCGGTACATTTTCGGTAGCACTAGCCATCTCTCAGGCTGGAGGAGGATCACAGACTCCAGCTACTCACACCCTTGAGCAGATGGCTCCTATACATCAAACTGTAATAGTTCCACCAGTTGGAGTAGCTTAGACTATTGTTGCTACACAGACCGGGGAGAGGCTTGCGATGTCTTCTTAGGGATTGGTGAGGTTTGATAAGTTCTCAAAATTCTTCTTTAGTCACTATAGTGGTGCACCTTCTAAGGACAACAAGATTATTTGGTCAGTTGCTAGAGGTGCTGAGCAACATGGGTATTGTTGAGTCTAATGGAGTAGACTTTACTGTGTTTTAGATGACCCGTTTGGCTAGGAGATAGTGGCACGATCATGTGCGGAGCAGACCAGCTGATTCATCATCACACACTTGGGATCAGTTTATACAGTTGTTTCTGGAGAGGTTTATTCCTTTCACTCTGAGAGAGGAGTATCGCAGGAAGTTCGAGCACCTTCAACAGTGTAGCATGAGTGTTACTTAGTATGAGATCCGATTTGTGGACCTAGCTTGCCATGCAGTTATCCTACTCCCTACTGAGAAAGAGAGAGAGAGAGAGAGAGAGAGAGAGAGAGAGAGAGAGAGAGAGAGAGAGAGAGAGGAGATTCTTTGATGGACCTACTTTCAGTATTAGGCTATGGATGACCAAGGAGACCGAAGATGATATTTCTTTCTAGAGGGCCAAAGAGATTACTAGACAGATCGAGATAGTGCATGGTTAGGCTAGGGTGTGGTATCTGAAAAGAGTCCTTGTCATTTCAGTAGCTTCAGTGGTGCTTCATCTTGAGGCAGAGGCTCTTTTGGTAGAGGAAATCCTCCCAGGCCAATCCAGTCTGCTCTCCAGGCATTCCACGGTGCTTCAGGCAATTATGGTTCATATGGGTATCAACCGAGATAGCCAGCCTATAGTGCACATTCAGCTCCCATCAGTGCACCGCCGATCAGTGCACCACCGATTCAGAGCTATCACAATGAACATCTAGGTCGTTGGGTCAGTTTTAGCTTTACCAGCCGATGGCTTGCTATACATGTGGAGATCTGAGGCACATTGCTAGATTTTGCCCTAGGTCATAGGGCGGCATGCCACAACAGAGTTCTTGTGCCATGGTTTAGGCACCAGTTGCTCCACCACTCGCTCAGCCAGGCTGCTAGAGGTGGAGGTTAGGCCATTAGATGTTGAGGTCAAGCCATTAGTGGTAGAGGCCAACCAGCTAGGGCCGTCCGAGAGGCGGAGGTCATAATGCTAGGGCCCAACCCTATTTTTATGCATTTCCACCTGGACTTGAGGCAGAGTCATCTGACGCCATCATCATAGGTATTGTTCTAGTTTTTCATAGAGATGTTTCAGTTCTATTTAATCTGGTGTCTACTTATTCATACTTGTCATCCTATTTTGCTTCACATCTGGTTATGCCTCGTGGTTATGCCTCATTGATGAATCTGAGGTCATAAACAATGAAAGGAACAGTTGTCTAAGGAATGTGTGATTTTGAAAGCTAAGTGCAAAAGTCTAGAACTTAGGGCTAGTGAAAGTAATAGTAAAAAAATGAATTAAAGAACGATGTTCTTGAACTTGACACCACTGTGCTAGTGCTTAGATCAGAAAATTTAAAACTGAAATTAGGAACAAGCAAAAAGAAAGCTTATCACACACATCTCACTTTATAAGAAAATCTAGAAAAAATGAAAGATGAGTTGTACAAAAGAGATGAGTAGATAAGAGTCCTAAAGGAAGATCTAAGCAAGGTTAAGCGCGAGATAGACAAAACCTATAAATAGAATAGGTCCTCTGATGCACTTTTATGGCTACAAGAACACCATAGTAGCAATAAGAGAGGACTTGGCTACGGGACCCTGCACCTAAGTGGGATCCTAAAAGCAAGTACATCACACTTCTTGAGAACAAAATTTGCACACACTGTGGTAAGACTGGTGACTACAAAAGTGAATATACTACAAAATAAAAAGGCTATTCAAAAGAACAAAACATTTGTTCAAGGGAAAAATAGGTTGTCAGGATGGGCTAAAAAGAATCTAATTCACCCTTTTGCCTATAGAAAGGGACCCAAACTAGTTTAGGTTCCTAAGACTAACCCCTGATTTCCTTTTATATGTCCAAGTGAAGGGGAGCAATCAAATATGGTACATGAATAGTGGTGCTCAAAGCATATGACAGGAAGCAAGAACCATTTCCTTTCACTTGAGGACCTCAAAGGAGGTAATGTCTCCTTTGGAAATGGTAAGAAAGGTGAGATCATTGGGGTTGGAAAGGTAAGTAAGATAGACTCACACTCCATTGAGAATGTCTACTTGATAGATGGCTTGAAATACAACGTAATCAGTGTATCACAACTGTGTGACAGAGGTAACTTGGTAGAATTCACGTCTACCAAATATTTTGTGATAAATCTTACCACTGAAAAGATTATTTTGCGATCACAACATTGACGAACATGTCTTTCTTCTCGGTGTGTCGTGGTCACAAGACACTTTCCATCCCTTAATTTCAAACTTTCCAACAGACTTCAATTTATTCTTCCTCAACCCGATCTTCACAATGATTTTAAAGGTAAGGATTCTTAACCTCTACGGGTCTGACTATTCTAGTTCCACTTGAATTTTATTCGGGCTTAGTTCCAAGGTATTTCAACTCTTTTTCATCCTCAAAAGTACTTTTTTCTCAGTTGTCCAATTCAAGCTTAAATCAATTTTCTATGATTTGGCCAAATATTTCGCTTGCATGTCATATCACTAAAACTAGCGGGAAAAGAACTTAGCATGGAATGACACAAAAGGAAAAACTCTATTTTATTGAGTAAACAACAAGACAAACAACCTAAAATCTGAGTTACAATCCTAAAATAACCCGGCTAATGAAAATAGCAACAAAACCAGACAGACAAGACTCACACAAGCAGAATAGTGGAATAGAAGAGTTTGACTCAATAAAACAAATAAAATTTTGATCATAACCCTGAAATAACCCAGATAATAGAAAAAATATCAAAACAAGCTATCAAGATTTCTTCCTTGTAAAGAGGGAATTACTTTTCAATTGCTAAGCTTGACATTTAGCTACAAATTTGCTCATCAAAATCACCATGGACTTCTCCAATTTTAGTCGGCAAGTTCCCGAGAGGATTCTCATACTCCATGTCACCAGGCATCATCCCCACAAAGTGTGCATCATCATATGAAGGTAAAGGATTCTGCGTGATATTTTGGGTGTCACTGTCTTGGATCACAATTAGTTTTTCCTGGATCATCCTTTCTATTTCTCTTTTCAAATCCCGACAACTTTCAACATTGTGCCCCTGGGCATTTGAATGGTATTCGCACCTTTTAGAAGGGTCAAAGCTTCTTGCACGGTGGTCTGCATGATTTAGAGGAATAGGTGCAATCATGTCATAATGCTTTAATTTCTCAATCAAGCTTACATAGGACTCTCCTATTGGTGTAAAATTATCTTTCAATCTTTGTTCCCCATTACATCCCTGGCTTAGATGTGGGTTATAGGGCACTTGAAAATTTTATGCAGGCTGATGGAGATTTTGCGATTCTGGTGCTCGCCTTCTAGGGTGTCTTGGTGACTGGACAACATACTGAGGTGGAGCAACAGAGTATTGCGGATTCTAAGGTGGATAGTAGTGCTCAGGGGAATCATCAAAAAATAGACGAGGCTGGTCATACCTTAGAGAAGTTCTCCTAGGACCTCTTCTCGACCCTAATGTCATCATGATTTCTTCATTCATCTCATTCTTGTCACTAAAATTACCAGATTCAATTTGGACAGTCTTATTTGCGGCTTTGAGAACTGCTTGACTTATAATTCTGCTATCTTGAGGCCATTCTCAATCATTTCCCCAATCTTCATTGCTTCCGAGAAGGATTTGCCCACTGCGGACATCATGCTTTGAAAATAATCTGGCTCTTGAGCCTAAAAGAGGACAGTGATTATCTTGTGGTCATCGATGGATGGCTTAACTCTAGCCGCTTGCTCTCTCCATTTAATGGCATATTCCTTGAAACTTTCAGTTGGTTTCTTCTTCAGGTTTGAAAGGGAATTACGGTCTGGAGCGATGTCAACATTGTATTGGAACTATCTGACAAAGGCATGAGCCATGTCATCCTAGACATACCAGCGAGATGTGTCTTGACCTATAAACCATTCGGAGGCTACACCCATAAGGCTTTCACCAAAATAAGCCATTAGTAATTCTTCCTTTCCTCCGGCACCTCTAAGCTAATTGCAATACCTTTTCAGGTGGGCTATGGGGTCTCCATGTCTATCATACTTTTCAAATTTGGGAGTCTTGAAACCAATTGGCAAACGAACATCGGGGAACATACATAGATCTTTGAAGGCAATACTCTTCTGACACTGCCAACCCTTGCATGTTTTTCAACTGTTGTTCTAAGCTTTTCACTCTTTGGGTCATTTCTTCTTGTGCCATCTTTTGGGCAGGCTTCTCAATCTTTGCAGGAAGATCAAATAGGCACGAGTGGTACTCAGGAGAGTGGTATTGTTCTTGCTGAGTAGCAAATTATGACTCATGACTTTTCTTCTGTACCACTGTTGACTGTGGGACAGTGAAGACAGGCATGGCAGCAAAGGTTGTCTCATTGGTTGTCAATGGCACACTTTGGGAGCGCGCAACAAAAGTTTCTGCTGTAGTCGTACAGTTTGGATAAAAACTGAACCCGGGTGGATAGCATTGATCAGACAATGAGACCGAAATGGTAGTAGTCAGGATGGATGTGAACTCTGGGAAACCATGAATAGAAAAAGGCGGTCCTTGGCCATTGGCTCATACTTGACACATTTCAGTCATTTGTTATTTCAGTATTCTATTTTCCTCAACCACAGTAGTCTCTTGTTTGAACCCTCTGACCCTGAGTCTCTTGAGCATTTGTAACAGCTTCGACTCTGTTGCCAATGACAATTTTCCCTTTGATCTTGTGTTGCCAGCTTACCACAAACCAACCACCTTAAACTTTCTTCACAATTCGAAACAAGAGACACGTTAGAATGGACTCAGTCAGTCCTTATTATTATCATTCTTCCTCTTTTTTCTTTTTTTTATTTTCTCTCTTTTTTTAAACCATTCGATCGAACCTGATGTGGGTTGCCTACGTATCATGACGCCGCATGAATCAGATCTTTGCGTAGTTCGGGAAGATTAGGAATAAAATAAATAAATTAACACTTTTTTGGATTTTGGACTTTTTTCAAAAGAAAGACATATAAAGAAGAAAGGAAATATTTTTTGATTTCGTTTTTTTTTTAATTTCGAAAGGAAAACTACTAAAGAAGAAAAGAAATATTTTTGATTTTTGGACTTTTATTTTGAATTTATGAAAGAAAGACTTCTAAATAAAAAAGAAATTATTTTTGAATCTTGAATTTTCTTTTCAATTATCGAAAAGTGCATGAAAATATTTTTGGATATTGAGAAGAAATGAAAAGAAAATATTTTTGGATTTTTTTAAAAATTGGGGTCTAAAGGAAAGACTTTCTAAAGAACGAAGTAAAGGAAAATATTTTTGGATTTTTGAAAATTGGGGGCCGGAGCCGATGAGGTTTACCTACGTATCTCACATCCGGTGAGAATCAAACCTGCGTAGTTCTGTTAGTTTTTACGGAACAGGGAAAACATGACTTTTGAAAACAATCACTTATTTTCTTTCTCTTTGTTTTTTAAAAATTTTTGCAAAATTTCGAATTTGGAGTACCTACTTATTTTTCAATTTTCTTTTTTTTTCTTTGTTTTGATTTTCTTTCCCTATTCTAGCAGTCAGTCAACATGCAAGACGAAACAAACATATATGCAAGTAGCACGTAAGATGCATCAGGATGGTCTTTTAATTTAGGTACATCTATCCTAGACAGACTCAACCCCTGTGTTGAGCCCCCAAAGTCAAATGCACGTGATGCAAACAAACGTTCCTACTAGGGATCCGGCATGAGGCTATGTTATTCTCGGTTTGTATCCTGGGTGTACTATTCTAGACCTGGATTACCTGAGCAGACAACTCGAGCCAGGGGAGGGGGCAGCGTACTGGGAATACAGAAGCTTCACCGGCTTTGCAACTTATCCGAACCTCGTTCTAAATTTGGGATATGACTGTAACAGAAAAGAAGCCACACGAAGTGCACGCTTTCTAGATGATTTAGAAGACTTAGAGAGAAGAGGGTTTGGTATCAATTTATATATAGTTCAATCAATATCAAAGCGGTAAAAAGCTCATTGAGCACATTAGGCTCAAACACGCGAAAATCAGATAATAGATAAAAGCCAAGTATAACAGTTATTCTAAGCTCGAATTCTGAAACCTGAACCAAAAGTTCTGGGTTCTTATCCCCAGCAGAGTCCCAGAGCTGTCACACCTCCTTTTTACCCGTAAGGGGATATACATGAGTTTTTCCAATTAAAGTGATATTAATCGAAATGTGATTATTTTATTTGATTTCAGAGTTTCCACTTGGAATAATTTATGGTGTCCCAAATCACCGGTTTATTTTAAATCCCAAATCGAGGAAGTTGACTCTTATTTATGGTCTACGAACATAGAAGATCGGGTAAGGAATTCTGTTAACCTAGGAGAAGGTATTAGGCACTCCCGAGTTTTGTGGTTTTAGCACGGTCGCTCAACTATTAATAATTGGTCTAATTATCTTATTAATTACATGTTTAGAACCTATTGTGCATTTCTAACTTTATAACCGTTTTTAATATTTATAGAATTATTTTCTGGAACAAGTCACGATTGTCGTAACACTTGTCGTTTTGGTACACATTGTGAGCCGCGCACCCGCGATTTACAACATGTTTATTTTATTATTATTCAAAGTTATAGTCGGATCACATAAAATGCACACCCGAATGGGATTTGGGTATCACGACCATGCCACGGGAACCGTACACATAGTCGTGATGATTATTATTAATCGCGCCTAAAGCAACTAGCGCATTTAATTATTTTCCTAATCTTTGAGAATGTTGTTATATCAAATTTATGATCAAGATATTATTGGGGAGCAAATATGCTAGCTAACATGATCTATTACTTGGCCAGATTCCTTATGGTCCAAGACCCACCTTATGGCTCATTCTTATTCCTTGTCAAGAAAGAAACAACTCCAATTTTTCCATCTACACAATTAAAAGAATTTACTCAAGAGTCAAGATTACATACATCACAATCGAAATAAAAGCTAATTAAAACAATTTAAATGAAAACTAAGACATGCTACTCAAATAATGTAGAATCAAAAATCAACTAACACGTGCACCAAACTATCATAACACAATGAAATGAGAATGAAAATTGAGAAATGGACCTTTTATTGAAGAACAAAGCTAAAAATTGCAAATCAATCGGAATAACAAAGCGACAATCGTTGGACTGAAATACTGAAATTGCGAACCAAAACCTCGAATCGGCACCGGAAACTCGAACACGGACAGAGAACGATCAATCTTAGAAGATGCTAATGAAATGACACCAGCCAAGCTCTCAAGTGAAATTACTGCAGCAAATGTACTAGACTCGGGATTGTTGGAGCAATAGCGACATCTTCCATCATTTTGGCTAAGAGCCTTTATGGCACGAAAAACGGAATCAGCACCTCCAAGGTGTACATCAACTTTAGAAGCTTGACCCGCGATAAGGACTAAACTTCCAACTGAGTAGTAGTAGTCGAGAAGTGAGCCAACACTGTTCACGTTATCCTTAAGTCTAGAGGCTATGCCAGCAAAAGTCTCATTGTTAAGCCCTCACTTCAATATCCTATTGACTCTCAATGCTTGAAACAAATCTTTCGATGCTGAAGATGGAGACCTAAGAGTGTCCACCACTGATTTACATGTAGCTTCCTTGATGTCAGGCTGTTTTCCAGTTCCAAGAACCTCAAATGACCTTAAGGCCTTGTATGTCACTTCAAGGCTTTCAAAAGATCCATCTTTGGGTGTAAGCAAATCTAAAGCTGCAGATTGGTGAGAATTGTTGAGTTTCTTTTTAATATAGAAAGGTATTAAAAAGAGGGTGAAAGGGAAATGAAAATTTTGAGTAAAATTTTAAGTTTCCCTCTCCTTTTAATGAGACATTGTCCCTCATTGGTAGAGGAAAAGGAGTTTGGTGGGTTTATATACAAATGCACTTCATGTAGCTCTTAAAGAGTTAAGAAGAAGGCAAGCCTCGCGTCGTCGTCGTCGCTCGCTCGGATTCGGCTTCGGCTTCGGCTTCGGTTTCGGCTTCGGATTTGGTCAAATGATTGATTGATTAATTTTTTGGACCAAATTTATTTGTTAATAGTTGATATTAACGTAATATTATCCGTGTTTGTATCGGATATATTCCAATCCGTGTATTGTACCACCAGTTGCAATAGCAGCCGCCTAGTGCTCCTCCCACCATGGCTAAGTGTTTGCTCCATAACAAGCTAGTGCATGCTCCTCCATGGCTTGCTCCACCATAGAGATTATCTTAAAACTCAAAAACCCTAGCTTTTCTTGTTGAATGGCCTCTAAGGTGTTCCTCGAAATCTAAGGATTTTTCAAGTAATTTGATATTAGGATCATGATTAGCTGACGAAAATATATGTATTTTCTCATGAATTGCTCACTTTTGAGTGTGAGTTTTTGCCCACTTCTTGCTATGTGAGAGAAAACCTAATACTCAAAATCCTAAAATAAGAGTATTTCACAAAATATGAAATTTATACCTACTGGTGATCGTGTGCGGTCGTATGATGCAGCGTAACTGAGTTGTTTTTCTACATTGATAAAATTCAGGTCGCGTGGTGATCATGTATTGGAGCGAAACTGAGATATTTTCTATGCTTGGTCCTTAACACTTTCCTTCCATATTTTGGTCATTGAACTCATATAACTCGACTCCAAATCATCCTTTAACATCTATTTAAGCACTTTTGCCAACTTAAGATTCTGAAATAAATCTTTCCAAAATTCTCAGTATGAGTGTTAACTGAAGGCTTAAAAAGTCACTAATATAATGGGGCTTTACAAGGATGAACGAATATGTGGCTAAACATTTGGCTAGGTGCATAAATTCCAAAGGTCAAAGCCGATCTCCAAAGTCCTGGTGGCATGACTAAAAACATTGAAGTACCTAATTAGAAGTGAGCGATGATTAATTGGATTTTATGATAGGATTGTCTCTCACCCACCATAAGCATGATTTTGTGTGGTGATCAAACACAAGTTTACAAATCATCTTACTTTCTACAAGTGAAGACTACCATACAGCTAAATTGTATGGCAAGTCATACATTAAAAAAATTGTCTAATTTCATGGCTCTCCAACACAGTTCTCATCAAGATTTTGGCAGTCGTTCCAACATAGATTGGGCACGAAGGTGAATTTGAGTACTGCCTTCCATCATCAAACTAATGGACAAGTAGAGTGAATAATTCAAGACCTTAAAAATACTACAGGCTTGCACAATTGTAGTTTTTTGGTAATTGGGATGAACATTTCCCCTTAATAGAGTTTTTATATAGTAACAATTATCATGAGAGTATTGGCATGGCTCCTTACGAAGCTCTATACGAGCATCATTGTAGATCCCCAATAGGATGGTTTGAACAAATATGGATACTCTTCATCGAATTTGAGTTGGTCCAAGATGCTCTAGAGAAAGTGACAATCATTTAGGAAAGGCTTAAACGGCTAAAAGTTGACAAAAGTCTTATACAAACAGGAGACATGGGGTATAAAGTTTGAAGAAGGTGATCATGTGTTTTTTAAAATATCGCCCACATAGGGGTCATGAGATTCGGGAAAAAGGGAAGCTAAGTCTTAGATTTGTTGGCCCCTATAGAATCTAGAGTAAGAACAATAATATGGCCTATGAGTTAGACTTTCCAGCAACATTAGTTTCTATTCATCCAGTTTTCCACATGTCAATGCTGAGGCAATGCCTTCGGGACATATTCAAATCAATTCCCGTGGATGAAGTGGAGGTCAACATTCCCATTAAATTTCTTGACAGTCAAGTTCAGAGATTGAGGAACAAAGATGTGGTGTCAATTAAAGTTTTGTGGCGTAATCATGATTTTGAAGAGGCTACATTGGAAGCTGAGGAAGATATGAAGAAAAGATACCCTCATATGTTCAAAGGAAGTGGCATTTAAATATTAAAAATCTTAAAAAGTTTTCCTGCTTATATGTGGATGAGTTGTGACATAAAGCTAGTCGTTCGACATTCGAGGACAAGTGTCATATAGGAGGGGGAGAATATAAAGCCCTGGACATTTTTACTAAGAATTATGTTCTTTTGCAAGCTTTAAGTTAGAAATAAGGGTGTTCAGATAATGCTAAACTTGTATAACAACTAGATATTATATTCATGAGTTTGTATGGATATTTGTAAGAGGGGAACATTAGTTTCGGATAAGTTGGAATAATTTAAGGGAAGAAGATGATCATTATCGCACATGACTTGACTTAAGACAATCATATCTCCTAGTAGAAAACGATTGAGTCAGACATATATATCAAAATAAAGTTCAACGATTAGAGTTTCCAATGCTTCAAATTATTTGTCATTTTGGCATTCCTACAATAAGTTATGGCCTTTTTACTAAAAGGTAGCATAACAACAATCTAACCCCAAAAATTTACCCCAGCACAGCGTGCCCTGCTGCATGTGGCATGAGGTGCTAGAGAAATTTTGCATCAGAGGCGCAAACATCCATATTTTTGATGATTTCTTCTTATACGGGGTGCCCCATGATAGGAGGCATGAGGTGATAGGACAAAATTTTGCATGAGCAATCCTATAATGCAAAATATAAAAGAAAGGGAGAGAAAGAATGTTTGTTCCAAAAACTGAAGTCCTAGACATCTCTCTCAACCCTAAAGAAACCTATATCAATCCCCCATTTGTCAAGGTAAGTATCAATACGATTCATGTTAGATTATTACTCCCCAACAATAGTTATAATAATATTTCATCCTAAAATCACTACATTGTCAGCACGAACTCGAGAACAAGGCTTTCGTCCAACTTAGGGTTTTGCCTTTCGAGGTAAGCTTCACAACTCACATCTAACTATGATCGTTAAGAAGGATTTTTGTTGATATTATTTTCTAGATACTACAAAAACTTAGATTAATACGTACTTTTGATAATTAAGAAGAATCAAACATATGGTTTCTAGAGTTGAAAATTTCAACCAAATTTAGAATTAATTCTTGAATTACCTATGTATACATTGGTTACGTGAGTTGAATCCTTGGATAAAAAAAGTTTTTCAAAGGAAGATATCAAGGTGAATCGAGACTTGTCTTTACTAAAAAAAAATTCTCAAGAATGTCATGCACCTTAAATGTTTGATTTTGTGCATTTAGGTGTTAATATGAATCTACTTGGAGCGAGTAGGCTTGCATTATCTTCGGACATTTGGGGTTAACTTTCACATATTATTGGAATATGAACAAAGTTTTCGATGCTTCTACAGACCAAGTTCACATGTTCTTAAATGTCAAAGGATTTATGAAAGCTTAAAATTTCTTTGTGCTTCTTTAGAAGGTGAAGGGCTTGACCCTTATATTTGAAGTGTCTCTTGATTGATTGTGTTTGATCAAGTCAAGATTGCTAACAAAAATTTTAATAAGGAACATTTATGATATAGTAATCATACAAAGGGTTACGATTAAGGTATAAAGAATTATTACTATTGCCATAGCGAGACACGGAGATTATGTGGCCATATAAAAGGGTATGTGTAACCACATAAAAGGTTACTAATCTCGAGAGTTGGGTGTAAGAAAGTTACAATCGTGTGTCGGCCTGATCGGTCATTTTGAGTTCAACATTCTGTTTTGAGATTCGAGACTTCGAGTAGGTTCATTTGATGTTTTATATCATGATTGATGTAGGTTTACGAACGCGAACACGATAGCAGGAGCGTGAACGCAATTGACATAGACCTTGGCATTTACGAACGCGATGTGTCTGTTGTGAACATGATGCACACTGACATCCAGGGGTATTTAAGTGTTGGAGATCGGGATTACCTTATTTTCACCATTTTTGTGGCATAGACTTAAGATAGAGCCAAATGTTACAGGGTATCTTCACCTCTACTTCTAAGGTTAGTATTTATAACTTAGTTTTGATTATATATCATGATTTCCCATGGATTTGTATTCCTAAATTTAGGATTTTAAAGTGTAAAAATTAGATTTTTTTGGTTTGAACGTGAGAGAGAAAATATTAGGGATTTGAACATCAATTGGAGGTTGGATCTTGAAATCAATATAATTGTGACAGCCCGATAGGTCGATTTGAGTACTAGTCTTTATTTTCGTGCTCTGAGACCTCTGTTAGCTTTGTTTGATGATTCTCGATTTGAATTCATGGTTCGTATCTTTTCCTTGAAAGATTTTATGTGAAAATTTGAAGAAAAAAACATGAATTTTGGTTTTAAAAATAACTTGAATTGACTCCGATCAATATTTTGTGTAAATAATCCTGGATTGGTGTTTTGACGATCCTCATGGGTCCGTATCGTGATTTTTGACTTGGGCATATGCCCAGAATTTAATTCGGAAGTCCCTAACTTGATTCGACTCATTTTGCCGAAAGCTATTAATTGAAAGTTTTAAATTTGCTAAGTTTGACCGTAGTTTGACTTTGTGGTTATCGGTTTAAGATTTTTATTCTGGGTCTTGGTATAGGTTCGTTTTGATATCTGAAACTTGTTTGTAAAATGTGGTGCAACTCAAAGTTTGTTTGATATGATTCGGACGATTAGATATGATTCTAGTTGTTCTTGAGTTTTCCTTTGGAATTTCATTTGTTTTGAGGTTCAATTTGTAGTTTTAAATGTTAGTTTTGTGATTTGATCGCGTGAGTGAGTTCATATAATGATATTATAATTGTATGCAAATTTGGTTTGGAGCCCAAGGGGCTCGGGTGAGTTTCAGACATATTTCAGATGAGTTTGGTTGAAGTTTGCACAACTGGCGCATTTGTGTTTCTGGTGTTCAATTGTAGATCTCGCAATTGCGAGCCTCGTTTTTGCGAACAATAGTTCGCATTTGCGAGCATGGGCTGAGACTTCGCTATTTCGAAGAAAGAGTTACATTTGCGATGGATGGTCTATTCACATTTGCGACTCTAGCATCCTAATTGCGATGCTGTGTTAATTTAGGTGCCTTCGCAGTTTCGAAGAATTTGTCCGCATTTGTGAAGGTGGGGCAGTTTGCATTTGCAAACATTTCGTTGCATTTGGGACATCTGATCTTCTACGGCAGGGTTCACATTTGCGACCTTTGTCTCGCATTTGCGAGCTCGCAATTGCGAATAAGACTTTGGAATTGCGACATTCACAACTGGGTAAAAGAGGAAAAAATCGGGGCATAGGTTATTTTTACACAATTTCTCAACCCTAAACACTCAAGTGGTGATTTTCAAGAGGATTTACTTCCCAAAATCATTGGTAAATAATTTTAATTCATTTCTTTTTAATTACCCATTATTTTTCTTGTATTTCCAACATCAAATCTCGGATTTTCATAATAGAACTTAGGGATTAGGGTAGAAATTGGAGATTTTCTAAAATTGAGATTTAGACCTTAAATTGAGGTCAGATAATCGAAACAACTCGTATAACCGAGCTCGAGGTTGAATGGGTAATCATATTTTGGTCCGGACCTCGGGTTTTGACCAAGCGGGCCTGGGATTGACTTTTGTTTGATTTTTAAAAAAGATCAGAATTAAACCATTTTCATTGATGGGTAGTTTTTAAAGCTTATTTCGAACCGTTTGATAGATAATTTGCTGGATGTGGTTGGCTCAGTGGCTTGTTCAAAAGGCAAAGACATGGTTTATTGATTTCTTTGGTTGTGGAGTGCGGTAAGTATTGTGGTTAACCTTGATTTGAGGGATTAGGACTTGTTGGTCTATTTGCTACATATTTCATATGTGGGAATAACGTATATGTGAGGTGACGAGTATCAATGCATTACCATTAATTATGTTTTCCATGCTTAGGTTAGAATATTACTTCTTTTAATTATCCATTTCGTATTTATTGTTTATTTCAAAGAAGCTGGATATTTTGAAAGTTGAATTTGATATCATGGCACCATAATTGAAGTGAAATTATTTTCCTGCCTTGCTTTTATTATTCGAATTTGTATTGTTGCTTGGGGAGGAAGAGAGAAAAGCACGAAGGGTGTTACCATGCCTTATTTGCATTCATTATCATATATTGAGAGATTTGAGAGTTAGAGCATGAAGGGAGATGTCGTGACATATTTATTTTATGAGCTCACTTGATTCTCGGGTTTATGATTTATTTGGTTATATTGTTGCTTATTTTAGAAGGAGTTATTTTATTTTGTACTTGCCATTTTTTATGACATTTCCCCTTTCGCTTGTCCCCTCCTTGTTAATATTTTTTTCGTTCTACTTGTTATTTCACTGCTTTGTATAAATATATGTACAGGGTTTTACATAGGTGTCCTGTCATAGCCTCGTCATTACCTCATCGAGGTTAGGCTCGACACTTACGGAGTACATTGGATTGGTTGTAGTCATACTGCACTTCTGCACTTCTTGTGCAGATACTAGTGCTGATCCTAACGGTATTTAGAGGTATTCCGCTCGGACCCAGCTACATCCAGGAGAATAAAGGTACAACTGCACGGCTTCCGCAGCACTGAAACTGCATTCTTTATCTACTCTATTGTTTATCTATATTCAAACAGTGTACTTTATTTCAAACCTTATGTGTAGTACTTTAGTTGCTCATGAACTTGTGACTCCGGATTCTGGGAGATGTTTATTTATCATCATATGTGTTTCATTATTCCATTTCAGACTATTTTGGTTTATTTTTGATGTTTTATTGTGAATTATTAAAATTAGTTAAAATAATATAGCTAATGTTGGCTTGTCTAGCAAGCGAAATGTTAGGTGCCATCACGGTCCCGAGGGTGGAATTCTGAGTTGTGATAAATTGGTATCAGAGCCCTAGGTTGCCTAGGTCTCTCGAGTCATGAGCAAGCTTAGTAGAATCTGGAGGACCATACAGAGACATTTGTACTTATCTTCTAGAGGCTATAGAGCTTTAGGAAAATTTCACTTCTTTCTTTCCCTATCGTGTGATTTTATTCTATCATTGATGTACGAATCATTCCATTCTTATTCTCTTGTAGACAGCAAGAAAACGCACAAGATGTACAGTTGGGTAGGAGCCAAAGCCCCATGTTGTAGCTACTACCAAGGGTAGAGGCCGAGGAAGAGGTAAAGCTCAGCCTAGGGCTCGTGCAACATCACCCAATGTGGAGTCCCATATTGATCATGAGGAGGAGATTCCAGCTTAGACCGCACCCGTCATACCCACTTAGGTCCTAGAAGGATTTATAGCTACTCTCGTACTTCAGGATGCTCTAGTCCGCTTGGTGGGCTTTATGGAGAGTGTGGGCCAAACCGGTACATTTTCGGTAGCACTAGCCATCTCTCAGGTTGGAGGAGGATCACAGACTCCAGCTACTCACACTCTTGAGCAGATGGCTCCTATACATCAAACTCTAACAGTTCCACTAGTTGGAGTAGCTTAGACTATTGTTGCTACACAGACCGGGGAGAGGCTTGCGATGTCTTATTAGGGATTGGTGAGGTTTGATAAGTTCTCAAAATTCTTCTTTAGTCACTATAGTGGTGCACCTTCTAAGGACAACATGATTATTTGGTCAGTTGCTAGAGGTGCTGAGCAACATGGGTATTGTTGAGTCTAATGGAGTAGACTTTACTGTGTTTTAGATGACCTGTTTGGCTAGGAGATAGTGGCACGATCATGTGCGCAGCAGACCAGCTGGTTCATCATCACACACTTGGGATCAGTTTATACAGTTGTTTTTGGAGAGGTTTATTCCTTTCACTCTGAGAGAGGAGTATCGTAGGAAGTTCGAGCACCTTCAACAGTGTAGCATGAGTGTTACTTAGTATGATATCCGATTTGTGGACCTAGCTTGCAAAGCAGTTATCCTACTCCCTACTGAGAAAGAGAGAGAGAGAGAGAGAGAGAGAGAGAGAGGAGGGGGAGGAGGAGGAGATTCATTGATGGACCTACTTTCAGTATTAGGCTATGGATGACCAAGGAGACCGAAGATGATATTTCTTTCTAGAGGGCCAAAGAGATTGCTAGACAGTTCGAGATAGTGCATGGTTAAGCTAGGGGTGGTATCTGAAAAGAGTCCTTGTCATTTCAGTAGCTTCAGTGGTGCTTCATCTTGAGGCAGAGGCTCTTTTGGTAGAGGACATCCTCCCAGGACAATTCAGTCTGCTCTCCAAGCATTCCACAGTGGTTCAGGCAATTATGGTTCATATGGGTATCAACCGAGATAGCCAGCCTATAGTGCATATTCAACTCCCATCAGTGCACCGCCGATCAGTGCACAGCCGATTCAGAGCTATCACAATGAGTATCTAGGCCGTTGGGTCAGTTTTAGCTTTACCAGTCGATGGCTTGCAATATATGTGGAGATCCGAGGCACATTGCTAGATTTTGCCCTAGGTCATAGGGCGGCATGCCACAACAGAGATCTTGTGCCATGGTTTATGCACCAGTTGCTCCACCACCCGCTTAGTCAGGCTGCTAGAGGTGGAGGTTAGGCCATTAGATGTGGAGGTCAACCCATTAGTGGTGGAGGCCAACCAGCTAGGGCCTTCCGAGAGGCAGAGGTCATAATGTTAGGGCCCAACCCTATTTTTACGCATTTCCACCTGGACTTGAGGCAGAATCATTTGACGCCATCATCATAGGTATTGTTCTAGTTTTTCATAGAGATGTTTCAGTTCTATTTAATCTGGTGTCTACTTATTCATACTTGTCATCCTATTTTGCTTCACATCTGGTTATGCCTCATTGATGAATCTGAGGTCATAATCAATGAAAAGGAACAACTGTCTAAGGAATGTGTGATTTTGAAAGCTAAGTGCAAAGGTCTGGAAATTAGGGCTAGTGAAAGTGATAGTAAAAAAGATGAGTTAAAGAACCACGTTCTTGAACTTGACACCATTGTGTTAGTGCTTAGATCAGAAAATTTAAAACTGAAATTAGGAACAAGCAAAAAGAAAACTGATCACACACATCTCACTTTATAAGAAAATCTAGAAAAAATGAAAGATGAGTTGTACAAAAGAGATGAGTAGATAAGAGTCCTAAAGGAGGATCTAAGCAAGGTTAAGCGCCAGATAGACAAAACCTATAAATAGAATAGGTCCTCTGATGCACTTTTATGGCTACAAGAACACCATAGTAGCAATAAGAGAGGACTTGGCTACGGGACCATGCACCTATGTGGGATCCTAAAAGCAAGTACATCACACTTCTTGAGAACAAAATCTGCACACACTGTGGTAAGACTGGTGACTACAAAAGTGAATATACTACAAAAGAAAAGGCTATTCAAAAGAACAAAACATTTGTTCAAGGGAAAAATAGGTTGTCAGGATGGGCTAAAAAGAATCTAATTCACCCTTTTGCCTATAGAAAGGGACCCAAACTAGTTTAGGTTCCTAAGACTAACCCCTGATTTCCTTTTTTATGTCCAAGTGAAGGAGAGCAATCAAATATGGTACATGGATAGTGGCTGCTCAAAGCATATGACAGGAAGCAAGAACCATTTCCTTTCACTTGAGGACCTCAAAGGAGGTAATGTCTCCTTTGGAAATGGTAAGAAAGGTGAGATCATTGGGGTTGTAAAGGTAGGTAAGATAGACTCATACTCCATTGAGAATGTATACATGATAGATGGCTTGAAATACAACATAATCAGTGCATCACAACTGTGTGACAGAGGTAACTTGGTAGAATTCACGTCTACCAAATATTTTGTGATAAATCTTACCACTGAAAAGATTGTTTTGCGATCACAACATTGACAAACATGTCTGTCTTCTCGGTGTGTCATGGTCACAAGACAGTTTCCATCCCTTAATTTCAAACTTTCCAACAGACTTCAATTTATTTTTCCTCAACCCGATCTTCACAATGATTTTAAAGGTAAGGATTCTTAACCTCTACGGGTCTGACTATTCTAGTTCCACTTGAATTTTATTCGGGCTTAGTTCCAAGGTATTTCAACTCTTTTTCATCCTCAAAAGTGTTTTTTTCTCAGTTGTCCAATTCAAGCTTAAATCAATTTTCTATGATCTAGCCAAAAATTTCGCCTGCATGTCATATCACTAAAACTAGCGGGAAAAGAACTAAGCATGGAATGATACAAACGGAAAAACGCTATTTTATTGAGTAAACAACAAGACAAACAACCTAAAATCTGAGTTACAATCCTAAAATAACCCGGCTAATGAAAATAGCAAAAAAACCAGACAGACAAGACTCACACAAACAGAATAGAGGGATAGAAGAGTTTGACTCAATAAAACAAATAAAATTTTGATCATAACCCTGAAATAACCCAGATAATAGAAAAAATATCAAAACAAGCTACCAAGATTTCTTCCTTGTAAAGAGGGAATGACTTTTCAATTGCTAAGCTTGACATTTAGCTACAAATTTGCTCATCAAAATCACCATGGACTTCTCCAATTTTAGTCGGCAAGTTCCCGAGAGGATTCTCATACTCCATGTCACCAGGCATCATCCCCACAAAGTGTGCATCATCATATGAAGGTAAAGGATTCTGCGTGATATTTTGGGTGTCACTGTCTTGGATCACAATTAGTTTTTCCTGGATCATCCTTTCTATTTCTCTTTTCAAATCCCGACAACTTTCAACATTGTGCCCCTGGGCATTTGAATGGTATTCGCACCTTTTAGAAGGGTCAAAGCTTCTTGCACGGTGGTCTACATGATTTAGAGGAATAGGTGTAATCATGTCATAATGCTTTAATTTCTCAAACAAGCTTACATAGGACTCTTCTATTGGTGTAAAATTATCTTTCAATCTTTGTTCCCCGTTACATCCCTGGCTTAGATGTGGGTTATAGGGCACGTGAAAATTTTATGGAGGCTGATGGAGATTTTGCGATTCTGGTGCTCGCCTTCAAGGGTGTCTTGGTGCTGGACAACATACTGAGGTGGAGCAACAGAGTATTGCGGATTCTGAGGTGGATAGTAGTGCTCAGGGGAATCATCGAAAAACAGACGAGGCTGGTCATACCTTAGAGAAGTTCTCCTAGGACCTCTTCTCGACCCTAATGCCATCATGATTTCTTCATCCATCTCATTCTTGTCACTAAAATTACCAGATTCAATTTGGATAGTCTTATTTGCGGCTTTGAGAACTGCTTGACTTATAATTCTGCCTGTGTTGAGGCCATTCTCAATCATTTCCCCAATCTTCATTGCTTCCGAGAAGGATTTGCCCACTGCGGACATCATGCTTTGAAAATAATCTGGCTCTTGAGCCTAAAAGAGGACAGTGATTAGCTCGTGGTCATCGATGGATGGCTTAACTCTAGCCGCTTGCTCTCTCCATTTAATGGAATATTCCTTGAAACTTTCAGTTGGTTTCTTCTTCAGGTTTGAAAGGGAATTACGGTCTGGAGTGATGTCAACATTGTATTGGAACTATCTGACAAAGGCATGGGCCATGTCATCCCAGACATACCAGAGAGATGTGTCTTGACCCATAAACCATTCGAAGGCTACACCCATAAGGCTTTCACCAAAATAAGCCATTAGTAATTCTTCCTTTCCTCCCGCACCTCATAGCTGATTGCAATACCTTTTCAGGTGGGCTATGGGGTCTCCATGTCCATCATACTTTTCAAATTTGAGAGTCTTGAAACCAATTGGCAAACGAACATCGGGGAACATACATAGATCTTTGAAGGCAATACTCTTCTGACCTGCCAACCCTTGCATGTTTTTCAACTGTTGCTCTAAGCTTTTCACTCTTTGGGTCATTTCTTCTTGTGCCATCTTTTGGGCAGGCTTCTCAATCTTTGCAGGAAGATCAAATAGGCACGAGTGGTACTCAGGAGAGTGGTACTGTTCTTGCTGAGTAGAAAATTATGACTCATGACTTTTCTTCTATACCACTGTTGACTGTGGGACAGTGAAGACAGGCATGGCAACAGAGGTTGTCTCATTGGTTGTCAATGGCACACTTTGGGAGCGTGCAACAAAAGTTTCAGCTGTAGTCGTACAGTTGGGATAAAAACTGAACCCAGGTGGATAGAATTGATCAGACAATGAGACCAAAATGGTAGTAGTCAGGATGGATATGAACTCTGGGAAACCATGAATAGAAAAAGGCGGTCCTTGGCCATTGGCTCATACTTGACACATTTCAGTCATTTGTTATTTCAGTATTCTATTTTCCTCAACCACAGTAGTCTCTTGTTGAACCCTCTGACCCTGAGTCTCTTGAGCATTTGTAACAGCTTCGACTCAGTTGTCAATGACATTTTTCCCTTTGATCTTGTGTTTCCAGCTTACCACAAACCAACCACCTTAAACTTTCTTCACAATTCGAAACAAGAGACACGTTAGAATGGACTCAGTCAGTCCTTATTATTATCGTTCTTCCTTTTTTTTTCTTTTTTTTTTCTCTCTTTTTTTAAACCATTCGAACTCAAAAAGAAATTATTTTTGAATCTTGAATTTTCTTTTCAATTATCGAAAGGTGCATGAAAATATTTTTGGATATTGAGAAGAAATGAAAAGAAAATATTTTTGGATTTTTTTAAAAATTGGGGTCTAAAAGAAAGACTTTCTAAAGAAGGAAGTAAAGGAAAATATTTTTGGATTTTTGAAAATTGGGGGCCGGAGCCGATGAGGTTTACCTACGTATCTCACATCCGGTGAGAATCAGACCCGCGTAGTTCTGTTAGTTTTGACGGAACAGGGAAAACATGACTTTTGAAAACAATCACTTATTTTCTTTCTCTTTGTTTTATAAAAATTTTGGCAAAATTTCGAATTTGGAGTACCTACTTATTTTTCAATTTTCTTTTTTTTCTTTGTTTTGATTTTCTTTCCCTATTCTAGCAGCCAGTCAACATGCAAGCCGAAACAAACATATATGCAAGTAGCACGTAAGATGCATCAGGATGGTTTTTTAATTTAGGTATATCTATCCTTGACGGACTCAACCCCTGTGTTGAGCCCCCAAAGTTAAATGCACGTGATGCAAACAAACGTTCCTACTAGGGATCCGGCATGAGGCTATGTTATTCTAGGTTTGTATCCTGGGTGTACTATTCCAGACCTACCTTACCCGAGCAGATAACTCGAGCCGGGGGAGGGGGCAGCGTACTGGGAATACAGAAGCTTCACCGGCATTGCAACTTATCCGAACCTCGTTCTAAATTTGGGATATGACTGTAACAGAAAAGAAGCCACACGAAGTGCACGCTTTCTAGATGATTTAGAAGACTTAGAGAGAAGAGGGTTTCGTAACAGTTTATATATAGTTCAATCAATATCAAAGCGGTAAAAAGCTCATTTAGCACATTAGGCTCAAACACGCGAAAATTAGATAATAGATAAAAGCCAAGTATAACAGTTATTCTAAGCTCGAATTCTGAACCCTGAACCAAAAGTTCTAGGTTCTTATCCCCAGCAGAGTCCCAGAGCTGTCACACCTCCTTTTTACCCGAAAGGGGATATAAGGGAGTTTTTCCAATTAAAGTGATATTAATCGAAATATGATTATTTTATTTGATTTCAGAGTCTCCACTTGGAATAATTTATGGTGTCCCAAATCACCGGTTTATTTTAAATCCCAAATCGAGGAAATTGACTCTTATTTATGGTCTACGAACATAGAAGACCGGGTAAGGAATTCTGTTAACCCAGGAGAAGGTATTAGGCACTCTCGAGTTCCGTGGTTTTAGCACGGTCGCTCAACTATTAATAATTGGCCTAATTATCTTATTAATTACATGTTTAGAACCTATTATGCATTTCTAACTTTATAATCATTTTTAATATTTATAGAATTATTTTCTGGAACAAGTCACGATTGTCGTAACACTTGTCGTTTTGGTACACATTGTGAACCGCGTCACATAAAATGCACCCGCGATTTACAACATGTTTGTTTTATTATTATTCAAAGTTATAGTCGGGTCACATGAAATGCACACCCGAATGGGGATTGGGTATCACGACCATGCCACGGGAACCATACACATAGCCGTGATGATTATTATTAATCACGCCTAAAGCAACTAGAGCATTTAATTATTTTCCTAATCTTTGAGATTGTTGTGATTTCAAATTTATGATCAAGATATTATTGGGGAGCAAATAGGCTAGCTAACATGATCTATTACTTGGCCAGATTCCTTATAGTCCAAGACCCATCTTATGGCTCATTCTTATTCCTTGTCAAGAAAGAAACAACTCCAATTTTTCCATCTACACAATTAAAAAAATTTACTCAAGAACCAAGATTACATACATCACAATCGAAATAAAAGCTAATTAAAACAATTTAAATGAAAACTAAGACATGCTACTCAAATAACGTAGAATCAAAAATCAACTAACACGTGCACCAAGCTATCATAACATAATGAAATGAGAATGAAAATTGAGAAATGGACCTTTTATTGAAGAACAAAGCTGAAAATTGCAAATCAATCGAAATAACAAAGCGACAATCGTTGGACTGAAATGCTGAAATTACGAACCGGAACCACGAATTGGCACTGAAAACTCGAACACGGACAGAGAACGATCAATCTTTGAAGATGCTAATGAAATGACACCAGCCAAGCTCTCAAGTGCAATTACTGCAGCAAATGTACTAGACTCGGGATTGTTGGAGCAATAGCGACATCTTCCATCATTTTGGCTAAGAGCCTTTATGGCACGAAAAACGGAATCAGCACCTCCAAGGTGTACATCAACTTTAGAAGCTTGACCCGCGATAAGGACTAAACTTCCAACTGAGTAGTAGTAGTCGAGAAGTGAGCCAACACTGTTCACGTTATCCTTAAGTCTAGAGGCTATGCCAGCAAAAGTCTCATTGTTAAGCCCTCACTTCAATATCCTATTGACTCTCAATGCTTGAAACAAATCTTTGGATGCTGAAGATGGAGACCTAAGAGTGTCCACCACTGATTTACATGTAGCTTCCTTGATGTCAGGCTGTTTTCCAGTTCCAAGAACCTCAAATGACCTTAAGGCCTTGTATGTCACTTCAAGGCTTTCAAAAGATCCATCTTTGGGTGTAAGCAAATCTAAAGCTGCAGATTGGTGAGAATTGTTGAGTTTCTTTTTAATATAGAAAGGTATTAAAAAGAGGGTGAATGGGAAATGGAGGGAAATGAAAATTTTGAGTAAAATTTTAAGTTTCCCTCTCCTTTTAATGAGACATTGTCCCTCATTGGTAGAAGAAAAGGAGTTTGGTGGGTTTATATACAAATGCACTTCATGTAGCTCTTAAAGAGTTAAGAAGAAGGCAAGTCTCGCGCCGTCGTCGTCGCTCGCTCGGCTTCGGATTTGGTCAAATGATTGATTGATTAATTTTTTGGACTAAATTTATTTGTTAATAGTAGATATTAACGTAATATTATCCGTGTTTGTAACGGATATGTTCCAATCCGTGTATTGTACCACCAGTTGCAATAGCAGCCGCCTAGTGCTCCATCCACCATGGCTAAGTGTTTGCTCCATAACAAGCTAGTGCATGCTCCACCATGGCTTGCTCCACCATAGAGATTATCTTAAAACTCAAAAACCCTAGCTTTTCTTGTTGAATGGCCTTAAGGTGTTCCTCGAAATCTAAGGATTTTTCAAGTAATTTGATATTAGGATCATGATTAGCTGACGAAAATATATGTATTTTCTCATGAATTGCTCACTTTTGAGTGTGAATTTTTGCCCACTTCTTGTTATGTGAGAGAAAACCAAATACTCAAAATCCTAAAATAAGAGTATTTCACAAAATCTGAAATTTATACCTACTGGTGATCGTGTGCGGTCGCGTGATGCAGCGTAACTGAGTTGTTTTTCTACATTGACAAAATTCAGGTCGCGTGGTGATCATGTATTGGAGCGAAACTGAGATATTTTCTATGCTTGGTCCTTAACACTTTCCTTCCATATTTTGGTCATTGAACTCGTATAACTCGACTCCAAATCATCCTTTAACATCTATTTAAGCACTTTTGCATAAGATTCTGAAATAAATCTTTCCAAAATTCTTAGTACGAGTGTTAACTGAAGGCTTAAGAAGTCACTAATATAATGGGGCTTTACAAGGATGAACGAATATGTGGCTAAACATTTGGCTAGGTGCATAAATTCCAAAGGTCAAAGCCGATCTCCAAAGTCCTGGTGGCATGACTAAAAACATTGAAGTACCTAATTAGAAGTGAGCGATGATTAATTGGATTTTATGATAGGATTGTCTCTCACCCACCATAAGCATGATTCTGTGTGGTGATCAAACACAACTTTACAAATCATCTTACTTTCTGCAAGTGAAGACTACCATACAGCTAAATTGTATGGCAAGTCATACATTAAAAATTGTCTAATTTCATGGCTCTCCAGCACAGTTCTCATCAAGATTTTGGCAGTCGTTCCAACATAGATTGAGCACGAAGGTGAACTTGAGTACTGCCTTCTATCATCAAACTAATGGACAAGTAGAGTGAATAATTCAAGACCTTAAAAATACTACAGGCTTGCATAATTGTAGTTTTTTGGTAATTGGGATGAACATTTCCCCTTAATAGAGTTTTTATACAGTAACAATTATCATGTGAGTATTGGCATGGCTCCTTACGAAGCTCTATACGAGCATCATTCTATATCCCCAATAGGATGGTTTGAACAAATATGGATACTATTCATCGAATCTGAGTTGGTCCAAGATGCTCTAGAGAAAGTGACAATCATTTAGGAAAGGCTTAAACGGCTAAAAGTTGACAAAAGTCTTATACAAACAGGAGACATGGGGTATAAAGTTTAAAGAAGGTGATCATATGTTTTTTAAAATATCGCCCACAAAGGGGTCATGAGATTCGGGAAAAAAGGGAAGCTAAGTCTTAGATTTGTTGGCCCCTATAGAATCCAGAGCAAGAACAGTAATGTGGCCTATGAGTTAGACTTTCCAGCAATATTAGTTTCTATTCATCCAGTTTTCCACATGTCAATGTTGAGGCAATGCCTTCCGGACATATCCAAATCAATTCCTGTGGATGAAGTGGAGGTCAACATTCCCATTAAATTTCTTGACAGTCAAGTTCAGAGATTGAGGAACAAAGATGTGGTGTCAATTAAAGTCTTGTGGCGTAATCATGATTTTGAAGAGGCTACATTGGAAGCTGAGGAAGATATGAAGAAAAGATACCCTCATATGTTCAAAGGAAGTGGCATTTAAATATTTAAAATCTTAAAAAGTTTTCCTGCTTATATGTGGATGAGTTGTGACATAAATCTAGTCGTTCGACATTCGAGGACAAGTGTCATATAGGAGGGGGAGAATATAAAGCCCTGGACATTTTTACTAAGAATTATATTCTTTTGCAAGCTTTAAGTTAGAAATAAGGGTGTTCAGATAATGCTAAACTTATATAACAACTAGATATTATATTCATGAGTTTGTATGGATATTTGTAATAGGGGAACATTAGTTTCGAATAAGTTGGAATAATTTAAGGGAAGAAGATGATCATTATCGCACATGACTTGACTTAAGACAATCATATCTCCTAGTAGAAAACGATTGAGTCAGACATATATATCAAAATAAAGTTCAACGATTAGAGTTTCCAATGCTTCAAATTATTTGTCATTTTGGCATTCCTACAATAAGTTATGGCCTTTTTACTAAAAGGTAGCATAACAACAATCTAACCCCAAAAATTTACCCCAGCACAGCGTGCCCTGCTGCATGTGGCATGAGGTGCTAGAGAAATTTTGCATCAGAGGCGCAAACATCCATATTTTTGATGATTTCTTCTTATACGGGGTGCCCCATGATAGGCGGCATGAGGTGATAGGACAAAATTTTGCATGAGCAATCCTATAATGCAAAATATAAAAGAAAGGGAGAGAAAGAATGTTTGTTCCAAAAACTGAAGTCCTAGACATCTCTCTCAACCCTAAAGAAACCTATATCAATCCCCCATTTGTCAAGGTAAGTATCAATACGATTCATGTTAGATTATTACTCCCCAACAATAGTTATAATAATATTTCATCCTAAAATCACTACATTGTCAGCACGAACTCGAGAACAAGGCTTTCGTCCAACTTAGGGTTTTGCCTTTCGAGGTAAGCTTCACAACTCACATCTAACTATGATCGTTAAGAAGGATTTTTGTTGATATTATTTTCTAGATACTACAAAAACTTAGATTAATACATACTTTTGATAATTAAGAAGAATCAAACATATGGTTTCTAGAGTTGAAAATTTCAACCAAATTTAGAATTAATTCTTGAATTACCTATGTATACATTGGTTACGTGAGTTGAATCCTTGGATAAAAAAAGTTTTTCAAAGGAAGATATCAAGGTGAATCGAGACTTGTCTTTACTAAAAAAAAATTCTCAAGAATGTCATGCACCTTAAATGTTTGATTTTGTGCATTTAGGTGTTAATATGAATCTACTTGGAGCGAGTAGGCTTGCATTATCTTTGGACATTTGGGGTTAACTTTCACATATTATTGGAATATGAACAAAGTTTTCGATGCTTCTACAGACCAAGTTCACATGTTCTTAAATGTCAAAGGATTTATGAAAGCTTAAAATTTCTTTGTGCTTCTTTAGAAGGTGAAGGGCTTGACCCTTATATTTGAAGTGTCTCTTGATTGATTGTGTTTGATCAAGTCAAGATTGCTAACTACAAATTTTAATAAGGAACATTTATGATATAGTAACCATACAAAGGGTTACGATTAAGGTATAAAGAATTGTTACTATTGCCATAGCGAGACACGGAGATTATGTGGCCATATAAAAGGGTATGTGTAACCACATAAAAGGTTACTAATCTCGAGAGTTGGATGTAAGAAAGTTACAATCGTGTGTCGGCCTGATCGGTCATTTTGAGTTCAACATTCTGTTTTGAGATTCGAGACTTTGAGTAGGTTCATTTGATGTTTTACGACTTACGTTTGTGATTGGTTTTGATTTTCGAGAGGTTCGGGAGTGTTTTGAAAGAAGAATTCTTATTTAGAAGCTTTGAGTTGTTGGAGTTGAGCAATATTTGACTTTTGAGTAAACTACCCCAGATTGATGATTTGATAGTTACGTTAGCTTTGTCTGATGATTTTGGACTTGTACATATATTTGATTGGGTCTCTAATGACCGAGGTTAAGTTGGCGCTTCTAGTCGAAGGTTAAAATTTTAAACTTTTGAAATTCTTGGCTTGATGCTTGATTTCTTATTTTGATGTTATTTTTGGTATTTTGACCTTCGAGCAAGTTCATGAGGCATATATACTTGTTAGGATGATTGGATGAGACTTTGAGCGGATGCTCAGATGAGTTTCAGGGTAGTATGGAATTATTTTGTCCATTTTGTAGAAGTAAATCTGCTATTGTATTGCAACACTTTACGAACGCGTAGGTAGCCTCATGTTAGCGTAGAGCACTTTCGGGTAGTGGAATGTTATCCTTCGAGAAAACGAAGGGTGGGATGCAAATTCAAGCTTTGGAAGATTGACCTTCGCGAACTCAAAGACTTTATCGCGAACACAAAAAGGTGGGGGTGGGCGGACAACTATCGCGAACACGATAGTAGGAGCGTGAACGCAATTGACATAGACCTTGGCACGAACGCAATGTGTCTGTTGTGAACACGATGCACACTGACATCCAGGGGTATTTAAGTGTTGGAGATTGGGATTACCTTATTTTTCACCATTTTTGTGGCATAGACTTAAGATAGAGCCAAATGTTACAGGGTATCTTCACCTCTACTTCTAAGGTTAGTATTTATAACTTAGTTTTGATTATATATCATAATTTCTCATGGATTTTTATTCCTAAATTTAGGATTTTAAAGTGAAAAAATTAGATTTTTTGGTTTGAACGTGAGAGAGAAAATATTAGGGATTTGAACATCAATTGGAGGTTGGATCTTGAAATCAATTATATAATTGTGACGACCCGATAGGTCCATTTGAGTACTAGTCTTTATTTTCGTGCTCTGAGACCTTTGTTAGCTTTGTTTGATGATTCTCAATTTGAATTCATGGTCCGTATCTTTTATTTGAAAGACTTTATGTGAAAATTTGAAAAAACATGAATTTTGGTTTTAAAAATAACTTGAATTGACTCCGATTAATATTTTGTGTAAACAATCCTGGATTGGTGTTTTGACGATCCTCATGGGTCCATATCGTGATTTTTGACTTGGGCGTATGCCCGGAATTTAATTCGGAAGTCCCTAACTTGATTCGACTCATTTTGCCGAAAGCTATTAATTGAAAGTTTTAAATTTGCTAAGTTTGACCGTTAGTTTGACTTTGTCGTTATCGGGTTCAGATTTTTATTTTGGGTCTTGGTATAGGTTCTTTTGATATTTGAAACTTGTTTGTAAAATGTGGTGAAACTCAAAGTTTGTTTGATATGATTCGGACGATTAGATATGATTCTAGTTGTTTTTGAATTTTCCTTTGGAATTTCATTTGTTTTGAGGTTCAATTTGTAGTATTAAATATTAGTTTTGTGATTTGATCGCGTGAGTGAGTTCGTATGATGATATTATAATTGTATGCATATTTGGTTTGGAGCCCAAGGGGCTCGGGTGAGTTTCAGACATATTTCAGATGAGTTTGGTTGAAGTTAGCACAACTGGCGCATTTCTGTTTCTGGTGTTCAATTGTAAATCTCGCAATTGCGAGCCTCGTTTTTGCGAATAATAGTTCGTATTTGCGAGCATGGGCTGAGACTTCGCTATTACGAAGAAAAAGTTACATTTGTGATGGATGGTTTATTCGCATTTGCGACTCTAGCGTCTCAATTGCGATGTCGTGTTAATTTAGGTGCCTTCGCGTTTTCGAAGAATTTGTCCGCATTTGCGAAGGTGGGGCAGTTTGCATTTGCAAACATTTCGTTGCATTTGGGACATCTGATCTTCTACGGCAGGGTTCGCATTTGCGACCTTTGTCTCGCATTTGTGATGCTCGCAATTGCGAATAAGACTTTGGAATTGCGACATTCACAGCTGGGTAAAAGAGGAAAAAATCGGGGCATATGGTATTTTTACACAATTTCTCAACCCTAAACACTCAAGTGGTGATTTTCATGAGGATTTACTTCCCAAAATCATTGGTAAATAATTTTTATTCATTTCTTTTTAATTACCCATTACTTTTCATGTATTTCCAACATCAAATCTCGGATTTCATAATAGAAATTAGGGACTAGGGTAGAAATTGGAGATTTTCTAAAATTGAGATTTAGACCTCAAATTGGGGTCGGATAATCGAAACAAATCGTATAACCGAGCTCGGGGTTGAATGGGTAATCATATTTTGGTCCGGACCTCGGGTTTTGACCAAGCGGGCCTAGGATTGACTTTTGTTTGCTTTTTAAAAAAGATCAGAATTAAACCATTTTCATTGATGGGTAGATTTTAAAGCTTATTTCGAACCGTTTGTTAGATAATTTGCTGGATGCGGTTGGCTCAGTGGCTTGTTCAAAAGGCAAAGACATGGTTGATTGATTTCTTTGGTTGTGGAGTGAGGTAAGTATCGTGGTTAACTTTGATTTGAGGGATTAGGACTTGTTGGTCTATTTGCTACATATTTCATATGTGGGAATAACGTATATGTGAGATGACGAGTATCAATACATTATCATTAATTATGTTTTCCATGCTTAGGTTAGAATATTACTTCTTTTAATTATCTATTTCGTATTTATTGTTTATTTCAAAGAAGCTGGATATTTTGAAAGTTGAATTTGATATCATGGCACCATAATTGAAGTGAAATTATTTTTCCGCCTTGCTTTTATTATTCGAATTTGTATTGTTGCTTGGTGAGGAAGAAAGAAAAGCACGAAGGGTGTTACCATGCCTTATTTGCATTCATTATCATATATTGAGAGATTTGAGAGTTAAAGCATGAAGGGAGATGTCATGACATATTTATTTCATGAGCTCACTTGATTCTCAGGTTTATGATTTATTTGGTTATATTGTTGCTTATTTTAGAAAGAGTTATTTTATTTTGTACTTGCCATTTTTTATGACATTTCCCCTTTCGCATGTCCCCTCTTTGTTAATATTTTTTTTCGTTCTACTTGTTATTTCATTGCTTTGTATAAATATATGTACAGGGTTTTACATAGGTGTCCTGTCATAGCCTCGTCATTACCTCATCGAGGTTAGGCTCGACACTTACGGAGTACATTGGATTGGTTGTACTCATACTGCACTTCTTGTGTAGATACTAGTGCTGATCCTAACGGTATTTAGAGGTATTCCGCTCGGACCCTGCTACATCCAGGAGAATCAAGGTACAACTGCACGGCTTCCGCAGCACTGAAACTGCCTTCTTTATCTACTCTATTGTTTATCTATATTCAAACAGTGTACTTTATTTCAGACCTTATGTGTAGTACTTTAGTTGCTCATGCACTTGTGACTCTGGATTCTGGGAGATGTTTAGTTATCATCATATGTATTTCATTATTCCATTTCAGACTATTTTGGTTTATTTTTGATGTTTTATTGTGAATTATTAAAATTAGTTAAAATAATCTAGCTAATGTTGGCTTGCCTAGCAAGCGAAATGTTAGGTGTCATCACGGTCCCGAGGGTGGAATTCTGAGTTGTGATAAATTGGTATCAAAGCCCTAGGTTTCCTAGGTCTCTCGAGTCATGAGCAAGCTTAGTAGAGTCTGGAGGACCGTACAGCTTTAAAGGCTATAGAGCTTTAGGAAAATTTCACTTCTTTTTTCCCTATCGTGTCATTTTATTCTATCATTGATGTCCGAATCACTCCATTCTTGTTCTCTTGTAGATAGCAAGAAAACGCACAAGATGTAAAGTCGGGTAGGAGCCAAAGCCCCCTGTTGTAGCTACTAAGGGTAGAGGCCGAGGTAGAGGTAGTGCTCAGCCTAGGGCACGTGCAACATCACCCAATGTGGAGCCCCATATTGATCATGAGGAGGAGATTCTAGCTTAGACCGCACCCATCAGACCCACTTAGGTCCTAGAAGGATTTATAGCTACTCTCGTACTTCAGGATGCTCTAGTCCGCTTGGTGGGCCTTATGGAGAGTGTGGGCCAAACCGGTACATTTTCGGTGGCACTAGCCATCTCTCAGGCTGGAGGAGGATCACAGACTCCAGCTACTCACACTCTTGAACAGATGGCTCCTATACATCAAACTCTAACAGTTCTACCAGTTGGAGTAGCTTAGACTATTGTTGCTACACAGACCGGGGAGAGGCTTGCGATGTCTTCTTAGGGATTGGTGAGGTTTGATAAGTTCTCAAAATTCTTCTTTAGTCACTATAGTGGTGCACCTTCTAAGGACAACAGGATTATTTGGTCAGTTGCTAGAGGTGCTGAGCAACATGGGTATTGTTGAGTCTAATGGAGTAGACTTTACTGTGTTTTAGATGACTGGTTTGGCTAGGAGATAGTGGCAAGATCATGTGCGGAGCAGAACAGCTAGTTCATCATCACACACTTAGGATCAGTTTATACAGTTGTTTCTGGAGAGGTTTATTCCTTTCACTCTGAGAGAGTTACTTAGTATGAGATCCGATTTGTAGACCTAGTTTGCCATGCAGTTATCTTACTCCCTACAGAGAGAGAGAGAGAGAGAGAGAGAGAGAGAGAGAGAGAAGGAGGAGATTCATTGATGGACCTACTTTCAGTATTAGGCTATGGATGACCAAGGAGACCGAAGATGATATTTCTTTCTAGAGGGCCAGAGAGATTGCTAGACAGATGGAGATAGTGCATGGTTAGGCTAGGGGGTGGTATCTGAAAAGAGTCCTTGTCATTTCAGTAACTTCAGTGGTGCTTCATCTTGAGGCAGAGGCTCTTTTGGTAGAGGACATCCTCCCAGGACAATTCAGTCTGCTCTCCAAGCATTCCACAGTGCTTCAGGCAATTATGGTTCATATGGGTATCAACCGAGATAGCCAGCCTATAGTGTACATTCAACTCCCATCAGTGCACCGCCGATCAGTGCACCGCTGATTCAGAGCTATCACAATGAGTATCTAGGTCGTTGGGTCAGTTTCAGCTTTACCAGCCGATGGCTTGCTATACATGTGGAGATCCGAGGTACATTGCTAGATTTTGCCCTAGGTCATAGGGCGGCATGCCACAACAGAGTTCTTGTGCCATGGTTTAGGCATCAGTTGCTTCACCACCCGCTCAGCCAGGCTGCTAGAGGTGGAGGTTAGGCCATTAGATATGGAGGTCAAGCCATTAGTGGTGGAAGCCAACCTAATAGGGCCGTCCGAGAGGCGGAGGTCATAATGTTAGGGCCCAACCCTATTTTTATGCATTTCCACCTGGACTTGAGGCAGAGTCATCTGACGTCATCATCATAGGTATTGTTCTAGTTTGTCATAGAGATGCTTCAGTTCTATTTAATCTGGTCTCTACTTATTCATACTTGTCATCCTATTTTGCTTCACATCTGGTTATGCCTCGTGGTTATGCCTCATTGATGAATCTGAAGTCATAAACAATGAAAAGGAACAGTTGTCTAAGGAATGTGTGATTTTGAAAGCTAAGTGCAAAAGTCTGGAACTTAGGGCTAGTGAAAGTGATAGTAAAAAAGATGAGTTAAAAACCACGTTCTTGAACTTGACACCACTGTGCTAGTGCTTAGATCAGAAAATTTAAAACTGAAATTAGGAACAAGCAAAAAGAAAGTTGATCACACACATCTCACTTTATAAGAAAATCTAGAAAAAAATGAAAGATGAGTTGTACAAAAGAGATGAGTAGATAAGAGTCCTAAAGGAGGATCTAAGCAAGGTTAAGCGCGAGATAGACAAAACCTATAAATAGAATAGGTCCTCTGATGCACTTTTATGGCTACAAGAACACCATAGTAGCAATAAGAGAGGACTTGGCTACGGGACCCTACACCTAAGTGGGATCCTAAAAGCAAGTACATCACACTTCTTGAGAACAAAATCTGCACACATTGTTGTAAGACTGGTCACTATAAAAGTGGATATACTACAAAAGAAAAGGCTATTCAAAAGAACAAAACATTTGTTCAAGGGAAAAATAGGTTGTCAGGATGGGCTAAAAAGAATCTAATTCACCCTTTTGCCTATAGAAAGGGACCCAAACTAGTTTAGGTTCCTAAGACTAACCCCTGATTTCCTTTTTTATGTCCAAGTGAAGGGGAGCAATCAAATATGGTGCATGGATAGTGGCTGCTCAAAGCATATGACAGGAAGCAAGAACCATTTCTTTTCACTTGAGGACCTCAAAGGAATTAATGTCTCCTTTGGAAATGGTAAGAAAGGTGAGATCATTGAGGTTGGAAAGGTAGGTAAGATAGACTCACACTCCATTGAGAATGTCTACTTGATAGATGGCTTGAAATATAACGTAATCAGTGTATCACAACTGTGTGACAGAGGTAACTTGGTAGAATTCACGTCTACCAAATATTTTGTGATAAATCTTACCACTGAAAAGATTGTTTTGCGGGGAAAATAAACAATATATAGATTGTAGATCTATCCACTGTTTCAGAAAATGAACTCACTTGCTTAAGTGTGTTGGATAGTGATCCCCTCTTCTGGCACAAGAGACTCGGACATGCATGTCTGAGTCAATTCAACAAATTAGTCTCCAAGGACATAGAGATAGGGCTGCCTAACATCAAGTTTAAGGAATACAAAGTTTGTGATCCTCTTTTAAATGGAAGAAAGTGGTAAGTACAACCATATCGATGGAACTGGTTCATATGGATCTCTGTGGTCCAATGAAAACTCTAAGCAGAAGTGATAAAAGATATGTGATGGTGCTTGTTGATGATTACTCTAGATTTACCTGGACATTTTTTTTAACATCTAAAGATGAAGCATTTGACATGTTTACTTCTTTTGTTAGAAAAACTCAGAAACAACTAGGTAATCAACTTGCATCAATTAGGTCTGATCATGGAACTGAATTTGAAAATGTTAAGTTTACTGCATTTTGTGATGTGTATGACATAGATCATAATTTTTCTGTTCCTAGGACTCCACAACAAAATAGAGTAGTTGAAAGAAAGAATATGACACTTGAAGATATGGCTAGGACTATGCTTCTTTCTAGTAAATTGCCCCATAGTTTTTGGGCAGAAGTGGTAAATACTGCATGTTGCATCATTAATAGGTGCATGACTAGATCTCTTGTAGAGAAGACTCCCTATGAGTTACTTAAAGGGAGAAACCCCAATATATCCCATCTTAGGGAATATGGATGCAAGTGCTTTGTGCACAACAATGGAAAAGACTTCCTAGGTAAGTTCGATCCCAGAAGTGATGAGGGAGTATTCTTGGGATATTCTCACATAGCAAAACTTATAAAGTGTATAACAAAAGAACAATGTGTGTAGAAGAAAGTGTACATGTGGTTTTTGATGAAACTAACATTCTTTCTGAGAGATAGGAACATGAGGATGAAGTTATTGGGCTGGTAAAAAGTTTAAATGAAATCACAGCCCAGGCTGAAACTGCACCAGAAGAATGAACATATGATGGAACAGGTTCTTCTATCCAGGACAACCTTAGAGGGGGAACTTAACAAAGATGAACTGAATATAATACCTCAATGGAACCTATCCATGAGCCTGTTCCTCAGCAACAAAACATGGGAGAAACATCAAACGGAAACCAGTTGGTTGTGAAATCTTAAAAGTACCAAAGTTCTAGTTTAGATAGGAATCCAATTCCCACTTCTAGCTCCCTGTGGATTTAATCCCTACCATCTGGGGTAAAAGTTGCTTCGACCGTGCTCGCCACTTTGTAGTGGTGTAGGGTTAGCACCAAGCACTTTTTGGTGTCGTTGCTGGGGAGCTAACGGTTTTTGATATCTATCTAAATAGTTTTGTGTATTGTTCTTCTTTCCTTCTGCATTACTAATTTGTGTGTGTCGCAAATTCAGGTACAAAATGGTAGCAAACAACGCACCTCTTGGAGATCTTCTACCGGGAGAGGAGGTAGATGACAATATTGATGATGAGGTTCCTATTGTACCTCAAGGAAAAAGGATAGGCCGCCAGGCCAATGATAATGTTCCAGACCTTCCCCCGCCACCTCCAAGAGTGGCTCCTCGAGTGCTTCCCAACCAAGGATATGCTAGTGTAATTGTCCCATCCCGGATTCGGGTGGGCAATTTTTAAATTACAAATGTGATGCTGACTTTGTTGGATCAACGAGGGTATTTCACGGGTGCTCCCCATTAGAATTCTTACAAACATCTCAAGGGTTTCGTCGATACCTGTTGGGGGAGCAGGCAAACTAATGTGTCAGAGGATGCACTTCGGTTGAGATTATTCCCTTCTCACTTAGAGGGAAGGCATTGGACTAGCTCGAGAGGCTTCCCAACCATTCCATCACTACTTGGGATGAGTTGGCGGATAAATTTGTTGCAAAGTTTTTCTCATCGGGACATATGACAGCTTTGAGGGATGAGATCTTAGCTTTCAAGCAGGAGCCCAACGAACCATTACATGAGATATGGGAGAGATACCGAACCATGGTAAAGGAATGTCCCAACAATAATATAACTGAGTCAATGATACAATAGACATTCTATCAGGGCATTAACACAACAAATCAGTGCATAGTGAACCAACTTGCTAGATGTAATTTCATGAAGTTGTCTTATGATGAGGCTTGTGACATTCTTGATGAGATGGCTGACACGTCCTCCGCTTGGAAAAGTAGAGCCAATGTGCCACAGGGTGACCCCATGGTCATTCACTTGCACAAAGAGCTCTATAATCATAGGCAGGCAATATAGAGCTGACAACAATAATGAACTAGCTAGTAAAGGCACAATTACAGCAGGTTCAAAATCCACGCCAAGTAAATGCTATAGAGGGTGTCAAAATGTTAGTGAACAAAAGAAGACAAAGAGGTCAACAGAACCAAGGGAGTTCGGATCAATATGACAATGATAGTGGTGGATTCCAAGATGATGGTTATGATGGACAGAATGAAAAAGTGCAATATGTGAATAATTATCAGAGCCAAAGGGGCAATTCTTCCAACCAACAACAATGGAGACCCCAAGGCAATTGGGGCAATCAACAACAACAGGGGAATAGTAATTGGGGGAACAACAACCAAAATTCCAATTGGGGCAACCAGAATAATTAGGGTAATTGGAATGGCAACAACAACAACTAGGGTGGAAACAACAATCAGGGTGGTTGGAACACAACCATGGAAATTGGGGGAAAGGCTTTCAAAGGCCCCCAATGTATCAACAACCGAACAATCCACCCTCATTTATATCCCAAGGTCCTAGTTCTTCCAACAATGAAATGGGGAGAATTGAAATGATGTTTGAATAGATGATGAAAAAGAATGCGGACTCTGATGCTCAGTTGGCTTCCCACAATACTTCAATCAGAAACTTGGAGGTTCAATTAGGCCAAATCTCACAATCCTTGAACACTCGCCCTAAGGGGGCTCTACTAAGTGATACAGTAGTAAACCCGAAGGGTGGGAACAATTACGGGCATGTAATAGAGGTAACTATAAGAAGTGGACGAGGAGATGAAATGAATGCCTCCAAACAAAAAGAAATTTTGAGTGATGAAGTTGAGTTGCAAGAGGATGAGATCCCTTTGGTGGTTGAAAATATGGTTAATAAGAATGTGAATGAGGAAGTGAGGATTGATATCCAAGATGCCAAGGTGAAAGCTCAGAATGACGTAAACCCATCTAGGGAACACGTAATAGACATACTGGAAACAGTTGTGCCTAAAGCCAAGGCTCATTTTCCAAGGCCATCTCCACCTTATCCTCAAAGGCTCGCGAAGCAGAAAAATGAGAATAAGTTTAAGAAGTTTATTGACATGATGAAGAGCTTATCTATTAATGTGCCTTGGGTGGATGGTCTAGAGCAAATTCCAGGTTATGCTAAATTCATGAAGGACTTGGTGACAAAGAAAAGATCCATGGATTGTAAAACTATCAAGATGACCCACCAAGTTAGTGCAATAGTGCACTCAATGGCCCTGAATCTAGAAGATCCTGGTGCTTTCACCATTCCTTGCACCATTAGGAGTGCGGACTTTGCAAAAGCTCTATGTGATTTGGGGGCAAGTATCAACTTGATGCCCTACTCAGTTTTCAAGACTTTGGATATTGGGCAACCGAGGCTAACTTCCATGAGATTGCAAATGGCAGATAGAACTATGAAGAGACCATTGGGTATTATTAATGATGTTCTTATCCGGGTGGACAAATTTATCTTGCCAGCTGATTTTGTGATCTTGGATTGTAAGGTAGATTATAAGGTTCCAATCATATTGGGAAGACTTTCCTTGCTACTGGGGAGGCCTTAGTTGATGTGGAAGCAGGGGAACTCACCTTCCGGGTGGGCGATGAGAAAGGGGTCTTTTATGTGTGCAAGTCAATGAAGCAGCCCAACAGTTCTGAAGTGTGCTCTTTTGTGGACCTTGTCACGGCAGTGATAGTTGATGATACTAGTGTAATGATCAATGTGGAGGACCTTCTAGAGGCAGTATTGTTGAATCTTGATGTAAATGAGTATGAAGGTCGAGCGGAGTGTGTGAATGTGTTGCATGGAATGGGCTCTTACTCTTATGAGCCTAGGAAACTCTCTTTGGATCTTGAGAATAGGAAGACTCCACCAACAAAACCTTCAATTGAGGAAACTCCAGTGTTGGAGTTGAAGACGTTGCCTCCACACCTCAGGTATGAGTTCTTAGGCCCTAGTTCAACTTTGCCAGTTATTCTTTCCTTTTGTCTTACTAGCATGCAAGTTGCCACATTGGCGGTGCTCCAAAAGTGGAAGAAGGCAATTGGATGGACCTTAGCTGATATTCGGGGGATAAGCACCACATTCTGTATGCACAAGATTATTCTGGAAGATGATGCAAATCCCTCCTTGGAACATCAAAGGAGGTTGAACGAGGAAATGCAAGAAGTTATGAAAAAGAAGGTGATCAAGTGGTTGGATGATGGGGTTGTGTACCCCATCTCTGATAGCTCTTGGACTTTGCCAGTGCAATGTGTGCCAATCAGTCAGGGAACTTGGTTCTCCTGATACAGGTTAGTAGTTTCTATGTTCTCTCATGCATAATTCTAAACAATCAAAACAAGTGCCACATCATCAGCATGTCAGCGTTTAGTTTGAATTTTTTAAACCCAAACGTCTCACATGTTTTAAGATCGACCCATCTCCCTAAGACCTGCCGCCCTTTTTCTAACCAATCCTTCTGTCATCATAAATACATCTATCTCTGTCACCACACTTCACACATCACACATGCAAACCTGTTCCCTATTCACTCTCTCTTCAGGTTACCAAATTTTCTCCTCCTCTCACCATGGCTGAAGATCAATCGATCTCTAGTACTATCGAGTCCTCATCGATCAATACACCAGCACCACTCTCTCCCCCTCACACTATTGATAACCAAAACCCTAGAACAGAGTCACCCCCACCCTTTATCTCCTCTCCTACCCATTCAAGTTCTTGCTCTCTCAAGAGTTACCCAACATCAACTCTCGCAGGAGGTGTTTCCCAGAGCTCATCTCCCACCTCGCCAAAAAAGAGGTATGTCACTAATATTGCTGAGAATGATGGAAATAAAAAAATCTCAAGTTCTCTTATAGAAGAAAAGTCAAAAGCAGACCAAGTTGAAGGAAATAAAGTCATCAACTCAAAAGAGACTACTCCGGAACCTCAGTCCACAAGTGTCTCTCCTATTTCTCTTGAGCCTCTCAAGAATCTGCAAGAAAAGGAAGCAATAGAAAATATGTTGTCCATCGCAAATAAAGGGGTTTTTGTCGGAGGAAGTGAGGATGGTCATAAGACTCAAGGGGAAAAATCTGAACCTATTGAGGAGGATAGTGAGCGTGTGCATGTTGATCCTTCGGCATAGGAAGGTACTACTGGGGAACCTGTTGAAGGACCTGATCTGCCTTCAGTTCAGGAACCCTAGGTCAGTACTGACCCTGCTCTATCTCCTCATTTAGACATTGAGCCTCTGAATGTAATCATGCCTGAGACAGGTCCTGTGTCTGACAATCAAAAGGAGAATAGTGAAGAAGATTTTGATGACTTATCAATTGTAAGTCTGCCTAGGCGAAGAGTAGTTGTTGGTGAAGAGCTGACTTCTAAGCGACCCACAACAAGGTTGCAAAAGAATGAGGCTCTTGAGTCTGCTCTTAAGAACAGTCGGACTAAATCAAGGACGAGACAATTAGTGAAAGATGGCAAAGTTGTAAATGAGGAGTCAGTTCCTGTTGTGAGTGTGGATGAAGAAGAAGAAGAGGAACCTAGTACGTTGACTAGGAAGTTGTCACAAAAGCATAGTCTTCTCAAACAAAAAAAAAATCTTATGTGTCTTTGAAACGTCGCACTAGGCTTACTGATGCTGCTGCTACTAAGAATATGGAGAAAGACTTAGGTGAAAAGTCCATGAAGTCTGATAACAAGAAGAAGGGTGTCCGCAAGACTGCTAAGAGAAAGGCTGATACTATTGGTGAACCTGGTTCCTTAAATAAAACCAAGGCTGACGATCCAGAAAGTGCTTGGAAAGAAAGATTGAGAAGTCAAAAGGTACTATGGGGGCGTACATTCGCCTCTGATATCTTGGAGGAGGCTAGTATGAGACGGCTGGTTGAAATCTGTGATTTCCAACAATGGACACATTTGTTAACAGGTGATGCTCCTAGGGTATATAAGGAGGATGTTCAAAGCTTTATGCCTACTTGTACAAAGTTGAGGATGGTCACATTTGTGCCTTGGTATGGCGTTGATATGGTATTATATGTTGCTTTGCTGGGATCTACTCTTGATGTGCCCACTGAAGGGTTATCTAGTGTTCAAGGAGTTTGTATTCAGAACTTTTGAAATGAAATCTTGAAGGACAGAGTGGTTCAGCAGGGGTAACGGGTTCAGAAGAAGGCCATCCTTCCTATTTACCAATTGCTATTTGAAATGGTAAATAAAGTGACGCTACCTTGAGCTGAGCGGCGATCCATCACCACTCGTGCATACTTGTTCCTCATGGAAGCACTAGATGACTTTACTGCCATCAATCTGCCTGGGATCATGATCGAGCACATGAATAGAGTGGCTGATTTTAAAGATGGTAATAATGGGCTGCCATATGGGTTCCTTCATACCAAGGTCTTCGAACACTTCAAGGTTCCTCTCAGACCAATTAAACTGGGTTCCAAGAAGCAAACTTTTTCAAAAAAACACTCTTGAAGAATGTGTGTGTATAGAAAAATTTGGAGTTGTTGCAAGCACTTCAACTATTTCTCAGTTGATCAATGCTCAAAACAGTGCTACTACTGATATAAGGCAATTGAAAGCAAGGAATTCTATCCTTGAGACTCGGATAAGTCAGCTGTAAGAGGCACCTGGTTCCAGTCATTCTTAGAACGAAGAGGTTTCTAGCCTAACTAAGGAGAACACTTATCTCAAGAAACAAGTGGAGGACCTGAAAGAAAGACTGCTCAATGATCAAATGTCAGCAAATGCTCGTATGGATCTAGTCCTCCAAACAATTTCCTCTACTCCAAACCTTCTCCTCCCAATGTCTTTTAGATTTTGTCACCTTAGTGTCCAGTCTCTCCATGTCAGTTCTTCTGATGATATCTTGTAGTACTTTTGTTTTTTTGTTCTACTGTGTGGATGTGGTAGTAACGTTGAGTCTGCTCCTGCTGTAAAATCCTAAACTTTGTTAATGCAAGCTTTTCCCTTGTTGCTATTTGTACTATACTTTTATGCTATATTCTTAATCATGAATGTGTGCACATATGTGGCATGAGTTAACTTATAACTATACTTCCTTCTTGCTTAACTGATTCTGATCTTTTTATGATCCCAAAAGGGGGGAAAATAATTGTCGTGCCCCTTTTTTCCTCGCGGAGTCCGGGTTTCGACATTCACAGGGAACAACTCATTTCCTTTTGGGAATTGGGTATTTGAATTTGCAGAGTCACCACCTAACAAGTGTTAGGGCACCTAGAGCGATTAACTCATGTAACTAGTTTGCATTACCACAGATTAGGGTAAGGGATCGAAATAACCTTGAGGGGAAGGTGTTAGGCACCCCTCGCGGTCCACAATGGTGGTTCCCGACCGAACTTAAACTATGTGAATTAGTCATTTAACAAGTAAACAATTTCAGCACATATTTACAAATAAAGGTAGTTTTCACAATCTAAATACATATATGATCATGGAAATTTAGATAATGAAGGTAAAAGAGGTTTGGACAACTTAAACACACATATATGTAAAGAAAAAGGAAGTTTGGATAATTTAAACACATATAGGAATTGGGAAAGGGAAGTCCTAAGTTGATTAGCCTAAAGGATCAATATTGTAGCGCCCGATAATCCTCCTCAACTAGAGGGGCTACACGTAACATTAGCGCGCAGGTCATCATATCATTTTACTACCCATTACCCTCTCCTCCTCCTCCTCCCCCTCCCCATTTATGGTTATATAAGCGAGTTTGATTAACGACCTCTAAACATGCTGCTACTCGTCCCTTCCTTGTGGCCCCGGAGGAATTTAGAACCTCTAGACTTAGGCAGTTCTAGACAATCCTAAGGTGTTTAAAAGGGAAAAGTCTAGGCGAAAACGAATAACATATAGGACTATCAATTAAAGAAGCAGGTAAAGGCTCATGTTTACCTCCTCACATACATAGGCAAATAAACAGCACGTCTCAAATAGCTAATTTTGAAGAAACTTAGAAATCCTAAGAACATGATATCTAGATGAATGTTACAGGTACATGATATGCAGTATTTATTTTAAGGGAAGTGGCAGAATCCTAACCAGTTTGCCTACTGGTTTTATAGCCTGTGAAACTTAAGTAGTTTAAACACAATCAAGATACAGTTTCTCATTTTACAAGGAGAATAATTATCTAAGGCTTGCCTAGGCATGGGATTCTACACAATCACAGTTGCAGGAACTTATTAAACAGTTTGAGATTATTCAACCTATAAGCATCCTGGATCTAGGTGATGCAGGATTATGACAGGCGATTTATCAATTGGTGTTTAGAGACATGATACCTATACGTGAGTCTGTTTTAAACCTTTTCATGGACAGTTATTGATTTAATTGAAATAGACGTGGTTCAAACATATGCAAACAGAGTTTCTTAGAACATGGTATCTAATGCACACTAGAATGACAGTTTTATTAAGATTATTTGATAGCAAGATGTTTATATGATAGTACTTGCGAAAAAACAAGAATTGAGCATGCAATATGCTGAGGCAGTAAATGTGAAGGCCCTAAAAACAGGTTATCTAATGCACAAGTTCAACATGGTTTAAATGTAGATGAACACATTAATCCTAGAACATGGCTTCTAATGCAGATTTGCAGGATATAAAACCAATAGCATGTTTTCTACCCAGTTTTACCCACAGTATCATACAACTACCCTCCCGTTTCACTAGTTACCCCAATATCTATTTACAAATAATTATTATAGACCTGAATTGAATAAGTTACATAATTTCAATATAAATTAAGCTATAGAGAGCCTGGTGCAAGCCCAAAGCAAACCTGGGGTACCAGGCATTCAGTAGTCTCAAATGCCAAGGATTTCATTGCCAAATTTGTCTCCATGTGTGTTAGAGTTCCATAAGGACCTCAAGGATCCCGGGCAGTGCTCACACCCAGACTTTTCTCAAATAAAGACTGATTATGTACACTGTGGAAGAGTCAGCTCTGATATACCAGAGTTCAGAGAGACCTCAAGGATCCCTAAGCAGTACACATTCCAGAGGGGCAGAAGTTAATAACCTAAGAGTAAGTGAGAGTGATTGACCTAGTTTGAAAGACTTAGTGAAAACAGTTTAGGAGTGAAAAAGGTTTTTCTAGAATAGACCAGTTTTGAGAAAATACTAGGAATGAAAGCCAGTTTTTTTTTAAAAAAAATACTGACAGCACTTGAAATAGTTCAGAAGAGAGCAAATTCAGTAGACAGTCAATAAATCATAGAAAGTTCAGATTTACAAGTACTATAGCAGGCAGGTTTGCACACAGGGGTGGAAAGGATTGGGAACATATAGGAACCTCATTGGGGTACATGGATAGGGTGAAGGGAGACATGTAGACAACAATGTGCATAGAACACTTAGGAGCTTCACAACCTTATTAGATTAATCAGGATAGTAGGCAATTAAGACATAGGAAAATGATACAGAGGATAGAATCAGACACACAAGTAGGATCAACCATATTAAGCAACCAACATGATCACATAGTTAAAGGATTAATCATAAATCAACAAACAGGCTATTCAAACATCAGGTAGACATGTGAAGTGTAGACATACTAGTTGTACATTGAACATGACAGAATTTAGGCATGCTAAACAAAGAAGTAACTGAGAGGATAGGTCAAAGTCATAATTAATGATCTAATTCATGAATAAAGCACATAGAGTTTGGGTTTCAGATTTAACTAGAGACATACCAGTTGAGGAAAAACAAAAAAGTGCAGAATATAGAGCAAGTATAGTCCCACTACCTAACCTTGGCTTCTAGCCGGCTAGACCCATAATAGCACAAGTAGCAAAGAAGGAGAATAGCTTGAGTGTATGTATTGTGAGCTAATGTCCCCCATAAGTGAGAATAGAGGAGAGTATATATAGTAGTTGGGAGCAAAACAGAGTAAGGTAAAGGAGATCAATCAGTCAGCAATTAAGGAAACTTACAGAATCAATTATGCACAAAATCAGTATAGTCTCCCTTAATTAAGGGGCAATTACCCAACGGTAAAGGGAAGGACAACATTTAAGAAAAGAAAATCGAGTAAGACTTGAGTACAGAGTGGGAAATTAGGGGTAAATAAGCAGGGGTTCAATTAAGGAAAAAATCTTGAGGAATTAGTAAGTATCGCAGTTAATCAAATAAGGTAAGAAACTAAATAAGGTCGCAAATAAAGGAAAAATCAAGAATCAGCCCTAGGTTTTTACGGAGCAAATCAGTGAAACAGGAATCTAAAATAGCACTGATTTAAAGGAGAATAATATATGTTTCCACAAATACACAAATAGGCAAAGTATAAACACACAAAATCAGTCGAGAAATCAAGTCAAAAACCTTAATAGAGGTATACTAGGGTAAAAATCATAAGACGTTTAAATAAGACTAAGGAGAAATCATGAGAATCAAAGTATAGAATAAAACAGTGCACAGGTAACACGGTTAAGCTCAAAATCAAAGCAAAAAATATCAAACATTGGGGTTTTAGCATGAATCAGCTAGGGCTAAGGCAAACTTGAAATAAATCGACCAAAACCACATAAGAACAGAAGGTTAAACATTCAAAGTCAGAAAATATTTGGAGAAAAGGATTTCTAGGAAACCCTAGCTTTAGATAAATGGAAAATCATTCGAAAAACCAGAAGATGTTTTATGAAAAATATGTGAAATAGGTCTGATTCTTCTCAAATATGTATAGATATGAGAAGATCAAAGACAAAATTTAGGGTTTTTAGAAGTAAATTAGAGATGAGAACATTGGTCTAGAAAATCGTAGATTCATATCGAAATAAGAGAGGCTTCTCACTCATGGTCGAGCAAATGGCCTGAAACAGGGAAAGAAATCAAAGGTGCAAAACAGACCGCCTAGGTCCCTTGAGATCTTCTCAAGGATCCAAGAAACTGATGAACCATAGCAAGTAGGAGGCCAATATAGGTCTAACACGATAGAGAAATATAGTAGAACAGAGGGCTAAGCCAGTGACGGAGCTTGAAGATTAGGGTTTAGGTAGAGAGCATTTGAGAGAGAAGGGAACGGGTGACGGCGGGGTGTGGTGGAAAATGATTTAGGTTAGGAGGGGTCGTTTGGAGTTAAAATTGGTAAGCACCAATGTGGGCTGTTGATCTCAGAGATCAACGACAAAGATTAGAGGGGTCTGGGTCGGGTCTAATTGCCTTTAGGCCTGGGTGAATTGGGTTGGGGATTTGGGCTGATTTTTGGGTCCGATAATTAGGGAGATTAAGAGGCTATTTGTTAAATACCCAAATATTTGAATAAAATTATTTTATAAAATAATTAACAATGAGAAAAAATAATTTTTATGCATAGAAGTTCCTCAAAATAATTATTCAATATTTTAAAAATATAAGGGACCAATTTCTGGCAAACTTATGCAGCAATGTGTACATGGGCTATAATTGCAAAATCAGTTCAACTGTAACCAAAAGGTGTAAATCTGGACATTTGTAAAATAATAAGAACTTAATAAGGCCATAAATGGTAATATTAAATCAAGAGATATTTTAAAATCATCTGTAATGCAATTTTGTAATTATTTATATGAAGAAAATATTGAGATAAATTAATTAAAAAAATGTAAAAATTATGGAAAAAATACCCATGGATGCCAATGCATAGTTTTAAGGATATATATGCACTTCAAAAATATTATAGGGAAAAATTGGGTATCAACAGCTGCCCCTCTTTACCTGGAAAGGATGAAAGAGTTTTCGGGTAAAGAAATTATGGTCAATTTTGATGAAGTGGGATATTTTAAAAAATAGAGGCCGGACTCTGGTCTTCGAGCTACCTATATATCCCTGGTTTTATAGGAATCAGACCATGTGTAGTTTCAGGTCCATCGGCGGAATGTACCGATGAAGTCATTACAAGAACGGACACAAAATTTCGAGATAGACAAAAGAGTGGTTATGGTGAACGGTCAGGTTTGAGATAGTTGAAGCAACTAGAGCGAGGTCGCTCCTGCTGGGATAGCGGTTGCTTACTGGTCACCTGCAGATAAAGAGATGCCATATGTATTTGTGCGAAAATTTAAACACGATGCAGATTCCCTTTGGACCATGAAAGTTGTCTTCGGACGGTTAAGGATGACGTCCTCAGACCATGATGTTCTGGGCCATTAATTGTTCAGATAAGAGATTTGCAGGCCATGAAATGATGTTCTCGGGCCATGAAAATGGTGCCTCTGAACCATGACACATTTGAATAATGATATGCAAATTTGGGAGATCCTTAGGACATGGCATGGTGTCTTCTGGCTGTGAGGATGATGCCTTTAGACTAGACGCCTTTGGACAGATTGGTGATATTTTAGCCCATGATATGCAATAATATAATGTTAACAAGACAAGGCTTAGTCTTGCGAAATGGAGGGCAGAGCTTAGCCCGACAGAAGAGCAAAGAGATAGTACTAATAGCCCGACAGGAGGGACAATGCTTAGTCCCATAAGAAGTCAGTGCGTAGCCTCATGCAAAATTGGAGACAGAGCCTACTCTCATGAAAGATGCGGGACAGGGCTTAGTCTCATGCAAATAGAAGGAAGTGCTTAGCCTTATGCAAATATGGAGGCAGGGCTTAGCCTCATGCAAGGTTCTGGGACATGGCTTAGTCCCATGCAAATAGAAGCCAGTGCTTAGCCTTATGCAAATATGGAGGCAGGGCTTAACCTCATGCAAGGTTTGGGACAGGGCTTAGTCCCATGCAAATAGAATGTAGTGCTTAGCCTTATGCAAATATGGAGGTAGGGCTTAGCCTCATGCAATGTTCGGGATAGGGCTTAGTCCCATGCAAATGGAAGGCAGTGCTTAGCCTTGTGCAAATATGGAGGCAGGGCTTAGCCCCATGCAAGATGCGGTACAGGGCTTAGTCCCATGCAAATGGAAGGCAGTGTTTAGCCTTGCGCAAATATGGAGGAAAGTCTTAGCCTCATGCAAGGTTCATGCAAATAGAAGGCAGTGCTTAGCCCTATGCAAATATGGAGGCAGGGCTTAGCCTCATGCAAGGTTCGGGACAGGGCTTAGTCCCATGCTAATGGAAGGCAGTGCTTAGTCTTATGCAAATATGGAGGCAGGGCTTAGCCTCATGCAAGGTTAGGGATAGGGCTTAGTCTCATGCAAATAGAAGGCAGTTCTTAGCCTTATGCAAATATGGAGGCAGGGCTTAGCCTCATGTAAGATGCAGGATAGGGCTTAGTCCTATGCAAATGGAAGGCAGTGCTTAGCCTTATGCAAATATGGAGGCAGGGCTTAGCCCCATGCAAGATGAGGGACATGGCTTAGTCCCATGCAAATGGAAGGCAGTGCTTAGCCTTGTGCAAATATAGAGGCAGGGCTTAGCCTCATGCAAGATACGGGACAGGGCTTAGTCCCATGCAAATAGAAGGTAGTGCTTAGCCTTATGCAAATATGGAGGCAGGGCTTAGCCTCATACAAGATGCGGGACAGAGCTTAGTCCCATGCAAAGAACAAATAGCAAATGAGGGTAGAATGTTTCTTAGCTAGGGATATGTTCAGCATCTGGTGGCCCATTTGATAGTGATTTTGCTTCGTGTATATATATTTGTGAATGTTATCTCTATGTTAGATGTGCTTGCGCTCAAAGAAAAATTGTAAGTTTCGTAAGGAGAGGTTAGTTTCTGCCTTTGTCCGTTCGACTTGCTATGCTCCGTTCTGGAGGCCTTGTTTGAGTTTCCCTGGGTAACACCTGACTGTTACGGAAATAGAGCTTTCAAAAATATGCAATTATTGATAAAAATAGAGTAATTTTAGAAACATAGTGAAATATTAAGTAATTTTAGATGAACTAGTGTCTGTGACACATTTCAGAGACATCGCAGATTTCTTGTGTTAGAATTTTGAGGGTCCTCCTTAATATTCTGCCCCAGTTTGGTGGATGATCCTTCGGCCGTTTGCCAGCAACGAACTTTTGAACCTTCTTCGGAATTTTGAGAACCCTTTTCAAAATTTTGACCCAGTTTCTTAACTAATTTCTGACTTTCTGACATGCAATTGCGTTGGCTGGATTTGCTCTAAAATTTCGAGGGTCCTCCTCAAAATTCTGCCCCAGTTTCTGATTCTGAGGGAAATAGAAATTTTATTATAATATGACCAAACCCACAAGGCTGCCTACATATCCCGTCTTAAACGGGAATCGGGTCAAGCGTAGTTCATTTACATCAGATGAAGGAATATAAACAGTCTAAACATAGTATCTCTTGACTGCGTCTGAATTGATTGGTTTTTGCCAAATTTCTCTATCCATTTCTGCAAGTATGAGCGCCCCTCCTGTTAGCACCCTGTGAACCATATAAGGACCTTTCTAGTTGGGAGAGAATTTCCCTTTGGCTTCATCTTAATGTGGGAAAATCTTCTTCAGCACTAACTGTCCTGATGTAAACTGTCTTGGCTTGACCCTTTTGTTGAAAGCTCTGGACATTTTGTTCTAGTAAAGTTGACCGTGACATACTACGTTCATCCTTTTTCCATCTATAAGGGCCAATTGCTCATAGCGGCTCCTTATCCATTCTGCATCGCTTAGTTCGGCTTCCTGTAAGATCCTTAAAGAAGGGATCTCTACCTCGGCTGGGATGACAGCTTCGGTACCATAAACCAACATGTAGGGAGTTGCCCTGGTTGATGTGTGAACTGTAGTGCGGTATCCCAACAAAGCAAAGGGTAACTTCTCGTGCCATTATTTATGGTTTTCTACCATCTTCCTTAGTATCTTCTTGATGTTTTTGTTGGCGGCTTCTACGGCTTCATTCATCTGAGGTCTATAGGTTGTGGAATTCTTGTGCTTGATTTTGAAAGTTTCACACATGGCTTTCACCATATCACTTTTGAGATTGGCGGTAATTATCAGTGACAATAGACTCGGGAACTCCGAATCGGCAAACAATACGATCCCTGACAAAGTCTACAACGACTTTCTTGGTCACAGCTTTGTAGGATGCAACCTCTACCTATTTTGTGAAGTAGTCAATGGCTACTAGAATAAACTTGTGCCCGTTTAAAGCGATGGGCTCGATAAGACCGATGCCATCCATTCCCTAGGCGGTGAATGGCCAAGATGAGCTTGTTTCATTGAGCTCATTTGGCGGCACTTTTATCATATCGACATGCACTTGACATTGGTAGCATTTGCAGACATACTGGATGCAATCTGTCTCCATAGTCATCCAAAAGTAATCAGCCCTAAGTATCTTCTTGGCCAAGACAAAATCATTCATATGTGGGCCGCAGGTCCCCGCATATATCTCCTCAAGTAGCTTAGAAGCTTCTTTTGCGTCGACACATCTTAGCAATCCCAAATCAGGAGTTCTTCTATACAAGTTTCCTCCGCTATGGAAGATGTGATTGGACAATCTCCGGAGTGTGCATTGCTGAGCATGGTTCGCATGCTCTGGATATTCTCCTTTTGCCAAATACTCTTTGATGTCATGGAACCAAGGTTTTCCATCTGTTTCTTCTTCAACGTGGGCACAATACGCTGGTTGATTATGAATTCTCACTGGGATGGGATCAATGAAATTCTTGTTTGGATGCTGTATCATAGATGACAAGGTGGCCAATATATCGGCAAACTCATTCTGAATTCTGGGCACATGCCGAAACTCTATCTTCGTGAACCTCTTTCTCAATTCCTATACATGATGCAAATATGGCAATATCTTGGAATTCTTGGTGGTCCACTCTCCTTGTACCTGGTGCACAAGCAAATCTAAATCACCGATTACCAGCAGCTCCTGAATATTCATGTCGATCGCCATGTTGAGCCCTAGTATGTAGGCTTCATACTCTGCCATGTTGTTAGTGCATGAAAATCTAAGTTGAGCAGATACCGGATAATATTGACCTGTTTCTAATACCAAAATCACTCCAATGCCCACTCCTTTGAAATTTTCTGCTCCATCGAATAACATCCTCCAACCGTCGTAAGCTTCGGTAATGTCCTCTCCTATGAATGACACCTCTTCACCAAGAAAATACATTTTCAAGGGTTCGTATTCTCCTCCCACAGGATTCTCAACAATATGGTCTACCAATGCTTGTCCTTTGACCGCCTTTTGAGTTAAGTAGACGATACCGAACTCACTTAACAGTATCTGCCACTTGGATAACTTCCCAGTCGGCATGGGTTTCTGAAATATGTACTTTAGGGGGTCCATCCTGGATATGAGGTATGTGGTATAGGCATAGAAGTAATGCCTCAATTTCTGGGCCATCCAAGTCAAAGCACAGTAGGTGCATTCCAGTAGAGAGTATCGTGCTTCATAAGGTGTGAATTTCTTACTTAGGTAGTATATGGCTTGCTCCTTTCTCCCTGTCTCGTCATGTTGTCCCAGAACACATCCGAAGGCCCCATCCAATACAAATAGATAGAGTAGCAAAGTCCGTCCTGGCTTTGGTGGGACCAAGACCGGTGGTGTGGATAGGTACTCCTTGATTTTGTTGAAAGCTTTCTGACAATCCTCGGTCTAGCTTCTTTCGACATCTTTCCTCAGCATCTTGAAGATGGGTTCACATATGACTGTGGACTGTGCTATGAAGCGACTTATATAGTTGAGACATCCTAGGAAGTTCATCACGTCCTTTTTGCTCCTAGGCGGCGGTAACTCCTGAATAGCCTTAACTTTAAACGGGTCCAGCTCGATCCCTCGAAAACTGACAATGAATCCCAGTAACTTTCCTGCAAGAAACCCGAATGTACACTTTACGGGGTTCAGTTTCAAGTTGTACCTCCTTAACCTATCAAAAAACTTTCTCAAGTTCGTTATGTGATCCGCGACCCTCTTAGATTTGATAATGACGTCGTCCACATACACCTCTATTTCTTTGTGTATCATATCATGGAAGATGGTTGTCATGGCTCTCATGTAAGTAGCCTCAGCATTCTTTAGACCAAATGGCATTATCTTCTAGCAATATACCCCACATGGTGTAATAAAAGCTGTTTTCTCTCCGTCTTCTTCATCCATTCAGATCTGGTGATAACCCATGAAGCAATCTACAAAGGATTGGAGTTCATTCTTGGCCCAATTGTTGATCAGGATGTGTATATTTGGCAGTGGAAATTCGTCCTTGGGACTTGATCTGTTTAAGTCTCGATAGTCAACATATACTCTGACTTTTCCATCTTTCTTCGGAACTGGCGCAATGTTGGCTAACCAGGTTGGGTACTCAACCACCCTGAGGACTTTGGCTTTGATCTGCTTAGTAACTTCCTCCTTGATTTTCAAGCTCATATCTGGTTTGAATTTTCTGAGTTTCTGCTTCACTAGCGGACACATGGGATTGGTAGGCAACTTGTGAGCCACTATGGACGTGCTCAAATTGGTCATGTTATCATATGACCACGGGAAAATGTATTCATACTCCTTTAAGAAATGAATGTACTCCTCTTTCTCTGTCGGTGATAAGTGAATGTTGATGCGAGTCTCCTTGACGGCCTCGGCGTCCCCCAAATTTACTACTTCGATTTCGTCTAGGTTGGATTTAGGCTTATTCTCAAAGTTTTCAACCTCCCTGACAACTTCCTCAGGTATTTCATCTTCTTCATCCGAATCACTATCCTCATATTATGTTGCCTCATTACATGTCACAGTCACCGGTTCATCAGGAAAAGTAATAATAACGTTGTAGAAAGAAAAAGTGTGGAAGATAATAATGAATAATAAAGAGCAATGCATTTGATTAAAACTGAAAACATCCAAACAAGTACGGCTCGATGAATCGAGAATTTATTTTGAAACAAGTAAGTGTTTAAAACAAAATTACTGAAAATCTTAGATGCCTAGAATGGCTATAGAAATAAAATCTGTCAAGCTACCCAGGGACTTGGCGGGCCCGGGATGGTATGGCAGTCCAGTTCCTAAGAATAGCTCCCTTCTTCACAGTCTAAATAGTGAGGCCTTTTTCCTCCTCCTCCTCAATTATTGCACTGCAATACATGTCTTCGTCCTCCAAAAACAAATTCCTTAGCCCATTTAATGCTTCTTCTTCTGCAGTTCCCCATATTTTATCAGCTTGGTGAAAAGTTTGACCCAGATATGGTACTGGTTGCTCGATAGGGTAATAGGGTCTGCTCCATGGAGGCGACCAATCATCATACTCTTTCCACGTATACTGGTATCCGAGCCTGAAGGTAGTACCATGACATTTTAACTGTATCGGTTTGGTAATACCCTGGAGATTCTTCCCAAGCCCTTTGTCGGGTTCATACCCAGACCACGCCAGTATGCTTTCTATTTTGCTACTCCACCATTTATCTTTTTCAATAGCATTGACACGTTTGATGTGTTGATAGGTTTCCCCTCCTAGCCTTCCTTTGTTCCCGATAGTCGAGATGGTTTTACTGGTGTAAATGGGTTACTCCCGTCTCCGTGAATGATCACCTCCTGATAGTTCCATTCGAATTTCTCGGCTTGGTGTAGTGTGGAAGCCATAGTCCCAGCAGCGTGTATCCATGGTCGGCCCAACACAAGATTGTATGAAGCTGATATGTCAAGCACCTGGAATTCAATGTCGAACCAAGTTGGCCCCATCTGCAGGCAAAGATTAATCTCCCCAATCGTGGCCCTTTGAGACCCATCAAAGGCTTTCACGCTCATACTTCCTTCCCGTATTTCATGGAAACCTTTGCCCAATCTTTTCAGAGTATCCAACGGACAAATATTAAGGCTTGAACCTCCATCCATCAAGACCCTGGCAATGAATTTGTCTTCAAATTGCACCGTGATATACAATGCTCGATTTTGATTCAACCCTTCAAGTGGTAGCTCATCCTCGTGAAAGATTATTTTATGACTTTACAGCACCTGCCCTACCATGTTGGCCATCTCTCCGCAGGTGATATTGTTGGGTACGTAAGCTTCACTCAACACCTTCATCAAAGCATTTTTGTGCGCCTCTGAATTTTGCAACAGTGATAGGATAGATATCTGAGCTGAGGTTTTGTTCAAATGATCAATGACGGAATATTCCATTGCTTGTACTTTCCTCCAAAGGTCATCTGGCCCTGTTTCAATGACAGGCTGCCTGGTAGTGGCATCCTTACTTGGTCCTCTCAAGTGTTCAGGTGTATAGATTCTTCCGGTCCTAGTCATTCCTTGTGCAGCATCGGATTCCTCTATCTTTGCCTTTCCTTTTCGCCTAGCTTCAGCAACGTAATCCCAAGGTATTGCTTTTGAATTGAAAGGAGGTGTGGTTGATAATGTCACTGTGAAAGGTGTGGTCACTTCCACTTCAAATAGAAAAGGGGTGGCCGCAGGTGGAGCTACCTCTACCTCAAATGGAACTGATGTTGTTACCTCAACTTTGATCGATGATTGAGTCTGTACTATGATAGGAGTAAGTGTGACTACGGGTTTAAAATCATCACCTTCTCGAATAAGCCCGACTGACCCCTTAGTATCCCATTCTTTGTTCATCTCTATCACATGTATCCCACTACCCCTATGGTGCGGGAGAGGGTTGTTGCGAACATTGGGTGCAGCTTTTTTCGCCTGTATGACCTTGTTGTCAATTAGTGTCTATATTTTATCTTTCAATGTTCGGCACTCGTCAATGGTGTGCCCCTTCATACCGGAATGTTATGCACAGGATTTGTTTGGGTTGACACATTGGGAGGGGTTTTCTATGGCCATAGCGGGAATGGGAGTGACATAACCAGCGGCCTTTAACCTTTCATACAGTTGGTCGATGGGTTTAGCAATAGTGGTGTATTGTCTGGGTGTTTGCAGTCAAAATTGGGTCGTGGTCTTGGATAATTTTGGCGAGTTGGAGGTGACTGGAAATGAGATGGTTGGGAATTATAGGTATGATAGACAGTGGCCAGCTGGGAATATCTGGGAGATGAGGGTTAATATGTAGGTGGTGGTGCTTGGTATGTGGGTGGGGGTGTTTGATATGCGGGTGGAGGTATTTGATATGTGAGTGAAGATTTCGGGCCCTGAGCCACCATTACTGCCCCAACATCATTCTTTTTTTATATGCCGCCTGATTGTAATGCCTTGTTTGTGGCCTGTAATACCTCAAAGTTTGTTACCATCCCGCTTTTGATGCGTTCTTCGATTCTTTCCCCAAGTTTGATAACATCAAAGAATTTATGGTTTTCAATAACCATTAACCTTTCATAGTATTGCGGATCATGTGCTTTGACAAAAAATTTGTTCATCTGTTCCTCATCCAAAGATGGCCTGACTTTAGCTGCTTCCGACCTCCAACGAGTAGCATACTCGCGGAAAGTCTCGGTGGGCTTCTTCTTGAGGTTCTGAATGTAGAAAATATCTGGCACATTTTCTGTGTTGAACCTGAATCGGTCCATTAAATCAGATGCCATACTCACCCACTTGGGACATTTCTTAGGATCTTGGCTGATGTACCAGGACAAAGCGTCTCCCGTAAGACTCCTCTTGAAAAGCTTCATTCGGACGTTTTCATCCTTTCCGACCCCAACGAGTTTGTCACAATAGGTCCTTAGATGAACCCTAGGATCACCTGTACCGTCAAACATCTCGAACTTGGGAGGTTTGTAACCCTATGGAAATTCTACATTTGGTTGTATGCATAGGTCTTCATAGTTCAAACCTTCTAGCCCTTTGCCTCCTTCGACACCCTGAACTCGACTTGTCAACTTCTTGAGTTCCTCAGCCATGTTCTTGATGAGTAGGTCCTTCTCAGCGGATTCTGGTGTATAGGAAGTTAGTTGAGTAGAGTGAGGTACAATTTCCACATATATAGGATTGTTTTGGTGAGTGCCAGAGACTTGGCTGTAGTGGTGGTCATTGATTGAGTTTTGAGGATCAGGAATAGGTTGTGGTGTGTTCTGGGGAGTGTGATAAGTGGAGGTTGGTGGGTACTGAATTGGTTGATGGTGGTGTTGTGGCGGAGTTGGTATTGGTAAGGGATTGAGATTTTGAGGTGGAGTTGCATATTGATGCGGTGCAAGAAGGTTTTGTGGATGTTGGTTCAGTGTGTTTTGGAGAGGCGCTGGGTTTTTGGTGTTTTGTTGGTTGATATCAGGGACATTCAGGGTGAGGGATAGGTTTGCCAAGTTGCAGACCTGCTCAAGTTCTCCCTGTAGTTCTAGTATCTTTTGTTCTAACATCAAAACTAAACATTTGGTGCCGAAGTGCTCCGTCCGTCTGAAGTTTCTGCATTTTCTGCATTTTCTGCATTTTCCTTTCGAATACCACTTAAGTCGTCCATTTTAGCTTTCCCTTTGCTCTTTGTATTACTTGGAGGAGGAGGAGGTGGAGGGCCTCTAGATCTGGTGTGATACGTTGATGATGCCAGTATGTGTGAACCAACCTTAGGGGATGGGAATAAAGAATAAAGAAAAACAAAAGATAAACAAGTAAGGGTCCTACAATGTTTGAAATATTTAAGCACATATTGCGGCAATGTAAATTCGCGTTCTAATTTAAGAAACTCATTGTGCCCGAGGTAGGCCTAGCAAAAAATAAATTTGGAGAAATTCAGTGCCAATAATTGCCTCATTTCATTAATGTAAAAGTAAACGACCCAAAACAACACTAAATAAAATAATGTTGCTAATGGCACTTGTCCTTATTACATTTAAAAGGAAAGCAAGTAAATCTAATCTACTTGGTCCTAGAAGGACCCTCTCTTGACCGGATGTTGTTGTCGATCAACACTCCCAGCTCGCACAGGTTCAGCAGTAGGAATGCCTTTGTCAAATGCCCTCCTTTGTTTCCTTCAGCATTCGGGCAGTCGGTGACCCTCTTCCTCATCTTCCCTTCCAATTCCATTAAATTGTACTCCAGATATTCCAGGCTTTCGCTGGATTTAACAGCTCTTTCTTTCCACTCGTTAATCATTTCCAATCGGCCCTATGTTGTGCCATATGCTCAGCTTCAGACTCTCGAACTCTTTTGCGTAGCTTGTTGTACTTCACCTCTGCTTCGGCAAACTCATCTATGACCCTATTTCCTGGACCAACCCTTGGCTCGAAGATTCCTGATAGATTATCATCCAACTATGAGGGGTAAAAGTATGAATGGCCCGCATGATATCGGTCCGGCTCGATAGTATCCTTCTCCACAATAATCTTCAAAGTCCACATATATTGTGCGTCATTCTTATATGGGATGGCGTCACCATGGAAATCACCTATGAAGAGACTTATTTTAACAACCCGTGGTATGACTTGTCTCCTGCCTGCATGTCTCATAACCCTGAAGGAGAATAAGGGTATATCCCTCTTAACCCAATCAACACCAAATATGGGACGTCTCTAGATCTTATGATGAACTCATCAGTGGGAACCACTCTAACATCCACTGAACCTGGTCTTCAGTCAACTTGCTGAAAAACTGCACCCATCCTACAACATCCGTAGGTTGAGCAAACATATCTGGAATGTAAGTCATTCTCTTAGGGTGATGGAAGGCTATGTGGTCATTCCACGACCTTCGTGGAAACTCTTGGCGATATTGACCCCTTTGGAGATGTTCTAACAACCAAACTTGTAACAGCAAATTGCAACCCTCAAATAACCTGGACCCCTTCTGACAGCGTTCCAAGGCCCGGTACATATCTGCAATGATCATAGGGACAATAGTATATGTCTGCCCCTCGATCCTATCCATCAGAGTTTTGGCCACCATGGCCAGCCTAGTATTGACTTTATCCCCTTGGATTAGGAATACCAGCATGCCCAAGAAGCACACGATGAACACGAAGACCCTACGATGAACCCAGCCCAAGGAGGTGATTGAGAACTCATCATCAAAAATATGGTAAGAGCCGATGTGACCGTATCTTTCATAAATGAAGTCAAAAGGTACATAGGAGTTTTTCAGGCACTCCAAATCATTATTTTTCTTCAACCACATCATCTTAAGGAACCCTCTGGTGGTGCGATTTTCAGGTGCTAACAGACCAGGGTTATCCCAAGGCAGCCCAGCAAATCCTCTTATTTCTTCTAGGAGGGGAGTCATCTATATATCCCTAAAGCGGAACACAGCCCTTTCCTTATCCCAAAATAAAGTAGCGACCTCGATCAACATTTTGTTCAGTTGAAGATCCAATAATGACGGCAAATTCCCTAAGACTCTTTTCACATGATTTTGGTCGGTTGAGGGAAGGTTCCTCCACCAATCTATCAAAAGTGGAGGTATGCTACAGACCATACAGAATCTAGGGACTTCGTGCCTCATTTTTTGCAAAAAAAAAAAGAGATAGTTAGGCCCTTTCCCCTTCCAGGTTCGTCTATTTATACAGTAATGATTAGCATATTGGCACTTATTTCTCAAAATTAATGCACACAATCATAATTACATCTGTTGGGATTGTGGAAAACCCGATGGACTTTGAACGAGGATTGTCTTAAAGGGTTATTATACGGACAACATATTAACCCGACTAGGTTTGACCATGATGCATGCACAATTAATCAGAGTAAGGCTGCTATAGAGAACTAGACTAGGACCCTCAAGCGGACAACTTGAGGGGGAAAGGCATAGAACTGTCGAACGCACCACTGATCGACTAGTTTTACCGTAAATATGCATTTTCGAATTTAAAGGGTGATATATAGGAAGAGTGCAAACAGTCATCAAAAGTTGCTATGGGATTGATTACGCATGAGTGGAATATGATGTTGAGCATGATTTATGCAACAATAAATAGCATGTTGTCAAGTATTTACACGTAGAAAATGATAAATGTAGTATTTAAATAATTGAAAGACAGTTATGGAAAAAGAAAACAAAGAGACAAGTCAGTTTCAGGAAAGTAAAGCAGTTAATCCAAATAAAGGGTAAAGGGTACCCGGTATAAATCATGCTTAGACTAATTCACAAAAATAAGTTCGTTATGGTAAGAGTCTAAAATATCCCCAACAGAGTCGCCATGCTGTCGCGCCCTCTTTTTCCTCGCGGAGTCCGGGTTTCGACATTCATGGGGAACAACTCGTTTCCTTTTGGGAATTGGGTATTTGAATTTTAAGAGTCACCACCTAACGGATTAAGGTGTGTTAGGGCACCTAGATCGATTAACTCGTGTAACTAGTTTGCATTACCAGAGATTAGGGTAAGAGCTCGAAATAACCTTGAGGGGAAGGTGTTAGGCACCCCTCGCGGTCTACAATGGTGGGTCTCGACCGAACTTAAACTATGTGAATTAGTCATTTAACAAGTAAACAGTTTTAGCACATATTTGCAAATAAAGGTAGTTTTCACAGTTTAAGTTAATGTATGATCATGGAAATTTAGATAATGAAGGTAAAAGAGGTTTGGACAACTTAAACACACATATATGTAAAGAAAAAGGAAGTATAGATAATTTAAACACATATAGGAATTGGTAAAGGGAAGTCCTAAGTTGATTAGCCTACAGGATCAATCTGTGCAATGCTCGGTAATCCTCCTCAACTAGAGGGGCTACACGTGACATTAGCGCGCAGGACATCATATCCTTTTACTACCCATTACCCCCCTCCCCCCTTTTATGGTTATATAAGCAAGTTTGATTAACGACCTCTAAGCATGTTGCTACCCGTCCCTTCCCTGTGGCCCTAGAGGAATTTAGGACCTCTAGACTTAGGCAGTTCTAGACAATCCTAAGGTGTTTAAAAGGGAAAGGTCTAGGCGACAACAAATAACATATAGGAATGTCAATTAAAAAAGTAAGTAAAGGCTCATGTTAACCTCCACACATATATAGGCAAATAAACAGCACGTCTCAAACAGATGATTTTGAAGAAATTTAGAAATCCTAAGAACATGATATCTAGATGAATGTTACAGGTACATGATATGCAGTATTTGTTTTAAGGGTAGTGGCAGAATCCTAACCAATTTGCCTACTGGTTCTATAGCCTGTGAAACTTAAGCAGTTTAAACACAATCAAGATACAATTTCTCATTTTACAAGGAGATTAATTATCTAAGGCTTGCCTAGGCGTGGGATTCTACACAATCACAGTTGCAGGAACTGTTTAAACAGTTTGAGATTATTCAACCTATAAGCATCCTGGATCTAGGTGATACAGATTATGATAGGCGATTTATCAATTGGTGTTTAGAGACATGATACCTATACGTGAGTCTGTTTTAAACCATTTCATAGATAGTTATCGATTTAATCGAAATAGACGTGTTCAAACATATGCAAACAGAGTTCCTAAGAACATGGTATCTAATGCACACAAAAATGACAATTTTATTAAGATTATTTGATAGCAGGATGTTTATGTGACAGTACTTGCGAAAAACCAAGTATTGAGCATGCAACATGTTGAGGCAGTAAACGTGAAGGCCCTAAAATTAGGTTATTTAACGCACAAGTTCAACATGGTTTAAATGTAGATGAACACATCAATCCTAGAACATGGATTCTAATGCAGATTTGCAGGATATAAAACCTATAGCATGTTTTCTACCCAGTTTTACCCACAGTATCATACAACTACCCTCTCGTTTCACTAGTTACCCCAATATCTGTTTACAAATAATTATTACACACCAGAATTGAATAATTTACATAATTGCAATATAAATTAATCTTTAGGGAGCCTGATGCAAGTCCAAAGCAAACCTGGGGTATTAGGCCTTCAGTAGTCTCAAATACCAAGGATTTCATTGCCGATTTTGTCTCCAGGTGTGTCAGAGTTCCATAAGGACCTCAAGGATCTCGGGTAGTGCTCACACCCAAACTTTTCTCAAATAAAGACTGATTAAGTGCAGTGTGGAAGAGACAGCCCTGATATACCAGAGTTTAGAGAGACCTCAAGGATCCCTAAGCAGTACACATACCAGAGGGGCAGAACTTAATAACCTAAGAGTAAGTGAGAGTGCTTGACCTAGTTTGAAAGACTTAGTGAAAACAGTTTAGGAGTGAAAAAGGTTTTTCGAAAATAGACCAGTTTTGAGAAAATACTAGGAATGAAAGCCAGTTTTTTAAAAAAAATACTGACAGCGCTTGAAAACAGTTCAGAAGAGAGCAAATTTAGTAGACAGTCAATAAATCATAGAAAGTTCAGATTCACAAGTACTATAGCAGGCAGGTTTGCACACAGGGGTGGAAAGGATAGGGAACATATAGGAACCTCATTGGGGTACATGGATAGGGTGCAGGGAGACATGTAGACAACAATGTGCATAGAACACTTAGGAGCTTCACAACCTTAACAGATTAATCAGGATAGTAGGCAATTAAGACATAGGGAAAAGATATAGAGGATAGAATCAGACACACAAGTAGGATCAACCATATTAAGCAACCAACATGATCACATAGTTAAAGGATTTATCATAAATCAACAAACAGGCTGTTCAAACATCAGGTAGACATGTGAAGTGTAGACATACTAGTTGTACATTGAACAGGACAGAATTTAGGCATGCTAAACAAAGAAGTAACTGAGAGGATAGGTCAAATTCATAATCAATGATCTAATGCATGAATAAAACACATAGAGTTTGGGTTTCAGATTTAACTAGAGACATACCAGTTGAGGAAAAACAAAAGAGTGCAGAATATAGAGCAAGTATAGTCCAACTATCTAGCCTTGGCTTTCAGCCGGCTAGACCCACAATAGCACAAGTAGCAAAGAAGGAGAATAGTTTGAGTGTATGTATGTATTGTGACCTATTGTCCCCCAGAAGTGAGAATAGAGGAAAGTATATATAGTAGTTGGGAGCAAAATAGAGTAAGGTAAAGTAGATCAATCAGTCAGCAATTAAGGAAGCTTACGGAATCAATTATGCAAAAAATCAGTGTAGTCTCCCTTAATTAAGAGGTAATTACCCAACGGTAAAGGGCAGGACAACATTTAAGGAAAGAAAATCGAGTAAGACTTAAGTACAAAGTGGGAAATTAGGGGTTCAATTAAGGAAACAATATTGAGGGACCAGTAAGTATCGCAGTTAATCAAATAAGGTAAGAAACTAAATAAGGTCACAAATAAAGGAATAATCAAAAATCAGCCCTAGGTTTTTACAGAGCAAATCGGTGAATCAGGAATCCAAAATAGTACTGATTTAAAGGAGAATAATATATGTTTCCACAAATACACAAATAGGCTAAGTATAAACACACAGAATCAGTCGAGAAATCAAGTTAGAAACCTTAATAGACGTATACTATGGTAAAAATCACAAGACGTTAAAATTAGACTAAGGAGAAATCATGAGAATCAAAGCATAGAACGAAACAGTGCACAGGTAACATGGTCAAGCTCAGAATCAAAGCAAAAAATGTCAAATATTGGGGTTTTAGCATAAATCAGCTAGGGCTAAGGCAAACTTAATATAAATCGACCAAAAGCACATAAGAACATAAGGTTAAATATCCAAAGTCAGAAAACGTTTGGAGAAAAAGATTTCCAGGAATCCCTAGCTTTAGAAAAATGGAAAATCACTCGAAAAACCAAAAGATGTTTTATGAAAAACATGTGAAATATGTCTGATTCTTCTCAAATATGTACAGATCTGAGAAGATCAAAGACAAAATTTAGGGTTTTCAGAAGTAAATCAGAGATGAGAACGTAGGTCTAGAAAATCATGGATTCATATTGAAATAAGAGAGGCTTCTAACTCATGGTCAAGCAAATGGCCTGAAATAGGGAAAGAAATCAAAGGTACAAACCAGACCGCCTAGGTCCCTTGAGATCTTCTCAAGGATCCAAGAAACTAATGAACCATATCAAGTAGGAGGCCAATATAGGGCTGAGATGATGGAGAAACATCGTAGAACGGAGGGCTAAGCAGGTGACGGCGCCTGAAGATTAGGTTTTAGGTAGAGAGAATTTGAGAGAGAAGGGAACGGGTGACGGCGGGGTGTGGTGGAAAATGATTTAGGTTAGGAGGGGTCGTTTGGAGTTAAAATTGGTAAGGACCAATGTGGGCCGTTGATCTCAGAGATCAACAGCCAAGATTAGAGGGGTCTGGGTCGGGTCTAATTGCCTTTGGTCCTGGGTGAATTGGGTTAGGGATTTGGGCTGGTTTGTGGGTCCGAAAATTAGGGAGATTAAGAGGCTATTTGTTAAATACCCAAATATTTGAATAAAATTATTTTATAAAATAATTAAAAATGAGAAAAAAATAATTTTTATATATAGAAGTGCCTCAAAATAATTATTCAATATTTTAAAAATATAAAGGACCAATTTCTGGCAAAATTATGCAATGATGTGTACATGAGCTATAATTGCAAAATCAATTCAATTGTAACCAAAAGGTGTAAATCTGGCCATTTCTGAAATAATTGGAACTTAATAAGGCCATAAATGGTATTATTAAATCAAGAGATGTTTTAAAATCATCTGTTGTAACGACCCGACCGGTCGTATTGAGCTCCGGCGCGTCATTCAGTAGTTTGAGGCCATGAGCGGCTTCATCTCAGGTACATTGACTTGTGTGTATGGTCAGAATTAAAATTCAGGAAGTTTGGAGTCAAATCTAAATGGAAATTCTCATTTTGAAAGCTTAAAATTGAAGAAATAAACTAGGATTGGAATTTTGAGTAAACGACCTCGGAATTGGGATCCGAAGATTCCAACAGGTTCGTATGATGATTTCGGACTTGGGCGTATGCCCGGATCGGTTTTGGATAACCCGGGAGCATTTTGGCGCCTATTGTGGAAGATAGCATTTTAGAAGAAATTGCATCAGTTTGGTTTAAAATGCATTTCAGTGTTATTGATGTCCGTTTGGGATTCCGAGACTGGGAGTAGCTCCGTATGGTGATTCTGGATTTGGGAGCGCGATCGGAAGTGAATTCGGAGGTCCGTAGGTCATTTTGGAGCCGTTCGGCTAAAGATGGAAAATTGAAGGTTTTTGAGAAAATTTGGCCGGAAGTGGAAATTTTGATATCGGATTCAAAATGCGAATTTTATGGTTTAGATAGCTTCGCTAGGTTATTTGGGACTTAGGAGTGCGTACGGAATATCTTTGTGTTGAAATATATGAATTATGGGAAAAAAATGGAAAATTTTGATATTTAATATTGTTAAAGTTGACTTTGGTCAATATTTTTGGTAAACGGACCCAGACCCGTGATTTTTCAGTCTCGAAAGGTCCATAGAAAAATATGGGAGTTGAACGTGTTTCCGGAATCGAATTCCGAGGTCCCAGGCCCGAGAAATGAATTTTTTCGTGAAATTGTTTTCTGAAAATGTTTAAGGAAAATGAAAATGAAATTTGATCAGAAAGTAATGGTATCGGGCTCGTATTTTGGTTCCGACGCCCGGTACAGGTCATATATGTTGGTTAAGCGCTTCCTGTAAAGTTTGGTTACAAACGGACGTTGTTTGACGGGTTTCGGCCTTAAATTGGAAAATTTGAAAGTTTATGAAATTTGAAAGAATTCTTGGATTTAAGGCTCAAATCATTGATTTTGATGTTATTTTGGAGATTTGATCGCTCGAGCAAGTTCGTGTGATGTTTTAGAGTCAGTGTTCATATTTGGTTTGGAGCCCCGAGGGCTCGGGAGTGTTTCGGAGGTGTCTCGGAGTGATTTCGGACTTAGGAAAAATTGCAGAAAATTGCAGAAAATTCTGTTGTGCCCAGAAAATTTTAGGTGCGAGTAGTCCAGTTTGGAAGCTCATATCTTGTAATCTATAAGAAATCAGAAAAAGTGCAAAACAAGAACGTTGTAGCCCATACATTCTTGTTTTCGGAAAGTTAACCCATTCGCGATTTGGATATCATCTTAGAAAGTTACAATGGATCGAAAAGGGCTGCTGGAGAAATTTCGGCAGAATTTACGATGCACTTTAGAAGCTCATATCTCGTGATATATAAAGAGTTATATGGTGTAAAACCTATCAAATTAAAGATATTTGAGTCTAGTTTCTAAATCTTCAAACCGTTTGTCATTTGGATATTTATACAAGACGTTATGGGTGTTTAAACAGAAGGTGTCCGACAAGGAACAAATTTTAATAGGATGTACAACTTGTATAGCACAAGTGCAAGGTACAACTCGACGAAGCACAGGCAAATTCTTTTATACACGGATTTAGCTCACTTTTCTTCATTTATTCAAAGTATGGACGATTTTTGGGGAGCTTCAAGAGGGGATTTTCATCATCAATGTGAAGGTAAGTTATCCCCACCTATTTTGAGTTAAGTACATCAATTATGTATGGATTTGAGCATGAAAATTGTAGAAAAATTGAGGATTTAGGCCTAGGGATTTGAAAATAAAATTTGGTGATTTGAGGGGTCAAATGAACTCCAATTTTGGTAAATTTTATATGTACGGACTCGTGGCGAGACGAGAAATCCGGTGATGTGACTTTCGTAATTTTTCGAGAAGTGGGCCCGGGGCTCGGGTTTTGCAAATTTCGTGATTTTCGATATTTTTCGAGTCTTTTCGATTGGGTTATATTCACTTAGCCTATTGTAATATATTACTTGTGGTTTTGGCAAGATTCGACGCGTGAGGAGGTCGATTCGAAAGGAAAGGGCATCGCGGAGTAGACTTTTGGCCGTCTTGAGGTGAGTAATAGATATAAATGCTGTTCTGAGGGTTTGAAACCCCGGACTTTCACATCGTAACGCTATATTGAGGCGTGACACACACTCCATGGCGAGTGCGGGGTCGGATACTATTGGGGATTGTGACTTGGTCCATCCCGTGTGATGTTTATACTATACTGGTGATTGATACACATACTTCATTGATATTACTGGGATTGATGCCATGTTTGGGGCCTTGTGCCGATTTGTAAAATCCTTCGAGGATTGATATTACTGCTTAGCATGATTTGCATATCATTTAATTTCAGTCCAAGGTTTTAAATGCTGTTTTGCAAACTCAGCCATAATTCTAAGTGTTGAAAACTTAAATGATATTTTTAAATGTATTCCGGGCTGGGAACTTCTGTTTTGTAAATGCCCAAGGGGCTTATTATATTATTTTCTGGACTGATTATAAAGTGACTTGAAACAGTGGTAACAATGACACTGTGTGATATACTTGAAACAGTGGTAACAATGACACTGTGTGATATACTTGAAACAGTGGTAACAATGACACTGTGTGATATACTTGAAATAGTGGTAACAATGACACTGGATGATATACTTGAACAGTGGTAACAATGGCACTGTATGATATAAATTGGTCAGGTAACAATGGCTGACCGGTCAGGTAACAATGACTGACCAAGATATTGCGCTTGGGCTGTAGGAGCCCCTCCGGAGTCTGTACACACCCCCAGTGAGCGTCGTCGACGATAAATAAATATGGATGGCTCGGGCTGCACGCCGCAGTGGGTACTGGAATGTACCATCATATGCATTGCATTGCATTCATGTATTTGTATTTATACTGGTGTTTAGCTGCTCAGTTCCATATGTTGCTGTATATTCGGATTGTAGCTTACTTTGTGTATTTACTGGATTTTCTTATCTTCGGACTGTAGTTACTTTTATTACTCACTGGGTCGGAGTACTCACTTTACTCCCTGCACCTTGTGTGCAGATCCAGGGCAGTCTCAGGCTCAGTAGATCCAGTTGATCAGCAGATCCAGCCTCTGGGAGTATCGAGGTAGCTGCACGGCGTTCGCAGCCATTGATCTTCTCCCTCCTATCCTATCTCTTTATTTCCGCATTATCGGACTTTGGATATACCGTGTATTAGGATGATATTCTGTATTCTAGAGGCTCAGATTCGTGACACCGGGTCCTAGTGAGATTATATTGTGTATTTTGTTAAAATCTTCAGTACTTTAATCTTGCTTAATTGATATTTCTTTCCGCTATTTTTGATAAATTGGGTTAAGTGTTGAATAATGGTCGGGCTTGCCTAGTAGTGTGCTGGGCGCCATCACGACCGGGATTTGGGTCGCGACATCTGTAATGCAATTTTGTAATTATTTATATGAAGAAAATATTGAGATAAATTAATTTAAAAAATGAAAAAAATTATGGAAAAATACCCATGGATGCTAATGCATAGTTTTAAGGATATATATGCACTTCAAAAATATTATAGGAAAAAATTGGGTATCAATAATAATTGCACTGATTAAGGGGGGAATGTAGAGCTTCAAGGGGAACTTAAGGTCCTTCTGGTTCACAACTTGGTTCTTTGTGGCTCGTTCTAGGATTTTCAATTATAAGTTTGTCATCATCAAAAAGGGAGAAATTGATAGGTTACAAGTATTTTACTTTATGTTTTGATGATCTAACAAACTTACTATCCAGAACCAGATAAGGAACCTGTTGCACGTTTACAAGACCTCAAGATCACAAGATACTAGGATGGGATTCAACGGTGAATATGATTCAACCCTTCAGAAGTGGAAGGAACAACTGAGGTACTAGGTCCCTACCAGTTCCCCAGGAGATTGCACGAAGTCAACTTTCCAACTGGAAATTAAAGTTGTTGCCTGCACACGCTACTGTGCAGAACAGTGTTGCAGTCAACTTCCAGGGAAGACTTTTACCTACCTTGCTTGCATCATTGTAAGTGATTTCACACATGTATATATGCATGAAAGGGAGTTAAAACAAATCACTTGAACATTTGACAAGCTCATTAATGTGACTACCCAGCAAGCAAGTTTCAAGTGCTTCAAGAACAAAGAACAAAACAACTACGGACCAGCTCCCACATAGAGTTACTGTATGTTCTTTGTTGAGTTGTAACTTTGTAATAGTTCTTTAATTGTAATTCCTATCTAGCTTGTTTAGAATCATTCTATAGGAAACCATTTGTAAACCTTAAACCAGTGTGTTTGAGTCTTGGCTAGAGTTAGTCAAGTTGTAAAGTCTTTGTAATAGAGTTATTACAAAGTGGCTTGTAATAGAGTATTATAAGTTAGTGAGGGATTAAGAGGTTAATTCCTAGGTTGCATAGGTTGTAATCTGAAAGTTGCTTAGTAGTGAAGTTGAAATCCTATAAGGGTAGGTCGTGGTTTTTAGTCCCGTTGAGCTGGGAATTTTCCACGTAAAATTCCTCTTGCCATTTAATTACTGCTGTGTGTGTGTATCGTTGGACCTGATAGAGAACCTGGTTCTCTATAGAGTTTGGTGGACCCTTATATTCTACCAAGTTGTATCATCAGGATCAGGCAATACACAGCCAGCCCTGTAGAAACAAGTTGTACAAGTTAGCCACAAGAAATGGCAATTTCTTTTTAGCATAACGAATGCTTATATACTTTTTGAAAATGGAAGTAATAAAATAAAGTCCTTTTATTTCTATCTTGTTTCTTGTCTGAACGATGAATTGTTTTTGTCATTTGAGAGTTAAACAAGTACTTCAAATGCTAGTGCTGTAAGGAACAGGAGACGTCCTCTTCAAGAGCATCGTAAATATAAGAGGGCCCTCTCTTATGAAAACCCTAATGATAAAGGGTTGATTTCGGAAGAACTTGTTCCTAAAATCCAAATGCTTTGGGGGGGGGGAAATACACCAAAGCCTTGCATAATCAGACGCAAGTAGTAAAACTTGCGCAAAAACACTTAGGCAAGATGTTGATACCCAATTTTGCTTTCATATTTTCTCAAATAGTATATATACTTTCAAAATATCATTTTGCACCTTTATTTAGTTTACAAAATATATACAAGCATTTTTTATAATTTTTAGAGCTTTAAAATTGATTTCTTGCATTTAAATTACTTGAATATTTATTAATTACTCCTTTCAATTATTTTGTGATGACTTAGTTACCTAAAATTATTATTTGGATCTATAATACATGTTTCAAATATTTTTACTTCATTTTATATAATTACATTAGTATTGGAAAGCTATTTGCATAATCTTGCATTAATAGTCTATATTTTACAATTTTATTGCATTTGTCATTTTATCCAAGGTCAAAATAATATCTTACATTTTTATAATATTCTATTGTTTTAAAGTATTAATTTGCATAAATAGCATTTTTATATTTTATTTAACTATTTTTATTAAATTATTTTCCCTTAATTTCCTATTTCAAAATTTGGCCCAAAATTAGGACTAATTTCGGACCAATTAAGGTCCAAATAGACCCCTAGCCCAATAACCTCAGTAGCTCAATTGACCTAATAAACCTATCCAGTCCAAACCCCGACCCAACTTGTTTTAAATCCCAGCCGTTGATCAAAACTCCTCACACTCTCCTTATATCCCCTCACCCAAACCCTAATCCCCATTTACCTTCACTAGCCACCTATAAACACTCCTCCATTATTCAGAAACCCTAGCTAGGGTTTGATTTTCAATTTCTTTCCTTTACTGATTACTTTATGATTGCATGTATATTTTTTCTTTCTTTGTTTATGTTTGATTTACTTCTTTCCTTATTTACTCGTCTGATTTAACTACTATATAAATCCCTCCCCATTCCCCTTTGAAAGGATTTTAATCACATGATTCACTAAAAAATTGAAGTTATTGTTCTACCATTATCTCATTCTCTTATTCTATATTTTGGTTCTTGGCTGGCTGAAAGTAAAGGCCACCAAAATTCGATTTTTAACTTTCTTGGTGCGAGCACTACCCGGGGTTCACTTGAAGCCCTTGGGAACTCTAACGTACTAAGATTCTAGGTTATTGATCTTTGTTGACACTCATAGTACTGTGGAGTTTGTTCTTGCTTGTTGTCTGTTTATTCAATTAATAACTGTAAGTCTCTTGGCTTTTACAATTTCGTTCTTCTATGTTTATGTCTTATATATTCACATCTCTAAAATTTCATCACCTAATGTGTTTTCTAGACCATCTATGTGTGGAACTTTGTTGGCATTGAACCTGTTTCAGATCTGAACTTCTCTAGCATTTAATTTTACTTAAAATTTCTAGTTCTGAGATATGTTATGCTTAACTTGAATAATTTGGACTCTCTTAAGCTTGAATATTAGTATTTGAGTATTTACCCTTTACCGCGTGGCATGAGTAGATTCCTTACTTTTTTTTGAATTCTTGTAATGACTAACTCATACTTAGAATGTACTCTAATCTATATTAAGACCTTTACTCTAGCTATGACTTGCTCCTATGCTCTTTTGTCACTCACTATGCCTTTGGTCTGCTTAATCCTGTATCCCTAGTGATTAGTTGTGACATTTAGAATAGCTATCCTAATCTATGTTTCCTTACCATGTTTGATACTGTTTTTGTCTTATTGATAAGTTGGTATGTCTGGTTTCTGGTGTCGTAATGGATATTCACCATAATTTGGACCCTTAGGCTTTTAATCTTTTAAGTTAGTGCTCTACTTTAGACTAATTTGGTATTATGCACCTTTGTATATTGATCTTGTAATCTCAGAAATCTTGATGCCCTTGTCCCTTACAAAATGTTTTCTACTTAATATGCTATGTGTTTGAACTTGTGATATCAACCTGTTCTTTGAGTTTTGTTGATTCTCTTTGCTTGTATGTTCTTTGTTTAATCACCCCTGTTATGTCTGCTTCTAAAATATAAGTGTACCTCTTCAAATTCTATCATTTGATCACTATTCTCTCACTCCCATTTGTTACCTACACTATTCTGAATCTATTACTCTTGGTCGGCTGAAAGCCAAGGCCACCAAAACTCTCTCTATTGAACTCCCTAGTGTGAGTATTGCTCGGAGTCCATTTGAGACTCTTGTGAACTCTAACTCACTATGATTTGGGGTCTTTTGGTCACTCTCTTTACTACTAGGACGTGAACTATCTCTGACACTCAGTTTCTTTTCTCATTTTATCTGCTAAATTTATCAAACTGGGTTGTTTGAGTGACTTTTGTGTAATTCAATATCTGAGTTGTATGGTCAATTTGTGACCATTTGGCTTGGCCTGAGTTCCTTTGTGGCTTTTGGGCTTTGCTAATGGGTATAGTCCCCTATTTGGATCTGGGCATGCCATTTGAGAAGAAAGAGTTTGTTGAAGGCCCATGCAATACTGGGTATCTCCTTTTGGGTCTGCTATAGGCCTACTATTATTGCTTGTATAATATTTGTACTTAAATTCATCATTGGGTCTGTAATAATTTTGTAATAAACAATTTGGAGTGTTAGTGAAATTGGAAAATGGGTATATTCTAAGGTTTACATGAAAGGGTAGAAGACATGCCTATAGGGTTCGTCCGATTTACATGATATCAACCTTCCATATATGTTGTTTAATATCATGTACATTAGTAGAAATCATGCTATTAGGGAATCACGCACTCACACAACTTGTTTACTATCAAAGCCTAAGCTTAAGTACTTTATTTAATCTTATGTCTACTGCTATGTGTTACTAGACAGCATGTCTATAGGGAACAAATGCCAATAAACTTTCCTTCAATTTATATAACTGCAGCATACCATGCCTATAGGATTATACTAGCTTATGTTCTACTGATCTTCATCTAGAAATCATGCTTATAGGACTTTAATTGGCTAATTTTCTATTACTATTGTTATCATATTGCTCGCCTAGAAAACATGCCTATAGGGGTTAAGTATTAAAAATCAGTTTCAATTGTCAATCGATTAGAAATTCTGCCTATAGGGTATTATTACTCGCTTGAAATGGTCCATGAGATTAACCCTATTAATGTTGGACTTTCAAACATTGTTTCATTTCTTAATCAGGCCACTATTAGAAATCATGTTTATATGACAATGTCACCTTTCTAAGACGTATATCTATAAAGTTGGTGCTAATAACTCTAAGCTACAAACAGTTTATTGCCTCCTCGCCTAAACCAATAAGAGCAATAACGTTGTATATACTGTGAGCACGTGATTTTTGCCTTACGAAAAACTACTCCAAAATAAATCAAAAAGTAAAATAAATTTCTTTTACTGTGTAATTTTTGAATTTGCGTGGTGTTAAATATTTGTGTTATGTCCGTAAATGTTTACTTTGTCATAATGAAATGAAAATTAAAATAAAATACATGTTGCATGCATATAGGATTTAATTATGTATTTAAAAGATAATTTAAACAAAATCACAAAAAATATGCAATAGTTCTATTTTAAATATTCCACTGTGTGATTGATGTTTTGTCTATATATTAAATAATTGTTATAGAATAATTAATATATTTTTGTGAAGTTAAAATTGTTTTATAATTAAAATTAGAAATTTAAATTAGAAAAAAATGAAAAAAAATAATACATATATACAAAATCGGACCTGGATTAAAATCCAGGCCCAAATCGAATTAATTCCCCCCCTCACAGCCCAATCCAAACCAACATGTCCGGTCCAACTCAGGAGTAAATCCAAACGACGACGTTTGGTCACACTCCATCAAGGACCGTTGGATTAAATCAATCCAACGGCTGATATCCCCTACCCTTACCCGTAACCCGTAACCCGACCCATTGACCCGATTCAGTCCGACCCCAACGTTAAACCAAACGACGTCGTTTGGTTAAGTGAGATGATCCTGACCGTGAATCTTACTTGATCGGACGGACAAGATCAATCCACCCCTCCCCTATATAAGTTCCAGACCCCTACCCCGGCCCCCTAACTAAACACCCCCCTTCCTTACTATTCATCATCGTCCCCAAACCCCCACTCCTAACCCTAGCCGCCCTAGGATCCCACCGCCTGAAACCCGGCGGCATCAACGCTGCCGGTCACCAAAATAACACCCTAGAATCCCCTGAACATCCTCTACACAGATCTAACATTGGTTTCCTTCGAATCAGGCCCTAACTCTTCGAATCTTAAATCGAAGGTTGGCCTGAAAATCTTATCTTCTCCGATGACCTCCAAAATAACACCACAGTTTCTCCTAAATTCCCTCACCAAGGATTTGTTAGTTGCATGGTTCGAATCATACTGGAACTACTCGAATCTTCATTTGAAGATTCGAGTACAACCTGACCTTATCCCAACCTACTTCAAACTCACACCAGTTACCCCCCTGACCTCCCTCGTGCCTAGAACATCTTTGGTTTCCCTCGAATCTAACCAGAAATGAGTAAATCCCAAATCGAACTTTCAAGAACCCTAAAAATACCAGACTTTTGGATTCTGTCCAGATTGAATAAAGATTGAGGTTTAATCGACCTTAGTCGAAGTATTTTCAGTGGAAAATACTTCGACTAAGGTCTGTTTGATTTCAAACAAAGTCCAAATCCAAGTCGAGTTGAGTTCAGTTGAATTTAAAGGTTCAGAGGTAATTTCTGTTTCTTATGTGCATTCTATGTGTATTCTATGTTCGTTTCATTAGTTTGTTTAATTTTTCATAATTTTCTAGTCAAATTTTGTTATACTGTCCCCTACCCGTCAACTTGATTCTAAATGTGAATTGTTTCTGTTGATTGTGATTATGTACAATGTGTGTAATCGACTCGATTAAGTTCGTCGATTAGTTGTATTATGAATCTTGCTTTTGGAAATGTTGACTGAGATAGCCTGTTTTGAATAGATTATTTTGTTATAACCAGTTAATTAGTTATTGTTAAGCAGTTAGTTCTTGTTTAATAAACCAGTGAATTCAAATGAATGTTGTATATGTGTTGATTTCTGAGCATTGAGTTTCAGGGCATTGTCAGTATATTGACAATGCTCCTGTATTTGTTTGTTTTTTGGTTCAGTTTTGAATCTCAGTCGAAATGATCCTGCATATTCTGTGTAATGTTAGTGGGTATTATTCAGGTTCAGTATTCAATTGAGAATCATCTATCTTAATTCAACTCTTGTGCATAAATGTGATGTACTGTCTTTAATCCTAGGACTGGTTATAACTGTTAAAGCAGACTTTAAAATCTGTTTTGCAACATATTCTGATTTTAGTTTAAGGGCTGTAATTACAGAAGGATTTCAGGTTTATTTTAGAATGAAACAGTAGGGTAATGTGATAGTGTGCTTTCAATAATATGATAGTGGCTATAATTTAAGTAATAATGGGGAACAAGGGATAATGGGGCTGCTGAAAAACAGGATAAATAGCACTTAGTTTTAAATTATTCAAAAGTAGTTTTAATGGAAAAACTTTCTGATTTTTAAAGGATAAAAGGGTCCATCCAACACTAAACTGTATAGGACCAGCCCTGTATAAATACAGGGAGCTGGACAGACTGAAAGGGTCAGTTTTTCAGAGAGGGAGTCCTTCAGAAGAAAAATAGGAAGAAGAAAAAATAGGAAGAAGAACAATAGGAAGAGAAAAATCTGATTTGAAAGGAAGAAGAAATCAGATTTTAACAAGGAGACTTTAGGCAGATTTTTTAGATTGAAGAAATCTGATTTAGGAGAAAAAAAAAGAAAATCTGAAAAACAGAAGATTTTAAGAAAGAAAAAGAAAGGAAATCAGATTAGAAGGGGGACTTGAAGAGAGTTTGAGAGATTTTAGGAGAGGAGAAGAAGAAAAAATCTGATTTAGGAACCTTTTCAGACAGAAAAGAAAGGAAAGAGAGAAAATCAATAGTTCAAAAAGAAAATCTGACTTAGCAGACTTTAAGAGAGTGAAAAGTCAGATTTGAGTGTGGAAAATCAAGCAGAAAAAATCAAATTCTTTTCGGAATCTGAAGAGGAAGAAGAAACAGAAAAGAAACAAAGAGAACAGTCACACACACACACAGATACAGCAGCAGAAACAGAAAAATCAGAAAAATGGGAATTTGAAACTGAAAAGAAACTGAAATCTGAAATATTGTTCTTTTGTTGAATCTGTTCAACTTTATTTGATTCCATTGTTCAGTTAAAATCTGCAGTGTCTTTTAAAAATATCGTCACTGTTCATTTGGGTTCCCCGGATCCTGTTTGTTGCTCAAATCTGCTGAATTATTTGGCATATTCTGCTGAATTTATTACTGCTGCAACTGCTGAAATTTACTCCTTCTACCTTCATTTTCAGGTACATATCTCTTAAACTTTATGTTGGAAAGAGATTCAACATGACAAATAAATGAAATTTTAAATTGTAATATTGCCTCCTATCGTTTAAGTTTAAACATTTAAGTTTCAACTTTGATTTCATGTTGGATAGCCAGTAGTGAGTTCGACTTGATGGCTACAAGTTGATTGTCTTATTTTTTTCACTTTGTAATAATGTTATCCATGCTGAAATTTCATTAGTTTAGTTATCTTTGAGTTGTGTAAATAGGGAAACATGACATAAAGATTGGCCATTAACTAGGCCTTGTGACGTTGTTAGTTGAATAAAGAATAGCGTGAAAATGTCAAAACCATATTGCTAGTTTATTCTGATAATCTGATTTAGTTGTGGAAGGAATGATATAAGTTGTACGTTCCTATGTGGCATTATAACAGGTATCTATAGAACCATTAGTGGATGGTAAGTTGAGTTGTTATGGCTCATTATGATGTTAAAGTGCTACGAATGTTTCAAGACATACAAATATGTGGCATGTAAGGCAATGTTGTTAATCAATTTGTATAATAATTCCCTTTCTTATCAATTTGATGCCTATTTACCATCCTAAATAAATAATTAGGCCTATTAGATTAAAAGCAAGTATATGAGAATAAGATGAGATATACAAATTGCAACACTTTACATCAACGACAATTAGAAATAGGATTTGAACTAAATAGAAATAATAAAAGTTCTTGAAAAAATATTCTTCCCTTTATAAATCATTTTTAGTTTCATATACAATTCATTATTGGGCATATAGATATATATGTTGTATTTGTGAAGAATAGTATTAATCATGTTCTTATTCTTTATTTTGAATTTGAATAGTCTTGGATGAACATAAATTATACGCGGAAATTATAATCGACGGGCAACATTTAATAAATTGTGAATTCTTTTTCAAGAATTAAAGGGTATCTTAAATGGAGATTTTCTCATAATATAATAAACAATTTGGGGGAAAAGTCCATAATACTATTTTGCGCAATCAGGGATGCGTTCGCGCACCCTGATTATATTTTAAAAGTAACTTCGGATTATGCGTACGCGCAATTTCGAGCGAATATTTAATAAAAACGAATTTCTTTGGAAAATATTAAATAATTTCATATAACCCGAGATGTGCAGTTCATTGTCTAAATACAAGGGTAATGATGTTCCTGAATTTATTTTAAATTTCGAACATATGTTCTTTTTGTTAATAAAAACTATAACAATTTTATTGTGTACACGTACGCGTGGCACAATCCCCGGTAATTATAAAAAGTACATAATACGAATATACGTACGCGTAATTCGTCCATATAATTGTAAACAATAAGTAAAAAGCGGAAGTAAAATCATGCAATAAAAACGTATTTAGTAAAATCAAGATAATTAAGCCAAGAATGAAAGCAGTTGAGCGACCGTGCTAGATTCACGGAATTCAGAAATGCCTAACACCTTCTTCCGGATTAACAGAATTCCTTACTCAGGATTTCTGGTTCGCAGAATAATAAACAGAGTCATATTCTCCTCGATTCAGGGATTAAAATTGGTGACTTGGGACGCCTTAAAATTCCCAGGTGGCGACTCTGAAATAATTAAATAAATCCCGTTTCGACTGTCCTTTAATTGGAGAAAACTCCCTTGTACCCTCTCGGGTATGTAAAAGGGAGGTGCGACAGCTCTGGCGACTCTGCTGGGGACAAACAGTGAACTGTAACCCAGAACCATTGGTTCAGGGTTTAAAGAATTCGAGCTTAAAATATATGTGTTAATTGGCTTTATTTACTATATGATTTTCAACTGTTTATATGCTAATATGCTAAATGTTGCTTTTTACCGCTTTAATATTATTTGAATTGTGAATATATACAACTGCTACGAAACCCCCTTCTTTCTGAGTCTTCTGAATTTATGGTGTACACGTGCGCGTGACCCACCTTTCTGTTAAAGTCATACCAAATAAGACGGAGTTGGGACAAGTAACTAGGCCGGGCAGACTTTCGTGCTCCCGGTACGTTGCCCCCGCTTCGGCTCAAACTGTCCGTTTGGGTAAGCCAGGTTTAGAGCAATCAACCTCAGGTTTTACACTTAGAATAACTCAGCCATGTACCGGATCCCTAGTAGGAACGTCTATTTGCATCATACACATTTGGCCTTGGAGACTCAACACAGGGGTTGGGTCTGTCTAGGACAGGTGAACCCGAAACAAAAAGACCATCCTGATGCATCCTACTTGCTACTTGTGCATTCATTTGCCTCGAACATGCTTGTTGACCAGCTTAAATGAAATCATGGTGAGAACTGAAGAATAAAATGGGTTGTTTTAAAAAATTTCAAAAAAATTTCAAAAAAAGAAAAATAGTTTTAAATCTTGAAATAAAGGTATTTAATAAATTAAAAATTTTCGAAAATGATTTTTTTAGTATAAATTTTCAAAATGAATTTTGACTTTATTAAAATTAAATTTCAGATACAAAATGAGCACCACACAAAGCCCCTCGTCCACGAGTACAGAAGAATTTCTATTTCAACTTCAAATGTGGTGGTATGATTTAGGCGAAGATGGTCAAAAATGGGTCGTCAAGCATTTGGGAAATCTCACGGACATTATGAAAGTTAAACCCCGTGATGATCTGATTGCAGCGTTAGTAACTTTTTGGGACCCTGCTCACAATGTCTTTCGTTTCTCTGACTTCGAGCTTACTCCTACATTAGAGGAAGTAGCTGGATATGGTGGTTTTGACGGAAGTCTAAGAAATCAAAGCTTGATATTCACAAAGGCTCCTTCGGTACATCGATTCTTCGGTCTTCTGAACATCAGCAGTCAAATCAGGAAAAACAATGTCATCAATGGATGTTGTTCCTTCAACTTTTTGTATTCAAGGTTCGGAAAGTCAGATGGGTTCGAAATTCATGAGAAAGGCCTTACCAATAAGCAAAACAAAGACACTTGGCAGATTCACCGTCGCTTTGCTTTCATGGTGGCTTTTCTAGGAGTCATGGTCTTTCCAAACAAAGAGCGAACAATTGATATTCGCACCGCAAAAATTGTGCAAATCCTCACCACCAAAGAAAATCACACCTTTGTCCCCATCATTCTATCAGACATTTATCGAGCTTTGACTTTATGTAAATCAGGAGCAAAGGTCTTCGAAGGATGCAAAATTTTGTTGCAAATGTGGGTGATGGAGCATCTCCAACAACAGCCCAAGATCATACAGTATGGGTCAAACAATGATAATTGCATCGAGAGCTATGAGGAAAGAACAAAAAATTATCAGGCTCCAGAAGGGATAGAAGCATGGGTATCTCATCTAAAGGCTTTAACGGCAAATCAAATTGAATGGACTCTGGGATGGCTCCCGATGAGGGAAGTAATACACATGTCAGCCTCAAATAGTTATCTACTACTATTGGGATTGAGAAGCATTCAGCCGTATGCACCACTGAGAGTCCTAAGGCAATTAGGGAGATATCAAATAGTTCCTGATGATGAAGATTTGAGTGTGCAAGTAATCGAATTACACCCAGAAGCCACTATTCCCGAGGCTCTACTTCAGCAGATGTGGAATGGATGCCGATACTTGAAAAGTGATACTCAAGTCCCAGACGCTACAAAGGGTGAGATAAATCCTGGATATGCAAGGTGGTTTGAAAAACGGTCTCGCGTGGATGATGTACCAGAGCCTGAGCTAAGAAGGCCAACAAAAAGACCCCATGTTCAAAACTTCAATGATAAAATCCAAGAACGGTTGATCTGGGGAGAAAAGGAAAAAGGGTACAAAGCAACTATCCATGCCCTAAAAGAAAATCTAAGAAGCCTCAGTTTGGAGAAAGATTTGCAAGCACAAGAAGCCGAAGGCGAGAAAAAGAGTCTAGCTTGTGAGAATGAAAGTCTTCATGCTCGATTCCAAAAAATGAAAAGAGTTTCTGAAACGCCAAAGAGGAGCTGGAAGGATCAAAAAACCATCGCCAATCTCTTTGAAAGAATGCAAGATTATGATTCCATTCTTGCGGAAAACGAAAGGGCATTGAGCAAAGCAAAAGAAAGGATCCAACAATTAAACGAAGAAGCCAGATCTAACAAGGAACGCCAAGATAGGCAATCCGAAAAAGACAAGGCACAATTCAAGAAGGAAAAAGACTATTGGATGCGATCAGAAGACCAGCTTCGTGCACAACTAGAAGAGGCAAGAAGATGCAACAGAGAACATCAACAAGCAGACCTCGACAGGGAAAGATCGCAAGCAAGATTAGAGCAGGCCAGACTCCGAGCTCTGTTAGAATCAGCTCTAGATCGTGAAAACCGTGTCAGAGATATAGCCACCACTCGTCAGCAGCAATTGCAAGACCAAGACCAACGTCTCCAAGGTTTCAGGGCACAAATCCACGACTTGGCAGTCTTCACATCTCAAAGTTATGTAAACTGCCAAGGAATGGATTATGAAAGGTTTACAGAGCATGCGCCCACTTTTGCTCGTCATCTAGCAATGGAGTTGGAAAGGATGTATCGTACGCTGGGAGGCCATCCAGGTCAAGCCCCACATTGAGCAGATAATCCAATATTTGACAACAAAAGTGGAAAGTGGGGCATGTTGTGAGGTGTTAAGAATTGTATCTTTTATTTTGATTTAAGTGTGTGTGTTTCAAGCCATTTTCTTAAAGTTTTCAAATGTAATTCCATCTTTGTGTAATGAATAAAAGTGATTGCCTTTAGTCCGAACTACGCAAGGTCTGATTCATGTAAGGCATGATACGTAGGCAATCTCTAAGATTCGACCACCACGATAAAAGATATATATAGTAAATAAAAGTGAATGACAATTTTCAATTTCAAGAAAGCTGGGACGACACAAGCAGCCGAGCAAATGCATAATAGAAAGGGATTATTTGTCTAGGAGCATTGCATCTCAACGTGTGATTATATATGTGTTAAACTCTCAAAACTAACAAGTTTGTTCATTTTCAGAATTCAAGCAGTTAGTTTCTCTAAAGAGTATACTGGCATATTATCACTATCACACAAGATCAAAAGGACCAATACCCGAAAGTATGTCTATCCCAGATGTTGACACAGGTATGGAACTAGAGGAGATGGATGTCGGGAAAATGAAAGAAGAGATGTTTAAGCTCAAGCAGCAAATGGCTGAGATGTACCAAGCCTGGTCTACAGGACAGCTACCCCCATCTTATCCAAATAACCCTGCTCCATCAATGACTCAAACTCAGGATAATATCACCACTGAATTATCCCCAAACTTCCCCATTTACCAGCACTACCGAGGCACCACCTCTCAGACACCGCAGTCTCCACCTCCGAAACCCGTTCCATATTTTCCTCCACCTATGACTCATGTTTTCGTAGCACCTCCCCCTGCTACATTTCATAAATCTCCTAGTGAGCCTACATTCCAGGCCCAAGACAACCAATATTACCCCCGGAACCCACCCTCAAAGCTTCCGAAATTCATTCAACTACTCCTCGTTTTGATCTCCCAACCGAAATTGACAAGCCAGTTAAAAATGTTGAACAAGAAGAGATGTTCAGGAAGGTCAAGAGTCTAGAACAATCGTTCAGAGACATGCGAGGATTAGGCGGGCAGGTCAGTGTAGCATACAAAGACTTATGCTTATTCCCCAATGTACAATTGCCAGTTGGTTTCAAGATGCCCAAATTTGACCTATACAGCGGGCACGGCGACCCAGTAGCCCACTTAAGGGGTTTCTGTAGCAAGATGCGAGGAGCTGGGGGAAAAGATGAATTATTAATGGCTTACTTCAGTCAAAGTTTAAGCGGATCAGCTTTGGAGTGGTATACACGCCAGGACCATGGGAGATGGTACACCTGGGATGACCTGGCACAGGCATTCGCATACCATTTCCAATACAATCTGGAAATCATCCCAGATCGATTATCTTTGACAAAATTTGAGAAGAAACATAATGAAAGTTTCAGAGAGTATGGTTTTCGGTGGAGAGAACAGGCAGCAAGAGTGGATCCTCCTATGAAGGAGAGCGAAATGGTAGACTACTTCCTCCAAGCCTTGGAACCGACTTACTATGCCCATTTGGTTTCAGCGGTTGGGAAATCATTCAACGAAGTAGTGAAGATGGGAGGTATGGTGGAAGAAGGCCTCAAGACAAATAAAATCATGAGCTATTCAGCAATTAAGGCAACTACTCAAGCTATTCAAGGCGGGGTAGGAGGAATCGGAAGAAAGAAGAGGGAGGAAGCAGCCGTAGTTGATTCAGGAATTTGGTCGGGACCCAGAGGTTCACCGCTTTACTATAATCAACAACGACCTCGCCAATCAGCTTACCACCATGATTCATCCCAACACTACTATCACCCTTCAGAGCCTCATTTTTCCATTAACCATGCTCAAGCATACAATCAGCCACCTGTTCACACCAATTGGCGTGCTCCTGTCACACCAAATACTTACCCACGAGCCTATCCCGGACCAGGTTTCAGGCCTAGGCCAGCATTCAGGGGGGAAAGAGAACAGAAAAAGAAAACTTACACTCCATTGGGAGAGTCTTACACTAGTCTGTTCCACAGGCTGAGACAGCTAGACATGCTGAGACCAATACAATCCAAGCTACCCAATCCTCCTCCAAAGAATCTGGATTACACCATTAGCTGTGAATATTGCTCCGGTGCACCAGGCCATGATACGGAGAAATGTTGGCATTTGAAAAATGCAATACAAGAGCTGATTGATACTAATAAAATCGAGGTTCAAACCCCCGAAGCCCCAAATATCAATAGAAATCCAATGCCAGCCCATCAAGAGGCTAATATGATAGAAATCATACAAGCTGATGGGGAGACAAAGAAGCCGTCACAAACTGTCATGATGATCAAGTCTCATGAAGCCAAGCCAGATAAGCAGTTAATAGAGGAGAAGCCGGTGTCTAAGCAGAATAAAAATGGTGATGAACCATCTATAATAGTCGATGAGGGATCATCGAGCAAATTTGCTGGCAAAACAAGAAAGGCCGAAAGTGATAGTACCCGGGGTTGTTAACAAACCCATTGTATTCGTGGAAGGAGCCCGTACAGATCGGGTTATTATTGCACCTGTAATCCAGCTGCCGGTCATCAACAACAAAGTCATCCCATGGAACTATGAACGGGTGACTGTAATGTACAGGGGAAAAGAAATCAAGGAAGAAGTGTGTGAGGTGCAAGGCTTAACTCGTTCGGGAAGATGTTTTACTCCCGAAGAGTTAAGAAAAACTAAAAACAATCCAACGCCAACAAAGAGAGCTGTGACGGAAGAAGAGGCGGAGGAGTTTTTAAGAAAAATGAAACTCCATGATTATTCTGTTGTGGATCAATTAAAGAAGACCCCCGCTCAAATTTCATTATTGTCATTACTGATCCATTCAGAGGAGCACCGTCTGGCTTTGATGAAAATCCTGAATGAGGCTCATGTTCCTGAAAAGATCTCTGTAAATCATTTGGGAAAAATAGCCAACAGAATCTTTGAGACAAACAGAATTACATTTGCTGATGATGAATTACCTGTGGAAGGTACCGAGCACAACAAAGCTCTTTACCTCACCGTGAAATGTGAAAACTCCGTAGTAACCCGGGTATTGGTTGACAATGGGTCAAGTGCAAATATCTGCCCTCTCTCCACTTTAAGCAAATTAAAAATTAAAGAGGAGAGGATCCAGAAGAATAGTATCTGCGTACGGGGGTTTGACGGTGGAAGCAGAGATTCATTTGGCGACATAGTGTTGGAACTAACAATAGGGCCAGTTGAATTCACAATGGAATTCCAAGTGTTGGACATAACTGTTTCTTACAACTTGTTGTTGGGTCGACCATGGATCCATGCTGCTAAAGCAGTCCCGTCAACACTACATCAGGCTGTCAAGTTTGAATGGGATCATCAAGAAGTAGTCGTGTATGGAGAAGAAAGTTTAAATGCTCACAGCAGTACCATTGTACCGGTCGAGGGAACAGAAAATGACCAGGGACCATGGGTATACCAAGTGACCGACACAGTGTCGATAGAGAAAATTCCAGAGGGGAAATACCTTCCAAATCCAAAGATATCCTCTGCATCAGTCATGGTAGCTTATGAAATGTTAAAGAATGGCTTTATACCCGGCAAAGGTCTGGGTTTATCTTTGCAAGGAATTATACAACCAGTATCTCTCCCCGAGAACTGGGGAACATTCGGTTTGGGGTTCATACCCACTGCCAATGACGTGATAAGGGCTAGGAAGCTGAAACACCAAGCATGGGTTCTTCCAAAACCAGTCCCACATCTGTCAAAGTCTTTTGTCAAGACCGGTGCTAAAAATCGCCCGATAACAACAATTCCTAAATCCCGGGTCAATCCTGAGGAGGAATTAATTGAAAGGTTCGAGAAATTGTTTAGTGATGTGAATATGTTGGAAAGCGGAGAAGGGTGTAGCAACGCAGAAGTTCAATTCGTTGGGCCAGAAACAAAGCTCAATAATTGGAAAGCCACTCCTCTCCCAATTCGAAAGGAGTCTTGGTAGTTTATTTTGATTTTCTTTCAGTTTGTTTGGGTTACTTCAGGGTTGTAATCCCAAAGCTTATCTTACAGTTTGTTTGAAGTGTGCAAACCTTGTTATCTTTCATCATCCAATAAAAAGCAGTTTCCTTTTTATTATCATTCCTGATAGTTTTCTTTTCTTTTTCTTCTTTCCTGTACAGTTCCTTTTACGCTGGCTCTAGTGATATGGCATGCATGAGGAATCCTCAGCCCAGTCTTAAAAATCAATCTGGTTCCGAAATATTAATTCAAGAAATATATTGTGATTATGAATCAGAATATGATGAAGATGAGGTTTTTGAAGAGATTAGTAAAGAGTTAATTCACTTTGAGGAAAAAATCAAACCTAACTTGAGTGATACCGAGGACATCAATATAGGGGACACGAGTAATATCCGAGAAACTAAAATAAGTGTCCATCTGGAACCAAAGATCCGAGAGGAGTTAATTAAAGCACTCATAGAATTCAAAGATGTTTTTGCATGGTCATATGACGACATGCCGGGCCTGAGCACTGATTTAGTGGTTCACAAATTGCCCATCGATCCAACGGTACCTCCTGTCAAGCAGAGGCTGAGAAAATTCAAGCCTGATATGAGTGTGAGAATTAAGGAAGAAATCACCAAACAATTGGAAGCAAAGGTCATTCGAGTCACTCGATATCCTGTTTGGTTGGCTAATGTCGTTCCTGTGCCAAAGAAAGACGGCAAAATTAGAGTATGCGTCGACTATCGCAATCTCAACAAAGCAAGTCCAAAGGATAATTTCCCATTACCCAATATCCATATTTTGATCGACAATTGTGCCAAGCATGATATAGGGTCTTTCGTGGATTGTTATGCCGGGTATCATCAAATTCTAATGGATGAAGAAGATGCAGAAAAGACGGCATTCATCACACCATGGGGAACTTATTGCTACCGGGTAATGCCATTCGGTTTAAAGAACGCCGGAGCAACCTATATGAGAGCAATGACCACAGTGTTTCATGATATGATACACAAGGAGATTGAGGTATACGTGGACGATGTGATCATAAAATCAAAGCATCAGGCCAACCACGTTGGGGATTTGAGGAAGTTCTTCTTAAGACTTCGCAGGTACAACCTCAAGCTTAACCCTGCCAAGTGCGCATTTGGAGTTCCATCTGGAAAGTTGCTGGGATTCATAGTCAGTCGACGAGGCATCGAGCTAGACCCATCAAAGATCAAAGCCATCCAAGAACTGCCACCTCCAAGAAACAAAACTGAAGTAATGAGTTTGTTGGGAAGGTTAAATTACATCAGCAGGTTTATTGCTCAGCTCACAACAACCTGTGAGCCAATTTTCAAATTGTTAAAAAAGGATGTTGCGGTCAAATGGACTGATGAGTGTCAAGAAGCGTTCAATAAAATAAAAGGGTACTTGTCAAACCCACCCGTGTTGGTCCCGCCAGAGCCAGGAAGACCTTTGATTCTTTACTTGACGGTTTTGGAAAATTCATTTGGTTGTGTATTGGGGCAACATGACCTCACTGGCAGAAAAGAACAGGCCATCTACTACCTTAGCAAGAAGTTCACAGCTTATGAGGTTAAGTATACTCATCTGGAAAAGACATGTTGCGCCCTAACATGGGTAGCTCAAAAATTGAAACACTATTTGTCATCCTACACTACTTACCTCATTTCTCGGTTGGATCCATTGAAATACATTTTTCAAAAGCCTATGCCAACGGGAAGACTTGCAAAGTGGCAGATATTGCTCACAGAATTCGACATCATCTATGTGACTCGAACTGCAATGAAGGCTCAAGCACTGGCCGATCATTTAGCCGAAAACCCGGTCGATGAGGAATATGAGCCGTTGAAAACTTATTTTCCTGACGAAGAAACAATGCATATCGACGAGGTGGAGCGAATTGAAAAGCCTGGCTGGAAACTTTTCTTCGATGGAGCCGCTAACATGAAAGGAGTCGGAATAGGAGCTGTAATCATTTCTGAAACAGGGCATCACTATCCTGTTACGGCTCAATTGCGATTTCATTGCACCAATAATATGGCTGAATATGAAGCTTGTATTTTGGGGTTAAGGCTAGCCGCAGACATGGGTATCCGAGAAATCTTAGTCATGGGAGATTCGGATCTTTTGGTACATCAAATTCAAGGAGAATAGGAAACCCGAGACTTGAAGCTCATACCATACCGACAATGTCTACATGATCTTTGTCAGCGGTTTCAATCAGTGGAATTCCAACATATTCCAAGAATCCATAATGAGGTTGCCGATGCATTGGCTACCCTGGCATCAATGTTGCACCATCCGGACAAAGCTTATGTAGATCCAATACATATTCAAGTCCACGATCAGCACGCTTATTGCAATATGGTTGAAGAAGAATTTGATGGTGAACCATGGTTCCACGACATCAAGGAGTATATCAGGATGGGGATATATCCCGCACAAGCCACAGGAGATCAAAAGAGGACCATTAGGCGATTGGCAAATGGATTCTTCTTAAGCGGAGGAGTTTTGTATAAAAGAACACCAGATCTTGGATTATTAAGATGCATAGATGCCAGACAAGCTGCAGCTGTCATGTCTGAAGTACATTCAGGAGTTTGCGGACCCCACATGAGTGGATATGTATTGGCAAAGAAAATCCTCCGAGCCGGTTACTATTGGCTTACCATGGAGCGAGATTGTATCAGTTTTGTGCGCAAGTGTCATCAATGCCAAATACACGGAGATTTGATTCATTCTCCACCATCCGAGTTGCACACAATGTCGGCACCATGGCCCTTCGTTGCCTGGGGCATGGATGTGATTGGACCAATTGAGCCGGCAGCATCCAATGGGCACAGGTTCATTCTGGTAGCTATTGATTATTTTACCAAATGGGTTGAGGCCAAGACATTCAAATCAGTGACCAAGAAAGCTGTGGTCGATTTTGTCCACTCAAATATCATATGTCGATTCGGAATCCCGAAGGTGATCATCACAGATAACGGTGCTAATCTTAACAGCAACTTAATGAAGGAAGTATGTCAACAGTTTAAGATTACACATCGTAACTCTACCCCATATCGGCCCAAGGCGAATGGAGCAGTAGAAGCAGCCAACAAAAACATAAAGAAGATACTTCGGAAAATGATAGAAGGTTCAAAACAATGGCATGAAAAATTACCATTTGCATTATTGGGATACCGCACTACTGTTCGCACTTCAGTAGGAGCAACTCCTTATTTGTTGGTATATGGCACTGAAGCAGTAATTCCTGCAGAAGTTGAGATTCCTTCCCTTCGGATCATCGCCGAAGCAAAGATTGATGATGATGAATGGGTCAAAACCCGTCTGGAACAGTTAAACTTGATTGATGAAAAACGATTGGCCGCAGTATGTCATGGTCAATTATATCAAAGAAGAATAGAAAGAGCATACAACAAAAAGGTGCGTCCCCGGAAGTTTGAAGTAGGTCAGCATGTGCTGAAACGTATTCTTCCACATCAGGTCGAGGCAAAAGGCAAATTTGCCCCGAATTGGCAAGGACCATTCATTGTGACCAGAGTATTATCAAATGGTGCACTATGTTTAAAAGATATTGAAGGCAAATGCATAGATATGGCGATCAATTCTGACGCGGTAAAGAGATATTATGCATAAAATTTTTGAATGTTTGTATTTAGCATTATTTCGAAGATTGGAATGACAAAGGCAATTTATTCTGCTATCCAAACACTATACCCTTTGTTTCCCCCCTTTGAGCCATACTTGTTTCTTTCCTACCCCCTCTTGGAAGCAATAAAAAAAATAATAATAATAATAATAGAAGCAATAAAATATATATATATATATATAAATTTATATATAAAAAATCACTATTATTTGGTGAACTACGTTTGACCTGATTCCTCAAAGAAGGATACGTAGGCGCCTCACGGCTCGGTCATAGGGTGCACAATATACATAATGTGCACAAAAAGTTATGTCAAGCGACCCCAATCAAAAACTAGGGCAGAAATTGTATTGGAAGTAAGAAAAAGATTCCAAGAGTTGTAATTTTAAACCCATACCAGAACTGTTTAGCTTTTAATACCTTTTCCATTTCTAACCCCATACCAGAAAGACCTTTCGACCAATCTTAGAAAAATGCTGAGTCAAGCAAATGAAGATGGTTCATAACACTCTGATACAAACAAGAAAAGAAAGTAAAAATGAGAGAGTCTTATAGGTGAAAACCCACACGGGCACCATAAGGCGACGGAAGTTGAGAGAAAAGTAAAATGAGAGAGTCTTATTGGTGAAAACCTTCATAGGCACCCTAAGGCGAAAAGGAAGTGAGAAATGAACAAATGAGGAAGGTTTATCGGTGAAAACTCTTTGAGATATTGCAAGTCCAACAGGTCTGTGAAATGAAAAATGAAGTTGGATTACGGAAATTTTGGGGAAAACAAAAATGAGACAATTGAAAGGAGATTGATTAAAAGACTGGGTTGATTAATCCGAAATGCATACCCTGATCATTGGTGCCGGTAACTCCAATCAGATAAGTTTTTATTCTTTCTCCAACAGTCATCCAAACTTGGATTTTTCTTTTCATTCTATAATTGTCGAAATCAGTGTTATTTCGTCACTAATAATCTTACTTTTCTAAAAAGCTTTGAGATAAGTTTTATTCCAAACAAATAAGAGGGAATGTCAAGGTATACTACCAAGATTCAAGGTTACAAAATACAGCCACGAAAGGTGGGAGATAAAAGATATGGGTGTAAGAAAGGTGAAATCAAAAGTGGATCAACAAAGTCAGAAGGGACATATGATTACAGTTAAAAGGGTTTGAAGGAAAACATACAGAGGGGAAGAGAAGCGAAGAGATCAAGGATCAATTAAAATGACAAAACAGTCTTTTCAACCATTCCAAGGCAATAAAGAGAAACGAAGAGAAGCATCACCATCGGCAAGAATACCCCAGTCAACCACCCTGTTTTAAACTAACGAAGTTTTCTTTGATTTAAAACAGGGGCAAATACAATATTTGTGTCAGGAAATACCTGGTAAAGAATTAAAGAAGTCAGGCGTCCACCTGGAGAATGAGGATAAGAATTAAAGAAGTCAGGCGTCCACCTGGAGAATGAGGACAAAGAAAAGAAGAAGTCAGGCGTCCACCTGGAGAATGAGGATGAGAAAAGAAGAAGTCAGGCGTCCACCTGGAGAATGAGGACAAAGAAAAGAAGAAGTCAGGCGTCCACCTGGAGAATGAGGATGAGAAAAGAAGAAGTCAGGCGTCCACCTGGAGAATGAGGATGAGGAAAGAAGAAGTCAGGCGTCCACCTGGAGAATGAGGATGAGAGAAGAAGAAGTCAGGCGTCCACCTGGAGAATGAGGATGAGAAAAGAAGAAGTCAGGCGTCCACCTGGAGAATAAGGACAAAGAAAAGAAGAAGTCAGGCGTCCACCTGGAGAATGAGGATGAGAATTAAAGAAGTCAGGCGTCCACCTGGAGGATGAGGATGAGAATTAAAGAAGTCAGGCGTCCACCTGGAGAATGAGGATGAAGAAAAAAGAAGTCAGGCGTCCACCTGGAGAATGAGGATGAGAAGTTAAAAAGAAGTCAGGCGTCCACCTGGAGAATGAGGATGAGAATTAAAGAAGTCAGGCGTCCACCTGGAGAATGAGGATGAGAATTAAAGAAGTCAGGCGTCCACCTGGAGAATGAGGATAAAGAAATTAAAGAAGTCAGGCGTCCACCTGGAGAATGAGGATGAAGAATTGAAGAAGTCAGGCGTCCACCTGGAGAATGAGGATGAGAATTAAAGAAGTCAAGCGTCCACCTGGAGAATGAGGATGAAGAAAAAAGAAGTCAGGCGTCCACCTGGAGAATGAGGATGAGAAGTTAAAAAGAAGTCAGGCGTCCACCTGGAGAATGAGGATGAGAATTAAAGAAGTCAGGCGTCCACTTGGAGAATGAGGATGAGAATTAAAGAAGTCAGGCGTCCACCTGGAGAATGAGGATGAGAAAAGAAGAAGTCAGGCGTCCACCTGGAGAATGAGGATGAAGAAAAAAGAAGTCAGGCGTCCACCTGGAGAATGAGGATGAGAATTTAAAAGAAGTCAGGCGTCCACCTGGAGAATGAGGATAAGAATTAAAGAAGTCAGGCGTCCACCTGGAGAATGAGGATGAAGAATTAAAGAAGTCAGGCGTCCACCTGGAGAATGAGGATGAGAAAAGAAGAAGTCAGGCGTCCACCTGGAGAATGAGGATGAGAAAAGAAGAAGTCAGGCGTCCACCTGGAGAATGAGGATGAGAGAAGAAGAAGTCAGGCGTCCACCTGGAGAATGAGGATGAGAAAAGAAGAAGTCAGGCGTCCACCTGGAGAATGAGGATGAAGAAAAGAAAGAAGTCAGGCGTCCACCTGGAGAACGAGGATGAAGAAGTTAAAAAGAAGTCAGGCGTCCACCTGGAGAATGAGGATGAAGAAAGAAAAGAAACAGTCAAGGCACCCACCTGGAGAACGAGGGAATGCAATTGAAGTGTTAAAATCAAAAGCCCGATCATATGATAAAGGAGCACACTTAGAATCAATAAAGCGGAGGAGTCCAACAAAATCCCCAGCAAGAAACAACAAGAGTCCCAAAAGAAAATACGGGACACAATGAAAAGGAATGCGGAATAAGCCAAATGCCCAAGAGTCACCAAGATATTAAGACAACAAGAAACGCAAGGGCATGATCTAGATAAGATTTTTATAATTCATGTACCATAGTCTAATTTAACTTTTTGTATTTCCTTTGAAGTAAGGTGTAATAAGGAGGTCAGCAAGCAGTAAAAACAGCACGAAGCAGCAGTAACATCACAGTCCCACGGTAGTCCCAGCTACCCAAAATTCCCGAACTACATTGACCTGATTCCTTTATAGCCAAGGATATGTAGGAAACCTTTGAAGCAGAGGTTCGGTCAAATCTTTCTAAAAATGCTTCCCACGGAGTATTCGAACGGGCAAAAATCGCTCGTATCCGCTCACTTTATCTTTGCACGAAAACTCTTCGAGTTTCCGCACAAAGAGGGGCAGCTGTGAGCACGTGATTTTTGCCTTACGAAAAACTACTCCAAAATAAATCAAAAAGTAAAATAAATTTCTTTTACTGTGTAATTTTTGAATTTGCGTGGTGTTAAATATTTGTGTTATGTCCGTAAATGTTTACTTTGTCATAATGAAATGAAAATTAAAATAAAATACATGTTGCATGCATATAGGATTTAATTATGTATTTAAAAGATAATTTAAACAAAATCACAAAAAATATGCAATAGTTCTATTTTAAATATTCCACTGTGTGATTGATGTTTTGTCTATATATTAAATAATTGTTATAGAATAATTAATATATTTTTGTGAAGTTAAAATTGTTTTATAATTAAAATTAGAAATTTAAATTAGAAAAAAATGAAAAAAAAATAATACATATATACAAAATCGGACCTGGATTAAAATCCAGGCCCAAATCGAATTAATTCCCCCCTCACAGCCCAATCCAAACCAACATGTCCGGTCCAACTCAGGAGTAAATCCAAACGACGACGTTTGGTCACACTCCATCAAGGACCGTTGGATTAAATCAATCCAACGGCTGATATCCCCTACCCTTACCCGTAACCCGTAACCCGACCCATTGACCCGATTCAGTCCGACCCCAACGTTAAACCAAACGACGTCGTTTGGTTAAGTGAGATGATCCTGACCGTGAATCTTACTTGATCGGACGGACAAGATCAATCCACCCCTCCCCTATATAAGTTCCAGACCCCTACCCCGGCCCCCTAACTAAACACCCCCCCTTCCTTACTATTCATCATCGTCCCCAAACCCCCACTCCTAACCCTAGCCGCCCTAGGATCCCACCGCCTGAAACCCGGCGGCATCAACGCTGCCGGTCACCAAAATAACACCCTAGAATCCCCTGAACATCCTCTACACAGATCTAACATTGGTTTCCTTCGAATCAGGCCCTAACTCTTCGAATCTTAAATCGAAGGTTGGCCTGAAAATCTTATCTTCTCCGATGACCTCCAAAATAACACCACAGTTTCTCCTAAATTCCCTCACCAAGGATTTGTTAGTTGCATGGTTCGAATCATACTGGAACTACTCGAATCTTCATTTGAAGATTCGAGTACAACCTGACCTTATCCCAACCTACTTCAAACTCACACCAGTTACCCCCCTGACCTCCCTCGTGCCTAGAACATCTTTGGTTTCCCTCGAATCTAACCAGAAATGAGTAAATCCCAAATCGAACTTTCAAGAACCCTAAAAATACCAGACTTTTGGATTCTGTCCAGATTGAATAAAGATTGAGGTTTAATCGACCTTAGTCGAAGTATTTTCAGTGGAAAATACTTCGACTAAGGTCTGTTTGATTTCAAACAAAGTCCAAATCCAAGTCGAGTTGAGTTCAGTTGAATTTAAAGGTTCAGAGGTAATTTCTGTTTCTTATGTGCATTCTATGTGTATTCTATGTTCGTTTCATTAGTTTGTTTAATTTTTCATAATTTTCTAGTCAAATTTTGTTATACTGTCCCCTACCCGTCAACTTGATTCTAAATGTGAATTGTTTCTGTTGATTGTGATTATGTACAATGTGTGTAATCGACTCGATTAAGTTCGTCGATTAGTTGTATTATGAATCTTGCTTTTGGAAATGTTGACTGAGATAGCCTGTTTTGAATAGATTATTTTGTTATAACCAGTTAATTAGTTATTGTTAAGCAGTTAGTTCTTGTTTAATAAACCAGTGAATTCAAATGAATGTTGTATATGTGTTGATTTCTGAGCATTGAGTTTCAGGGCATTGTCAGTATATTGACAATGCTCCTGTATTTGTTTGTTTTTTGGTTCAGTTTTGAATCTCAGTCGAAATGATCCTGCATATTCTGTGTAATGTTAGTGGGTATTATTCAGGTTCAGTATTCAATTGAGAATCATCTATCTTAATTCAACTCTTGTGCATAAATGTGATGTACTGTCTTTAATCCTAGGACTGGTTATAACTGTTAAAGCAGACTTTAAAATCTGTTTTGCAACATATTCTGATTTTAGTTTAAGGGCTGTAATTACAGAAGGATTTCAGGTTTATTTTAGAATGAAACAGTAGGGTAATGTGATAGTGTGCTTTCAATAATATGATAGTGGCTATAATTTAAGTAATAATGGGGAACAAGGGATAATGGGGCTGCTGAAAAACAGGATAAATAGCACTTAGTTTTAAATTATTCAAAAGTAGTTTTAATGGAAAAACTTTCTGATTTTTAAAGGATAAAAGGGTCCATCCAACACTAAACTGTATAGGACCAGCCCTGTATAAATACAGGGAGCTGGACAGACTGAAAGGGTCAGTTTTTCAGAGAGGGAGTCCTTCAGAAGAAAAATAGGAAGAAGAAAAAATAGGAAGAAGAACAATAGGAAGAGAAAAATCTGATTTGAAAGGAAGAAGAAATCAGATTTTAACAAGGAGACTTTAGGCAGATTTTTTAGATTGAAGAAATCTGATTTAGGAGAAAAAAAAAGAAAATCTGAAAAACAGAAGATTTTAAGAAAGAAAAAGAAAGGAAATCAGATTAGAAGGGGGACTTGAAGAGAGTTTGAGAGATTTTAGGAGAGGAGAAGAAGAAAAAATCTGATTTAGGAACCTTTTCAGACAGAAAAGAAAGGAAAGAGAGAAAATCAATAGTTCAAAAGAAAATCTGACTTAGCAGACTTTAAGAGAGTGAAAAGTCAGATTTGAGTGTGGAAAATCAAGCAGAAAAAATCAAATTCTTTTCGGAATCTGAAGAGGAAGAAGAAACAGAAAAGAAACAAAGAGAACAGTCACACACACACACACAGATACAGCAGCAGAAACAGAAAAATCAGAAAAATGGGAATTTGAAACTGAAAAGAAACTGAAATCTGAAATATTGTTCTTTTGTTGAATCTGTTCAACTTTATTTGATTCCATTGTTCAGTTAAAATCTGCAGTGTCTTTTAAAAATATCGTCACTGTTCATTTGGGTTCCCCGGATCCTGTTTGTTGCTCAAATCTGCTGAATTATTTGGCATATTCTGCTGAATTTATTACTGCTGCAACTGCTGAAATTTACTCCTTCTACCTTCATTTTCAGGTACATATCTCTTAAACTTTATGTTGGAAAGAGATTCAACATGACAAATAAATGAAATTTTAAATTGTAATATTGCCTCCTATCGTTTAAGTTTAAACATTTAAGTTTCAACTTTGATTTCATGTTGGATAGCCAGTAGTGAGTTCGACTTGATGGCTACAAGTTGATTGTCTTATTTTTTTCACTTTGTAATAATGTTATCCATGCTGAAATTTCATTAGTTTAGTTATCTTTGAGTTGTGTAAATAGGGAAACATGACATAAAGATTGGCCATTAACTAGGCCTTGTGACGTTGTTAGTTGAATAAAGAATAGCGTGAAAATGTCAAAACCATATTGCTAGTTTATTCTGATAATCTGATTTAGTTGTGGAAGGAATGATATAAGTTGTACGTTCCTATGTGGCATTATAACAGGTATCTATAGAACCATTAGTGGATGGTAAGTTGAGTTGTTATGGCTCATTATGATGTTAAAGTGCTACGAATGTTTCAAGACATACAAATATGTGGCATGTAAGGCAATGTTGTTAATCAATTTGTATAATAATTCCCTTTCTTATCAATTTGATGCCTATTTACCATCCTAAATAAATAATTAGGCCTATTAGATTAAAAGCAAGTATATGAGAATAAGATGAGATATACAAATTGCAACACTTTACATCAACGACAATTAGAAATAGGATTTGAACTAAATAGAAATAATAAAAGTTCTTGAAAAAATATTCTTCCCTTTATAAATCATTTTTAGTTTCATATACAATTCATTATTGGGCATATAGATATATATGTTGTATTTGTGAAGAATAGTATTAATCATGTTCTTATTCTTTATTTTGAATTTGAATAGTTTTGGATGAACATAAATTATACGCGGAAATTATAATCGACGGGCAACATTTAATAAATTGTGAATTCTTTTTCAAGAATTAAAGGGTATCTTAAATGGAGATTTTCTCATAATATAATAAACAATTTGGGGGAAAAGTCCATAATACTATTTTGCGCAATCAGGGATGCGTTCGCGCACCCTGATTATATTTTAAAAGTAACTTCGGATTATGCGTACGCGCAATTTCGAGCGAATATTTAATAAAAACGAATTTCTTTGGAAAATATTAAATAATTTCATATAACCCGAGATGTGCAGTTCATTGTCTAAATACAAGGGTAATGATGTTCCTGAATTTATTTTAAATTTCGAACATATGTTCTTTTTGTTAATAAAAACTATAACAATTTTATTGTGTACACGTACGCGTGGCACAATCCCCGGTAATTATAAAAAGTACATAATACGAATATACGTACGCGTAATTCGTCCATATAATTGTAAACAATAAGTAAAAAGCGGAAGTAAAATCATGCAATAAAAACGTATTTAGTAAAATCAAGATAATTAAGTCAAGAATGAAAGCAGTTGAGCGACCGTGCTAGAACCACGGAATTCGGAAATGCCTAACACCTTCTTCCGGATTAACAGAATTCCTTACTCAGGATTTCTGGTTCGCAGAATAATAAACAGAGTCATATTCTCCTCGATTCAGGGATTAAAATTGGTGACTTGGGACGCCTTAAAATTCCCAGGTGGCGACTCTGAAATAATTAAATAAATCCCGTTTCGACTGTCCTTTAATTGGAGAAAACTCCCCTTGTACCCTCTCGGGTATGTAAAAGGGAGGTGCGACATATACGATGTCGGAATTCAGAGTCATATAGAAACCATGTCTATAGGGTTTAATGAATTCAATTTGCCTTAATTCTGAAACTGATTATTCATAATACTGAATCTACTTTTGTGCATTCGTTGTCTAAGTGTGGAGGCTAACTTGAGCTTTTAACTACCTTTATATGAAGTCCTACCTTTATATGAACTACCTTTATACAAAGGCTAACTAAGCGACTACCTTTGTATGTCGCTTAGTTTTATTATTTTGAGCAGCCTAAGAAAAGTCTAGAACCACCCAAATAGAGGCCAAATGCCTCCTGGACCATAGGCATGGGGTGGGTAGTGCATGCATAGGGTACGACTTAGAATTGAATTAGAGCGCATTTAGGTAAACAACTTTAACATAGTAATCGGGTAGCAGGAGATAATAGTTTGTGCCTACTGAATAATATGAGTAACTCCCTACCTCAAGGGAGTTAAGAAGTATTATTTATGTTGCAAGGGGTGATCCGTTAGATTAAAAAACTTAGGACCCCCACCCCACCCCACCCCACCCCAACTTCTTTATACATTTAGCCATCTAATATAGATTATTATATTTATATCCTTGTAATCCTTATTTCTCATTGTGTTATAATAAAATTCTTTGACCCTTATTCTCTTTGTTTATCTTGACTAATTATAATCCACATAGACTTAAGTTCGGCCAGGACCCACACTTGTGGACCTCGAAGAGTGCCTAACACCTTCTCTTTGAGGTAATTTGAGCTCTTACCCAATCTTTGGTGGCGTTGACTAGTCAAACAGAGCTATCCGCAATTAGGTTCCCTAACGCACCTTAAAAAATCATTAGGTGGCGACTCTTCTTTTAACACTCTATCTCCCATCTAAAAGAGTTGTCACAACGTCGAAGCTCACTTTCATGAGAAAAAAGGGCGCGACACAAGAAAGAACGCAAAAATTAAAACTTGCATAAATGTTCAAAAAAAAGCATGTAAAAAGACTCATGCAGGGACCCAGTACTCAGCCCTACAGTATCAAACTACTAGCTTCTGAGAGGAGGTTTATAGACTCATTCAGGTTGAGACGGACTCCTTGGTTTCTATACATAAGTTGCACAATGGTTGGGCCTGAGGATCCACATTTCAATATTATCCTGAGAATCATAGAGCTAATGAGAAGGGATTGGAGGTGTGAATTGAGACATTTTTTAAGGGAAGGCAATGTGAAAATGTGTTGGCTAAGCAAAGTCTCAGTCATGCTCCCAGCTTAATCATCCTACGTGAACCCATACTGCAATCAAACAGTGGAAAAAGAATGATAAGTTAGGTGCGACGACACCTAGAGTTGCTATAGTGAGTTAGAGCGTAAAGCCTTAACATGTTCCAAAAAAGAAAATATACATGTCTCTCCATCATGCATATTCTCCACAAGGGGAGAACTTAGTTTGTCGCCTGAATCAGTCCCTTTATGGACTTAAACAAGCGCCCCAGGGTGCTTACCGATGATATTAGTGTATGCAAAGCAGCTAAATTTAATATCAAATTACCATGGAATAGAGGTTCAGGTCCAGATTCCTGGATAGGTTGTGCCGGTGTAATTGAGTTGTCGATGTATCAGCCCCCCTTTTCAGTCTTAGTGTTCTGAATGCTTATTTCCCGTTGTAGGAGAAAAAATCCCGTACTTATTTATTATACCAGCGAAGGCTCCGAGTAGATTTATTCTACCAGCGGCTGTCAATTCATAGGTAACCCTATCTCTATTCAAAAGGAGTGATGGTCACCAAATAAGGTTCATTTACTGTACTTTGATGAATTGTCCCCTCCATGTAGATTGACCCTTTTGAATTTCCCTATTTGATTTAGTAAGGGCATACCAGGCGCAGCGATTGGAATCTGGAAACAGGAGTTGGTATTTTCCACCATTTCATACTCCCCTAGAGTGTCGAGGCATCGTCCTCGGTTGGTATAACTAACTCAACAGATTGAGCAGTCTGTTGAGTTGAAGAAGGTCGTAGTCTTCTATGTAGAGAATCTCCCTCCTCTCTAGCTTCTCCATCATCATCAATTATCACAGTATCTATGGACGGCTCGGGCGAAGGTCTCGTCACCACAACTTTTGGAGACGACTCGGGGGTAGCATTCTTTGCCCTCTTATTCTTTCCCCCATCCGCAGAGGAATGCCTTCTTTTTTGTTGCTTGTTCTCCGTCCGGGGACTACGAGAAGAAGCACTCACACCGGAAGCAAGCCTGGAGACGCTTGTTTGTGAAGAAAACTTATGCAGTAGTCTCGCCGCATCAGCAGGATCAGCTAAAAAGTCCTCCTCGAGGACTACAACTGCGCCCTGGGGTAGACCTATATTCAACAGGCGAGAAGAATCAGACAACTTTCTAATAAGAAAAGATAAAGACGAGATGAGTTCAAATTACCATGATTTTTGGCCTTCCGCCCATATTTCAGGGACAGCTCTTTCCACGTGCGGGTTTCGGGCGTAGTAACGTCCAAAATTTTTTGAACCCATTGGTCCAAGCCCTCAACCCTAGGGGGAACCCACCGAGTCGTTGAGACAATTAAAGGAACAAAAGTTAATAATGACGAGGAATGGTCTTTAACAGAAATAGAAGGAAACCATATACTTACGAGTGTGGTTCCGCAATTCTGGGAAAGACGGAGCTAAGGCCGGGATGATGTCACTGATGGCAACTGAAACAAACTATTCCATCTATCCATGGTCATTATTATCATCCATGTTGGATAGCAGTGCATGATGGCCTTGCTTGCTGAAATTGACCACCCCCCCCCACGGAAGATCTTGGGGGAATAAAGGTTCATCACATGAGCTAGGGATAGCTCATCCCCCGTTTCTTAGCACAAGCGCCGAAGACAAGCAATTGTCCTCCAAACGGAAGGACTCACCTATGCCAAACATACCTGGCAGCGGAGGCAAAACTCCACAATAACGGAGTCAAGCTCTCCACTCAGAGAAAACGTCCCCAAAGTGAAGGGATAAATATAGAAGTACGTAAAACCCTTCTTGGGTAAGGTTACCCGCTCCGCCAAATCAAGAGCGATAATGTCTAAATTATGTCAATGACAATCTTCCTTCACAACATGATCACTGAAAGGATGGATGGAAGAAGGATATCTGCCAACGGCCCATATACGAGGGTTAGCAGAAGGAAATTTCTCTTCGAAGTCTTTAGTTGTGACAAGGCTTCTAGGGATGTGGTGCTCGTTGTCTGAGTAGCAGCTTCATCGGCTTTGCTTTTGTTCTTTGGGGAACTAAGATTTTTTGAAGAAGAAGCCATTTTATATTAGAGAAGAAGAAAAGGCTTTTCTCTTATGAAGAGAATTAAAATATTGAAGAACATAGTACAAGCTTAATGAAGAGAGTTTGAGAGAGTTTGGAGAATTATGAGGTATAAATAAAGGAGGTTGATGCGTATAATTAAAGGTTTAGGCGGCTAAATTCGTGGCCATAATTACGTCGATAGCCGGCAAAAGTTATGCTGAATCGTGGTATGACGTGTGTTCGGGGCATTAAATATGGAGAGACATGCGTCTTATCAACCATCAGAAGCTTTTCAGAGGGGGTCAGTGAAATCCCGCCAAAAAGAATGTTTCTACCAACTTCCCGATGACACAAAATTATATCACTGAAAAGCAGGAGGACTATCTGTATAGGGTGAAATGTGTTATATTAAGTAATTGCTTAAGAGAGTTACATGTGGAGCCGAAGGCAGAGGATAGCTAAAACTGAAGACAACTATTCTATTTGTTATCGGAAAGAATGATGATCATAAAGATGCAATAAATACCTACCACCCGGTAGTATTTAATGGAGAATATTCTACAACATTTAATACACTGCCCGTTATAAAGAATTTGTCAGTCGTACCCGCCGTTACACATTCTTTAATGGCCCTCATAACTGACATTAAAGAGGGGCATGATCCTACGACCTTGTTCCCTAGGTGAAGCTTTAAATAGTAAGCTCTATTATCATTGTAAGGAATGCGTATTTTCTGGCAAACTTATGCTATAATCTATTCAGAGCTTTATACAATTTTATCCTCTTGATTTTTAATTACATTACTGTTGTGCCCGGAATCCCTGCTCCCGAAACTATTGTTTCTGCTATTTCATCTCTATCTCCAGGCTAAGTATTGCATATTTATATAATTCTTTTATTATTTCAGGATCGAATTAATTCACTTGCCTAGAACTCACGTATAAATTCAACTGTACCTTCTTACCGGTAAACAATATTATTAAAAGCAACTTGAGTGGCTGTTTTAGTTTGTTATTAAATTGAAAGTTATATAAACAATAAGGGTTTTAGCAAATTCGTATTAGTGCAAAAAAGTTCCTTCTTTCTTTGCTTTAGACATAGCAAAGTAAGCACTAAATAAGTCGCTAATTAAAAAATTATTTCGAAACACTACACCAATAAGTAAAAATAACATAATAATGTTGACTATCTAATACACCTTTTAATGAGAAAATGACAAGAAGGTTCCCTAGGTTTAACGAGGGTTTACTCCTTTAAGTATCCTCATCAATATTTAATAAATTATGACTGAAATTTTAGCGAAAATTGACAAAAAAAATATTTAACTAAAAACACTAGTAAAGTCCCCCAAATCCTAGAAAGTGCGACCCAAAAAATGCATTAGACATCAGAAATAGATTAAAAAGAGTAGAAATTTTACCTCAAAAAACTGCACCAAACACAAAAATAGACCCCCAAAAATGAAGATGATCCTGGAAAATAATGCATTAAATACAAAAATTGATGAAACTGTAAGAACTTCTAACCATCAAAGTTTATTAAATATTTGATAGAAACTAATTTTTTAAGGATTAAAACTGCTCAAAAGTATGCCTGAGGAATGGAGATGGAGTACGATGATCTCTTTGTATAAGAATATGGGTGACATTCGAAATTATAATAATTATAGGGATATCAAACTGCCAAGTTAAACTATGAAAGTTTGAGAGGGGGGGTGGAGATGCAGCGAGGAAGAGTGTGTATATTTCTATGAACCGGTTCGGATTCATGCCGGGACGTTAGACCACGAAAGTCATCCATCTTGTGAGGAGATTGGTGGAGCAGTATAGTGAGAGGAAGAGGAACATGGATATGGTGTTTATTGATCTAGAAAATGCTTACGATAAGGTCCCAAGAGAGGATTTATGGAGATGTTTGGAGGTTAAAGGTGTACATGTAGCTTACATTAGCATGATTAAGGACATATATGATGGAGCTATAACTCGGTTAAAATAATGGGAGGAGAATAAAGTTACTTTCCAATCATGGTGGGTTTACAATAGGGATAGCTCTTTATCCGTTTTTATTTTTCTTGGTGATGGATGTATTGATGTGTAACACTCAATGGAAGGTGTCATGTTGTGTGTTCTTTCCAAATGACATAGTACAGATTGAGGAGATGAGAGGCAAAGTTAACATTAGGCTCGAGGTTTGGAGACAGACCCTAGAGTATAAAGGTTTCAAGTTGAGCAGGACTAAAACAGAATACTTGAAGTGCAAATTTAGTGATGTAACATTGGAGGCTGACGTGGAAGTGAGGCTAGACTCACAAGTGATCTCTAAGAGAGTAAGTCTCAAGTATCTTGGGTCATGGGTCAGAATCCAAGGCAATAGGCTAATTGGCGATAATGTCACACATTGTATTGGAGCGGGATAGATGAAATAGAGGCTAGCATCTAGTATCTTGTGTGATAAGAACATGCCATCAACTCTTAAATGTAAGTTTTACAAAATGTTGGTTATACCGACTTTGTTGTATGGGCGGAGTGTTAGCTAGTTGAGAATTTTCACGCCCAGAAGATGAGACTAGCGAAAGTGAGGAAGCTGAGATAAATCTGTAGACATACTATGTGAGATGCGATTAGAAATGAAGATATTCAGGACAAGATAGGTGTTGCCTCCATGATGGACAAGATGCGGGATGCGAGGCTGAGATAGTTCGGGCATGTGAAGAGGAGATGTCCAGATGCCTCAGTGAGAAGGTATAAGAGATTGACGATAGTGGATATGAGGGGAGGTAGAGGTAGACCGAATAAGTATTGGGGAGAAGTGATTAGGCAGGAAATGGCGCATCTCCAACTTACCGAGGATATGACCCTTGATAAGAGGATGTGGCAGTTGAGAATTAGGGTAGAAGGATAGTAGGCAGTCGAATATCTTTCCTTTTATTTCAATAGTAGTAGCATTATTCTCGTATTTTCATATATTCTTAGATTTCTATGATTACCCGATATTCTATTTGTTTTGGTTTTTCTATTATCTTGTTGTTGTTATTGGTTTTTGACTTTTTTACTACTACTTTTCTTTCTTTATTGTGATTTGATTATGTATGCTTTCTTTGAGGCGAGAGTCTATTAAAAATAATCTCTTTACCTGTAGAGGGTAGGGATAAGATTGCATACACATTATTGTTATTGTTAATCTGGTCAAAAATATATTTAGTGGACTATTTTAAATTTATCCATAAGCACAACAGAACCATTTTTATCATTTTCTCCCTTTTTTATACTGGAAATACAAAGAGGAATATGGTAGTAGCTATTCAACGGAGTATGTATTACTCCCTCCGTTTCAATTTATGTGAACTTATTTTCTTTTTAATCCGTGCAAAAAAGAATGACCTTTTTTCTTATTTGAAAACAATTTACCTTTACATAATGATTTATAGTCACATAAAATATATGTGCCTCATTTTACATCAAAAGATCAAAAGTCTTCTCTCTTTTCTTAAGCTCCATGTCACTCAAATGAGTTCACGTGAATTGAAACGGAGGAAGTAAGATTTAAGAACGAGAATTGGTCTGGATGCTTCACTCCTCGCGCAAGCAATCGAAAAAACCGTCAATCATCCGCACACTACACCGGGGCCCACATATTTTTGTCCTATTTAGCATCCAAACGACATCGTTTAACTGCAAACTTCCTCAATTGTCTAGACAATGTTACCGGCTATCCCGGTACATCCTCACCCAAAAATAATTCACTATATCATGCTTGCGCTCGTTCTTCGAGACAGTTTCTAAATCGTTCCCAGAGTAAGAGTAGCACTAGCACCGTTATCTTCAACTCTCCTAATCTGCCTTTCACTTCTGTAAGTATTACAAAATTCAGCTTTATTTTGTGTACTATTAGCGCAAATTTAACTTGTTATAACTGGTTCTGTGGTTTTGTGATTGGATTATACGATCATTGACTTATCCATCAGTTATTCTTCTGCTTTAGCTTATTAACTAGTTGATTGGATAGGGTTTTGGTTTTGGAATTTGTGCATCTTCTGAGGGAAGGTTGGAGATTTTGTATATGCATATCTTTTCTTGTATGTATTTTCTGTAACTAATGTTGATTGGAAACAGCCTCTCTACCTTTACTTTACTGGGTAGGGTAGGGGTAAGGTCTGTGTCCGCTCTAACCTCTCCATATTCCACTTGTGGGAATATACTGTGTTTGTTGTTGTTGTTGTTGTAGATGTTGATTGCTCAAATTGAATGTTAAGAACTTTTGTATAAGCTTTACACATACACATGTTTACTTAATTATAAATTGATGGAGAGAGAGAGAGAGAGAGAGAGAGTTTTAATTTGCTGGCAAACAGTTAGAAATTGAGGGATGACATATTAATTTTGTTATAATATGTTGAGGTGTGTTTGCAGTCTGGAGATGTGTTAAAGTAGCGGAGATTCTAATGTTTGGTTTTGGAGGCGTAAATATGCTTTCTTTTACAGGACAAAGTATTTGCCTTGAAACTTCTGTTTTGATATTTGTCGACTTGCTAGTAGCATGACTATCTCCGTAAAGCATCAATCAATGTTAAAACTAGCGTCTGGATAGGTGCAAAATATTACAAAATGTGAAGTACTGGAAATTCTTTATTACCTTCTCTTATTTTATTTTTCTTGAAAATATTTTATTTTTAAATGTGTTTCATGCTTTTATTAGCTCCTGAGCTCTAATCTCTATTCATTTTTCCATTTCCGCTCTCTTTCTCCCTTATTAATGTGAAGCGTGTTGAGTCTCATTGCGAAAATGGCGAATAATGTGGAAGGGGACGAAGCTACTCCTCATAGAAATGAGTGGGAAGTGGTAACACTTACGCAGTCGGTATATGCTGCTGCCCCTGGTCCAAAACAGGTCGGCCTCGTTGATGATAATAGTGCAGAGTATGTAGCTGAAACTTCTGATCCAATGTTTATGTCGGGGCACTTTGTCGTTCCACCAAATCAGCATGAGGATTCAGCATTGCAACCTGATAATGATGAGATACCTAGTGAGCAGGGTGGAAAAGATGCTTCTCCTGAACTTGTTACTGATAAAGGGGTTAATTCAGATATAGATGGACAAAGTACAAAAACTAAAGTATTTAGCACGACGGAATTTTCTGGAGATCAAATATTTGATAAAAAGGGTAGCATTTTGTCCGCATGTGGTGCAGAATTTGAAGAAGATGCAGTCTTGCAGGGCTTCGGTTTGGTGGACAAAGAGCAGAATTTCTTTGATGCTACTACTTATAGTTCTTTCCATAGCGAAGAACCCATGGGTGGGTCAGCATCAACAGAGGAAAGCAATATTGTTGCAGAACCAGTTGAACCTGTTCACCAGGGTATAGATTCAGGCATATCAAATTGTCCAAAGGCTAAAGATGAAGATAACTATGATGCAGAAAATCTTCCTTGCCAAGCGTGGTGGAAAAGGCGGGCTGTTTCACTTATTGCCCATGCAAAAGATGCAAATGCATTCTGGTCCATTTTCGTTGCCGCAGCTGTTATGGGCCTTGTGGTTATTGGTCAGAGATGGCAGCTAGAAAGGTGGCAGGTATTGCAAATGAAGTGGCAGTTTGGAGGCAATGATGAGGTAAGTTTGTTGCTATTCTTATTGAAATAGTTCAAACTGCTGTCGTCCCTGATTGACCATGTTCTACCTCGGTCCTGACATTGGTAGGGAAATTTTTTGTCAATTAGCTGAATCATGTTGAAGTGATTGATTACTTAACGTTTGCCGTAATTTCGATTGTAACTTCCTGAAAAGGAGGTGATTACATGATTTTAATACTTCCTAAGTTGTTGGGGTTAGAGAAAGGTAAATACTAGCAAATCAGATATCTAATGGAGATAAGGATCGGAAGAAACACAGGATTACACTCCAATTTGCTGGATTTAAATAAGGTCGTTTCAGGAGGTCTTCTTTAGCTTTCCTTTCTCCTCCCTCCCATTGCTCTAATTCTTTTCTTCTTTTATCTGTCCAGATTCCATGTCATTCATTTTGAAGAATAGTGGCACCATAAGATGTTGCAGACACCAGATAACAAAATACCCTACTTGCTGTTTCACCCTTTTGTTTCTTCCTAAGTTCACCTTTTCTTGTACTGCTTGAATCCGTTGTTATCGAGAGATTTCAATCTTTCAAATATCACTATAATTTTGGTAATGCTGAAACATTTATTCTGCTTTACCTGGAAGCAGTGCATATTCGTGTTCCAGGATACATGTGGGATATGTATTTTACTTTGTCAATTATTTTGGCATGTCATTCACTAGTTGGATATAAAGTGGGAATGGGAATGGAATGATATAAAGAAATTTCTTCCCCGGCTATATGAGTGGTCTTTTAGGAGGTGAAAGGGAGGATTCGATGATATTGAGGTGATGGTGAGTTTCTTGTATCAGAGTGAATCATCCAGAGATGGAATAGAAGGGTGATGTGAAAGAAAGTGGGAGATACTAAGGCTTCCAGAAGGTAGCTTCCGTTACTTGGTGCACGTAGGAGATGCAATGATAACAGTAGGTAATTCAAGGGAGAGGAGGGTTGTGGTGAGTTGGTATAGCTTGTGGCGGTAGTGGGGGAATACACATACCATAGCCTACTACAATGCAAATACACCGCTCAATTTGGCAGTAGATTTTTCTTATTGAGCTTGTTTCCCTCAGTATTTCGGCTGTCATTTGAGTTCTTACAACTAAATTTTAGGTTCTCAACCTATGAGTGGAAGTTGTTTTGCTCCCTTGGCAGCCTTAACTTTTTCTTCTTAAGTTGACTAAGGCAGGCTATTTTAAAAGATAAGAGGGCCCAACAAATAGGATCGAGTCTTGGAGGGGCTGATGGTATGAGAAAGCTTCACTCTGCTTCTTCTTTCTGATCTAGTCGATAACATGTAGATAAGACAGAGTGCTGAAAAATTAACTCTAAAACAAGACAGATTGAATACTCTAAAGAGTTTAATGATCCTTTCTGTGGGGTTAAAATATTTGAAGAAAGATTGCAGCCAAATAGTACCTATGAGAGCCTAGTCTTAATAACATTAGATGAGATGGCCGAACAGTGAGAAACATGAGCTGAATTAATGACGTTATACACGTGGATGATTTATGGGGTTTAAGATTCTCTTAAACCATATTGCCGTATTTCATATTTGCCGCTAATATTTCATCCTGCTATAAATTGCGTTTTTGGATTCACCTACTTGCTTTCTACACATCGACAGAGAATGGGCAAGACGATTATTAGTCCCATATCCCGACTGAAAGATATGATGATTGGGAGTGATCGACGTGGTTCCTTTATCCGCGGGAGTTCGTCAGCACAACGTTGAGATGATGATGACGACGAAAATGAGTTCTTCCCTGTGCAGTACATGTGCTAGGTTTCCTTTTCAGTGTACCTAATTTTTTTTTTTGTTGCTTTTGACTGAGCCTAATGAGTTCAGTGTTGTTGGTGGTGGGGTTGTAATGGTGGGATCTATGAGCAATAACTATAATTTATAACCATTAGAAAGTGAGATAGAGAACATGAAGTGTTGGATACTAAAGGGTAACTTTTTTTATTGGCTGAAGGTGATATCCGGATCCATATGTGTGCATCTCGACTATTTCATCGGCTACTCTTACTTCCCACTAGCACAAGTACTAAGTGACCGCCCACAAAGATTAGGCAGATAATAGGAAATCACTCAGTATTTTTTTGAGATTAAAGAGCAGTTTTTACTAGATGTGATAATATATTGCCTCGTTGCCTTTGTTAAGGAGCGCGTTACCTCACAATGTGAAATTTTCCGGTGCGAATTCGAATTTAGTCGGGCTCCAATACAAATATGAAACACCGGAAACCAAAATTAATAAGATGTTGTTTCGGATGCTACAATCCAAACTGCCTTAGCAATTTTGGACAACATGAGGACGTTATTAAATACACTAAAGGAAAATATTTTATTATAAATTTTTGATTGATCTCTCAAATTCTTTATTTCCTCCATACTTCTTCACATATAAAATAAGCTATCAATACTTGAAACATATTTCAACTAGAAACATGACAGCCTATTTCTACATTTATTCTAACTGCAAATCCTATTTAGATATGAATTAAATAAATCAAATCTTAAATAACTAAGGTTTCCTACTACAACTTTGAATTAGTTTTCTAACATTTTCCCGTAATTCAAAGTTGTATACGTCTGATTTGTTCGTTATGCAGTTATGTTGGAGCACATCTCTCCAACTTTCACTTTTCATGAAACGCATGTCTTCATCCCTCGATTTTGTTGAAGCACCTGTCTCCAACTCACGTTGATGCACTTTGCCACCAACACTCAATTTTGTTGAAGCCCCTATCTCCAACTCGCGCTGATGCACTTTGTCACCAACACTCAATTTTGTTGAAGCCCCCCCCCTCCCCTCCAACTCACGTTGATGCATTTTGTCACCAATCGTTGATGCACTTAGTCACCAACACTCAATTTTTGTTGAAGCCCCTGTCTCCAACTCACGTTGATGCACTTTGTCACCAACACCCAATTTCGTTGAAACACATAATCAACTTCCAACTTTTTTAAACCTCTCCAACTTTTAGTGAAGAGTTTCTTCATCTTGTGCCATATTTGTTGCATCTCTTTAAACTTGGTTTTTTTTTAATCTGTTATCGAACTTTTCATCGAATAACCTAATTTTGTCGACAACTATCTATGATTTGCCACCATATTTTTTGACAAGACGGGCGGCACACATTCTAGCGCCGCCCGCCGGCAGCGGAAGCTACTTGATTCTCTCCCAAGATCGTAGAAGCTATGATACCAATATAAAGGAAAATATTTTATTATAAATTTTTGATTGATTTCTCAAATTCTTTATTTCCTCCACACTTCTCCACACATAAAATAAGTTATCAATACCCCTATTTATAATAGTATGAAACTTATTTCAACTAGAAACATGAAAGCCTATTCCTACATTTATTGTAATTGCAAATCCTATTTAGACATGAATTAAATAAATCAAATTATAAATAACTAAGGTTTCCTACTACAACTTTGAATTAGAGGGGTGTTCATGGTGCGGTATGGTATGGTTTGAAATTTTTTTCGGTAATTTCAGTTTTCGATTTTAAAAATACTATACCATTGTTATACAAATTAATTTGGTATGGTTGGGTATTTTTAAGTTCGATTTTGGTAATATATGGTACGGTAAGTTGGTAACCACGATTTGTTCGACTTCAACTTATTATAGAGCACAGAAATGCTAAAGGAAAAAGGTAAATGTTAGAAAAGGTAAAAACTTCATTTGACAACATCCTAAACAATTACTGCTTGAGATCATGGTGATTATCAGCTACTTAAGTTTACCCTTTTGAGTTGAATGCACTTTTAAGGAAACATCCAATATCAGATTAACACCTTAAATACACATACAGAAATATTCAAGGAAAGCAAATGCAATTCCCTTATTCGTTAATCAATTATCACATGAAGGATATATTTCAATTAAGATAAACAACTTCTTCGAGTGTAACAACAAGGTATTCATGTAATTAGCAAAAAACCAAAGCAAGATAATGTTGGCCTTTTATAATCAAATAGATAGTTATATTAGAAGTCCTTAATATCATCTTTAAATTTAGAATTTTAGGCCCTTTATTAATCTATATTTAAACAATTGAATATTTATTATTATTTATATATTATTCTCTCAGCTTCAAAAAGAATGAACATATAACTATTTGGGGAGTCAAACAAGATTTTCTTTGATTATAATTTTTGCATATAATTTTTAGATATTTTGAATTGTTAACTATTGTAACTTATACTACTTTTTATGTAGTTTTTAAATATGTACATTTTATTTCAAAAAAAAACAAATCATAAAAAATCTATATCCAGATTCACATCGAAAATTAATTAATTTGACAAAGGTTCAAAAAATTGAAATGAAGGGAGTAATATAATATATATGGATCATACAAGCAATTAAAAATTTATGTAAGATATTCGGTGTTTCAGTATTTTTTTACAAATACAGATTATTTTTATCGAATGCTAATCTTTTTTTAAAATAAATATCAAATATCATGCCGAATATTGAAATACGAATGAGGACACTAGATTTGGGGTTGCATGTCCAAATCTAATGGATAGATGATAGGGGTTTTTTAACTATACTTGTAACTATTTTTCCTGGTAATAATAAAATTAATTACCAAAAAAAAATATCGAAATACGAATACTGCATGAAATTTTTCGATTTCGATATGGTAATTCAGTATTTACAGTGCACACCCCGAAGCTAAAGCCACAAGATTAGGAAGATTAGGCTGGGGAATGGACTCAAACACGATTGTGTTTAAGGACTCAAACAGCTGAGAGCATTGTTCCTTTTATATTCCATTGAGAAACAGGAATTTTTAAAAATTCACCTCAACATTAAATCAAAAAACTTGTCAACGTTCTGACACTGTCCTTTGGCGTGTTCCTTGAACTTGAAAAATCTGAAAATGCAGATATGCCTGACTGAAGAAATTTTAGTTGAGCAAGACTAAATCAGAACACAGGTGACAAATGAGTTCATAGTTTTGATATTTGCTTGGCATAACAGGAGACGATAATGTTGCCGTGAAAAATTGACGCCAATAATGAAAAAGTTCAGCCAATAAGCTCGTACGAACCGGAGTAGGGATGGCAAACAGAACGAGGCACACCGGAGTCGGGATTGCAAACAGAACGAGGCACGACAGGTGAAGAACAGCAGTAGAAAGGCCATTTTCCATCGGGAAATCGTACATTTAATGTAGCATGTGATGATTTAACTTAGAAAAATTAATCATATTATCATGTCATCTAAAAGATACATGCAACCTGCTACGACATGTTAAATTACATTGACAATGCAAAAATTATATTATCAGCATATATAATACACATCTGATGCAAATGAAAAGGCCACGAATGTGGAAGCAGTTGCAAGAAGTAAAACTGACCTGAAAGAAAACTGAAACATAATTGAAGAAAGAAAACATTTAAGAAAACAGTCCAAATGAATACTATATCAAAGTAGTTAAACCATCCCCTCGTACAAAGTCTATCACAGAACATTGTCTTCACTTTTACAAATGCTCTACTGCACATTTTTGTTTCTCAGTAAAGTAGTGTAACCAATGCTGCTGCGAAATGAGGCATTTTGCAGCTAGGCATGAACGCCTTGCAAACTGCAAAGCGGTATAAATATCTTTGCAACTGCATAACAGTAAACTACACGCTCTTCTCATTCCTTTTTGGGACATCATAAAATTAGAACGATACAGAAAAGATTAGCATAAAGACATACAAATTGAGAAATGGTCCCAAAGAAAAACTACGTACTATGTGGTTAACAACAATGCACTCAACATCCGGATAGGGCGGGGTCGGGGAGCAACCTAAGTAACCTATGTATGACTTTCAGAACTCTAACCTCTTTCAGACTTCTAATATATGTACCCTAACTTTGTATTTTGACAAATCAGAGCTACATGTGATTACAGATATAGTACAAAATCTAATTTACTCTACCGGTTGAAGCCGGATATGAGGGCAGGGCCTATCTGGTTCTCCTCTTGTCCATAGATGCTTCAAGTCACCTCTTTTCTTCCCCAACATCAAAAACGTGCCTGACATAACAATAATAGATCTTAGTATACTATCACATCGAGCATTGGCGAACCCGTAGTTATATACGTGGGTTTGACAGAACCCACGACTTTCGGCTCAAACCTTATGTGTGTGTGTGTGTGAGTGAAAATAAGCATAAATAGGGTGATATATATCTCAAAACCCACAGCATATAAATTATGGGTCCACCAGTACTTAACAAGTATGTGATAAAGAAATGGACCTTGGGCCCAACTCAACCCCAAAAGCGAGCACTTGAGGTGAGGATTGCCCAAGACCATATAAGAAGACCAAATTCCCATCCCACAACCGATGTGGGAAATCAACATCCACCTTCACTGTCAGATTTTAAATACTGGCTGCTCTACTATAATCGCCTTTATACGCTTGATGTTACATACCTAATGTGCAAGGAACTATATATAGCAAAGCAGGTTGACCATGCCCATCCATCAAGTTCAGAGCCACATATGTTACAAATAAACCTGTACAGAGAAAATAAAAGTCAAATGAATTCGTGGGTGAATCTAGCAGAATTTAGTAATAGCTCGAAAATGCAATACATCATGTACATCCAAACATTTCAGCTGGTCACAAAAAACATGTTGACTTCTGATGACATGAAAGATATATATCGAGCTTAAATGTAGACATTTGGCCCCCCCAAAAGAAAAGAAAAAGGGACCTCAAACGTTGGGGATGCATAACCCTCAATGTCGAGGAAATGCTTTGTGAGTTCTGACATTCATCTGATCTGATTAGATAACATTAGTAGGGATAGTGGGCAATTCTATGTAACAACCCTCTGTTTTTGCTCGACTAAAAGATGCAGGGAGCACCGGGGGTAGGGAGAGGGAGAAAGAGAGGAAATGTGAAAGCAAAAAACTACAGGATCTGTATTGACAAAGAGAAGATGGTATAAACATAGTTTAAGAACAAGTGCATAAGATAAATCAAATGTTATATGCAGAAGTTATACCTAAACCGTAAGCAATCATAGTCCACAGGAAATAACCAGCTCGAAGACTCTTATTACAAAGCCAGTCATACCTGCAACAAAGAACATAATGTAATAAATAAAACCAAAATTTTAAAAACTTTCAAGTTGTAAGAATGCAGAATTAATCATGATACCCAACCCTTTCTCCTTTTTTGAAAAGTTGATCCCCCCCCCCCCCCCAAAAAAAAAAAAAAAAAACAGCCATTTCTTATGATAAAGTAAAACTATCATACAGCTCCGCGGCCAAATCTTGACATGAACACTACAAGTAATCCTGGTGTTAGATAGATGGGGCTTTGTGGAACTATATTGATGGACGAAATGCAATTATCATTCAGGTAGTGGTCAAACCTTAATGAAAATGCTACTACTAATCCTGGTAAAATTATGTCGCCAAACCCAATGATGCTGTAGCCACCCCAAGGATCAAACATTCGTGGGATTTTCAGTAACATGGGAATTCCATCTTCTCCGCTATTATCACCACGTGCAACCTGCCGCAGAAGCCAACAAATATACATTTGTCAACATCAACAAATTTCCATTCTGTGACAGGCAGGGTGGAAAGCACGTAAGCGAACCTAAAGTAGAAACAAACAATCAACTATGAGCATACCTCTATCATAACACTCTTGTGGAACAACCATTTGGAAACAAATACCCAAAAAATGTCATAGAAGAATGCACAAGTGAGAAGAACTGTTCCCACCTGATAAGGTCAAAGAAAAAAAAATTAATTAGTTTCACTGCCAGTTCCTGTTAAAGAGCCACAGTTTGATTTTAGAGAGAACATAAAAGTAATCATATCCGAAGATAGCTTTCTGAAACATACTATTACTCCTTACTGTGCTTAATCGTTACAACTGCTTAGTTGCATGATAGTTGAAAGGCCAACAGAAGTACAAGATAAACTGGAGGGCGACAACCATTTCACAATGCTCTGTTAGGAGGAAGAGAACGAGGAGAAGCACAAAAAATGAAGTCGGTAAACTTTAGCTTTTTGAGCACTTATCAACTCACTAGTTGACGTATAAATTAAGGGAACCACATTAAGGAAGGAATGAAAGGTGCTGTCAAAAAAGGATTTGCTTGTGGTGTAAATACCAGAAACAATTACTTAACAAAATCCACAGCATAATGAGAAATGCAGCACAATGAATTGATTTACCTTGAGATTGGGAACTCGTATGATCTGGAGAACGGTAATGATCAACACAATACCCTAGTTAAGAGAAGGAAGAAAATAAGATCATCAGGCTCTTAGCTCAAATCATAATCTTTGTTGATAAGGTCAATTCTTCATTAATTGAAGCGATATACACCACATATACAAGATATTCCCTCTGTTTCAAAATTCACTCTTTCCTTCTTAGTCTGTTCCAAAAGGATTGGCACCTTTCAATATTTCCTTAATAGGAAGCTTTTATAGCCACACAAATGCTATGGTAGGTTTCACACCACAAGTTTCAAAAGTTTTACATCCACACAAATGTTATGGCTTATTTAAGACCACATATCTCAAAAAACTCTTCTTTATTATAGTTTGTGCCAAATCAAACTAAGACAAACTTTTTGAAACGGAGGGAGTATTAAACTGATAAAAGACAGATACTATACTTGATCTTAGCCAAAAGGCCGTGAAAGGTATACACCACAAATACAAGGTAAATACAAAAACAAAAAGTTATGTAGCAATATGTTTATCTACAAACAACACCCGAACTTTTGACGCTTATTGGAATATCACGTGTACTTTGCATAAGAGCTTTCAATTCCCATAAATGCTCTTTTACTTTTCTCCTTCCAATTGACCACATGAGCATAAAGAGGGTCACCTCCCGTGCTTTCCTCTTTTTCTTCCTCCTGAATTTCCCTCCAATTAATCCGACGATTATTGGCACACCTAATTAACTGCGCTTCACAATCTAATTTTGAAGTGGCACTGTACTAAAAGGTGGTTCACATGCTTCCATCCTCCTTACACATGAAGCACCAACTAATTTATATTTTTCTTCTCAAGTCTAAGGCTCCGCTTCGGCATAGTTACTATTTCATACTTGCAAAAACTGAACTTCAAGTGATTAAAATATTGATTTGAAGGTGCATTTCAAGCAAATAAAAAAAAAGATGGATTCCACTTGCAAAAACCTAAGCTTCCACAAACTCTGTTTCCAAGTAAAGTTCATGTCGAGGCACAATTTCAACTTCCATAAACTTTTTGCCAACTTCAACCTTAGATACTCTTTTTTACCAACTTCAACTCATATAATGTCCAAACGACTTAATTAATACATGTATTTTTACCTCTTTTATAATAAGAATGTCTTTTCACTATAATATATAAAAAATTAAAAATAATTAATATTTTTGTCTCTTGAGATCAGGCAACCCATGGGAAAAAATACAAGCAGAACTCCAAAAGCATGCGCGCTGATCTCTCGGCATAAACACACACCAAACAAACTAACTCGGACCAAGAAGCTACAACATCACATCTCCCATGTTTCCATAAAATACTCTTTACAGGTATGATTAATTTCACTTTTTACAGAAAATACGATATCACAGCTGAAGTATAATACTTCCATGGGAAAGAAAGTTATACTTTTTCTTTTTATAAAAGAGAGATAAAAAGGTGTCCAAGAATGCAGGTAGGTCAATATAAGTGCTGAGGTTTTTACCAGAATTTTGATAATACAACTTTTTCTCTCACAGTAAATATATTTAGGTACACGTCTACTCTTTTTTAACCATATCATGACTTCATGTTGACAAAATACAAACAGCTTTTTTTTTTGTCTTTGAAGTACATAAAAACGAGTTTATTCTTCGATTGAATAAGTTTCTATCACCACTACAAAATGTTAATCCTTTAGAATTTCCACTTGCGCAGAAGAAAATATCAAAACCGTTTGCACACATCATCCCATGCCAAACGTTACATTAAAGCATATCTTTGACCGTGGGTAGATCATTGCACTACAGAGGTAGACTGCTGGATTTTGAAAATGAAGACAAAAAATTGAAAAGGTAACAAGTGTAATATGATAATAGTTCTTACAAGTATGTCTTGACCTATCCAAGCAAAGGAGACACGGCGGAAAACCACCCACATAACAGCGAAAGCTAAGCAGAACGGAGAAATTGCCAGCGAAAGATATGAAACAGGCCCCAGAAGTGGAACTTTAACAACCGATTCATGAGCATGTTCAAACCATCTGAAACTATAAAAAATGACCATTAGCCAGGTATCTGAGGACCAACTTATGAAATGCCATTATGGTATGTAAAGTGAATTACACCTTGTTTCAAGAATAAAGTAATAGAAATCTAGTATCCATCAACAATACTATTGATGATGACGGGAGAGTAGCAATTACCAAATGTAACTGTAACTGCTCTATTCTGAAAGGATAGCCCTATCAAACATGAAAGATTGGGCAGAACTCAAACAGACTAAAATGCTTGACCTGATGAGCCGTAGGAAACCCAAGCCTATGAGATGCCCAAACAATTTTGTAGTACTCTACTGCGAAAACGATATCATTTCTATTTCTTTTTTAAAGAATTCTTTGCCTTCCTCAAAAACTATGACTTCTTGAAGCCAAATAATTCCAAGTAACTGAAAAATCATAGATTTCAGAAAAGGCTCCTTGGAATTCTTAAAGGGGCCACTATCCTACACAGAATATACATTTTTCCACTTCAAGGAGTCAACGACTTATCTATGACTAAGACTTTATATACACCTTTTCAATTTTCTAAAATACAAAAGTGCCACATAAAAGTACTTCCTTAGAAGTATGCTAAATCGCCATAGTTTGGTATCTCTGTTTACTAAGTGAACTGTTTGTTATTCTTAGCCATTTCACCCTTACTAGCAATAGGTAGTAGTTTAATATTTTTCGTGGAGATAAGTCAACAGATGGATGCCTTTGTGAACTACTACTAAAAAACAAATTAAAGGCACAGACTACGACAAAAGACTTCTGAAATGCTATGGTTTGAATTAAAAATGGAAGAGCTAATCTTTTATAATTTTACCTCTCATTTGGTTTGCTCAGGGAGAACACTTCCTCTGTCATTGTTCTATACCAATTATTTAATTACAGTCCTTCCAAATCTTATTCCTTTCGCTTTTATTTTATTTTGGTAGTTATGTATGAGCTAAGCTTGAAGAAAGAAAAGGATTCAATCGTTGACCCAACTTGTTTGGGACTTAGGCATAGTTCTTGTTGCCTTTCAGATCTCATTCCACATATGTTGATCTTTGCTTATGAGTGTCATGCTATTATTGCAGTGTGTGACATTAATGTGCGTATATTTGAATTCTCCAAATCCGAGAATTACACTTGAGGTCCTTGAACTCAAGGGAGAAGTTTAAGGAGGACTTAAAGAATGTATAGTTGATAGAAACTCGCATTGGTAATTTGCCAGCTGCCCTCATTCCTGGTTTTCCTCGGAGGAACACATTTTTCTTTTGAGAAAGTCGGAGGAACACATATCTTTATCAATAAATTTTTGAATCGGAAAAAGAGAAGTGCGATAGTGGAAATTTAAAACTAATGAGCACCTTCATTCATTAAATGAGAGGGATTCTGCATTTTACCACTACAATGGTTAACAGAACGAAAGATTGGCGGGGATTGAATCAGCCAACCACCCAAGAATACCAAATAATGGAAACGGGGGAAGTTTCAATTTGGTCCCAATTGTATTCTCTTCCAATCCACTTCCTCTTCGCCCTCCCTTATTTTGCACAACAAACCATTTGATATACCATAATTAAGATAACAATTAGTAACAACAATACAATAAACATACCATGATAACAAGGCCACCAAACAGGTTTGTAGACCCTGCAATTACAATGAGGGAAAAGTGTCAGCATGGACTTCATATGTTGTCACGTTGAGACAATATGATCTTTATTCCATTCATTTTGTTCATATACTTCCTATACATAACTATCCCATGCTAGCAAGTCATTACCTAAAATCAAATCACCTACTATCCAGAAGTACAGATGAAAATGCCCTTAGTTGCTATTTTTAGAGCTTTACTAGTGGAACTACAATTAATACTCCCTCCGTTTAAATTTATGTGATGAAGGCACGGAGTTTAAGAAAAAAAGGAACACTTTTGAAACTTGTGGTCTTAAATATGCCGTAATATTTGTGTAATTATAGCACATTTGAAACTTGTGGTCTTAAACATTTCATAACATTTGCACCTAAGGGTGTGACCTAGTGCTCAATGAAGTAGGTTGAGAACATTGAGGTCTCAGTTCAAATCTCAGCCGAGGCAAAAACACCAGGTGGTTTCTTCTAATCTGTCCAAGCCTTGGTGAACAGAGTTACCTGGTGGTACTTATTACTGGTCGGAGGTAGCAGATATCCTGTGAAATTAGTCGAGGTGCTCGCAAGCTGGGCCGGGCATCACGGTTATCAAAAAATAAAATATTTCATAACATTTGTATGACTATAAAAGCTTTTGATTAGGGTAAAATGGAAAGTTTTAAAGTTATATTGTTCCTAGATACAGAAATGTATCCTTTTTTTGGAACGTACTAATAAGGAAAACGTCACATAACTTGGAATAGAGGGAGTACATTGTATCCTTGGGTTAAGGCTCCTCAGGGTTTAGTTATGCATGGTTTAATTACGAAGGCATTGGTTATGTAAGGATTAGTAATGCATGGATAGTAATTTTATGGATTGTAATGTAGAGATTTTTTTTTTTAAATGTTTACTTTATTTTAACTATATCATGTGTAATTTAAAATAAATATGAGGTTTTTTTGGTCATTTGATTGTTTAATCCATGTATTACTAATACATGTATTAATCATTCCACATTCTACCTTGCATAAATAATACATAAATTTGTTGTATAACGTATCCATGTATTACTTATACCCCCAATGGAAAAAGCAACCAAACATAACATTAGTTATGCTGACTTTTGTACAAAGTACTTAAAGGCTACCAAACATGGTATTAGTTATGTTACTCCTAATACATGAATAACTTACCCTATAACCAGCTACCAAATGACTCCTATGTGATCATCTCATCTTAAAGCTTAATAAGTTGTTAGAGAGAATACATCATCAATTAATGTCTTCAATAGCTATGACATACCTCAACGCCACCGATGCAAAATAGGACCACCAGAACCTCAATAAACCAGAAAGACATCAACTTGTAAAGCATAATCAAGAAGCAAGATGCAACCACCACGAACAGAAGTGCTGATGTTGTGCTGATGTCCAATACACCACCGGAATGGGTCACCTCCTTGCCACCATAATCATCTGAGCCATCCTACAAGAGCAGATACATAGTTCAACCAAATTGTCAATGAGAGGTGCAATGAGCATTAGTGTATCTAAAAGATGCATCGACTGTCACTAGAGAGTGGGAATATAAACAAGGAATGACTATGACCCACTTTTAAGAACTTGTCCTGCTCAATTGCTGCTTCTCTGGCACTCCATGCAGACCAATAAGAAGCACATAAAATGGTAGCAACCGCCATAAGCCATAAAAACACTTCAGCAACATCAACAGTTGGACGTTTTGGAGAGTATAGCTGCACAGAAACTGAACAGATGGAAAGTCTGTAAGTGACAATGGTGGGAACAAATCCACATGGATAGCGGCCTAACCTGCATCCCCTTCCAAACACACACCACCCCCAAACCCCCCCACCCCGCCACACCTAGGACTAACGAAAAGTAAAATATAATAAGCCTACCTGCAGAGCTGTTCCTGAGAAACTCTATCAGGCTTGTACCTGCATCTTGTGGGAGCATCACGGCAGGGATACCAATGTCCACATCAGGTTCATCGGGCTCACAAACCATCTTGAAGAGCTCTAAAAAGCAATAAGAGAACATAAAATTATGTTTAAACCCTTGGCCTGTGCATATCGAGAAACAATACTGGAAAAGCGATTGCATAACAACAATTGGAAATTTTATAATGACTGCTATGTAGCTTACAGCAGTATGCAGAAGTACATATCAAGGTTAAGAGCCCATATTCATTATTAGAACAAGGAAAAAGGAAACCGAGCATTACTGAGGAAAATATTGAAATTAGAGCACCAAAACCTGTTTGGTTGTTTATAATGATGATCGCTGAAGCGCCAGCAGCCTCTGCAACTTTTGCTTTTCTAGTGAAACTGCAATTACCTCGGTGCACCAGGATGGCCTCACCAGTGAGCTATCATACAATCGAGACCTAAACAGTGAGTTTGCTACATCCTTATAGAAGTGTCTAATAAGTGAAATCATGTTTCACAAAAAGAATGCAAGATCAACCTTATTCTTAGGCTTGCTACAACAATCCGTTGGGTCCGCAAAGGCAAGCCTCGTCTGATTAGCGCGTTTTTCCTTTGATTCCAATGTGGGGCCAAATCGAGCCCCAATGCCAACAAACTCAGTTACTTCATTCCCATGAACCCATGTTGGAATTTTTACCTATTTAAGGAAATACTACTTTAGGAGATAAGTGCAGTTACAAGTTGCAAGGTTGAAAGAGACTCCAACTCTCGCATAAATTCTTGACCAAATGACAATCAAAGTACATTGGAGCAGTATTCTGCTCACGCTATGCCAAACAACAAAACATTACGTCTATCCCAGCCATGACATAGAATTTTGTCAAATGAGCCAACAAAGTACCTCGGGTCCCAGTAAATTTTACAAACTATGCGTATGACCAAACCTTAGAATCTAGATTATTCATCTCCATTCATAAAATGATCAAGTCACAAACAACCATCATGTCAAAAGCGAAATTTTGAATTCTATTAGTTGTCTATACATGACGTATTAACAGAAGACTACTTTGGATGGTACATTTCCATTTTTATCCTTTTGAAGTCCTTTAGATTTGACCTAAATAAACTGATGCCATGGAGCAAGCTAGTGGCGAAGTTATGCTATCGAACCTGCCTCTTCTGTTTGGAAGGTTTAGTCCTTATTTTCTTAAAGAAAATGACAGAAACACAAACCGATGAATGCTTAACTGAGAAGGCACAAGAAAATGCACGGAAGCGTCATATCAACTGGTGATGCAACTTAAACTACTGAAATCAAATTTTCCTTTTCTTAGATCTCGGGTTCCAATCTGCCAACTACGCAAATGCAAAGGATTGCCTATAATGGTTCGGTTAGTAGGGTTAAACGATAAGAGGGGAACAAATAAAGCAAACAAGTAGAGCCCTCTATTATGCAAAGGAGTTGGAAAGGTACAGCAGGCCTTTACAAACCAAGAATCCTACTTGATGATTCGTTGTCATGTCATTTCTTACATTTCCTTTTGAGTGAAAAAAAGATATCATACACTCCCAGAATCCTGAATGGATGCTCTTCAGGCCAGTATATCTGGGATAACTATCAATCTATAGCTTCCAAAAATGGATCTTAGCACAATTAAGTCTTCAATTCCTGTCCTGGATGCTTGTAGACTAATATTTTGTCTACGATTACCAAAAGTAATGATACACCAGATGCCGTTGCCAAGTTCTACTATTAGCGAGCCTAATCAAAATTTAGACCATCAAATTTAATTAAATCCCAAAGTGATAGGAAAAAACCTTGCATAGACTAATACCACAATTGTGGTTATTCACTTATTCTTTCACTTTTAACTTCATTCTTCTAATGGACTTGACATATCTTTTCTTTTTTAGTCCATCCCTTTATTGACCCATTCCCTTATGGCAAAGGTATTCATCTCCAAAAATTCAAGCAACTAATAAAGATTAGTAGCCTCTCCATCCAATTTGATTGGTTCACTTTCGACTTGGCGCAACTATTACGAATAGAGGAAAATATGTGCATATTTTGAATGTGAATATTAAATGGGGAACCAACCAACTAAAAAGAGAAATGTTAAACGGGAAACATGTGGATGCTAGGTGGGGATTTTTTAAGGTTGAGAAAGCATTGCATAGAGACGTATCATGTACTATCTGATTTATATAATACTACCGGGGAGTAAGGACTTTCCTTATAAGAAATTTGCAATGATTTTGGATGGCTCAACAAAGAAAGGTGAAAATTCAATTTGACATGGAGAGAGGGCTTCACATTACTTTTGTCCCTCGACGTGCGGCTTATTCTTTTTTTGCGGCAAGTATGTGAAGATTTTTCATTGTTGGGTGACGATCAAATTCAAACATAGGAACTTCGCCTTCTTTGATACCATGTGAAATTGTATGAACACCTCATTTATAACTTATATAGAGAGGGAACACATTTATTTGTTTACTTTTAGGGGTGCGACAACAACTATTACTATGAACTCATTTTTTCTAACTCCACAATAACAAACAAATAATTCCAAACTTTCATTTTAATCTCTACTCCATGGGACTAGTGGAGTAGAATTGGGTGTCGGGAGTGAATTAACCGCCAAGATGCGATGCAGATAAACCCCAAAATAAGTAATAACAAAATAACATCACAGCAAGCATCATGCTTTACCCGCTGATAATCTAATACAGCAATAAATACACAGAACAAAACGGAAAAATTCAAGCTTTAACCGCTAAAAGGTAATTCAGCTAAAATACAGAAACCAATGAACAGTAGGCATGGATTACGAAGCCAACGAAAAAAGAAAAAAAAAAGCGGGACATAGCAGAGGGGTGGATCCAAGATTTAAACTTTATGGGTTCGATTTCGGGATTCTACCACAACAATTTGACTTAATGGGTTCGGATCAATTATTTGTACTTATTTAGTGGTCTTTTTAAGCCAAAGTTACTGGCTTTGGCCATAGTATTACTATAAGAGTCAAATTCTTATGAATGATTTTACAATACATAATTCAGATTCGTAGTACTTTTTATATAATTTCTAAATAGGTAAAGTTCATTTTTAGAGAATTAATAAACATAACCTTAGAATTCTCATTGAAATCACATAAGTTGACAAACCATTATCATAAGCCAGTAATAAGCACATGAGTAATCAAATCTCTTCACAAACAGATTTACATTTATACAACCAAAACTTAAACATCAGTAATGTAAAGACAAATTAAAAGATCTTCACCAAAAAAAAAAAATCAAAAGATCTCTATTAAGCACATCCATATACATATATATACACACACAAAAGCAAAAAATGAAACTTTGACCAAAAAAAGACTCAAACTTTGAACAAAAATGAATCTTTTTAGCAAAATAAATGATTCCAACTTTGGACAGAAATGAACATTTTAGCAAAAAAGATTCGAACTTTAAGCAAAAATGAACCTTTTAGCAACAAAAAAAAAAGACACAAACTTTGAACAGAAATCAACATTTGAGCAAAAAAAGACTCAAACTTTGAAAAGTTTAAAAATGAAAAAATGAGCTAAAGAGATAGAGAAATTACCAGCACAAAATTGTTGTTACAACCAGGCCTCTTTGGAGCAACATCATCATGATGAACTATATCACCTCCAATGACAAATGAAGAACTCAGCAAAAATACAGCAAAAATTAAGCATAAACAGCAGGAAAAAACTCCTCCTTTAGACCCCATAAACTCAAAATCTTTAGAAATTCTTTCTCAATCTTGAATATTAGAGTCAAACGGTGAATTGGGTGTTCTTTTGGTGTTTTATTTTTTAAGGAACAGGATATACGAAAGAAGTGGAGATATGTATGAAAGGAAGGAAGTAAGAAAGATAGTCAATTTTCTCTTCTTAATTTCCTTTTTCAACTAAATTTTAAAAAGTGGGGATTTTTTCTGTTTCTAATACTTTCTTTTCTTACAGCGTTAAAAAATAATAGTAACATATTTTTAAATTTAAATTAACGTAATATTTAATAGTTAATTTTCTATTTTATAAAATACATGAATATTTATAATTTATAATTTAGATTTACAAACTTTTAAAAAAAAAGAATTGTTAATCAATCAAATAATTTCGTATAAAATAAAATAGAGGTAGTAATCAATTAAATGAAGGAAGAAAGGAGGATAGTTAATTTTCTTCTTTTTTCGTAATTTATGTAATATTTAAGAAAGTAAGACTTTTAAAGATTAATTACTTAAAATGAATAATAGATATTTATTAATTATAAATTATTTCATTAAAAATAAGTGTGAATGATAAAAATAAATTATCTTTAAATTTGTAAATATAAAAGGTACGGAGTACCCTTTTATTATGTTAAAAAGATATGGTACATAAATTGGAACCAATAAGGCACTATCGTGTTACTTTCAGCATATTATACGACACGTACGACCGCCTTGTAACCGTTGATTTAGTCGTGAACTTTTTAGAATTTGTGGATTTGGCCACACGCGGTATTGACGAGTGGCTGTCACGTGCTTGAAGTTTGTTGACGCAATTATTATTATTATTATTATATTATATTATTAAGAAGCTTACACAATCTTCATTTATTGAATCTGTATTCATTTTTGTTTTTTTTCGTTTGATTTTTTTATTATATCAATAAATTCGAAGGTTAGATCACTTTTATCTGTAGTGTTGAGTAGTTTCTTTTTCTTTCTTTTTTAGAATTTAGGTGTATAAAATCAAGACAGAAAAATATTGCAACGGCCGTAGTATTTTATTTCAAGTAATATGAATGTACAATCTCTATGATTTCTCTGATTAATAAAAATTCAAGGGTCTTTGAGCTTGATCTTAAATTTGAATTTGATTTATCCGTCGCGAACACTTTGATTGTTGCCACAAATTATATCACGAACAAGCAGCCTTGATCTTGAACACCTTGTATTTAGTTTGACTTCGTTCTTGATCTTGAATACTTGAAATTTGTGTTAAAGCGCTTGAATGATCGAACACTTGCAGCTTAAAGAGAATTGTGGCTTTTGATCCACGAGCTCACTTGCACATGTTGTAACTTCTGGTGTCTTCTATGAATTATGAAGACCTATATTTATAGTTGTGGGATGGAAGAGCCGTGATGAGAACAAACTCTTTCCGACCAATCAAATTCAAGAGTGACAAGACCACATTTGATTGGCCAGAACATGTCACTTGCACATGTGGCGCGGTTTCATTGGCCTTTAAATTTGATTGGCATGCCTTGTCATTTCGAGATCCTATTGGCTCTCCCCGCTTGACTTGGTATGTCATGTAATATGACACGTGGCACTAAACTGAGCCTCTAGGAAGATAACATCTTGGGCTTAATGAAGTGGGCTCATTATTTTAGTCCAATTAAATGGGTTAACCCAATGGATTTGGACTTATTTATTTAATCCATATATATATTGGACTTATATAGCTTATCCAATTATATTAGTCCAATAAATTTATTTGAACTAATATATCTTGAATTTCAAATATAGTCCAAATTTGATTTATGAATTCTAAATTCAATACATTTTAAATGTCTACATTAGGATCATGAATTAAATGTTTCACAAATTGAACTCTTAATACCAGGTGACAGTTAGATAAATCAAAATAGGGATTAAAATCTTGAATAAGAGAATTAAAGTAAGTATAGCCTAAAAAAAAATATCACTGATTGTGAGATTCCATCTATTAAATAATATCACTTGAAATCTAAGTTAAACTAAAAAAGATAATTAAATTTTTATATACATTGCTCTACCTAAATTTCTACTCCCACTTCCCTGAAGTCAAAAGATTGAAGATATGTATGTGACAAGGTTGATAAGTCAAATTCCTCATTCTATTCTTCTTTTTTAACATCACAAATTACTCATTCTCCACCTATTTTATTTATTACTAGCACCATTTTTTGGTTGGACAACAACACAGGTGACGAATTTTGCTCTTAATAAATCTATGATCGAATAATCTACTTATTGTTTTAAGTAGAATCGCAATTTAAGCCAAAACTTATTTAAAGTTGGCTTAAATTGTCATCCTATTTAACTCGCCTAACCCACCTAAGGTTTGGCCGATCTTTAACCCACCCATTGGTTGAACTCAATTCGGGAGAAATTTAAAAATAGCCAAATTTACAAGTGGTCATTCAAAAATAGCCACAGTTTCAAAAGTAATCGAAATGTAGCCACTTTTTATGTAAAGACAAATCTGAACAAAAACATTGTTCAAAATCCGAAAAATACTCCAGCATAATATACTAGAACTCCAGCATATTATAATGGAGTTCCAGCACAAGAATATATCGCTCCAGTATAATATGTTGGAAGTTTATACATAGGTGCTCCAATCTCCAATATATTATGCTTGAACTTTCCGTGTGTTGGAGTTCCAGCATAATATGCTGGAAGTTCATATACAGGTGCACCGATCTCCAGTATATTATGCTGGACCGGTCCCTGTTACAGCAAAATAGTGGCTATTTTTTAATGATTTTGCAAACGCTAGCTATTTTTGAATGACCAGTCTGAAAACTGGTTAGGTCATGCTATTTTAACACTCAATTCATCTTGACCCAGCACATCTCAGTTTTGATTAATAGCCCAAATTGTTTCATGAGTAACTGTGCTAAAATATTTTAAAAAGTAATTATTTTTGGTTTGATATGTTATATGTGACCATAACAAAAGAAAAAACACACACACACACACACATTACTTAAAGATTGATAAGAGTTGGGCAGGTTGAGCTATGGCCAAATTTTATCAACCCATTTTAACCCGTCCAAAATCAGCCTAACCTACCCATTTAACACATCTAGTTTTTAAAAATCTTATTAATTTTCTTATAGATACTTGTATGTAATACTCGTAATATATATAACCTTATTTTTCTTTTTGGCGTGTAAATACTCATCCATTATAAATATAGCAATTACCTTTCTGGTTTAGGTAATGGGGCATTAAGAATAATAGCCTGTTTGGCGAAGCTTCTCAAGACAAAAAAAGTGTTTTTTTTTCAAAAGCATTTTTTTCTCCTAATTTGAGGTGTTTGGTCAAGCTTATTTGGGGAAAAAAATGCTTTTGGGAAGAAGCAGAAGCAGTTTCAGATAAGCAGAAAAAAGTAGCTTCTTTCCAAAAGCAGAAGCAGTTTTGGCTTTTCTTCTTACCTAAAATACCCTTAACAAAATATAGTATATACCAAAATAACCCTTAAACCTAATACTTAGGATATTGATTTATAAATATTTCTTCTTATTTTTAGGAAACTTTCTAATATATAGTGTCTTTAGGGGTGGATGCTTTTATATTTGTTGAAGGAATTTTAATATATTTAACTTATATTAAAAGAATTAAGTACTTGTTAATTTTATTTTCATATTTTACTTAAATAAAATGATTTTTTTTTTAATTATTGCATGTAATAACAAAATTTTGATATTATTTATTTACTTATAATATTAATTATTAAGTAAATCTATTCATGTCCTTATTCGTAATTTGACACTTAAAAGCACTTTCTAAAAAGTTTGGTCAAACACAAATTATTTCTCAAAAGTGTTTTTCAGACTGATTAGCTAAACACAAACTGATTCTCTCCAAAAGTACTTTTTTCAAAAGCACTTCTCAAAATAAGCTGATTTCTCCAACTTGGCCAAACAGACTATAAGTACTCCACATCACATCAATATTGATTCTAGGTGTTTTTTATATGCATTTTCTCTTTTCCATTGCAATGTCCATTTGTACCTAACTGCAAAGCGATTAGATCTTGAAAATTAGCTGTTTGAAAAATGCTTTTTTCAAAATTGCCCAAAATTTCTAAAGTCTATTTATTTTAAAAAGTATATTTTAAAATTAATTTTTTCAAAAAAGTTGTTTTTGGGAAGAACCAATTTACGTTAGCTTAATTAATTTGAAAAGCACTTTTGAACAATAATCAATGTTTGACCAAGATTTTAAAATGTATTTTAAAGTATATTTTTTTCAAGAGTGCTTTTCAAAATTCTTTTGGAGAAAAACTATTTTTTCTGCTTCTCAAAAATTGCTTCTGTTTCTATTTAAAAATATTTTTTCCTTCTAAAACCTTAGCCAAACACTTTATTTTAAAAAAAAATACTTTTGACCAAAAGAAAGCTTGGCCAAGTAAGCCATTTTCTAATGCAAATTTCAGACCCAAATGAAGCCATCCATTTTCGTTGGAACTATAAAGTTGCATTGGGAATTATTCTTTTCTTTTTTGGCATTCCACTGCATGGTCCAGGTAACTCCTCAACAACATAAGTGGATGTTTTCTGCTATTTATGCAAGCCCACATGCACACAACTGCACTGTTTTATGGGACAATTTACGTTGTATATATGACCACTATAAAGGTCCATGGTTATTAGTTGGAGATTTTAATGAAATTATCAGTAGTTCAGAAAAATTTGGTGGCAGAATTATTAATCTTAATAGATCAAATCAATTCCTTCAATGCTTAAATTATTGTCAACTCATTGATCTAGGGTTTAAAGGTAGTCGCTATACTTGGACTAATAAACGTAAATGTGGTTTCACTATTCGTGAACGTTTTGATAGATGCATGACAAATTTTGAATGGAACACTTTATTCCCAAATTCCTTAGTCACTCACTTACCACGCACACACTCGGACCATTGCCCTCTTCTATTAAATCTGCTAGGGCAGTCGTCACCAAGTACCAAACCCTTTCGTTTTGAATCAATCTGGACTTCTCACCCAGACTTACGCCCTATGATAAATGCTATATGGCAACATCAAATATTTCTACTGCCTTTTATAAAATGTTTTCAAACCACTGCTTTTGCTTGGAATCGTAGCACAGTCACACCTCCTTTTTCCGCACCCGCGAGGGCGCAAGGAAGTTTTTTCCAATTAAAGGACAATTGAAACGGGATTGGTTTACTTATTTCAGAGTCGCCACTTGGGAGATTTAGGGTGTCCCAAGTCACCAATTTTAATCCCGAATCGAGGAAAAGAATGACTCTATATTACAGTCTGCGTACCAGAAATCCGGATAAGGAATTCTGTTAACCCGGGAGAAGGTGTTAGGCATTCCCGAGTTCCGTGGTTCTAGCACGGTCGCTCAACTGTTATATTCGGCTTGATTATCTGATTTTATACAAGTGTGAACTTATGTGCAAAATTTAACTTTTAACCGCTTTTATCATTTACTGTTTTTATCAAGAATTGCAACGTTGTGAAAATGTATCTCGAACCGCGTTACAATCAATGTACCCGTGGTCGTCGACACACTTTGACTCCGTTGAGATTTGGATTTGGGTCACATCAATGTGCACCCGAGTTTAAGGAAATTAAATTATTAAAGGCGCGCCTAAAGCGACTAGCGTATTTATTTTGGGTAGGACCGTGGAATTTTACTAAACGGTCCATCCCGAAGTCTAAACAATTTTTAAAGCAAATATTTACTGAGGGCCCCGCAATTTGTATTTTATTTGGCGAGGCTCATCTCATTCTTATTTTTTAAAATGAATTTGCAATGTCATGGACACGCATCTCGAACCACGTCACAATCAATGTACCCGTGATTAGAAACACATTTCGACTCCGTTGAGAATTGGATTTGGGTCACATAAATGTGCACCCGAGTTTAAGAAGGTAAGATTTATTAAGGCGCGTCCTAAAGAGTCTAACGTATTGTTATTTTAGGAAGAGGCCGTGAAGGTTCATTAAACGGCCAAATCCAAAGTCTAGTCAATGGTTATGTATTTTATTGAGGGCCCCGGCGGTTTGTGATTTATTTGGCGAGGCTCGTCTCATTTTTATTTTAAAGGATAAACCTATAGTGACTATATTTTCTATTAAGTTCGTCTCTAAAATAAAAGAAAATCTCTTAATTATTTACATGCTGAAAACGTAACTTATTAGTTATTAGTTTACGGCTAATGCGATTGGAAAATTGCGATCGAGTTTGTACAAAGAAAAACTGCTTTCATTTTTATATTCTATTATTTACTAATGCTAGAACATGAGAGGGATACACAATAATATCAAAGCAGATTAACTATTCTTCAAATAATTTAAACTAGCATTATTAGATGAAGAAATCATACATATGCAGCCTCATTACTCATTAATTAATCGACTACATTTTTATACAAAGAGAGGAAAATTAATATTCAAACACAGATCCAAACAAAAGAATTCAACAGGAACAGGAGCCTGATTAATATTTCATTTTTCGCTTCAAGCCAAGAGTGTACAAATGTGTACCTGGAAACAGCAGTACAAGAACAAAAGAAGTAGGAGTCAGCAACAGTAATAACGCGGCAACAGCAGGTTCAGCAACACCGCAAAACCAGTAACAACCAGTAGAATGACCCAGTAACAGATTGAAAACTCAGCAGTGCAAAAGTACAATCGCAGTCAAAGCAGAAGAGAGAAAAGAGACGAGATGCAGTAGTTTCTGACTTTTGAATAACACTCGAAGAAAAGCAAACAGAATTGTTCGAGTGAAAGTTCGAATTGTCTTTCTCTTTTACTCTCAAAATGTTTCGAGTCTCCCACTCTCAAGTGTAGAAATATGTTTTGTGTTCAACCTCAAGTGTCAAAGTCTCTCAATAATAATCTCTCAATAAAAATGTTCTCTCCAAAAAATCCTCTCAAGGTTCAAGTTCTAGTCCCCTTTTTAATGTCAAGAATGACTCTATATATAGCAAGACAAGTCTTCCATTCTCAACCCCAAAATTATTCTCCCAATGGCATGCTTTGTCCCACTACTTAATGTTTGTTTTATTTTAAACTTTGTCCCACATGCCTACATTAAATAACTAACACATTCCCAACCCGTTACAATTTGTCCCCCATGCCTATATTAAAAAAGTACAAGATTCCTCCCCATTTTTGTCTTGTCCCCCATTATATTAAACAAATACCTCAAAAACCCCACCCCATTATATTTGTCCCCCATGCTTAACATAAAGAATCAAAATAATGTTCAATTACCAAACTACCCCTCCGACCTTATTGCAATTACAAATCTACCCCCGAATGCAATGCAATTTACCAAATTACCCTTCTGCTCTAAACAATCAATTAATCATAACTCAACCAAAATATAGTCAAGATGACCAATTTCTCAACAATCTTCAACAACAATTTACATGAACATGATGAACAACACAAACTCCAAATTAATGGAAATAAATCAACCATATCGGGAACCAATCCTGGTTAATTTAGACCATTAATGGATGAACAAAGAGACAATAATACAAACAACAACATGCATGATTCAAATTAAACTAACAAATCAAAGACAAACATAAACTCACATTAAATCACTGAATTTAAACATGAACTTCAAACAAAGATGAGCATGAATTAAATCTGTTTTTAAGCAACAAACATGACGGATTCTAACGATTCAAATAACATTAATATTTTCTGGAAAATCCATAACAACATGAAACAAATTGAAGAAATAATTAATTAAATTTCAATTTGAATCTAACAAACATTAAACTAACAAATATTCACTTAAACAATAATACAATCATGAAATAAACATGAAAAATAACTAATTAATCCTTCATTTGAAATCTGAAAAATTAATTTAACAAACAACACATGAACATGAACTAAAAATTAATTCAAACGATAAACAAAACAAACATTTGCCGATTTTAGATTCGAAAATATCAAAACAAAATGCGGACAAAATAAAACTCAAAAATCTACTAACCGGATCGACATGAAATATGTATGGACTGACTCGACGAACCTCGGCCAAACAAACAACGAACTTGACGAAGAGCTCACAACGTACATGATCTTGACTCGACGAAAAACCCTCGACCTTTGCCGGACTTTAACCGGACTGCCTTGCGTCGTCAACAACAGTACGCAGCAGCGAAGAAGACGAAACAACGGCGACTGGTAGGGTGCTCGTGCGACGTGAGGAGGAATATAGTAACGTGGGTTAGAGCTCGATGAAGACGGGGTCAGCCATGGAGGTGAAGGGGTTATCCATGGAGGGAGTCGGGCTGGTTATGGCGTTTGGACGTGAGGGAGTGGGGGCTGTGACGACGGGCAGTGACGACGAAGGCTAAGCAGCAGTGTTCGTCGGATTTAATGGAGGATCGTTTGGGCAGTGACGACGGGACGACGAGGCAGGTGGTTTCACGGGAGTTATCACCTTTGGACAGTAGGGTCATTAGGTTTTTTCCAGTTTTTCAAGAGGAAAGAAGAAGGTGATGAGATGGAGGGAGCTGGAAGTGGGTTGTTGTCGACGGGGGGGGGGGGGGGTGCGACGACGGGGAGCAGCTGTGGTTGTGGGGAAGCTGGAAGTGGGTTGCTGTCGAGGGGGGAGGGCGACGACGATGGGAAGGTGTGCTCGTGTGAATGTGTTGACGCAGCTGTGTGTGTGTGCGTCGATGAGGAGCTTGGAGGTGGAGGGTGATGAGGCTTGGTGAGGGCAGCCATAGATGCTTTGTTGGAGCTTTGGAGGAGTTTTGAGTTTGGGAAGAAGAAAGCCAAAAGGGTGGGGGCGGATAGTTTTTTAGGGTTTTTTGGTTTGTCTTTTCGACAAAATGAAGAAAGGGTATTGGGTCAATGGGGCGGACCGGGTCGACCCGGTCTGAAATGGACTGGGTCATGGAGAAGATTGAGCAAATTTTTGGGCCTTTGGCTTACAATTGAAGAAGTGGCCCAATCCGACTTTTCTTTGTATTTTTGTTCTCTTTTCTTCTTTTATTTTCTAAAACTAAATTATAAAAGTACTTAAATTATTATTAAGAACTAAATTAAGTTATAAAAGCGCAAATTAACTCCCAATAACAATTAACGCACAATTAAGTAATAATTAAGCATAAAATTGTATATTTGGACATTAAATGCTAAAAATGCAAACGATGCCTATTTTTGTAATTTTAATTTTTGTAAAACTAATTTAATTACTAACAATTGTAGAATCAAATCCTACATGCAAAATGCAACATATTTTTGTATTTTTTATTAATTTAAACAAACAAGCAAACACAGACAAATACAAATAATTATCCAAAAATATCACAAAAAATACTCAAAATTGCACACCAAGGAAAATCATTTTATTTTGCATTTTTTGGGAGTATTTCTCATATAGGGCAAAAATCACGTGCTTACAGCTGCCCCTCTTTGCCCGGAGACACGAAGGGTTTTCGTGCAAAGATAAAGCGAGCGATTTTTGCCTATCCGAGTACTCCGTGTGAAGCATTTTTTTTGAAAAAGATTTAACCGAACCTTTGCTTCAAAGGTTTCCTACATATCCCTGGCTAAAGGGGAATCAGGTTAATGTAGTTCGGGAAGTTTTGGTAGCTGGGACTACCGTGGGACTGCAATGTTACTGCTGTTGCATGCTGTTATCACTGCTTACCGATCTCCTTATTACTCCGTATTTAAAAGAAAACAAGAAGCTAGGCTAGACTGTAACTTGTTCTTGTTGCCTTGCTTTCTTGTCGGCTTGTGTTTCCTCCTGTGCTTTTCTTCCTTGAATTTTTGGAATGATACTGGCCCTTTGCTTTTCTGAATACCAGTTTTCATTATTTTGCTCGGTCCGCTAGGGACATGGCTTTCTTCATCAAGCTTTTTGGCGGTTCCTCTGGTGGGTACGGCTCTCTTCATCAGACTTGTTATGCTGGTCATGATTTAATGTTCACCAGCTGCTTCTTTCAAGACGCCTCTTTTCTTCCTTTTGACTCATGCGCCTGAATTTGTGCTGGGATCTCTTGTTGCAACCTTCTGCTTCCCGGTGCTGGGGATTTTTATTATTTCCTGTAGTGGATTCCTGCTGTAACCCTCTATTTTATTGTCCTCTGACTTGATCTTGAAATGTATGCCTCTGTTGTATGGGCGGGCTCCCAACTTCAACACTTGAAAATTAAAGACTGAATGTATGCGTCTGTTATTATGGGAGGGCTCCCAACTTCAATGCTTGAAAATAAAGACTGGAATGTATGCCTCTGTTATCTGGGCGGGCTCCCAACTTCAACGCTTGAAAAGTAAAGACTGGAATGTATTCCTCTGTTATTATGGGCGGGCTCCCAACTTCAACGCTTGAAAAGTAAAGACTGAAATGTATGCCTCTGTTATCTGGGCGGGCTCCCAACTTCAACACTTGAAATAAAAGACTGAAATGTATGCCTCTGTTATCTGAGCGGGCTCCCAACTTCAACGCTTGAAAATAAAGACTGGAATGTATGCCTCTGTTATCTGGGCGGGCTCCCAACTTCAATACTTGAAAGTAAAGACTGAATGTATTCCTCTGTTATTATGGGCGGGCTCCCAACTTCAACGCTTGAAAAGTAAAGACCGGAATATATGCCTCTGTTATCTGGGCGGGCTCCCAACTTCAATACTTGAAAGTAAAGACTGAAATGTATGCCTCTGTTATCTAGGCGGGCTCCTAACTTCAACACTTGAAAAGTAAAGACTGAATGTATACCTCTGTTATTATGGGCGGGCTCCCAACTTCAATGCTCGAAAATAAAGACTGAATGTATTCCTCTGTTATTATGGGCGGGCTCCCAACTTCAACTCTGGAAATATAAAGACTGAAATGTATGCCTCTGTTATCTGGGCGGGCTCCCAACTTCAACGCTTGAAAGTAAAGACTGAAATGTATTCCTCTGTTATTATGGGCGGGCTCCCAACTTCAACACTTGAAATATAAAGACTGAAATGTATGCCTCTGTTATTTGGGCGGGCTCCCAATTTCAACGCTTGAAAGTAAAAGATCGAAATATATGCCTCTGTTATATGGGCGGGCTCCCAACTTCAATACTAACTTAGGAGGAAATGCCTCTCCTATGGGTAAAACTAAACTTAGGAGGAAATGCATCTCCTATGGATAACACTAAACCAAACTTAGGAGGAAATGCATCTCCTATGGGTAAAAATAAACTTTAAGGAAGTGCATCTCCTATTGGGTACAATAAACTTAGGAAGTGCGTCTCCTGTGGGTACAATAAACTTAGGAAGTGCGTCTCCTATGGGTAAAACTTACTTAGGAAGTGCGTCTCCTATTGGTGAAACTATTCTTAGGAAGTGCGTCTCCTACTGGTGAAATAACTTATCTTAGGATGTGCGTCTCCTTAGGAAGTGCGTCTCCTATTAGTGAAATTATTCTTAGGAAGTGCGTCTCCTTAGGAAGTGCATCTCTTATTGGTGAAACTTCTTAGGAAGTGCATCTCCTATTGGTACAATGGATCTAAGAAGTGCGTCTCCTATGGGTAAAACTTAACTTAGGAAGTGCGTCTCTTATCGGTGAAACTTAACTTAGGAAGTGCGTCTCCTATTGGTGAAACTTTTTAGGAAGTGCGTCTCCTATTGGTGAAACTAAACTTAGGAAGTGCGTCTCCTATGGGTAGAACTGAACTTAGGAAGTGCGTCTCCTATCGGTAGAACTGAAACAAACTTAGGAGGAAATGCATCTCCTATGAGTGCAACTAAAACAAACTTAGGAGGAAATGCATCTCCTATGGATGAAACTAAAACAAACTTAGGAGGAAATGCATCTCCTATGGATGAAACTAAAACAAACTTAGGAGGAAATGCATCTCCTATGGGTAAAGACGTGGAATGTATTCCCTTGTTATACAGGTGGGCGCCTAATGGTAAAGACACAAAATGTATTCCCTTGTTATACAGGTGGGCGCCTAAAATATGAAATGCACAGACAAAAGTATTCCTCTCGTTATTCAGGTGGGCGCCTGTCAAGAAATTTAAAGACTGAAATGTATTCCTCTCGTTATACAGGTGGGCGCCTGGTAAGAATTTTAAAGACTGAAAGTATTCCTCTCGTTATACAGGTGGGCGCCTGGCATGGACAACAACTTTAAAAATAGAATCCTATTCGAGGGCGGATGAACCCAAAATATCCTATTCGAGGGCGGATGAACCCAAAATAACCTATTCGAGGGCGGATGAACCCAAAATATCCTATTCGAGGGCGGATGAACCCAAAATATCCTATTCGAGGGCGGATGAACCCAAAATATCCTATTCGAGGGTGGATGAACCCAAAATATCCTATTCGAGGGCGGATGAACCCAAAATATCCTATTCGAGGGCGGATGAACCCAAAATATCCTATTCGAGGCGGATGAACCCAAAATATCCTATTCGAGGGCGGATGAACCCAAAATATCCTATTCGAGGGCGGATGAACCCAAAATATCCTTAAGACTTGAAAATGTCTTACCTCGAATACATGCTGGGGATTGGGATGAATTTTCCCTCTTTTTTGTCATTATTATCTTTTTATTCTTCTTTTTTTTTATTCTTTTTTTTATTCATAGCTTCTTCCTTCGAAGACTACCTCCCTTGAGAGTCGTTTTGCCTTTCCCCGAAAGGAACCGCTGAGGATACCGACTTTCCAACCTTGTGTTGGACTCCTCGCAACTGCTAGGGATAACACTGTTGGGGAATTATTTACTTACCTGTTGGGGAGTAAAATGTTATCAGCTGGGGGTACCTGACTTCCAGAAAATTTTCTAAATGGAAGGAAAATTTTCTGCCCTAGTTTGATAATATCTCTTGTGGCATGCGTTTCTGCATCAATGCCATTTCCTTTACCTGTTTCAAATCAAACAAAATTTTGTTAGTTTAAAACATGGTGGTTGGATGTGATACTCCTATTGGGATGACTTTCCCTTTCTCCTTCATTGCGCTGTGTTCCACGACTTGTTGGGGATGATATTATGTGCTGGGGATAATCCCTTCCAGCTGGGGATATCCCTCTTCTTTTGTGGCATAGCTTGGAAAACTGGCATTTCCCCGACCTTTTAGTCTAGTATGGATTTCGCCGAATCATGCTCACTGCTCTCCTTGCTTTGTTCACGGGCCTTGTCTTTGAGGTTTATAACCTTGGTTTTGGCAAGGATATCCCTCTTGACGCTCGTCAATCCTTTTGTCAATTCCCTTTTGCTGGGGATATCTGTATTGACACTGGCCTCGCGCTTGTTCCTTGCTGACTATACCATTTGGATGTACTAGTCAGATCTCATCTTGAAAAGCTGATGGCATATTTGAAGTCATTTCATACTTGTTCTGGCCCGACAGACTCTATTGGGGAATTTTTCTATGAAAGGAGAAAGATAAAAAGGGAACAGAATAAAAGGACAAAAGGAAAAAGACGACCTTTTAACAAAAGAAACTATAAATAAAAACCTATCAAACGCAGATACCGACTCTAATGGTCATGACATGCATATGTGGCCTATCCTCCGCCGTTAATCATCTTTCCAGACCTTCAATTGGCAATTCCCCATCTGATTCTTAATCCTATTCGACTTGTAGTGCCCAAAGGGTTTTCACTATCAAGCCTCTCTCATTTCTGGTTTTTCTCTCAGCTTTCATCGCCTTATGGTGCCTGTGAAGGTTTTCACCGATAAGACTCTCTCATTTGTATCACTTTCAAGCTGGGGGTTTGGAGTGTCGCCGGTATGACTCTTTCTGCTGGAGATTAGAGTCATTTCTGCTGTGGAACAGAATGTTATGTTCGCCGGTAAGACTCTCATTTGTCTGACTTGGCATCTTTTGAAGACTGATCAGAAGGTCTTTCTTTGGACCGTAATGTGGGTTTTGGATAGGCTAGAAAGAAAAGGTATAAAAGGCTCAAAAATGCATTAATTTTGGGTTATTAGTTACAACCTTCGGAATTAGATTTATTTACAACAAACGCAACCTTTGCCCCAGTTTCTTGCTTGGGGATATCTTAATTGATTTTTTTTCATTTTTTCAAAACTATGACCGAGCCGTGAAGCGCCTACGTATCCTCTTTGAGGAATCAGGTCAAACGTAGTTCCCAATTCCTCTTTTTCATTTGACTTTTTTTTTGTTACCATTTTTTTTTTTTCGTTTTGTTGTTTTCTTTTCTTTCTCTTTTTTTTCTTTTGTTTACCTGCCGCGCTTGCGTATTCTATTCGTTGCTACTAATTCCGAACGAGGGGTATGAAAGGAAAATAAATAAGGCTCAAAAGGGGTTAACGAAGGATAAAGTGTTTGGGTAGCAGAACAAAATGCCTTCGTCATTCCAGTCTTCAAAACATGCCAAGTGCAAACAACACAATTAAACAATAGATTTATAGTCTCTTCCGATGGTGCTTGGACTTGACAATTATGTTCAACATATGTTTGTTCATTTGTCACTTCTAAAGCACCGTTGGGCGACACTCTCATTCTCATTATTATGAATGACCCTCATGCCAATTTAGGCGAATCTTTCTTTAACGGTTTTCTTTGTGTTTAACTTGCCCCAGTTCCACATGACTCGGGCTCCAAATAATCTCAAACCGTTCTTATTTCCTTTAAATGCTTTGATCACCTTCCCAGGGTTTTATGATTAACTTTTAAGACTAGGCCCAAACTGGGTGCGCATGTCATGTCCCTAGAATCGGCATTGAACAAAAATGATAAAATGACTAAACAAAAAGATGACTGGGAATAATCAAAGACCGGATTTTGCATTAGACTACCGGCGAAATGGTTTGAATAAAAAAACAAACAAAACAACCAGAATAAAATCCTAACACAAACTGGACAAAATTTAAACAAACTGCTATGACAAAATGGAAAGATAAGAAGGTTTGACACAGGACAAAATCCAAATTACAACCTTAATAATCCGGACAACAGAAATGACAACAAAATAAGCCACCACAAGCTTCTCTCTTGCTAACCAAGGAACGGAGCGTCCTCCCACTTTATCAAACTTGGCATCTTAGCCACTGAGCTTTGCATTAGTATTGTCAAGACCATTGCCAGCTTCAATATCATCAACCTCCGTCAATAAGTTCCCGATAGGATTTGAGTGCTTCTGCTATCAGGCCCAATCCCCGCAGAGTGTGTATCATGAGATGCAAGTGAAGGACTCTGAGTGTCATTGTCCGGCTTACCACAAACCAACCACCTTAACTTTATTTGCGAAACAAACAGGTTAGAATGGACTCAGTCGGTCCTCATTATTAACAACATCTTTTTCTTTTCTCTTTTTGATGTTTTTTTCTTTTTTCCTTTTTTCATTTCTTTTTTTTTCTTTCGCTTTTTCCTTCTTTTTTCATTCTCTTTTTCATTTCTTTTTTTTTCTTTTCTTTTTCTTTTTCTTTTTCATTCTCTTTTTTCATTTTTTTTTGTTGTGGTCGAATTTTATGGAGATTGCCTACGTATCATGACCCCGCATGAATCAGACCTTGCGTAGTTCGTGCCAATAAAAGATAAACAATACTAATCATTTTTTCAATTTATATATTAAAATAAACTGAAAAACAATCAAACAAACCACATATTCTAATTAAAGATTTATAAACTCAAAAACAAAAGGCTAGCTCCCTTTCTCTGTTCGACAAATGCAACCAAATGGTTATTTTTGCAAATGTGGCCCCTTCCAAATTTCACATGAATTTTGAGGTCGGGGAGGATTATTTATGACACTTTACAAACTTGTCCATTCTTTTACGAAAATAGCCTTTCGACAACTGAAAGATACTTTAAGGCTATTTCGGCAAGAACGGTTTAAGACGCGGCCGAAACTGGCTCGGCTTATTTTATTTTTTCATATTTTTTTTGAATAAACATCCAAACGGCATTCACCCGACCGTTGACTCTTTGTTTTTTTTCAAATTATGATAAAAACCTTGTATTGCAAACACGGCCTTTCGACGTCTCGGGGACGAAGCTTTTTAAGGCTGTGTGGGTCAACTGGACCAACAATCCTAATCATGACCCAAAGGTGGCTGTTTATGCAAAGTCAGCCTTCCGGCGTCCCTTTCGGGAACATTCGGCTATTTATGACAAAGCAGAATCACCTGGCTTATTTATGACTCTTTTAATCGTTTTTCAAATTAGGAAACTCAATATTGCAAACACGGCCCTTCAACGTCTCGGGGACGAAGATTTTTAAGGCTGTGTGGGTCAACTGAACCAAATCTTAAAAAATGACCCAAAGGTGGCTGTTTATGCAAAGTCAGCCTTCCGGCGTCCCTTTCGGGAACATTCGGCTATTTCTTGATAAAACAGCGTCACCTGACTTCTTTATGACAAAATTAAAATTTGACATATATTTTTTATTTATTTGTTTTTTGGCTATTTTAGCAAAAGGTGGGTTGGACATCACCCGACTTATTTATGACAAGATTAAAATTTTTGATTTTTGGCTATTTTAGCAAAAGGTGGGGTTGGACCCGATGAGGGTTGCCTACGTATCTCACATCCGGTGAGAATCAAACCCGCGTAGTTCGGGCAAACGAGAAGGGAGTAAATAAACTATATATATATATATATATATATATATATATATATATATATATATATATATATATTATTATTATTATTATTATTTTTTGAAATAACGACTTCTAAGAATTCCTTTTCTTTTGACTCGAACTTTGAGAATTTCGAAAGGAAGATAATAATTTTTTCGTTTTTTCATTTGTTTTTCTTATTCTGAAGAAAAAAGAAAATGTTTTTTTTTGGAATTTTACCTTTAATAAAAGAAATGCTTAAAAAAATATTTTTTGAACTTTGAATTTTCTTTTGAATTTTTTTTTGGATTATATATATATTTATTTTGGAACAAATAATAAAATCAAGCAAAATAAACAAACTAATAAGACATTTTTTTTTTCATTTTCTCAAAATTTCGGCAGAGTTTCAATACTACTCGGACATTGGTTTCTTTTTTCTAACAATAAGTAGCCATATCTCTACACTGTTATTTTCTTCTCTTTTCCACTATTTTCTAATTTGTGGATGATGAAAACATACACAATCCTTTTTTTTGAATTTCCAATGCTTCTTTCTATATATATACATATATATATTTTATTTTTTATATTTATTATATTTTCAAAAATGTGGCATGGGGGACATAGGGAATTTCAAGACTTCTTGGATTCCGCAAATGTTCCCCATATGCTTTTCAAAAATGAAGCGTGGGGGACATAGGGGAATTCCAAGGCTTCTTGGATTCCACAAATGTTCCCCATGCTTTGATTAAAATAACACCATGCTGGAAATGACCAAATGACCCATTCGCCCTTGACTAAATACAACATGTAGCACATAGGATGCCGAAAGATGGTCTATTATTTTCAGGTTGCTTGTCCTAGACGGACCCAACCCCTATGTTGAGTCCCCTAAGTCAAATGCACATGATGCAAATAAACGTTCCTACTAGGGATCCGGCATGAAGTCACGTTATTCTATGTTCAAAACCTGGGTCGGTGTTCTAGACAGTGTACCCGAGCGGACAACTCGAGTTGAGGAAGGAGCTCCTTTCCGGGAACCAAAAGGCCAGCCGGCTTAGAAACTTTCCGAGCCTCTTTTATTTAGGGTATGACACTAACAGAATAGGGAGTCTCAACCAGTAAGCACATCCCCCGAGGTAAGAAGAGAAGGGTTTCGGCACAGTTTATATACAGTTCAGATAATATCAAAGCGGTAAAAGCAGCATTTAGCACATTAGGCTCAAAACATGTAAAAATCAGATAAAGCCAAATATAACAATTTATCTAAGCTCGAATTCTTAACCCTGAACCAGTGGTTCTAGGTTTTTATCCCCGGCAGAGTCGTCAGAGCTGTCACACCTCCTTTTTCCGCACCCGCGAGGGCGCAAGGGAGTTTTTTCCAATTAAAGGACAATCGAAACGGGATTGGTTTAATTATTTCAGAGTCGCCACTTGGGAGATTTAGGGTGTCCCAAGTCACCAATTTTAATCCCGAATCGAGGAAAAGAATGACTCTATATTACAGTCTGCGTACCAGAAATCCGGATAAGGAATTCTGTTAACCCGGGAGAAGGTGTTAGGCATTCCCGAGTTCCGTGGTTCTAGCACGGTCGCTCAACTATTATATTCGGCTTGATTATCTGATTTTATACAAATATGAACTTATGTGCAAATTTTATATTTTAACCGCTTTATTATTATTGTTTTTATCAAGAATTGCAACGTTGTGAAAATGTATCTCGAACCGCGTTACAATCAATGTACCCGTGGTCGTCGACACACTTTGACTCCGTTGAGATTTGGATTTGGGTCACATCAATGTGCACCCGAGTTTAAGGAAATTAAATTATTAAAGGCGCGCCTAAAGCGACTAGCGTATTTATTTTGGGTAGGACCGTGGAATTTTACTAAACGGTCCATCCCGAAGTCTAAACAATTTTTAAAGCAAATATTTACTGAGGGCCCCGCAATTTGTATTTTATTTGGTGAGGCTCATCTCATTCTTATTTTAAAATGAATTTGCAACGTCATGGACACGCATCTCGAACCACGTCACAATCAATGTACCCGTGATTAGAAACACATTTCGACTCCGTTGAGAATTGGATTTGGGTCACATAAATGTGCACCCGAGTTTAAGAAGGTAAGATTTATTAAGGCGCGTCCTAAAGAGTCTAACGTATTGTTATTTTAGGAAGAGGCCGTGAAGGTTCATTAAACGGCCAAATCCAAAGTCTAGTCAATGGTTATGTATTTTATTGAGGGCCCCGGCGGTTTGTGATTTATTTGGCGAGGCTCGTCTCATTTTTATTTTAAAGGATAAACCTATAGTGACTATATTTTCTATTAAGTTCGTCTCTAAAATAAAAGAAAATCTCTTAATTATTTACATGCTGAAAACGTAACTTATTAGTTATTAGTTTACGGCTAATGCGATTGGAAAATTGCGATCGAGTTTGTACAAAGAAAAACTGCTTTCATTTTTATATTCTATTATTTACTAATGCTAGAACATGAGAGGGATACACAATAATATCAAAGCAGATTAACTATTCTTCAAATAATTTAAACTAGCATTATTAGATGAAGAAATCATACATATGCAGCCTCATTACTCATTAATTAATCGACTACATTTTTATACAAAGAGAGGAAAATTAATATTCAAACACAGATCCAAACAAAAGAATTCAACAGGAACAGGAGCCTGATTAATATTTCATTTTTCGCTTCAAGCCAAGAGTGTACAAATGTGTACCTGGAAACAGCAGTACAAGAACAAAAGAAGTAGGAGTCAGCAACAGTAATAACGCGGCAACAGCAGGTTCAGCAACACCGCAAAACCAGTAACAACCAGTAGAATGACCCAGTAACAGATTGAAAACTCAGCAGTGCAAAAGTACAATCGTAGTCAAAGTAGAAGAGAGAAAAGAGACGAGATGCAGTAGTTTCTGACTTTTGAATAACACTCGAAGAAAAGCAAACAGAATTGTTCGAGTGAAAGTTCGAATTGTCTTTCTCTTTTACTCTCAAAATGTTTCGAGTCTCCCACTCTCAAGTGTAGAAATATGTTTTGTGTTCAACCTCAAGTGTCAAAGTCTCTCAATAATAATCTCTCAATAAAAATGTTCTCTCCAAAAAATCCTCTCAAGGTTCAAGTTCTAGTCCCCTTTTTAATGTCAAGAATGACTCTATATATAGCAAGACAAGTCTTCCATTCTCAACCCCAAAATTATTCTCCCAATGGCATGCTTTGTCCCACTACTTAATGTTTGCTTTATTTTAAACTTTGTCCCACATGCCTACATTAAATAACTAACACATTCCCAACCCATTACAATTTGTCCCCCATGCCTATATTAAAAAAGTACAAGATTCCTCCCCATTATAATTTGTCCCCCATTATACTAAACAAATACCTCAAAAACCCCACCCCATTATATTTGTCCCCCATGCTTAACATAAAGAATCAAAATAATGTTCAATTACCAAACTACCCCTCCGACCTTATTGCAATTACAAATCTACCCCCGAATGCAATGCAATTTACCAAATTACCCTTCTGCTCTAAACAATCAATTAATCATAACTCAACCAAAATATAGTCAAGATGACCAATTTCTCAACAATCTTCAACAACAATTTACATGAACATGATGAACAACACAAACTCCAAATTAATGGAAATAAATCAACCATATCGGGAACCAATCCTGGTTAATTTAGACCATTAATGGATGAACAAAGAGACAATAATACAAACAACAATATGCATGATTCAAATTAAACTAACAAATCAAAGACAAACATAAACTCACATTAAATCACTGGATTTAAACATGAACTTCAAACAAAGATGAACATGAATTAAATCTGTTTTTAAGCAACAAACATGACGGATTCTAACGATTCAAATAACATTAATATTGGAAAATCCATAACAACATGAAACAAATTGAATAAATAATTAATTAAATTTCAATTTGAATCTAACAAACATTAAACTAACAAATATTCACTTAAACAACAATACAATCATGAAATAAACATGAAAAATAACTAATTAATCCTTCATTTGAAATCTGAAAAATTAATTTAACAAACAACACATGAACATGAACTAAAAATTAATTCAAACGATAAACAAAACAAACATTTGCCGATTTTAGATTCGAAAATATCAAAACAAAATGCGGACAAAATAAAACTCAAAAATCTACTAACCGGATCGACATGAAATATGTATGGACTGACTCGACGAACCTCGACCAAACAAACAACGAACTTGACGATGAGCTCACAACGTACAGGATCTTGACTCGACGAAAAACCCTCGACCTTTGCCGGACTTTAACCGGACTGCCTTACGTCGTCAACAACAGTACGCAGCAGCGAAGAAGACGAAACAGCGGCGACTGGTAGGGTGCTCGTGCGACGTGAGGAGGAAGATAGTAACGTGGGTTAGAGCTCGATGAAGATGGGGTCAGCCATGGAGGTGAAGGGGTTAGCCATGGAGGGAGTCGGGCTGGTTATGGCGTTTGGACGTGAGGGAGTGGGGGCTGTGACGACGAAGGCTAAGCAGCAGTGTTCGTCGGATTTAATGGAGGATCGTTTGGGCAGTGACGACGGGACGACGAGGCAGGTGGTTTCACGGGAGTTATCACCTTTGGACAGTAGGGTCGTTAGGTTTTTTCCAGTTTTTCAAGAGGAAAGAAGAAGGTGATGAGATGGAGGGAGCTGGAAGTGGGTTGTTGTCGACGGGGGGGGGGGGGGGGGGGGCGACGACGGGGAGCAGCTGTGGTTGTGGGGAAGCTGGAAGTGGGTTGCTGTCGAGGGGGGGGCGACGACGATGGGAAGGTGTGCTCGTGTGAATGTGTTGACGCAGCTGTGTGTGTGTGCGTCGATGAGGAGCTTGGAGGTGGAGGGTGATGAGGCTTGGTGAGGGCAGCCATGGATGCTTGGTTGGAGCTTTGGAGGAGTTTTGAGTTTGGGAAGAAGAAAGCCAAAAGGGTGGGGGCGGATAGTTTTTTAGGGTTTTTTGGTTTGTCTTTTGACAAAATGAAGAAAGGGTATTGGGTCAATGGGGCGGACCGGGTCGACCCGGTCTGAAATGGACTGGGTCATGGAGAAGATTGAGCAAATTTTTGGGCCTTTGGCTTACAATTGAAGAAGTGGCCCAATCCGACTTTTCTTTGTATTTTTGTTCTCTTTTCTTCTTTTATTTTCTAAAACTAAATTATAAAAGTACTTAAATTATTATTAAGAACTAAATTAAGTTATAAAAGCGCAAATTAACTCCCAATAACAATTAACGCACAATTAAGTAATAATTAAGCATAAAATTGTATATTTGGACATTAAATGCTAAAAATGCAAAAGATGCCTATTTTTGTAATTTTTAATTTTTGTAAAACTAATTTAATTACTAACAATTGTAGAATTAAATCCTACATGCAAAATGCAACATATTTTTGTATTTTTTTTATTAATTTAAACAAACAAGCAAACACAGACAAATACAAATAATTATTCAAAAATATCACAAAAAATACTCAAAATTGCACACCAAGAAAAATCATTTTATTTTGCATTTTTTGGGAGTATTTCTCATATAGGGCAAAAATCACGTGCTTACAAGCACTTTTGGTAATATCTTCAAAAGAAAGAACAAACTACCTGCTCGTTTAACGGGCCCCCAATCCTCCTTACACTATTCAACTAGTACGTTCCTACAAAACCTAGAAAGGGACCTTATCCAAGAGTATAACTTGATTCTCCAACTTGAGGAAGACCTATGGAAATTAAAATCCAGGATCAATTGGATTAACGAAGGAGACGCAAATACTAAATTCTTCCACCAATCAACTTTAAATCGTCGCAGACATAACCGCATTACAGCTCTCCAGGATACAGTGGGTAATTGGTGTTATGATATCCCTACTATTCAATCGACCTTCATTAATTTCTTCTCTAAATTATTCACCACTGAATCCACAGTCTCCCCTAAAGCACTTCTTTTTTACCAATACAATGTGCTACCTCCCCCCCCGGGGCAGCCTCTCAGTTGGCAAGACCACTTGACGACCTTGAAATCACTCAGGCCATCCACTCATTTCAACCGTTCAAAGCACCTGGCCCAGATGGTCTCCATCCCTACTTCTATCAGGAATACTGGCCTGAGATTTCACACTCAGTTGTCACCTTTTGTAAATAAGTTTTTTCACAAGGACGCATTCCTGACGAAATCAACACTACCTACCTTTGTCTTATTCCCAAACATCGCCATGCAGCTCAAGTCACCCATTATCGATTCATAAGCCTTTGTAACATTATCTACAAAATTATCACAAAAATTATCGTTAATTGTATCAAGCCCTATTTACCAAACATTATCAGTCCAACTCAAGCTAGTTTCCTAAAAAGGCGTCGGGCAGCAGATAATGCTATTATCGTCTAGGAAATCATGAACAAATTCAAAAATAAAACTAACAGTACCCCTCATATACTTCTTAAATTAGATCTCGAAAAAGTCTTCGATAGATTAGAGTGGTCTTTCATTAGACACATCCTTACCTATTTTAACTTCCCACATTCCCTCATCTCTCTCATCATGTCTTGTATATCCACTTCTTCCATTTCCATGCTATTCAAAGGCATGCCAACCCAATACTTCCTACCCTCTAGAGGTATAAGGCAAGGAGACCCCCTTTCCCTATACCTATTAATATTATGCATGGAAATGCTAACTCGTTCCATTGACCACGCAGTAGATTACAAGCAGTGGTCCCCCATAACTCTTTTCAGATCAGGTCCTCGCATTTTCCACCTACGTTTTACGGACGACATAATACTCACTTCTAAACTAACCACAAATTCATGCCATTATTGACACTCTCACCAACTTCACCAATTTAGCTGGACAAAGGATCAATTTTCACAAGTCAAAAAAAAATTTCTCAAAAAATTGTCCACTCCATCAAAAAAACTTTGTCCTCAACTCTTTCAACATGTCCGAAGGAAAATCTTTTGGTAGGTACTTGGGATTCCCCATTTTCCTTAGACAACCCCAAAAAAAGGACTTCCAAAACATCTTAGATAATTTTAAATTAAGGCTTGATGGGTGGAATACCCAATGCCTTACTATAGCAGGTCGAGTCACCCTTATCAAATCAACGCTCAACTCTCTACCTAATCATACCATGCAATATATCTCCCTCCCTCACAATATCATCACCCAACTAGATAGATACCAAAAACGTTTCCTATGGGGCTCCACATCTCAAAATAATAAGATGCACCTCATTAAATGGGATACAATTACACTACCTAAAACTCAAGACAACCTTAGAATTCAAAACCTCCCAACCAAGAATAAAGCACTCCTAGCTAATCTAGCATGGATACTTTTTAAGGATCCATCCTCTTTTTGGGCATCCATACTCCTAACCACTAGTCTTACTTCTAAAAAGACCTCATTCATTTGGAAAAATATCCAACATGGCTAGCACCATTGCCAATTAGGGGCTAAATGGGTAGTTTCATCGGGCGATCATATTAACTTCTGGGAAGATAATTGGATTGACCATCAGACCTCACTTAGATCAAAACTTGCAGTCCCTCTGCCACTTCAAGAGTCTTAGCGGAATGTTAGTTATTATATCCATGACAATAATTGGGATCTAACCAATTTACCATTTCAGCTTCCCTGGACCCTACTTCTTAAAATACTCAGTATTTACCTACCTCAATACCCTGCTCATCATGATTCCCTTATATGGAATCTCACCCCATCCGGGCAATTTACCGTCCAATCTTGCTATCATGCTTTAATACCCCATACACCTCCTTCAAGCAATACTTGGATTTGGAAACTACACACACCTCCAAAAATCAGGTACTTCCTTTGGATCTGTAGCCACAACAAACTCCCCACAAATGCATATTTAGCTCACCTAAACATTATTACTAATCCCCTATGCTTCTACTGTCTTAGAGGCAAGGAGACTATAATACATATCCTCTTCGAATGCACTGCCTCCACCTCCTTATGGGCACACCTAGGTCTTACCTCCCTTATAACCTCTCTTAAAGACAGTAACATTTCTCTAGTGCATCTAATTAAAATACTGATCGCTCAATACACACACCACACCTCCACCTACATTAATTCCCTACTGTCTATGGGGTATCTGGATCCAAAGAAATCATAATATTTTCAACAATAAACGTAACCCAGTGCCCTTTCATCAAATAATTACTCGAGCCGCGGAATATCAATTCCTTACATCACCAAAACACAAGCACAAACCCTACACTCCCCTTTATATCAAATGGCAACCTCCAAACCCACACCACTACCAATTAAACGCTGATGGAGCTGCTAGGTCTCCAGGTTTTAATGGCATAGGGGGTGTCATCCATTCATCTGAAGGGGATTGGCTTTTGGGATTTGCAAAGCACATAGAGTTTGGTAATAGCATACAAATGGAATTACTTGCCTTACTCAATGGATTACGCATAGCCCTACAACATGAATACCTCCCTTTGGAAATCAACATAGATGCTAAGGAGGTAATCACTTTGCTTCAATCTGACAACCCTCACTATACTAATTTGCTCACTGATTGCAGGTTGCTGCTCAAGCAGCTGGATAATCCACTTATGCAACATGTTTACAGAGAGGCAAATATGGTAGTTGATGGATTAGCATACTATGGCACGCAACTAGCAGGCAGTGATGGCTTGTAACTTTTTGATACACCACCACCTTTTGTCCACCATCTTTTCCATGCAGACAGAGAAGGGGCAGTACGCAAGAGACTTGTCAACCCTTGCATTTTTGAAAACCATGTTAGCCCAAATATAAATTCATGCACAAGCATGCTCCCCGTTCCCCTATCTAGTAACCACCCAGCTAGTAGTTGTATTGATCCTTCCATGGATCCTAGTAATCAACTAGATAATAGACTAAGTAATGATCCACCTATGGATCATGGTAGTATTGTAGCTAATAGTTTAAAGGTTGATCCACCTATGGATCATACGTTAATAGTAACTAATCGTGTACCATCGGCTAACACTAGTGCTACGAGCACGTTGTCCTTTGTAACTCTTTAATAGTAGTAATGAAGTAATCTTTTAAGACCAAAAAAAAAAAATTGAATCGAAATGAGTAACTAATATTAAATTGATCATTAATTTTCTAAATTATTGATAATCATATTGTTTATAATTTAAAAGTATTTTTAGAATTTAAGTAGTAGTAAAAAATAATATTTTTGACTTTGTAAATAATGTCAAACGTAATAGAACTAGGATTGGAGCATCTGTACTATTAAATATTGTGATGAGTTCGAGCTTGATATAGTGACTAAAAAAATCTTGACAGAAAACGCATTTGTACGGTGCGAGTTCAAAATTAATCATATACGATAAAAATATTCGGGTGAGAAAATATCCAGGCGGAAGTGCCAATTGCGCAAAGCGTGGAAGCGCGTAGGCCAAAAATAATTTAAGTAACTGGCTACGGACAGAACCGGTTGTTTAATTGTCCGTATATGCCGTACACACACGACGGTGCAATAAATTAATGGCGTTTCGTATTATTTGGACGATTTAAGGTACCTAAGTAGTAATCACCTGTTATCAGCCTCATGTGTGCCTGACCTACTTGTCAATAAATTATTGGTTTATTACCTAAAGGTCAACGATAACAAACTTTTCTTTCAATTTTCTTGCTTTTTTAAATTCGATTTTTATTTCTTATCTTATTACTTATTTTAATTTTAACGTAAGAGAACTTTACAAGTAAAGGGCCCATGAAAAGATCATCTGTTTTACAAAAATAAGAGAGTAGGAGGCAGGAGTAGATTCAATGGTCAATCGGCCGAAAAGAAACTTTTTGTAGAAATTTTCTTTTCACAAATTAGAGACAACGACATTAAGATTAAAATAATTTTGATACTTTAAAAAGGAATATCAAAACATTTTCAACAATATAAGGCGACAAACCACAAGGACTGTCAATTCAATGGGTATATGGCAAATACCTTTGACTACATAATATATCTGTTGAGTCATCAAAGCGTTTATAATTCGACTAGTCAGTGACGCGGGGCATTTGCATATATATCTACTTTTTAGCCTACCTTTGAATATATATTCGTATTATATAAATTTTTATAAAATATACCTGCTCAGATTTGAATTAGTTTAATCTCTTCAATGCGACTTCAAAAGTTAAATTTGAAGTTCTCCTATTTTTCAGCTGCAACTTCAGAAATTCAAATCTTAAGTAGCTTAAACTCTTCAAAGCAACTTCAGATTTCGAATATGAGGTTCTTCTATCTTTCAATTATAACTTCATAAATTCAAATCTTAAGTAGTTCAATTTTTCAGTACATCTTCAGACAACTTCAGATTCAAGTTCTTCTATCTTCCAGTTGCAACTTCAAAAATTCAAATCTAAGTAGTTAAATTTTTCAGTGCAACTTCAGATTTAAAATCTGAAATCTTAAGTAGTTCAATTTTTCAATAAACTTCAGACAACTTTAGATTCAAAATCTGAAATTCTGAAATATAAACTTTTTATTCGAATTTCAACAATCCAACACACGATTCAATACCCAAATCTACTCCAAGTGAGCTCAAATTTGAAACAGAACTTTTAAATATCATAAAGAATAAATATCAATCATTAAATTATTAAAACAACAACAAATCTAAAAAACACATTTTGCAACTAAGAAGAAGAAGAAACCCTTAACACAAAGAAGAAGAAAGCAGCAATGAAAAAAGAGAGAAAAATATATATATCTGAAGTTACTAAACAATCAGTTAAACATCTTTTAAAGAGTATATACTGTAGAAGAATTAAACAGTACATCTATTACGTGACTCTAGTTAGTTGACCATGGTCAATTAGTTAGTTAGTTGTTTGCTTAATAGTGTTACCTAACTTATGTGTTAGTGGGGTGTATTAGTTAGTTGGTTTTACAACTGTCATTCATTAGGATTAGAGATGTATATATACGACTCTTGTAAGTATAGCATGTGAAGAAGGAAGAACTGAAAATTCTGCTCTACTCTGCTTTTGCTTCTTCTTAATCTCTTCATCCTCTTCACTCGATTGCACTCACGAGAAGCTCAATTCACCAATTTATGGAGATTTAACATGGTATCAGAACAATAATTGAGTGAATCTAGGGATTTTCTCTGACAACAGTTGAAGATCGAGAGATTACTCAGGTATTTTTTTTGGTGAATTCTGAGTTTTGCTTTAGTTTTGTCCCCTAAATCTCATAGCGGTGGATGATGCTACTACACAAAATGTGATTGTGATTGATCACAATCACCCTCTGTATTTGCATGCTTCCGATTCTCCGAGCTCGCTTTCGACCGGAATGCCTCTGATCGGAATGGAAAATTACACCCTATGGCGACAAGCCATGGAGGTTTCTTTGCTCACCAGAAATAAACTAGGCTTTGTTGATGGAACAATTACTAGAGACACTTATGGACATAATTTCGTTAATCATTGGGATCGCGACAATGCCATGGTAAAATCATGGATAATGAATAATGTTAGTCGAGATCTGCTTAGTGGAGTGTTATTTCATTCTAGTGCTCATGCTATTTGGGAGGATCTGAGAGAGCATTTTGATAAGGTGACAGCTTCTCGCATGTTCTATCTACATAAAGCAATTTTCACATTAACACAAGGAACTTCTTCCATTCTGTGTATTACTCTAAGTTGAAGGACATATGGGATGAGTATGACTCATTGATGTCGCCTCCTTCATGTGAATGTGCAAAATCTAAGGAGTATGCTAATAATTTGCAATACCAGTGCTTGTTACAGTTTCTTATGGGCCTTAATGATGGATATAGTCAAGCACGCAGCAAGATTTTGATGAAATCTCATGTTCCTAATGTTAATCAAGCATATGTGATGTTGCTTCAAGATGAGAGTCAAAGACTAGTAGCAGGAGGGCATTGTGTGTTGACTGAAAACATGGAACCTACTGCTCTATTCGCTACAAAACAGTATGCTCAGAAGCAAGGGAAGAAGAATTATAATCTGGAGTGTGAATATTGTCTCGTAAGAGGACATTCCAAAGAGAATTGTTTCAAGTCAATGAAGTGTGATTTTTGCAACATGAAAGGACATTTGAAAGAAAATTGTTATAAAATTATAGGATATCCTCCTGATTTTAAGTAAAAAAAGAGAGGTGCATTGCCGAGTGGAAATCTAGCACAATCAGATGGATATGTTGCTCCTACACATCGTCCAATTCCACCTATGACAACACCAGTTTTTACACTAGAATAATACTCTCAAATCCTCAACTTGTTGAATAAAACTTCAATTGGTGAACCTAGTGCAAATATAGCAGGTATTTCTCTATCTGATTCCAATTCTAATCCTACTTGGATAGTAGACACAGGAGCTACTAATCATATGACAGGTAATGAACGATTGTTGGTTGATGCTACTAAAGTAGGAAATTCAGGACAGGTTCAAATGCCTAATGGAGAATCTGCTCAAATTACTCATGTAGGAAATTGCCATTTATTAGGAGGTGATTTCATCAAAGATGTTCTATGTGTACCAACTTTTAAATTCAACCTTTTATCAGTTTCAAAACTGACTAAAGAATTGCAGTGCTTTGTTAGCTTCTATCCTGATTTCTTTATCTTCCAAGACCTCTTCACTGGGAGGGTGAAGGGGATTGGTAAAAGGGAAGAAGAGCTCTATATCTTGAGACCAAAAGGAGATGCTGAAATCAAGGAGCAGATGAGGTCTTTGGCAGTAAGAGGGATCACAGATTCAGAGTTGTGGCACAAGAGGATGGGTCATGTACCTATGGCAGTCTTATGAAGAATATCTACTTTGAACAATAAGTGTAGCATTACATTGGATCATTGTAGCATATGTCCATTGGCTAGACAAGTTAGATTACCATTTCCCCATAATAGTACTAGTAGGGCTATTGCACCTTTGAATTGGTTCATATAGATGTTTGGTGACCTTACAAAGTTTTCACTTACAATGGCATGAACTACTTTCTCACTCTTGTGGATGATTTCTCCAGATGAACATGGGTTTTTATGATGCGTGTGAAGTCTGATGTGTCTACTTTGCTTAAATCTTTTATATCCATGATTTTAAATCAATTTGAAAAGAAAATCAAGGCTTTTAGGTCTGACAATGGGTCAGAGTTTTTTAATAATATCTGTGGTGAGTTGTTCAAATTCCATGGGATAGTTCATCAGAGTTCTTGCCCTTATTCACCTCAACAGAATGGGGTTGTTGAGAGGAGACATAGGCATATCCTTGAGACATCTAGAGCTATCAAATTTCAAGGTCATTTGCCATCCAAGTTCTGGGGATGTTGTATAGAAGCTGCCGTATATGTCATTAATAGGGTACCTTCCACTGTTTTAGGGAACAAGTCTCCATTTGAGGTGTTATATAACAGATGTCCTTCATTGTCTCACTTGCGAGTAATAGGGTGTCTTTGTTATGCAATAACATTACCTAAACAAGATAAATTCAGTCCTAGAGCCACTCCTTCTGTGCTGCTTGGCTATGGAACTTTTCAGAAAGGTTATAAGCTATATAACATTGAGCATAAGACAATTTTTATTAGTAGAGATGTTCTGTTGAGAACATCTTTCCTTTTTATTCTCAGACCACAGACCAAGACTTTTCCTTTCCAGTTCTATCAATCCCTTCTGCTCCACCAGAAGATTATGTTCCCATTCCATCAAACCAGCCACAAGCAATAACCTCATCAGAAATAGCAGTCCTTGTTAATGCAGAGTCTGCTTCCCTCACTGCAGACTCCTCTTCTTCTACTCATATATCTCTTCCTGATTCAGGACCATTACCAGTTTCTAATCTAGAACCACCACACAGAAAATCTGTAAGGGTGTCTAAGCCACCTATTTGGTTGAAAGACTTTGTTGTTCCTGACAAAACTGCTGCTGCTTGTCTCCACCCACTATCTAATGCTGTTAACTATGATACTCTGACACCAAGGTATCAAAGTTTTCTCACCAGGTTTTCTGCTGATGTTGAGCCCTAAACCTATACACAGGCTGCTAAGGATCCCAGATGGATTGAGGCTATGCAAGCTGAACTACAAGCTTTGACAACTAACAATACCTGGGAGGTAGTGCCTTTACCTCCTGGTAAGAAGGCTATTGGTTGTAGGTGGGTGTATAAAATTAAGTATAAAGATACAGGTGAGGTAGAAAGGTTTAAGGTACAATTGGTAGCAAAGGGTTATAATCAGCAAGAGGGGTTAGATTATCAAGAAACTTTTTCATCCGTAGTTAAAATGGTAACTATTAGATGTGTTCTAGCTATTGCTGCAACCAAGCATTGGACAATCTATCAAATAAATGTCTATAATGCTTTTCTACAGGGTGATTTGTATAAAGAAGTATATATGAGTTTACCCCAGGGTTTTCACAGTTCTAAGGGCTCTTTGCATGTTTGTAGGTTATTCAAGTCTTTGTATGGTCTTAAACAAGCTTCTCGGCAGTGGAATCTAAAATTAACTTCTGTTTTACTGTCCTACGGATTTGTCCAAAGTAATTTGGATTATTCTTTGTTCACAAAACAGTCTCAAGGAAAGTTTATTATAGTGTTGGTTTATGTCGATGATCTTTTGATCACATGTGATGACTCCACCATGATCCTTGAAACTAAGGCATGCTTGCAGTCTAGTTTCAAGATCAAAGACCTTGGTGAGCTGGGGTATTTCCATGGGATTGAATTTTCCAGAAGCAAGGATGGTATTGTTATGCATCAACGAAAGTATGCCCTTGAACTGATATCAGATATGGGCTTAGCTGGAGCTAAGTTAGTGGGTGCTCCTTTGGAGTTTAATTTGAAGCTGACATCCTCAGGGTTTGACGCACATGTTGGGGTGACTGATGATGCTCTTCTTGATAATCCTAGTATATATCAGAGACTTTTAGGCAGGCTGTTATATTTGACTAACACACGTCCAAACATTAGTTTTGCAGTTCAGTGCTTAAGCCAATTCATGCACTCACCTAAGGTTTCTCATATGGAAGCTGTTGTACGATTGGTTCATTATATCAAACAATCTCCTTGCGCTGGGATCCTCCTATCTTCTGCGTCTTCTTCTTGTTTGGTTGCTTATTGTGATGCTGATTGGGCTTCATGTCCAAATACTCGTAGGTTTGTTACAGGCTACTTTATTAAATTTGGCGATTCCCTTATTTCTTGGAAATCCTAGAAACAAACAACTATCTCTAGAAGTTCTGCCGACGCAGAGTATAGAAGTCTTGCCTTGACAGTTGCTGAGCTTGTGTGGTTGCTTGGATTGTTTAAGGAATTGCATATGAGTATTCAGTTGCCTATCTCTCTATATTGTGACAGTAAATCAGCCATTTAGATTGCTGCTAATCCAGTTTTTCATGAACGCACCAAGCACATCGACATCGATTGTCATTTCATACGCGAGAAAGTTCAGTAAGGGTTGGTCTGTCTTCATCATTTGAGTTCCTCTGAGCAACAAGCCGATGTTCTTACCAAAGGACTCACTCAACTTCAGCATCATTATCTCCTATCCAAGCTACGCATGAAGAACCTCTTCATATCGCCTAGCTTGAGGGGGGGGTGTAGAAGAATTAAACAGTACAACTATTACGTGACTCTAGTTAGTTGACCATGATCAATTAGTTAGTTAGTTGTTTGCTTAACAGTGTTACCTAACTTATGTGCTAGTGGGGTGTATTAGTTAGTTGGTTTTACAGCTGTCATTCATTAGGATTAGAGATGTATATATACGACTTTTGTAAGTATAACATGTGAAGAAGGAAGAACTGAAAATTCTGCTCTACTCTGCTTTTGCTTCTTTTTAATTTCTTCATCCTCTTCACTCAATTGCATTCACGAACAACTCAATTCACCAATTTATGGAGATTTAACAGATACATATTCAATCAGTAGTGCAAAATTGTGCGTCATATAAAAAATTTACCATTGACGTTCAAAAGACAAAACTCGTTATTTTAATAAGTTACATTTTCAAAAATCATGAATATAAATGTATTTTGGTACTTTCTTCAGTCCACTTTAATTGTTTTTTTGACCTTTTTTTGTAGTCCATAATATTTTGGTTTTTTCAGATATAAAGAAGGAATTAACTTCTATTTTTAAAGTTGCCCTTGGAGTAAAGAAGTTAGAAGTATTTGTTGTATTTTCAATGAATAAATTATGGTTAATATGGTCAATTTCATTATTAATTAATGCTAAAAGCTAAATTCCTTAATATGTACGAAAACAACCAAAAAAAGTAATTTAAAGTGGACCGGATGGAGTAAATACTTTAATTAGACTCATAACTTTACCGATTTATTCTTAACTAGTTTTCTCAAAAATTACTTCTTTTTTAAAACTAAATAAACTCAAAGAAAGTCCAATCAATAAGAAGGCATTTGACCTTGATCTCGTGAACTAATTATAGCGATGAAAAAGGTAAATTGAAAGATAAACGCAAAGAAAATCCAACTGCACTTGGGGTGTTTTTGGTAACGGAAAATATTTTCTTGGAAAACAAGTAATAATTTTATTTATTTATGGTGTTTGGCACGCAAATTATGGAAAATGACTTCTCAAAAATATTCATAAATAATTTAGATATAATAAACATGAAGCCATAAACTTTCAAACCAACAACCTTCCGGACCCACAAATTTCATAAACTTTCGAATCGCTATACTTTCAAATCGCGGAATTTCGAGCCCGTAAACTTTGTAATTTCTAAACCCGTAAACTTCCAAACACATAAACCTCCGAACTCATAATTTTGGAACTTGTAAAATTTTGAACCTTTAAACCGATAAATAATAAAACTAAAACTGAAAAATATATTTAAAAAATATTTTTTCCCAGGGGCTGGGTAAAACGAAAAAAACAAAAATTTAAATTACAAACAACAACAACAACAACAACAACAACAACAACAACAACCTAGTGTAATCTCACTAGTGGGATCTGGGGAGGGTAATGTGTCCGCAGACCTTACCCCTATCCTGGGGTAGAGAGGCTGTTTCCGATAGACCCTCGGCATCCTTCCCTCCAAGAACTCCCTCACCTTGCTCTTGGGGTCACTCGAACTCACAACCTCTCGATTGGAAGTGGAGGGTGCTTACCATCACAAAAAAATATTTTTTTTGTGCGGGTGGGTAGGGGGTGCAGGTTGTGGGGGTTGGGGTGGGTGGTGGATGGTGTAGAAAAACGAAAAAACGGAAATTTGAAATTTCAAAAAAATAAAATTAGGTAAAAAAAAAATTTGAAGGGGGGGGGGGAGGTTTGGAGGGGTAGTAGGGTGAGTGGTAACGGAAAAATTAAAATTTTAAAAAAAGAAAAAACCTTTTTTGGAGAGGGGGTGGGGTGGATTGGTGAGGATGGGGAATGTTGAGAAGGAGTTTTGAAAAATGTTTTCCCTTCTCTTGATAAGGAAAATGAGTTCATAAGGAAAATGTTTTCCAAAATATTTAAGTCAACCAAACTTGGAAAAATTGAAAAATATTTTCTGGAAAATGTTTTCCTTCATACCAAACATACCCTTGATAAGTCCGTATTTTCGTACATTAATTTTTAGTCTCAACTACTAATTTTGTTCCAGAATACCAATTACTTCCTCCATTTCAAAACAAAATGAATCTATTATTATTTAGGGAGTTAAATAAGATTTTCTTTGACCATATTTTTTACAAATAGTTTTTTAATATTTTAAATTATTAACTATTGTAACTTATAGTACTTTTATATCGTTTCTAAATATATTATTTCAAAAAAAAAAAAAATACAAAGTTTATTTTTAAATTCATACCGAAAATTAGTCCATTTGCCTCTCGTCTTTCGAGATGGTTTATCTGATCATTAATATGAAGCTTAAAATGTGAATTGCTTAATATCAAATGCTGAAACATGTGATTAAGCGCTACACCTCTATTTTATATTTGTATGTATTAAAGGTGAAATTGCGACTTAAAGCTATAAACTAGCATATAGTTCACGATGCATTTTATATGTTTAAGTTTGTTAAACACATGTGATATTCAACATTAGGTTGGCAGAGTCACATTGAGTTTAATGATTATAGGTTCAAATCTCTCAAATTTCGTTTTTTGTTCCTCTCTTCAAAGACAAAAGATGTCTCTTTTTCCTTTTATAAATAAAATCACTCGATTAAGGTCGTGAAGAGCTGATTAAGCTCTTCGGTCTTACCATTCTCTTATTTTGTTCTCTTTTCTTTCGCTATGACTGATCCTCAACCTGATATAACATTTAAAGATTGATAATGATAGGGCGATGGTTAAAAAAAAAGATGATCCTTCTATTAGTATGTGATGAGAGTAGTTTTAGATCGAATGATCGATAATCACATTGTTTGATAAAAAAATATAGATCTTGATTCAACTAATTAAATTTGTGTAAATGAGGGTCAATCTTAATTAACAATAATATTCCAAAGATGAAGTTCTTAGAAGTGCAATAAATACTATATAAATATAATTTAATAGCGGCAACAACATACAACCAATACTTAAAAAGTCAAAGGAAATAATGTAGCATTAAATATTGATGAATAACAATAAATGACATTTAAGTAAATAGAATAAATGAGCCACCCAAAAAAGGATGGAATCAGTAAATATTCTTTATGACAATGATGAGTGATGGACAATCCTTTGAAGATCTGAGTTATTCTCGGATCTGGTGGAAAAGTGTGACGACCCGGCCAGTCATCTCATGAGTTACTACTCTGTTTCCCCCATTTCTGCTTCTTATTGCTTTGCCTATCGGTCCTATACGTGATCGGGTCAGTTGGCTCGGGTTTGGAAAGGATTTGGTAAGATTTGAGACACTTAGTCTCTTTTGAGGAAGTTTAAGTTGGAAAAGTCAACCGGATGTTGACTTATGTGTTAGAGAGCTCGGATGTGAGTTCCGATGGTTCGGATAGTTTCGGAAGATGATTTGGGACTTAGGAACGTGATCAGAATATATTTTGGAGGTTCGAAGTAGATTTAGGCTTGAATTGGCGAAGTTGATAATTTGGCGATTTCCGGTTGGTAGGTGAGATTTTGATATAGGGGTCGGAATGGAATTCCAAGGGTTGCAGTAGTTCCGTGGTGTCATTTGGGATGTGTGTGCAAAATTTCAGGTCATTTGGACGTGGTTTGGTTGGGTTTTTGATCAAAAGTGTAATTCAGAAGATTTTGGAAACTTAGGCTTGAATCCAATGTGTTTTGGTTGATTTAATATTGTTTGAGGTGTTTTGAAGATTGGTACAAGTTTGAATAAGGTTTTTGGATATGTTGGTGTTTTTGGTTGAGGTCCCGGGAGTCTCGGGGTGATTTCGGATGGTTGACGGAGAGTTGGAGTTTTTGGTGAGCTGTAGATTTTTGTTGCTTCTGGAATTTCCGCACCTGCGGATTGGGGACCGCAAGTGTAATGCCGCATATGCGGGAAAATGGTTGCAGAAGCGGAATCTGGGAAGTAGGCAGGAAACTGCAGATGCGGTAAATAGGAATTAAGTGAAAAAGCGTAGAAACAGTTGTTTGACTGCAAATGCGGTACCGCAGAAGCGGAATATTGGCCGCAGATGCGAAAATGCCTGGGCCAGAAAGTATAAATTATGTCCTTCGCGATTTTTGAGCTGTTTCACCATTTTTGAGTCGGCTTTGGAGCATTTTGGACGATTTTGAAGAGGGATTTCAAGGAAACTTTTTTGAGGTAAGGATTTTGGACCTAAAACTCGTTTCTATGGTATTATTTCACGGATTAGGCTTGTAATTTATGGAACTTAAGGATCAAAGTTTGGGAAAACTAGGGCTTGGAAACTTAGACCTTTGATTGAGGATTTGAAGGATCATTTGAGGTCGGATTTCAGAACTTTGTATATGTATGAACTCGTGGGGAGATAAGGAATCTATTGATGTAAAAATTATCGAATTCCGAGACGTGGACCCGGGGATCGTGTTTTGATAATTTCGGGATTTGTGTTGTAAATTGATTATTTTCATTTGGGCTTCGTTCCCTTAGCATATTTAGATGTCGTGATTCTGATTTTGGATAGATTCGATGCGAGTGGAGGCCGATTCGATGGGCAAAGGCGTTGCGGGCTAGAGATTTGATCAGATTGAGGTAAATAATGATTGTAAATGATGTTCTGAGGGTATGAAACCCCCAATTGCACATCGTTATGCTATATTGAGGTGACACACACGCTTGATGATGAGCAGGTGGTCGTGCACTGACGAGCGTGGGGTCGTGCATTAACGAGCGTGGTGTCATGCACTGTTGGGGATTGTGACTTAGTCCGTCCTGAATGACTATTTTATCGTGTATTTGACTGAAATCTATCTTCTATCATCATGATTTGGGATGAATGCCATATTTGGGCCTTGTGCCAACTATTTGGACCCTTCGGGAACTATTATTGATATTTTCTCACTGTTTTGACTTTATACTTGAACTCAGTCACGTTGTATTTCACTGTTTTCGTACTCAGCCATGTTTACTCAGTTTTATCACTTAAATGATCTTTTAAATGATATTTTGGGCTGAAAATCATGTTTTACTATTGCCCGAGTGGCTTGCGAGGATTTTGACTGAGTAAGGCCGAGGGCCTATTTCTAAGGAAACACTGATTATGATTATGAGGCCGAGGGCCTGAGATATGTACGCCACGAGGTGGCTTGTTGATATGAGGCCGAGGGCCTAGTGATGATGCCACGAGATGGCTTGATATTGCATTTGGGCCATAAGGGGCCCTTCCAGGAGTCTGCACACCCCCAGTGAGCGCGGGTACCCATTGTGATATGAGAAATAGCCCGATGGGCTGGTATTGTTGATATTGTGCCCGAGGGGCAAAAACCTTTATGTGCTTATCTATCTTATTTGTCTGTCATTTATCTGTTTAATTGTTGAAAAGGTATTCCTGAAGTTTAAACTGGACTTATATGATTATTCGTACCTTTACTGATTCACTATTTTAATGGTTTTAATGCTTCATTATAGCATGCATACGTGCCTTACGTGATTTCCTGCTTTTAGTCTTTATTTATGATTATTACTCACTGAGTTGGAGTACTCACTTTATTCCCTGCACCCCGTATGCAGATTCAGGCGTTGCGGATCCTGCCAGTGCGAGTTGAGAGCTCCCGGCAGATTTCAAAGTCCACGAGGTAGCTGCTTGGCGTCCGCAGTCCCGTGTTTCTCCCCTTATCATTTCTATCTCTTTATCAGACAGTTTGTAATAGTTTATAGACTTCTCAGACTTGTATTAGAACTTGTAGATGCTCATGACTAGTGACACCCCGGTATCGGACTATGTTGGGTTGCATTCCGCAAATTATGTTGTTATCTGCTTAAACTTTGGATTATTTTATCATGCTTTAGACTGTTTCTTATTATTTAATTGCTTAAATCGAAATGGAAAGTGTCGGCTGGCCTTGTCTTCACGAGAGGCGCCACCACGAACGGGTCCGAGTTTAGGGTCGTGACAAGTTGGTATGAGAGCCTAGGTTACATAGGTCTCACGAGTCATGAGCAGGTTTAGTAAAGTCTCGTGGATCGGTACAGAGACGTCTGTATTTATCCCCGAGAGGCTGCAGAACCTTTAGGAAAAACTTCATATTCTTGAAATTCTTGTCGTGCGACTTTGTTGATCCGAGTACTAAACTTCTGCTATTCTATTATCTCACAGATGGTGAGGACACGCGCTACCGGCCAGGATGGACGACCACCAGTACCACTAGCTGTGGCCACTAGAGGTCGAGGATGCGGTCGTGGTCGTGGTAGGGGCAGAGGTGTGGCCCACACAGCAGCTAGGCAGCACCTGCAGATCCACCAGCCGCCCCAATTCAGGATCAGGTCCCAGCTATGAACGCTCCAGCAGCACCAGCTCAGGCACCAGTTGTGCCCATTGTGATTCTGGGTCTTCAGGAGGCCTTTGTTAGATTCAATCAGTTTGCACTGGCCTAGATCAAGCGGTCTCAGCTACTACAGCCGCAGATACTTCTCAGACTGGGGGAGGCAATCAGACTCCCGCCGCTCGCACACCTGAGTAGGTCGTGCATGGACTTCAAATACCGGGGGCACATCCAGCCCAACCGGTTGCAACTGCTCAGGACTATGTAGTTCCTGCCATGCCAGAGGACGAGCAGCGTAGGTTGGAGAGGTTTGGTAGACTTCAGCCTCCGACCTTCAGTGGTGCAGAGGGCGAGGATGCCCAGGGCTTCCTGGATAAGTGTTAGAGGATGTTTCGTACAACGGGTATTTTGGAGACTAGCGGGGTCGCTTTCACTACTTATCAGCTTTTTGGAGCTGCCTCACTTGGTGGGAGACTTTTGAGAGGCGTAGGCCTGTTGGTGCAGCACCCCTTACCTGGAAGCAGTTCTCCGTTCTCTTTCTGGAGAAGTATGTGCTGCAATCTCACAGAGAGGAGTTGCGTAGAGAGTTTAACTGGTTGCGTCAGGGAGAGATGACTGTGGCGTAGTATGAGATGAGGTTCTCCGAGTTAGCTCGTCATGCTATTTGGTTGGTTCCGACAGATAGAGAGAGGATTAGGAGGTTTTGTTGATGGCCTCACTTATCAGCTTCGTATTCTCATGACCAGGGAGAGGGTGACTAGTGCTATTTTCGAGGAGATTGTGGATATTGCCCACGAGATTGAGTCTGTTCGTTGCTAGGAGCGAGAGGAGAGGGAGACCAAGAGGCCTCGAGGATCTGGTAGTTATGGTGGTGCTCCTTCGAGGGGTCAATTCCAGTACGGCAGAGGCCGTTCATTCAGGCATGCTCAGCCAGCTCGCCCAGGTTATCGTGGGTATCATCGGGTCATGGTTCTCACAGTTCTCATCAGGGCCAATCATCACTTAGTGCCCTTCCAGCTCAGAGTTCGTCCCGTGCTTTATTAGTTCAGGGCTCTTCTATGCTAGGTGCATCTGCTAGTCACTCCAGTGTGAGGGGTTCCCTTCAGTCCCCTTCTCCAGCACCTGGGAGTTGTTATGAGTGTGGAGAGATGGGCCATATGTGGAGGCAGTGTCCTCGTCGTCTTGTGGGTTCATCCCAGCAGAGGGGTCAGTCATCGGTTTTAGTGCCAGTTAATTCACCACCACCCGCCCATCCAGCTAGGGGTGGAGGTCAGTCAGCTAGGGGTCGCCATAGAGGGGGAGGTCGATCAAGTGACGGTCAAGCCCGTTTCTATGCACTTCCAGGCAGACCCGATGCTATTGCTTCAGATGCTGTTATTACAGGTATTGTTTCAGTCTGCCACAGAGATGCCTCTGTATTATTTGATCCCGGTTCCACCTTTTCTTATGTGTCATAATACTTTGCTCATTATTTGGGTATGCTCCATGAGTTTCTTGCTTCACCTGTTCATGTATCTACCCCGGTGGGCGATACTGTTATTGTAGACCGTGTGTACCGGTCGTGTGTGGTTACTATTGGGGGTCTAGAGACCCATGTGGATCTTTTATTATTATGTATGGTGGATTTTGATGTCATTTTGGGCATGGATTATCTATCTCCGTGTCGTGCTATTCTGGATTGTCATGCTAAGACAGTCACATTGGCTATACCGGGTGTGCCACGAATCAAGTGGCAAGGTTTGACTGATTATGTTCCTAGTAGGGTGATCTCATTCTTGAAAGCCCAGCATATGGTTGGGAAGGGTTATCTTTCGTATCTAGCCTTTGTGAGGGATGTTGGTGCTGAGACTCCCAGTATCGATTTTGTTCCAGTTGTGAGGGATTTTCTCGATGTGTTTCCTGCAAACCTGCCGGGCATGCCACCGAACAGGGATATTGATTTTGGTATTGACCTGGTGCCGGGCACTCATCCCATTTCTATTCTACCGTATCGTATGGCACTAGCGGAGTTGAAGGAGCAGCTTTATGAACTCCTTGAAAAGGGGTTCATTCAGCCTAGTGTGTTACCTTGGGGTGCGTCAGTCCTATTTGTGAAGAAGAAGGATGACACTATGAGGATGTGCATTGATTATAGGCAGTTGAACAAGGTAACAATTAAGAACAAGTATCCTTTGCCTCGCATTGATGATTTATTCGACCAGCTTCAGGGAGCGAGAGTGTTCTCCAAGATTGATCTCCGTTCAGGTTATCACCAACTGAATATCAGGGACTCGGATATTCTTAAGATAGCTTTCAGGGCCCGATATGGTCATTATGAGTTCTTGCTGATGTCTTTTGGGCTGACCAATGCCCCAGCAATGTTCATGCATCTGATGAACAGCGTGTTCCGACCTTATCTCGACTCGTTTGTCATAGTTTTCATTGATGATATTCTGGTGTACTCACGTAGCCAAGAGGAGCACGCGGAGCATTTGAGAGTTATGTTGCAGAGATTGAGGGAGGAGAAGCTTATGCAAAATTCTTCAAGTGTGAGTTTTGGCTCAGTTCAGTGGCTTTCTTGGGGCACGTGGTGTCCAGCTAGGGTATTCGGGTTGATCCGAAGAAGATAGAGGCAGTTCAGAGTTGGCCCAGACCGTCCTCAACCATAGAAATTTGCAGCTTTCTTGGTTTGACAGGCTATTATTGCCGGTTTGTTCAGGGATTCTCATCTATCGCATCGCCCTTGACCAAGTTGACTCAGAAGGGTGCCTCATTTGTATGGTCGGACGAGTGTGAGGAGAGCTTTCAGAAGCTCAAGACAGCCTTGACCACAACTCCAGTGTTAGTTTTGCCATCAATTTCAGGTTCATATACCGTGTATTGTGATCCTTCAAGAGTTGGTATTAGTTGTGTATTGATGCAGGAGGGTAGAGTTATTACTTATGCTTCTCGTCAGTTGAAACCCCATGAGAAGAACTACCCCCGTTCATGATTTAGAGTTGGCTGCCATAGTTCACGCGTCGAAGATTTGGAGGCATTACTTGTATGGTGTGTCTTGTGAGGTGTTTACTGATCATCGTAGTCTCCAGCACTTGTTCAAGCAGAAGGATCTTAATTTGAGGCAGCGAAGGTAGTTGGAGTTGCTTAAGGATTATCATATCACTATATTGTACCATCCGGAAAGGCCAATGTGGTGGCCGGATGCTTTGAGCCGAAAGGCAATGAGTATGGGGAGTTTGGCATATATTCCAGTTGGGGAGAAACCTCTTGCAGGTTAGATATTTCGGAGCCCAGTCGAGTATTGGCTTGTGTGGTTTCTCGGTCTTCCTTATATGATTGCATCAGAGAGTGCCAGTATGATGATCCGCATTTACTTGTCCTGAAGGACAAAGTTCGGCATGATGATGCAGAGATGTGACCATTGGTGATGATGGGGTGTTGAGGATGCAGGTCCGGATATGTGTGCCCAATGTGGATGGGCTTCGGGAGTTGATTCTGGAGGAGGTCTATAGCTCGTGGTATTCCATTCATCCGGGTGCCGCGAAGATGTATCAGGATTTGAGGCAGCATTATTGGTGGAGAAGAATGAAGAAAGACATTGTGGGATTTGTAGCTTGGTGTCTCAATTATCAGCTGGTGAAATATGAGCATCAGAGACCGGGTGGCTTGCTTCAGCGGATGGATATTCCATAGTGGAAGTGGGAGAGGATCACTATGGACTTTGTAGTTAGACTTCCACAGACTTTGAAGAAGTTCGATGCTATTGGGTGATTGTGGATCGACTGACCAAGTTCGCGCACTTCATTCATGTGTGTACTACCTATTCTTCAGAGCGGTTGGCAGAGATCTATATCCAAGTGATTTTTCGTTTGCATGGTGTCCAAGTTTCTATCATTTCAGATAGGGGCACTCAGTTTACTTCGCAGTTTTGGAGGTCTGTATAACGAGAGTTGGGTACTCAAGTTGAGTTGAGCACAACTTTTCACCCTCAGACGGACGGGCAGTCCAAGCACACTATTCAGATATTGGAGGACATGTTGCGTGCTTGTGTCATTGATTTTGGAGGGTCATGGGATCAGTTTCTGTCGCTTACAGAGTTTGTTTATAACAACAACTACTAGTCGAGTATTAAGATGGCTCCATATGAGGCTTTGTACGGGAGGCGGTGCAAATCTCCAGTTGTTTGGTTCGAGTCGGGTGAGGCTAGGCTATTGGGGACAGACTTGGTGTAGGATGCTTTAGAAAAGGTGAAGGTAATTCAAGAGAGGCTTCATACAACGCAGTCGAGGCAAAAGAGTTATGCTGACAAGAAGGTTCGGGATGTGTCCTACATGGTTGGTAAGAAGGTTCTATTGAAGGTTTCGCCCATGAAGGGTGTTATGAGATTTGGGAAGAAAGGCAAATTGAGTCCTTGGTTCATTGGGCCTTTTGAGGTGCTTCGGAGGATTGGGGAGGTGGCTAATGAGCTTGCTTTGCCACCCAGCTTGTCGAGTGTGCATCTGGTATTTCATGTTTCTATCCTCCGGAAGTATATTGGGGATCCGTCTCATGTTCTAGATTTCAGCACGGTTCAACTGGATAGTGATTTGACTTATGATATGGAGCCAACAACTATTTTGGAGCGTCAGGTTTGAAAGTTGAGGTCAAAGGATATAGCTTAAGTGAAAGTGCAATGGAGAGGTCGGCCAGTGGATGAGGCTACCTAGGAGACCGAGCGGGAGATGCGGAGAAGATATTCTCACCTGTTTGAGGCTTTAGGTATGTTTCTTGACTCGTTCGAGGACGAACGTTTGTTTAAGTTGGGGAGGATATGATGACCCGACCGGTCGTCTCATGAGTTACCACTCCGTTTCCCCCATTTTTGCTTCTTATTGCTTTGCTTATCGGTCATATACATGATCGGGTTGGTTGGCTCGGGTTCGCAAAAGAATTTGGTAAGATTTGAGACACTTAGTCTCTTTTGAGGAAGTTTAAGTTGGAAAAGTCAACCGGATGTTGACTTATGTGTTAGAGAGCTCGGATGTGAGTTCCGATGGTTCGGATAGTTTCGGAAGATGATTTGGGACTTAGGAACGTGATCGGAATATATTTTGGAGGTTCGGAGTAGATTTAGGCTTGAATTGGCGAAGTTGATAATTTGGCGATTTCCGGTTGGTAGGTGAGATTTTGATATAGGGGTCGGAATGGAATTCCAAGGGTTGCAGTAGTTCCGTGGTGTCATTTGGGATGTGTGTGCAAAATTTCAGGTCATTAGGACGTGGTTTGGTTGGGTTTTTGATCAAAAGTGTAATTCAGAAGATTTTGGAAACTTAGGCTTGAATCCGATGTATTTTGGTTGATTTGATATTGTTTGAGGTGTTTTGAAGATTGGTACAAGTTTGAATAAGGTTTTTGGATATGTTGGTGTTTTTGGTTGAGGTCCCGGGGGCCTCACGGTGACTTCGGATGGTTGACGGAGAGTTGGAGTTTTTGGTGAGCTGCATATTTTTGCTGCTTCTGGTATTTCCATACCTGCGGAAGCTGGGAAGTAGGCAGGAAACCGCAGAAGTGGTTAGGAGGACCGAACCTGCGATGTCGCAAATGCGGATATGGGACCCCAGATGCGGTAAATGGGAAGTTAAGTGAAAAACCGTAGAAGCGGTTGTTTGACCGTAAATGCGGTACCGCAGAAGCGGAATATTGGTCGCAGATGCGAAAATGCCTGGGCCAGAAGGTATAAATTGTGTCATTCGCGATTATTGAGCTATTTCACCATTTTTACGTTGGATTTGGAGCATTTTGGACGATTTTGAAGAGGGATTTCAACGGAACTTCATTGAGGTAAGGATTTTGGACCTAAAACTCGTTTCTATGGTATTATTTCACGGATTAGGCTTGTAATTTATGGAATTTAAGGATCAAAGTTTGGGGAAACTAGGGCTTGGAAACTTAGACCTTTGTTTGAGGATTTGAAGGACCATTTGAGATCGGATTTCAGAACTTTTGATATGTATGAACTCGTGGGGAGATAAAGAATCTATTGATGTAAAAATTATCGAATTCCGAGACATGGGCCCGGGGGTCGGGTTTTGGTAATTTCGGGATTTGTGTTGTAAATTGATTATTTTCGCTTGGGCTTCGTTCCATTAGCATATTTTGACGCCGTAATTCTAATTTTGGATAGATTCGGCGCAAGTGGAGGCCGATTCGAGGGGCAAAGGTGTCGCGGGCTAGAGATTTGACCGGATTGAGGTGAGTAATGATTGTAAATGATATTCTGAGGGTATGAAACCCCGGATTGCATATCGTTGTGCTATATTGAGGTGACACACATTCTTGATGACTAGCGTGGGGTCGTGCACTATTGGGGATTGTTACTTAGTCCATCCCGAAAGACTATTTTATCGCGTATTTGTATGAAATCTATTTGCTATCATCATGATTTGGGTTGAATGCTATATTTGGGCCTTGTGCCAACTATTTGAACCCTTCGAGGACTATTATTGATATTTTCTCACTGTTTTGACTTTATACTTGAACTCAGTCACGTTATATTTCACTGTTTTCGTACTCAACCATGCTTACTCTGTTTTAACACTTAAATGATCTTTTAAATGATATTTTGGGCTGAGAATCATGTTTTAATATTGCCCGAGTGGCTTGCGAGGATTTTTACTGAGTAAGGTCGAGGGCCTATTTCTAAGGAAACACTGATTATGATTATGAGGCCGAGGGCCTGAGATATGTATTCCACGAGGTGGTTTGTTGATATGAGGCCGAGGGCCTAGTGATGATATCACGAGATGACTTGATATTGTGCTTGGGCCGTAAGGGGCCCCTCCAGGAGTCTGCACACTCCCTGCGAGCGCGGGTACCCATTGTGATGTGAGAGATAGCCCGAGGGGTTGGTATTGTTGATATTGTGCCCGAGGGAAAAAACCTTTATGTGCTTATCTATCTTATTTGTTTGTCATTTATCTGTTTAATTGTTGAAAAGGTATTCCTGAAGTTTAAACTGGACTTATATGATTATTCGTACCTTTACTGATTCACTATTTTAATGGTTTTACTGCTTCATTATAGCATGCATACGTGCCTTACGTGATTTCCTGCTTTCAGTCTTTATTTATGATTATTACTCACTAAGTTGGAATACTCACTTTACTCACTGCACTCCGTGTGTAGATTCAGGCGTTGTGGATCCTGCCAGTGCGAGTTGAGAGCTCCCGGATTTCGAAGTCCACGAGGTAGCTGCTTGGCATACACAGTCCCGTGTTTCTCCCCCTTATCATTTCTATCTCTTTATCAGACAGTTTGTAATATTTTATAGACTTCTCATACTTGTATTAGAACTTGTAGATGCTCATGACTAGAGACACCCCGGTATTGGGCTGTGTTGGGTTGTATTTCGCAAATTATGCTGTTATCTGCTTAAACTTTGGATTATTTTATCATGCTTTAAACTGTTTCTTATTATTTAATTGCTTAAATCAAAATGGGAAGTGTCGGCTGGCCTTGTCTTCATGAGAGGCACCATCACGACCGAGTCCGGGTTTAGGGTCGTGACAAAAAGTGTAGACAAGAATCTTAGCGAAAAGGCTGTGTTTGTATCCTTGCAATAACATGCGGGTCTCTCCTTTAAAGTCAAAGTGTATTTTACAAATGAATATAACATGCCCCCTATCATTGGGTGTCTTTCTATTTATAGGGAACATGTTCCTAAAAACCCTAACAGTACAAATGCATAGAATACCTACTAGAATATTCTCTTTTATGTCCTATCATGAAACTAGCCATTATAGTTCTGTCAAGGGTGCTCGACCTCGACCTTGATCCCTGATGACTCCTCGGCTTCAGCCCTTGCTGACTCTTCGACCACGGCCTTCATTGTTGATTAGATCACTTCGACCCATGGCGACTTGGAGATGTTTTACCGATATCATTTTGACTTATATTCTAGAGATAGATTTTGACTCATACAGTTAGTCCCTTCGCTTATTGAGGCCGGCTTCACGGACGGGTTCGATGAGCAAATCATATTGTTGGTGGTCGATCTAATCAAGCGAATTATGTAGGTCGTGATTATTGCGGTGAGATGGTAACGTGGCCCTCTATGGGCTTCACATTTCAAATACTTTGAATTTCCCGAGTAATTTGCTGGAGTTACGCTGTATACAAGTTAGGATGACGTCATGATGTCATGCATCATTATGACGCATATTTTCGATGCGTCGTTTTGTTTCGTGTGTGACCTTTGATTAGACTTGCCGTTTTGATTTCGGTGCCAATCATGATGAGCCATTTTCAGTTTTGGTGCCATGACCTTTATAAATAGAGATCTTTGGACACGATTTTGGAGTTTTAAATCTTCTAACACTTCAAAATCCCATACTTTACTTTTACTTTCTTCTTCTCCGAATTTCTCTTCCCTAATTCAGCGACTTGCCTTGTTCTTCATTCCCTCTTGTTTGTTATTCTCCTTCCTTAATTGAATCATGTATAAGGTACCTTCTGAAGCTGGAGAGGGGATTTGTGTTGCTCCCTTGGAAGTGGTGTTCCCCTCCCATAGGGAGAGCGTTCCTACCACCGCTAAGGAGGAAACCTTCTCGTCGGTGTAGGAGATAATCCCACACAACCCTGATTCCATATCAGATTTCACCAAATCACCTGAGCCCGCACTTGGAGCTTTTTGGTCAGTGATGACGGCGAAGGAATTAGCGGAGCTTAAAGCTAAATTCGGCCTTCCGAATCATATCGAGTTGATCTTGGCCGGGGGGATACAGTACAGGTCTACCATCCTGGGTATTGCACCCTCTATGCCTACCCTTCCAAGTCGGCTATTCTTTTTCCCTCCTCCCGCTAGTGGAAGATTTCTATCATCACTATGGCGTTTGTCCTGCTCAGATCGCGACGTACGTCTATAAAGTTATAAAGATGCTCACTAAGTTTGCTGAGCTGGCCGGAGTCGAACTGACACTGTGGAACTTAATTAATCTATTCGCTCCCAGCTTTTATAGGGGAATGATGTTGAACCTTTGCCACCGAGGGGGTAAATGGTTGGTGGTGAAGATGAACGACAAGGCCAGTCGTCAATTCTAGTTTAACTTATTTTTTGTCAGAACCGATGATGTTGTGGCCAATGTCAACGGCTTTCATGAGGCTTCGAATTATACCCTTAAGTACTTTGGTTTCTCCCCCGTGTTCAGTCCTGAATTTTGACTTCTCGCCTTCTTCTTTTGCAACCAAGACTTCACCTCCTCCTTTGGATACTCATATTTATGACTAGGTCGAGCGGATCCTCCCTCACATTGTAGAGATTCGTGAATGGCCAAGTTTTTTCAAGAAATTCGGGCTTGGTCTTCCTTCGATTGGTAATTTCCTTTTTACCATTAGTGTCTTGATTTTTTTGCTCGTTTTCCTTCAGTGATTTTCCCTTTTTCTGTTTTTCTCTAGCTTCGGCCAGAGGGTCTACGAGGAAGTCGAGAGATCCCATGCCTTCATTCTGAAAGAGGAAGGCTATTACGCCCTCCGTTTCTGCCCCTGTTTCGACCGCGACTGCTCCTATCTTCGTTCTAGTTTCCTCTGTCGCTGCGTCCAAATTTGTTCTTGCTTCGGTTGTGGAGACTTTGGCTTCTCTTATGTATTCTCTCATCGATGAGGATGATGAACCTTTGCGTAGTGATGGAGATTTCCTGCCTCGAAATAGGAGGTTAGTGGATGTTGATGACGGGGTCACCCGTACCGTTGATGCGGTGGAAGGAGACTTTTTTCTGGGTGAGACGACGACCATTATCGTAGGAGATGATATTGAACCGAGTCCGAGGCTACAAGATCAGATGGATGTGTCTCTTCCTTCTGCGTTGATGGAAACTGAAGGGACGACTACTGTTATACTTTGCAGCAAGAGGAGGCATCAACTTCTCGAACAGCTGCAGATACCTCCTTGTCGGTCGATGAAAGGGGAAAAGAATCATTGAGGAGGGTGATGAATTAGGTTCCGACGTTGATGCGGGCGACCTAAGGATGCTGAAGTGGGGCTTACCCAGCTGAGGTAAGGTTTGAAGGGTCTACGAGGACTATCGCGATCCCCATGGATCGTGACCCGTTGGTGAACACCGAGGAGGTAGTCCCTGCCATCGGCCCTCTCTGTTCAGAAATAGAGGGTACAAACCTCTAGAGATAGACGATAGTGCTTTGTCAAGGAGCATTTTTGTCCTTGCTCTCAGGGTGAGTGTTTGTGTTTCAACTTCTCCTTTGTTATTTGTTTTTTTAGGGCATCCTTGGTTCTAACTTCTTTCTTCTCTTTCCGTTTTATGATTGTAGATGATGATCTTGGAGATTGAGAGTGTCCATAGGGAGAAGAGGCGTAAAGATATCTTTGTAAAATTGAAGGATAAGTACTTTGAGTATTGTGGTAAGTATCAACATCTGCGCAGACGGTTTCATGAGGATGACAACATGCAGGGCCTTCGGGACGAGTTGAAAGAGAAGCATGATGAGCCGGTGCGGGAGATCGAGAAGTGTAGCATACTCGAGGGGACTTTGAGGAGTATAGAGGAGGAGCTAGAAGCCAGTAGGAGCGTGGAGGCCCAATGTATCGACCTTCAAGATCAAGTGATCGAGTTGCGAGGGCAGTTAGAAGAGTGCCGACTTCAGTTGGAGGCCCTCAATAGTGAAATTTCCAAGAAGAAAAAGGGGCTCGAAAAGGTGGAGTCTTCTCATTTAGAGGCTCGGAGGAAGACGTAGATGCTTGAGTTGGCAAATAGGACTCTCCGAGCCGAGCGGGAGAATGATCAATCAATGGCGAGAGCCAAGGAAGATTGACTCTAGGAGAGGATCAGAGAGTTGGAGAAAGATAACTTGTTCTTAATGATCGAGTGGCCGCTTTGGAGGATGAGAAGGCCCAATTACTTGCACAGCTGTCCTCCTCCCGTATTTCAGATTTTCGCAATGTACCTCGGGAGTTATATGAAGAATGGATTCATGCCGAGGCCCACTTAGATGTATTTTGAAATTTAAATGGCACCGATGTCACGACCCAAACCGATGGGCCGCGATGGGTGCCTGAGTCCTACCTGTCAAACACCCCTAAGCATGCATCTAAGATATGAACCTAAATAACATTTGCTGAATTATGAAAATAACCTACATGAAGGAAATCTGCCAATAAGGCATACGTACGTATACATCCAGAATACAGTGGGCGAGCCGACAAGGCTGCTGTAGACAACTATACATCCAAAACTGAAAGCCGACAAGGTCACATACAACCCAACTAGACATACTGTCTACAGACCTCTAATAGAAATATAACTGTACAAAGACGGGACTGAGCTACATCATACCCATATATATATACAAACATATCGTACCAAAATCAAAAGCAGCTCTAGATCAAGTGGAGCACGCCAACTCTCGTTGATCAAGGATCCTAACAAGGGGGACCGTTAGCTTGCCTACCTGCACATGCGGGCATGAAATACTGGCCCCGTGAAATAGGGCGTCAGTACGAAAAATGTACTGAGTATGTAAGGCATGAAAATTTGTACGTAAAAGAAATAGATGAAACATGGAATAAAGAAACACATCTTTAAATCTAAATAACTTTGTAAATTTTGAAACATTTATAATGTCATGCACATGCATATAAATGTCGTGCCGTGCATAGGTATGGGTGTACATAATATCATCAAGACATTGAGGGCATCCCATCATAGCGTCTCGGCCACTGTGGGCAACATCATCAACATATACCAGCTGATCAGGTGGTGGTGCGTATATAACGCCGTAAATTTTTCCCATATACATATATTTACATATATACGCGTATATAACGCCATTTGTTCATGGGTCAATGCATATGTATAAATGGGTGAAATGCATGAAAAATACATAATAAATCTCAATATTCCTTCCGGATAAACTTTTTCAACTGTGTATTACTTTGAGACCCGTGAACAGAAGATACTAATAATTCACATGGGGAATCAAGAATATAGACACCCCTAATATTTCTATGAATAGAGTAATTTATGAAAACTGTGCGTTTGCCCGTTTCTTCGGTATAATTTGGACCATGCCAAAAGAAAGAAGGGATAACCTTAACATACCTAGAGTAGGGAAAAATCTGTATAACATTTCGTTGGAGAACCTTCGTTGATTGAACTTAGAACTCAAAAAAATCGGATTAAGCTCTGCTTTCTGAATCCTTGAACGAAATTGTTCTTGCTTCTTTGAAATTTACAAACGAAATTTGGCCATGGATTTCTTGAAATGTTGGACGAAATAGTTTCTGCTCCTAATGTTTTTGGTTTAAACCAAAAATAGAATGTTGTTGATCTTTTACAAGGAATTGGTTACAAAGTCTCATGGATAATGCTTATAAGTCTTATTTTGACAAGACTTAAATTTAAGTCTTGTTTTAGTTACATTCCATAAGTAGCGACATGACAATAATGACCAAGAGTCATTTTTAGCCATTGTGGCTTTATACCACATGGGGGGGGGGGTATAAAGTATAAAAAAGAATTATCCACTTATTAGTTAACTGAGTAATATCCTGTTATCCGGTAATTAATCAATTACCCGCATAATTTAAAAATTATCATAAATTACTTAAAATTCTACTTATTTTTAATATACTTTATACATTATACTACCGTGGTCATATGGTACCTTCATGGTACTAGTTCATAATCATCGGATATTATCGCTCGACCCGTATTTTATCTCAAATTGGTCACTTTCAACGAAATTCATTTTCTATAATTCGTGTACCCCTTTATCCTTCATGACACTTCTTTATTGTTTGTTATAAATAGCATAAATGCGTTAACATCAAGATGATCTCATCCCCGAGTCTACGTCAATTAACCGAAGACGAAACTTTTAACGTACGAAAACGCGAGATGCAACATCCTTCCCCCCATAGAAACATTCGTCCTTGAATGTTCAACTCCCCGTGATCTATATAACTTTGGCAGGGTCGCCTTTGTAATAACACTACTACCAACTCTCCCTGTAGAAGCTTAATAATCCAACGCCACACCGGACCACAATTATCAATAACGACATTGGCCTCACACGACCAACGACAATAACCAATAAAAGAATTTGTACACGTACCTTATGGTTATGATATCTCCGTCAAAACCTTTGTACACGTACCTTATGGTTATGATATCTCCGTCGAAACCTTCTCTGGAGGAGGAAATAAGTAGGGATATCTAGACTTCATATTTTCCTCAGCCTCCCAAGTCATTTATTCCACATTGTTGTTCCTCTAAAGTACTTTCACGGAGGCTACCTCCTTATTCCGTAGCTTACGAATTTGTCGGTCTAGGATGACAACCGGAATTTTCTCGTATGATAAGTCTTCTATAATCTGTACATCATTCGTGGGCACCACTCGGGTAGGATCGCCAATGCACTTCTGTAACATAGATGCGTGAAAAATCGGATGAACAGACTCCAATTTCGAGGGCAATTTTAACTCATAAGCTACTTGGATCACTCTCCGAATGATCCTATAAGGCCCAATATACCGTGGGCTAAGTTTGCCTTTCTTGCCAAATCTCATCACACCCTTCATAGGTGACACCTTTAAGAATACCCAGTTATCAACCTCGAACTCTAAATCTCGTCACTGCACGTCAGAATATGATTTCTGACGACTCTGAGCTGTCAGTAGTCGATCCCGGATAAGCATTACTTTTTCTATGGCTTGCTGAACCAGGTCTGGCCCATGTAATCCAGATTCTCCAACATCAAACCACCCAATAGGTGACCTACACTTCAGTCCGTAAAGAGCTTCGTATGGAGCTATCTGAATACTGGAATGGTAGCTATTATTATATGCGAACTCAATAAGCGACAGATGATCATCCCAACTACCTTTGAAGTCCATTACACAAGCTCGTAACATATCCTCCAGTGTTTGAATAGTACATTCAGCCTGTCCATCTGTCTGAGGATGAAATGTTGTACTAAGACTTACTTGAGTCCCCAATCCTTTTTGGATGGACCTCCAGAAGTTAGCTGTAAATTGAACTCCTCTAAGGAATATGTAGTTCTAATGGGCAGAAAATGGGCTAACTTTGTAAGCCTATCAACAATTACCCATATCGAATCAAACTTATGCTGGGTACGAGGCAAGAATATGATGAAATCCATATTGATTATTTCCCATTTCCATGTCGGAATCTCCATAGCCTGCAATAATCCACCGGGTTTTTGATGCTCAATTTTAATCTGCTGACAATTAGGACATTGAGCAACAAATTCTACTATATCCTTTTTCATTACTTCCCACCAATATACTTCCCTGATATCATGATACATCTTTGTCGCTCCTGGATGGATAGAATAACGAGAATAGTGAGTTTCTCCTATAACTTGCCGACACAACCCTGCAACATTAGGCACTCATAATCGCCCTTGATATCTGAGGACCCCATCTTTTGTAATTTCAAACAATGTCTTCTCCTTCTGAAGGGTGGTATCCCTATAATGAACTAACACAGGATCCTCGTACTGGCATTCTTTTACGTCAGTTACTAAAGAGGATGTTGTCGTATCCTGAAGAGTAATTTCAATATCACCTGAGTCCAGTAACCAAACTCCAAGACTAGCTAGCTGATGAACCTCATGGGCTATTCCCCTCTTTTCTAGCTGTAAATACGACAAGCTACCCATAGATCTACGGCTGAGGGTGTTGGCTACTACGTTCGCCTTCCCCGGATGGTATAAAATATCAACATCACAGCCTTTAAGTAGCTCCAACCATCTCCTTTGACGAAGATTCAATTCCTTTTGCTTGAAGATGTGCTGGAGGCTCCTATGATCCATATAGATTTCAACATGAATGTCATACAAGTGGTGCCTCCACATCTTTAGTACATGAATCACCACAACCAACTTTAAATTGTGGGTCGGGTAGTTCTTCTCGTGTTTTCTTAGTTTTCTAGAAGCATAAGCCACAACCTTACCATGCCGCATCAGCACACAACCCACTCCAATGCCTGAAGTGTCGCAATAGATAACATAACCATCGGTCCCTTCTGGGAGCGTTAGAACCGGTGCTGAAGTTAATCTGTCCTTTAATGCCTGGAGACTCCGTTCACAAGCATCAGTCCATTGGAACTTTGCTCCCTTCTGAGTCAACTTTGTCAAAGGTGCTTAAAGGTAAGAAAATCCCTCTACAAATCTCCTGTAATAACCTGCCAAACCGAGGAAGCTACGAACCTCCGTCGGTGTTGTGGGTCTAGACCAAGTCTTCACTGCCTCAATCTTTTGTGTATCCACCCGGATGCCTTCACCCGAAATGATATGCCCAAGGAAAGCTACAGAGTTCAACCAGAATTCACATTTAGAAAACTTTGCATACACCTTCTTGTATAACTCTGAGCACAGTACGCAGATGATCAGCATGCTCAGCCTCTGAATGAGAATACACCAATATATTGTCGATAAATACAATTACGAACAGATCTAAAAAGGGCCTGAATACACGGTTCATCAAATCCATGAATACTGCTGGGGCATTGCTCAAACTAAATGACATGACACGAAACTCGAAGTGCCCGTATCTGGTTCTAAATGATGTCTTCGGAATATCTTCCTCCTTAACCCTTACTTGATGGTACCCGGACCTCAAGTCTATTTTTGAAAAACACTTGGCACCTTGTAACTGATTAAATAAATCATCAATTCTCGGGAGCGGGTACTTATTCTTGATCGTCACCTTATTCAGCTGCCTATAATCAATACACATTCGTAAGGAACCATCTTTCTTTCTCACAAACAACACAGGTGCTCCCCACGGTGAGGTACTAGGTCTGATAAAACCTTTTTCAAGCAAGTCCCTTAGTTGTTCCTTTAAATCTTTCAGCTCTGCGGGGGGACATTTTATAGGGGGAATAGATATTGGATGAGTATTTGGTAGTAGGTCAATTGAAAACTCAATTTCTCACTCTAGCGGAAGACCTGGAAGCTCATCGGGAAAAACATCGGGAAACGCATTCACCACCGGGATGGACTGAATGGTTGGTGAATCCACTTCCACATCCTGAACCCAAACTAAGTGATAAATACAACCCTTTCTGATCATCTTCCTTGCCTTGAGATAGGAAATGAATCTTCCTCTCGGCGATGCTGTATTACTTTCCACTCCAAAATAGGCTCCCCTGGAAAGTGAAATCAGACTATCTTTGATCTACAATCAACATTGGCATGACAAGAAGCCAACCAATCCATACCCATTATAACATCAAATTCTACCATATCTAACTTGATTAAGTTTGCTACGGTAGGTCGACCATGAACTACTATTATACAACCCCTATATACCTACTTAGCTATCATTGAGTCCCCAACAGGTGTAGACACCTCAAAAGGTTTAACCAATTCAGGTTTTATTTTAAATTTATTAGCAACCAGCGGAGTAATGTATGATAAGGTGGAACCTAGGTCAATCAGTGCATATACATCATATGAGGAGACTGACAATATACCTGTAACAACATAAATGCATAAATGCAGTTCTAGGAGTCATATAGTCCTGTCGTCCTGCCAACGCATAAATGCAGTTCTGAGGGCTGCTCGAGCTAGATGCTCCGCCTATGCCTCTACCACGACTCATTGGTGCTTGGGGACCTTGCCCAAAGGGGTGTACTGATGATGACGAACCCGCTACAGATCCCGATGGCTGAGCTATGCTTGCATCACCTCTTATCGGACAATCCCTAATAACGTGGCCCGGATAACCACAAGTATAACAAACAACTAACCCCATATAGCACTGCCCGACATGCTGCTTACCATATCGAGCAAATCGTGGCAAGGGCAGCCTCATCTGATTTGACTCACCCCTATACTGAGAACCTGAGGCCCTGAAGTTCTGACCAGACCCTGAATATGAGGAACGACCAAAACTCTTACCTCCAAACTGAGGGGGCATGCTAGCCGATGGCTGGGTTGGATACCTCAGGCACTACTGCCTCTGACTACCTCGAAACTCACCATAAGGACCCGAAAACCTTGCTCTCTTATTCTGGGCCCTATCATGCTCCTAATTGGCCCTATGTTTCTGTTTACGCTCCTCTACACCCTGAGTATGTGCTTGAATACGAGAAATATCCATGCCTGGCTGAAGTGAGACCGACATACAATCGTTAAGCAAGTGAGGCTCTAATCCTATCACGAACTGGTGAACCCGACCCTCTATCTCAGATACAATAGTGGGAGCATACCTAGCCAACGAATCAAACTGAAGACTGTACTCCCGAACACTCATGTTACCCTACTGAAGGGTCAAGAACCTATCAACCCTGGCCCATCTAAGCTCTGGTGGCAGATAATGATGAAGAAAGGCCTTTGTAAACTCATTCCATACCGCTGGAGGGGCATTCTCACCTCTGGACAATTCCCAAGACTCGTACCAATTAATTGCAACATCTCAGAGTCTATAGGAAGCTAGCTCAGCTGATCAGTCGCAATGGCCTTCATTACCCGTAACGTCCTCTGCACTCTATCAATAAATACCTGAGGGCCCTCATTCGGATCTGCCCCAGTGAATACTGGAGGGTCTAAATTAATGCAGTCATGAACCTCGCACTGACGGACCTATCTGCATGACCAATACCTATTTCTTGACGTCGAGCCTGCGCGGCTACTATTCGAGTTAATAGTTGAATAGCATCTCTCATCTCCTGACCCGATGCATCCGGCGGAGGTGTTGAATGTACAAGGGAGGGCGCTAGAGCTAGTTCCCCTCAGAGCTCTTCTGGAAAAGGCGGGGTATGTGAAGTTTGAGATGGAACCTCACCATGAGACTCTCCCCGAGCCCTAGTAACTCGTGGCGCTCGACTAGTAGTCTCACCAGTCACGGACTTTCCCTTCTGGGCGGCCGTACTCTTTGGAGGCATCACTGAAAATATAGCATATTGTTATGAACATGCATTCTTATATCGCACGATCTGAGATAAAAAGAGAGGATAACATCCTATATGTCCTGTAGCCTCCTGTTTATAAGTGTGGTGCATGACACACCCATAAACAAAACTCTACTAGATATGGTTTGTAGACAACCCTAGGAAAAAACTGCTCTGATACCACTTTTGTTATGACCCAAACCGATGGGCCGCGATGGGTGCCTGAGTCCTACCTGTCAAACACCCCTAAACATGCGTCTAAGATATGAACCTGAATAACATTTGCTAAATTACGAAAATAACCTACATGAAGAAAATCTCCCAACAAGGCGTATGTATGTATACATGCAGAATACAGTGGGCGAGCCGACAAGGCTGTTGTAGACAACTATACATCCAAAACTGAAAGCCGATAAGGCCACATACAACCCAACTAAACATACTGTCTATAGACCTCTAATAGAAATATAACTATACAAAGACAAGACTAAGCCACGTCATACCCATATATATATATACACAAATATATCATACCAAAATCAAAAGCAACTTCAGATCAAGTGGAGCACGTCAACTCTCGCTGATCAAGGATCCTAAGAAGGGGGACCGTCAGCTTGCCTACATACACTTGCGGGCATGAAATGCAGGCCCCGTGAAATAGGGTGTCAGTACGAAAAATGTACTGAGTATGTAAGGCATGAAAATTTGTACGTAAAAGACATAGATGAAACATGGAATAAAGAAACACATCTTTAAAACTGAATAACTTTGTAAATTCTGAAACATTTAAAATGTCATGCACATGCGTATAAATATCGTGCCATGCATAGGTATGCGTGTACATAATATCATTAAGCCACTGAGGGCATCCCATCATATCATCTCGGCCACTGTGGGCAACATCATCAACATATACCAACTGATCAGGTGGTGGTGCGTATATAACGCCGTAAACTTTTTCCATATCCCATATACATATATTTACATATATATGTGTATATAACGCTATTTGGTCATGAGTCAATGCACATGTATAAATGAGTGAAATGCATGAAAAACACGTAATAAATCTCAATATTTCTTCCGGATAAACTTTTTCAACTATGTATTATTCTGAGGCCCATGAATAGAAGATAGTAATAATTCACATGGGGAATCAAGAATATAGACACCTCTAATATTTCTATGAATAGAGTAATTTATGAAAACTATGCGTTGCTCATTTCTTCGGTATAATTTAGACCATGCCAAAAGAAAAAGAAGGGATAACCTTAACATATCTGGAGTAGGGAAAACTCTGTATAATATTTCGTTGGAGAATCTTCGTTGATTGAACTTAGAACTCAAAAAAATTGGATTAAGCTCTGCTTTCTAAATCCTTGAACGAAATTGTTCTTACTTCTTTGAAATTTACAAACGAAATTTGGCCATTGATTTCTTGAAATGTTGGACGAAATATTTTCTGCTTCTAACGTTTTTGGTTTAAACCAAAGACAGAATGTTGTTGATATTTTACAAGGAATTGGTTACAAAGTCTCATGGATAATTCTTATAAGTCTTATTTTGATAAGACTTAAATTTAAGTCTTGTTTTAGTTACATTCCATAAGTTATGACCAAGAGTCATTTTTGAGCCATTGTGGCTTTATACCACGTCGGGGGAGGGGGTATAATTTATATTTTTTTTATCCACTTATTAGTTAACTGGGTAATGTCCTGTTACTCGGTAATTAATCAATTACCCGCATAATTTAAAAATTGTCATAAATTACTTAAAATTCTACTTATTTTTAATATACTTTATATATACTTTATACATTATACTATCGTGGTCATATTGTACCTTCATGGTACTAGTTCATAATTATCGGGTATTATCGCTCGACCCGTATTTTATCTCAAATTGGTCACATTCAACGAAATTCGTTTTCTTTAATTCGTGTACCCCTTTATACTTCATGACACTTCTTTATTGCTTGTTATAAATAGCATAAATGCGTTAACGTCAAGATGATCTTATCCCCGAGTCTACGTCAATTTACCGAAGATGAAACTTTTAACGTACGAAAATGCGAGATGTAACGGGCGGGGTCCGTCTCAGAGGCTGCCCTTAAAGATGTTCGTGTTAAGCTCCTGCTACTCGCATTCTAGAGCAGATGGATCCCCAATTTCAGACTCCAGCAGCTCATCCAGTTGGGGCAGTTCCGTCGGATGTTGTGGCATAGACCGGTGATGGGTCAACTATATCTGCTGATGCCTTGTGGAGACTGGGCAGGTTCACCAAGCTTTTTACTACTACCTATGGTGGTACATCTTCAGAGGATCCCCAGGATTATTTGGATAGCTGTCATGAGGTTCTTCGGAACATGGGGATAGTGGAGACCAATGGGGTCGACTTTGCTGCTTTTCGTTTGTCAGGTTCCGCTAACAAGTGATGGAGAGATTATTGTTTGGCTAGATCAGTTGGGTCACCAGCTCTGATGTGAGATCAGTTCTCTCAGCTATTTTTGGAGAAGTTTTTTCCTATCACCCTGAGAGAGGATTATCAGAGGTAGTTTGAGCGCCTCTAGCAGAGTTCTATGACTGCCACCTAGTATGAGACTAGGTTTGTTGATTTGGCTCGTCATGCTCTTCTTATACTCCCCACCGAGAGAGAGAGAGAGAGAGAGAGAGAGAGAGTGAAGAGGTTCATTGAGGGGCTCACTCAGCCTATTCGATTGTAGATGGCCAAGGAGACATAGAGCGAGATTTCTTTTCAGGATGCGCCCAAGCAGGTTGAGATAGTTCTAGCAAGGGGAACGGTCAAGGGTCTGACAAAAGGCCTCGTCATTCTAGTAGGTTCAGTGATGCCTCGTTTGGAGGCAAAGATTATTTTGGTAGGGGCCATCCTCCCAGGCCATTTCATTCAGCACTTCAGGCTTCTCATGGTGCTCCAGGTGGTCGTGGTTCTTATATGCAGTATTCAGATCAGCTACCCTATAGTGCATCACCAACTCCTATTAGTGCACCTCCGCTCCAGAGTTTTCAGGGTGGCCAATCAGGCCGTCAGGGTTAGTTCCAGGGTTAGTAGTCCCAGCAGCCGAGGACTTGTTACACTATGGCGATCCGAGGCACATTGCTAGATTTTGCCCTCGAGCATCGAGCAGTTCTCAACATAAGGGTTCTCGTGCTATGGTTCAGGCACTAGGTGTTCCACCGACAACTCAGCCAGCTAGGGGCAGGGGTCAGGCAGCTAGAGGTGGAGGTAGAGGCGTTGGAGGTGGAGGTCAGGCTGCTAGAGGTGGAGGCCAGCCAGTAGGAGGCTGTCCTAGGGACGTAATTCAGAGTGGTAGGGCCCAACCCCGATGTTATGCTTTCCCAGCTAGGCCTAAGGTCGAGGCATCCGATGTCGTTATCACTGGTATGGTTTTAGTTTGCAGTAGAGATGCTTCAGTTCTGTTTGATCCCAGGTCAACATACTCCTATGTGTCTTCTTATTTTGCTTCATATTTGGCTATGCCTCGTGATTCTTTGAGTGCTCCTGTATATTTTTCCACACCGGTGGGTGATTCTATTATTGTAGACTGTGTCTATCATTCGTGCATGGTTTTGGGAGTTTTGAGACTAGTGTAGACCTCCTACTCTTCGATATGGTTGATTTCAATGTTGTTTTGGGGATGGATTGGTTGTCACCTTACCACGCTATATTGGACCGTCATGCTAAGACTGTGACCTTAGCCTTGCCGGGTTTGCCTCGATTGGAGTAGAGAGGGACTCCTGGTCATTCTGTCAGTAGGGTGATTTTTTATATGAAGGTTCGGCGTATGGTCGAGAAGGGGTATTTGGCTTACTTGGCATATGTTCGTGATTCTAGTGTTGAGGTTCCTTCTATGGATTCATTGCCAGTTGTTTGAGAGTTTCCAGAAGTATTTCCTACAGACCTGCCGGGGATGCCACCCGACAGGGATATCGACTTTTGTAGTGATTTGGCTCTGGGCACCCAGCCCATTTCTATTCTACCATATCGTATGGCCCTGCCAGAGTTGAAAGAACTGAAGGAGCAGCTGCAAGACTTGCTTGATAAGGGCTTTATCAGACCTAGTGTCTAGCCCTAGGGTACGCTGGTGTTGTTTGTTAAGAAAAAGGATGGGTCGATGAGGATGTGTATATATTATCAGTAGTTGAACAAGGTCACCATCAAGAACAAGTATCCATTGTCGAGGATTAATGATTTGTTTGATAAGCTTCAGGGTGCCAAGATATTTTCGAAGATTGATTTGAGATCTGGCTACCACCAGTTGAGGATTAGGGCATCTGATGTCCCTAAGACAAGTTTTCGCACCCGGTACGAGCATTATGAGTTTTAGTGATGTCATTTGGGTTGACAAATGCCCCAGCAGCATTCATGGATTTGATGAACCGAGTGTTCAGGCCGTATCTAGATTCTTTCGTGATTGTTTTCATTGATGATATTTTGATCTGCTCCCGCAGCCAAGAAGAGCATGAGCAATATCTTCGAGTCGTTCTTCAGACTTTGAGAGACAGTCAGTTGTTGCTAAATTTTCGAAGTGTGAGTTTTGGTTGAGTTTAGTTGCCTTCTTGGGTCACGTTGTATCAATAGAGGATAGTCAGGTGAATCCGAAGAAGATGGAGGCAGTCAAAGACTATCCTAGACCCACATTAGCTATAGAGATCCGGAGTTTCTGGGGTTTGGAGGGTTATTACCATCGGTTTGTGGAGGGGTTTTCATCAATAGCATCCCCGATGACCAAGTTGACCCAGAAAGGTGCCCAATTCAGGTGGTCGGACGAGTGTGAGGCAAGCTTTCAGAAGCTCAAAACAGCTTTGATTACGGCTCTGGTGTTGGTTTTGCCCACAGGTTCAGGTTCATATACAGTATATTGTGATGCATCTCGTATTGGACTTGGTGCGGTGTTGATGCAAAATGGCAAGGTTATTGCATATGCTTCGCGACAGTTGAAGATTCATGAGAAGAATTATTGAGTTCATGATTTGGAGCTAGCAGCCATTGTTCACGCGCTAAAGATTTGGAGGCATTATTTATATGGCGTGTCATGTGAGGTGTTTACAGAACATAAGAGTCTACAGTATTTGTTCAAGCAGAAGGAGCTAAATTTTAGGCAGAGAAGGTGGTTGGAGCTATTGAAAGACTATGATATCACCATCTTGTATCATCCGGGGAAGGCCAATGTAATGGTCGATGCTTTGAGTAGGAAGTCAGCCAGTATGGACAGCCTTGCGTATATTCCAATCGGTGATAAACTGCTTGCTTTGGATGTTTAGGCTTTAGCCAATCAGTTTGAGAGGTTGGATGTTTCTGATTCCAGTCGTATTTTAGCTTGTACAGTCGCTCGGTCTTTATTATTTGAGCATATCAGGGATCGGCAGTATGATGATCCTCATGTGCTAATCCTTAGGGACACAGTGCATCACGGTGGTGCCAAACAGGTTACAGTTGGAGATGATGGAGTTTTGAGGATGTAGGGTCGAGTTTGTGTGCCTAATGTGGATGGACTTCGTGAGTTGATTCTAGAGGAGGCCCATAGTTCTCAGTATTCTATTCATCCGGGCAACGCTAAGATGTATCAGGATTTGCGGTAGCATTATTGGTGGGGGAGGATAAAGAAGGATATTGTTGCATATGTAGCTTGGTGTTTGAATTGTCAGCAAGTAAAGTATGAGCATCAGAGACCTGGTGGTTTGCTTCAGAAGATTGAGATTCCTGAGTGGAAGTGGGAGCGTATCACTATGGACTTCGTTGTTGGACTCCTACGGACTTAGAGGAAGTTCGATGCGGTATAGGTTATTGTTGATAAGCTAACTAAGTCAGCGCATTTCATTCCTATGGTCGTCTCCTATTCTTTAGAGAGGTTAGTTGAGATCTATATCCGGGAGATTGTTCGTCTTCATGGTGTGCTCGTGTCTATTATTTTTGACTGAGATACACAGTTTACCTCGCATTTCTAGAGGGCAGTTCAGCATGAGTTGGGTACGTGGGTCGAGTTGAGCATAACATTTCATCCTCAGACGGACGGATAGTCCGAGCATATTATTCAAATTTTGGAGGATATGCTTCACGCCTGTGTTATTGACATTGGAGGTTCTTGGGATCAGTTCTTGCCATTAGCGGAGTTTGCCTACAATAACAGCTATCAGTCGAGCATCCATATGGCTCCCTATGAGGCATTATATGGTAGATGATGTCGATCGCCAGTTGGGTGGTTAGAGCCGGGGGAGGCTCGGTTGTTGGGTGCGGATTTGGTACAAGATGCATTGGACAAGGTTAAGATCATTCAGGATAGGCTTCGCACAACTCAGTCCAGGCAAAAAGGTTGTGCCGACCATAAGGTTCATGATGTGGCATTCATGGTCGGAGAGCGAGTGTTGCTTTGGGTGTCGCCCATGAAGGGCGTGATGAGATTTGGAAAGAAGGGCAAGCTAAGCCCTAGGTTCATCGGATCTTTTGAGATTCTTGATCTAGTGGGAGAGGTGGCTTACAGACTTGCGTTCCCGCCGAGTTTATCAGTTGTGCATCCAATGTTTCATGTGTCCATGCTTCGGAAGTATCACGACGATCCATCTCACATGTTAGACTTCAGCACTGTCCAGTTGGACAAGGACTTGACCTGTGAGGAGGAGCCGGTAGCTATTCTAGACCGGCAGGTTCGTCAGTTGAGATCGAAGAATTTTCCTTCAATTTGTGTGTAGTGGAGAGGTTAGCCTGTTGAGGCAGCGACTTGGGAGTCTGAGTCCGATATGCGGAGCAGATATCCCCATCTTTTCCCCGATTCAAGTACTTTTCTATGTCCGTTCGAGGACGAACATTTGTTTTAGAGGTGGAGAATGTGATGACCCAAAGGGTCATCTTGTATTTTAGAATTTGAATCCGGATTTCGAGTCCTTACAAACTTTATTTTCTTCTTCCTCGATTTAGGTGCGCAGTCCGGACGCATTTCTAGAAAGCTTTTATGTGAAATTTAAGAAAAATATTGAATTTGGCCTTTAAATTTGATTAAAGTTGACTTCGGTCAATATTTTTGGTAAACGAACCCGGACCCGTGATTTGATGGTCCCGTAGGGTCTGTAGTAAAATATAGGACTTGGGCGTATGCCCGAAATCGAATTTTGAGGTCCCTAGCCAGAGAAAAGAATTTTTAAAGAAAATTATTTCCTGAAAAATATAAGGACTTTTGGAAATGAAATGGTGTGTGATCTTGATGGTATCGGACCCGTATTTTAGTTCTAAAACCCGGTACAGATTTAAAATAATATTTAAGTTGAATCTGTGAAATTTGGTAAGAATCGGAGTTGATTTGATATAAATCGGACCCGAGGTTGAGAAAATAGAAATTTTGAACTATCTTATGAATTTCATGAGTTTTGGTAGTAAATTCGTTGTTTAAGATGTTATTTTGGCGATTTGATCACACAAACAAGTCCTTATGATGTTTCTAGACTTGTGTGCATGTTTGGTTTGGAGCCGCGAGGGCTCGGGTGAGTTTTGGATAGGCCACAGAGTCTTTTGGGACTTAGAGAAAATTGGTTGTTGCGTGTGGTATTGTTGCAGGCTTTGATCTCGCAATTGTGAAGTCAGACTTCATAATTGCGAGCCTAACAGGTTTGGCAATTGCGAGGGCTTTATCGCAATTGCGAAGAAGCCCAGGCCTACCTTGTTCGCATTTGCGAACCACCCTTCGCAATTGCGAAGTCATCATGGAGGGGCCAGTCATCGCAATTGCGACAAAATGCTCGCAATTACGAGAGGAGCAGACATGCAGCAGGTTCGCAATTGCAAAGCATGTCTCGCATTTGCGAGCTTCGCAATTCTGAAGCTCCTGCCGCAATTGCGACATCTGCACCTGATCAAAACATCTTTTAGACGGGATTTTCATTTCATTCTTCAAAATTCCAAAACCTAAACTCCTAAGGGCGATTTTTCTAGTGCAAGTTCTTTCCCAAATCATAGGTAAATGAATGTTAACTCTTTTTCTTCAATCTATTTTATCTTTTGACATGATTTCATCTCAAAATCTAGGGTTTTTCATGGGAAATTGGGGGTTCTTGGATAGAAATTAGGAATTTTAAAATTTGGGGATTTTGACCTCAAATTGAGGTCGGATTTCAAAACCAATTGCATATTTGGATTCGTGGGTGAATGGCTAGTCGGGCTTTGGTTCAAACTTCGAGTTTTGACCAAGCGGGCCCGGGGTCGATTTTTGACTTTTTAGGGAAAACATTGGGAAATCTATATTCATGCATTAGAATTGGTTTATTTAGCATTTATTGATGTTATTAAGTAAATTATGACTAGATACAAGTGGATTGGAAGTGGAACCGAGAGGTAAAGCGATAATTAAGCCTTGATTTTGTCCGTAAATTTGAGGTAAGTGTTTGGCCTAACCTTAGCTTGAGGGAATAGGTGTTGTGGTCTTATTTGCTACGTGTTAGTGTTGAGTACGACGTATAGGTGTGGTGACGAGTATCTATACGTTGGTGTCAAACATGTCCGTGAGTCTTATACCATGATTGTTGTGACTCTTATTATGTATTGTTCATACTTAAATTGATGATTATCACTGTTGAACAAGACTTATGATAATTTCTTGGTAATTGACCATTGCTGAGTATTGGATCAGGTTGAGATTTATTTTGTGAAGTAACTGTTGGAACTAGATTGGTTATAGTTGATTCCCTTGCCGGAATGTTATTGTTTCTGTTGTTGATTCCCTTGCCGGGACGTATTGTTTCTATTGTTTGGGTGAGGAAGAGTGTAAAGCACGAAGGGTGATGCCGTGCATGATATTGTGAGTGAGTGTTAATGCACGAAGGGTGATGCCGTGCCGATATTGTGAGAGTTAATGCACGAGGGGTGATGTCGTGCCATGATTGTGAGAGTTAATGCACGAAGGGTGATGTCGTGCCATTTCTGTTGTTTCTTATGGTGAGAACGAGAGTAAAAACACGAAGGGTAATGCCGTGCACGTGTTACTGTTCATTATTCCTGTTGATACAAATATGGTGTTCATTGTGCTTCTCTATTGAATTATTGTTAGGATTTGATATTCCCTATAGCATGTTCCCCTTCCTATTTTTATCTGTTATTTCCTATTATTATTGTTCTGTTCGTATATGATTTAACTACACAGGTTTATATAGTTGTCGTATTCTAGCCTCATCACTACTTCGCCAAGGTTAGGCTCGACACTTACCAGTACATGAGGTCGGTTGTACTGATACTGCACTCTGCACTTTTTGTGCAAATTTTGGTGCCGGACCTTGTGAGTAGCTTGAGGTAGTTGCCTTCAGTCCAGGGAGACCAAGGTAGATCTGCTGGCATTCGAAGAGCCTGAAGTCCCCCTTTCCCCGCGTTAGTTTTCTGCTGTCTCTTCTATTTCGAGAACAGTTGTACTTCTTTTAGACTTATATTTATAGTAAATCTTAGTCGTTCGTGGATTGTGGCACCGGATCTATGGGGTAGCTATGTACTTGAGTTATAGCACTGTTATATTACTTCCGGATTCCTTAATTATTTTGTTTAGCTAATATCTGTTCATGTTTGATTAGCAAAAAAAATAATGGTAAAACTGTAATAGTCAGTTTGCCGAGCTTTCACGAGTAGGTGCCATCACGATTCCCGAGGATGGAAAATCCGGGTCGTGACAAGACTCATCCCACATTACTGACCAAATTTCGTCAAGATCCATTGTGAGGGAATCCACATCCGGCATACTTGGCAAATTATCAAGGTAGGGAATATGCCTTGAATGAAACGACACGTGGGACTCATACACTCTTCATCTAACGGGAGGTGGAGCATGCTCCCTCGTCAGCTCAGGTTCGACATTCACTTCCTCCTCATCATCACCCTCGTCAGGGAAGGGTGTGTCATCTCTAGACTTATCGACATTGTTGTCATAATCACTATTATCTTTCTTACTCTGCTCATCTGCCAAATCCTGAGTAAATACGTCGTCTACGAGCAACTAAGTAAGGTCAGGACCATCAAGTTACTCGTTTTTACTGCACAAACAACAAAATGATAAGCTACTCAAATTGATAAATACTTTACATATAGCTGTATCACTTCACTTACAAGTTGTAATGTGTTGACATTCTATGATGAACATTATCCTGTTGGTGATGACTCCCGGATGGACTACTGTGATCTAATACACCAAAACTATGCATATTCCAACTGGGCGTGGGGTCATAACTTGTAAAATTCATATCTGGACGGTACCCCTGTAGAATATATGAGTGTTAGTACAAATTCAATACAACAAAAAATAAACATCATAACACAAAGAAAAATTAAAGTTTACCAGTCGTCTTGTGGATTATGTAAAGTAGGAGAGAAATTATTTCCTCGCTCCTCGTTCGCCCGTGGAGATAAGTTTAGATTCGGCCAAACTCTTTCAGCCGGAACCTATTGGGCTACAACTGCTCCAGAATAACCACTCGATGATTGAGGGTTATTACTGATCTGCGCAACATCATTATTGCGAAAGTCTTCATGCTTCACGTACATTTTCAACATTTTTATCAAAATAAGTTCTCGGTATTCATCCGGGGTCCCCAAAAATATCTCAGAGTTTCATCATCCTCGATGTTAAACTCAGCATAACAAGCAACCCCTTGCGGAGTCACAGAATACGGATATCTTTCGGTTATTTTAAGATTCACCAAATGCTTGCTCAACCTCATTTTATTGCATAACAACGATACCAGTCTATCGTACTCCATTGTAAGTGGCAACTTAACATGACTCTGTGGAGATAAACTATAACTCACTGAGTTATTCGCTACCACAACCTCACCCCCCCCCCCCCAAATATAATGAAACCCTTACTTTTCGCTCTTCAGACATTATGAAAAAAGCTTGAGAATTTAACAACAAAAAAAAATTATCACGAAGTTGGAGAGTTTCTGAATGATTTTTCTCAAAACCCTTAACGCCTTTAAATAAGGCAATGCCCAATCTGGGGGATCAAATTTTTGGAAGTAAAACGCGGTTTAAAAGGGCGTTTTACATATTTGAATTATTGTTATGTCAGTTAAGTGCAGAAGAGTTATTGGTGGGCCCACAAAATACATAAAACATGGTTAATTAAAGCGTTTTATATAAAACGCAGTAATCAACCGCATTTTATATAGTTGTTATATCACCTAAAGGTAAAACGCGGTATGCTAAAGCGTTTATATAAAACGCGGAAATGTAACTTCTTTTTTTTACCCTCAAAAAAGTGTTTTGAATCCAAAATAACCCACATTTCGGTTCCGGACTCGAATTACCAAGACATAATTATATGTCCGCAAGATGAAAGTGTACTCTGGTTGGATTTGACAGTTTCTCTCAAAAAGTTCAAATTTTGTTTGGTTTGAAGACCAAACAAGTTTTTCAAAAATGTCCCATAAGTTTTCTAGAAAACTAAACAACAAAAATCTATTTTTGTACATTTTACTAGTTCAAAAATAATTCAAACTCTATTATATTCGTAATACTTTGCAAAAGAATAACAAATCCAGTATAATTCAACAAGTGAGATCTGAGAAGGGTAGTATATGTATCATTACTCCTATCTTGTGAAGTAGAGAGACCGGAGAAGTATAGTCACATTATTTGTTAAAAAAGAAATAATAGTGTATAAACCATGAAACGGAGTCACTAACACAAAGTAGTACTAATGACATCAGGATAACAAAAAGACTGAAGCAAAAGAAATAGGAAAAACTACTCTTGGAAAGTGGAAGATAAGTACCTAGTGGAATAGACAAGGTGCTCGCAAACTAGTCCGAACACCACCATTAAAAAGGAAGTTAGTAAATGATATAAACTTTGAGCTTGAACAATATTCAGGACTCAGAAATGTGGATAAATTATTTCCAACCAAGAGTGATATTGGGAATGATGTAGATTAGTGTAGCATGTCATTGTTAAAACTTAAAACTAACAAAAGGGGAGTCACTGAACTCTGGTTGAAGTCGAGTACACATCTCTTCTCATACATGGGAGCGAAGGGCTGTGAAATGTCAATTTCTCTCCTGATTATCTAGCTTTCGCTTGAAAGTATGAAACTACCAAAAAGTTCAAATACATGTTTTTTTTTCCTAACAATACTACTGAAGTTCTATGTAAAACTAGTAAGACAGACTTCCATGGCAAAAAACAGCTAATATTAGGCACCAGAGATAAGGAAAGTCCATTTTTTCTATATAACCATGGCATCCAAGCCAGCTTGCGCGTACCTCGACTAAATTCAAGGAGTACTTGCTATCTGAGATTTGAACTGAGACCTCATGGTTCTCAACCCACTTTATTGACTATTAGGTCACAAGCCACAACCTTGGATGCAAGAAATTCCACTTTCTATCTAATCACATTTACAGAATTAAGATGTTAGCTCCAACTGTAAAAATCTAACATAGTAGAGTTCATTCAGTTGTTTGTAACCTGGCAAAGACAAGATGCAAGAGTCTACTTGTTAAGAAAATAAACCTTAGGTCTAACTTGAATCCAGAAGTTAGATCATGTGACAATGACCCAAGATCATGTAAGATAACACATTTCCTCAACCAATTTGGGACATTCTAACTCTATTACTTAACGTGTGTTGCTCCCACATGTTCAGAACATCTTTTACCACTAGTTTCATCACTTCTTTTTTTGCATGGGAGATGGGCTATGAACTTTTGGGTGTTGGACAAGGGCCATTCTTTTTATCCATTTACATTCCAAATTCTGTTGGATAACTTTATTACTTTTCTTTTCAGTTTTTCTGGATAGCTTTCCTATTCCTAAAGAAAAGGTCGTTTTAACTGTTACAATGGTATAGAAAGAAAATAATACCTTGACACAGTTGTTGTAGAACCCAGTTTACAATGGTATAGAAAGAAAATAATACCTTGACACAGTTGTTGTAGAACCCAGTAGCAGATGGAACCTACCTGCAGTTCATCTATTAGATACCTGAACCAGATTTGTTTTACTACTAAATTGAGAGAATAAGGATGGGTGTGACTCTGATACCATGTGAAGATATGAAACTTGGGCTTAACTCAATCCCAAAAGCTAACTCAAGACGGAAGGATTGTCCAAGACTATCAAGTCATTCCTCAACCAATGTGGGACTTAACACCCACTCTAACATCAACATACCAAAATCTGCTTCATCAGAAATTAAAAGCTCTATACAAGTAGTAACCTAAGATCAATACATTGCCTAACCTGGAAATATAGAAGTGTTTCAATGAGGCAATAAACAAAGACTGCTTTGCACATTGACTTAATTGTTTCTCTTTGAGCCTAACAACTCCCATCCAAAAGAAATCTCGACTTTAACATAATACACCTTGTCTTGCCTAGATCTGCCATATTTTCGATCATACAGCTGTATATTTACAGAAAAGAGCAGATGCATAATTGCTTCGCATCAATCGCGGAGATAAAGGACAGTGTTTCCTAATCTTGTGTCTCATCTTCAGTATCATGCAAAAGAACACCTCGGACTCTGGCCCTACGATGCGCTGGTACCACACGGTTAGTCACCTTTGTAGAGGGAGGTTGTGCTGCTTGCTTATCTGGAGACTCCAGTGAGATACGGACGGTTGCAATATCTGAGGCTGTTTTCTCAGTAATCTTCTGCAATTTCTGTCTTTTTGAGTACTGACCAGTTTCATTCTTTTCCTGCTTTTCTTCTGACAAAACATTTGTCAACTCAGAGCATTGTTTTTGTTCAGTTTTAAGCAAATTATGTACATTTGTAAAGGTTTTGTAGAGCTCCAGAGAAATATTTGCCATTGCCTCAGTTGCTGAAGTATCCACAAGTTTACTAAGTGATATAGCGATTCTTGGCATCCCCTTTGCTTTTTGAGCAACCAATTTTGCATGTGCAGCACCTCCAAGTTTTGAGTGTCCATCCATGACAAGCTTCACATCTTCAGACTTTACGGAAGCTATAAGGTAATCTACAAAGTCAGACCAAGAGCCTCCTATACCAGTTCTGTCCCTCATACCTTCAAGCTCCTGGGCAGACTTCAAAGAGTCCCATGTATTTGAATGGAAGTCAGTGGCACAGACACGAAGAGTAGAGGGATCACTTGGCAACCCGTGAACATGAAAGAGGAAAGGCTTCAATGGGGTTTTGTGAGGGGCTGACCACTCTGCATTTACCCTCCCAAAAATTGGTTCCATTTCATCAAACCCCATCTCCAAATTCCTCTCTGAAGAAGAGAAGCTTCAAAAACCAGAATGGTCAAAAAGAGAGGAGTGTCGGAGAAGAAAAAAGAGTCAGGTGAGAAGTAGAGCTCTCGTTTGCTTTTACACCTAGCAAGAGACCAAGAGTAAAAGCCAATAAAATTCATATCTTCACAAAGATATAGCAGGAAAGTATTAAACTTACGAAAAGCTAAAAACAAAAATCATAAGCAAAGAGAACTGATGTGAGAAATAGCCAACTTTTTCTGACTTTTGGAAGTAGCAAACAAGGAGCATGCAATAGTCAGTGATTTCTAAAAGAAGAGTAGAAGAGGAAAAAATGTGAGTTCCCTGCTTTTCTTTGATATACACTAGCCCCGTTGATATACATAACCCTCGAATCCACTTTGTCACCTCATTGCTTAATAAAAAAATCCTAAGATCTCCTATTCTAAATTGGGTAAGAACCAAAATTTCTAGTTGCTGCACACTCAAGACTTTGAATCGGTTGCTGATTGCCGATTTGAATCTAACACTCATTCACCCTAACCAAGTCAAAAGGAAGCATACCAATCATTCATAAGTAATTAAACACATCTTACTTACATCCTAAATAAGCTCAGACAGGAATTCTCACCAAGTTAAATGACCTATTCAACACAACCAATTGAGGATGGGAGGAAGTTCTCTTTGATGCCTCATCTGTACTCATCGTGTTCTCAAACCACCTACATAAAAGCAACCAAAACTGCGCCAATCCCGAAGTATAACTGCCTAACCAGGAAAACAGAAAGGAAACCTTATGAGGTAAGCTATGAAACTGACTGCCCAAAAATCAAATTCACAATGGTTTCCTGACTTCAGTCACCCAAGGAATCAAGGATTACTTCACCTTTAAAGCATGATATAAAAAGAAAGAAAGCATTGTTTTCCTTTCCCCCACTCCTCATGTTCTCAAACATTTTCGTGCAAAAAGAAAGACAAAAGGAAGAAACCCCCTAAAACAAAAGGACATTTTCCATCAGCACACAACCACAACCTACTCTAGTCGTCATAACCAACCTGGTGTACATTTTGGTTATAGCCATAAAACTGCACATTCAATAGAACACTCGTTTTCATAATTCTACAAGCTATTGAAACAGCTTATCACATCACGCAAACCTGTCATGCATAAGTTGATACATTTGGCTATATTAGTCAGTGTTTTTGAAAGCGCAAAAAAGCGACAAGGTTTTTAGGGCTTGAAACAAAAAGCGAGAAGTGAAGCACATGCTTCTGTAACATGAAGGGAACAATTTAATTAAAAAACAAAAAGTACCATACATATATGAATTTAGTACTATAATAATCAAATTTTAATCAAACTAACTAATTTCAACATTAAAATATAAAATAGTGCCAATATTAACCCAACTTTCAAAGTTGAGATCCAAACTATCGATCTATTTGCGTTGGGATCACTTTGCACATTATTGTTTGAAGCACGCAATATTCAAAGCACATTGCCTAGCCCATGAACTGGTGACCCCTCGCTCCACTCGGCTTCATCGCTTTAAGAGACGAAGCAATGACTTATAACTCTGCTATTAATATCTCTCCAAATATGGAGCATTGCTTCTTCATCTCTTTTAAGGAATAACAGTTAGGTTAAACCCCAGCTAAGTAAGGTTCTTTTAATTAATCATTTTCAAATTTTTAAAAAATTGATTCTTAGTACGTAAAGTCAAATTAGTACCACCGCAATTTCAAGCCATTATAACAAGGGAAGTAAACTAACAGGAAATAAAAACAAGATTATGGTCCGATTCACTAAAATTTGTGCTTTACCATTAAAATTAAATACAAAAAGGGGATAAGGGTTTTTGCTAACTAGACACATAAAAATGGATTATAGAGACAAAGCTCGATAGAGAAAAAACATACCTAATTCTGCTTGAGAGGTGAATATGAGCAGCTAATTAGCGGCAGGGCTGAGGAGTTTTAGCGACCTGGTAGAGAAAATCTCGCAGAAATTGAAGCTAAATGCAATGGGAATTTTGGGTCGAGCTTGCGTTCATTTGTTTTGGTGAAAATAGTTCGGAAGGACGATTTTCTTGTGTTTGTAAATTCAATCAAAAATAGTGACTATTTTACACTAATATAAGTTTCAGTGTAATATACTAGATATTTGAGTACCTGTGTATGAACTTCCAGCATAATTGGACCACTATATTATGCTGAAACTCTAGTATATTATACTGGAACTTTAGTATATTATGTTGGAAGTCTAGTAGTATATTATACTGGAACTCTAGTATATTATGTTGGAATATTTTCCGCATTTTGAACAGTATTTTTGTTCAAATTTATTTGTACATGAAAAACGGCTAAATTTCTATTACTTTTAACTGTGGCTATTTTTCAATTATCACATGTATATCTGGCTATTTTTAATTTTACCCAATGTTTTGTTTGAGCATGAATATGTGAAAATAGTCGGTTTCGGATCGATAATCGAAAAATAGCTAGAGTTTGCAAAGTTATTAAAAAATTGTCACAAAATCTGGACAAAGAGTTGAAAGACGAAAGGTTTTGGATTATGGAGTTCCTGCGTATAAACTTTCAACTTATTATATTGGAACTCCAACATATTATGAAATTCCAGCACATGTCAGAATATTACGCTGGAATCTCATATATAAAATATTCCAACTCTGTAATATTATGTCAAAATTTTTTCAAAATTGTAAGTGTATTTTTGTTCAGATTTTATCTTTACGCAAAAATGAATAAATTTTCATTACTTTTAAAACTATGACTATTTTTCAATTACTAGTTGTAAACCATGTTATTTCTAATTTTTTGCCCATGAATGTCCAACCGTTGAAATGAGGCCCAAATACTTTTAAGCCACTGTTTAAATTGTCACGATCCGGATTTTTCACCCTCGGGAGTTGTGATAGCGCCTACTAGTGAAAGCAAGGCAAGCCAAGTATTCCGATTAATTTACCCTTTTTATTTTTAACCTCTTAACAATTGCAAGTTAACATATTATAAATAGCGGAAATAACGATGCGGAAGAACGAAATTTAACAATTAAGCTAATACCAATACGAATCCATAAACATAAACCGCCCAGAACTGGTATCACAATCTCACGGACTATCTACAAATAGGGTCCGAACAAAATAAATATATGTCTGTCTCTGAAATAGTAAAGAGCAGAAAGAAACTAGATAGGAAGGGGACACCAAGGCCTGCGGACGCCTGCAGGACTACCTCGGGTCTCCTAATGGACTGAAGGCAACAACCCCTAGCTAAGGTCCGTATGCTCTAGTACCAGGATCTACACAAAAGAGTGCAGAGTGTAGTATCAGTACAACCGACCCCATGTACTGAGTAAGTGTCGAGTCTAACCTCGGCGAAGTAGTGACGAGGCTAGGACACAACAAACATCCATAACCTGCAGTGAAATAGTATCTAGCAGAATAACAGTAATAGAAGTAAGTTAAGAGTAACGGGGAAGGGGTAACATGCTATGGGGGGAATACCAACGTAAAGAATCACAGTAATAATGGAATAAGACAATTAAAGGTACTTGAGCTGAAAACAGCAAGAAATTATAACAAACAAGCAATAAGTGCACGGTATCACCCTTCGTGCTTTTATTCTCAATCCTCACCAATGCAATCAAGTAATGAAAATGTGCACGGCATCACCCTTCATGCTTTATCTCTCTTACTCACCATGTAAATATTAGAAATGTGCACGGTATCACCCTTCGTGCTTTATCTCTCTTCCTCACCACATGCATCAATATCAATGAAAATGTACACGGCATCACCCTTCGTGCTTTATCACTCTTTCCTCACCATATGCATAAATATGAATGTACACGACATCATCCTTCGTGCTTTATCTCTCTTTCCTCACCCAAACAATAGCAACAACAAGAATAAACATATCCTAGCAAGGGAATCAACAACAAGAATAAACACATCCCGGCAAGGGAATCAACAGTAAGAAATAAATATGTCCCAGCAAGGGAATCAGCTATAACCAAACTTGTACCAACAATTAACTTCACAAATGAAACCTCAACTGGAGCCAAGGCTCAACAATAAACAAATACCACGAAGATAATCATAAGTCTCGCTCAACATGGAGAATCAACAATTTAGGCATTTGTAGTACTTATTAAGAAACACAACGATCACAATTTAAGACTCACGGGAATGCTTGACATCGATGTATAAATACTCGTCACCATACTTATACGTCGTACACTACACTAGCACATAGCAAATAAATCACAATACCTATTCCCTCAAGCTAAGGTAAGACCAAACACTTACCTCGAACTTCCACGACCAACTCAAGCCTCAAACACCGCTTTTCCTTTAGAATTTGCCTCCAATTTACATGTATCTAATCCAAATTAATTTAACAACATCAATAAATGCTAAAGAATTCATACTCAATGCTTAATTATAAGTTTTCTATCATTTTTCCCAAAAAGTCAAAAATCGACCCCGGACCCGCTTGGTCAAAACTCGAGGTTCGAACCAAAACCCGACCACCCATTCACCCACGAGCCCGAATATGCAATTAGTTTCGAAATCCAATCCCAAAATGAGGTCTAAATTTCAATTATCCAAAAAGCCCTAATTCTACCCAAAATTCCTAATTCTACCATGGAAGAACAATATTTAGACCTAGAAATCTAATGGGTGTTGATAAAAAATGAAGGAGATGGGTTTAGGAACACATACCTATGATTTGGGGTTGATTTTGCTATTCAAAAATCGCCTAGGTTCTGATTTTGGGGAAGGAGATGTGAAAATATGGCTTTTTCCCGATTTGCTACTATTTTAAAAGACTGGGTAGGCCTTCATCGCATTCGCGATGGACCTGCCACGTTCGCGAAGAGCTACCCGTTGAGGACTTACGCGATCGCGAGTTCTCCTACGCATTCGTGAAGGGTAAGCCCCCCTGACCTTCGCGTTCGCGGACAGGCATACGCATTCGCGTAGAAGAAATGGCAACTCCCCAGCCCACCTCCAATTTACTATATGCATTCGCGGGACACGGTCACGTTCGCGTAGAGCAGCCCGCCAGTGCTCCGCGTTCGCGTCCCTGTCTTCGCGTTCGCATAAAACAAATTCCACCCCCAGCCCAATTCCCTTTCGCGATCCCGAGAGTTACTACACGATCGCAAAGCACAAAATGTCTGTGCATCAGAAGCAGCAAAACCTGCAATTTTCCTAAGTGTAAAAACATCCGATGGCCTATCCGAAACTCATCCGAGCCTTCGGGGGTCCAAACCAAACATGCACACAACCCTAAAAATATCATGCAGACTTACTCGTGCGATCAAATCGCCAAAATAATGCCTTGAACTACGAGTTTAGCATCAAAATCTAAGAAAAGTCTCAATAACTCTTAAGTTCAAATTTTCGCAAACCGAGGGTCCGATTCACATTATATGAAGTTTGTTTCTTACCAAATTTTATAGGCACAACTTAAATACCATATAAGACCTGTACTAGACTCCGGAACCAAAATACGGGCCCGATACCATCAAATTCAAACACATTTAAATTTCTAAATACTCTTAAAATTTCAATTAAACAATTTTCTTCAAAAATTCATTTATCGGGCTTGAGACCTCGGAATCCAATTTCGGGCATACGCCCAAGTCCCATATTTTTCTACAGACCCTCCGGGACGGCCAAATCACGGATCTGGATCCGTTTACCTAAAATATTGACCGAAGTCAATTTAAATTCAATTTTAAAGGCAAAATTAGCATTTTTATCAAATTTTCACATAAAAGCATTCCGGATATATGCCCGGACCGCGTAAGCAAATTGAGGTGAGACAAAAGGAGGTTTTAAGGCCTTGGAACGCAGAATTGACTTGCAATCAAGTGATGACCTTCTGGTTCATCACATCCTCCACCTTTAAAACAACTATTCGTCCTCGAACAGACATAGAAAGGAAGTACCTGAGTCAGGGAAAAATGGGGATATCGGCTCCGCATATCGAACTCGGACTCCCAGGTAGCTGCCTCACAGGCTGACCTCTCCACTATACACGAACTGAAGGGAACTTCTTCGATCTTAACTAACGAACCTACCGGTCTAGAATAGCTACCGGTTCCTCTTTATAGGTCAAGTCCTTGGCCAACTGGACAGTTCTAAAGTCTAACACGTGGGATGGATCGTCGTGATACTTCTGAAGCATGGACACATGAAACACTGGGTGCACAACTGATAAACTCGGTGACAATGCAAGTTTGTAAGCCACCTCTCCCACTCGATCAAAAATCTCAAAAGGACTAATAAATCTAAGGCTTAGCTTACCCTTCTTCCCAAATCTTATCACGCCCTTTATGGGCGACACCCGGAGCAACACCCGCTCTCCGACCATGAATGCCATGTCACGAACCTTACGGTCGGCATAAATCTTCTACCTGGACTGAGCTGTACGAAGCCTATCCTGAATGATCTTCACCTTATCCAAGGCATCCTGAACTAAATCTGTACCCAACAACCAAGCCTCTCCCGGCTCAAACCACCCTACCGGCGACCGACACCGCCTACCATATAATGCCTTATAGGGAGCCATCTGAATGCTCAACTGGTAGATATTGTTGTAGGCAAACTCTATTAATGGCAAGAACTGATCCCAAGAACTTCCAAAATCAATAACACATGCTTGAAGCATATCCTCCAAAATTTGAATAGTACGCTCGGACTGTCCGTCTGTCTGGGGATGAAATGATGTGTTCAACTCGACTCGTGTACTCAACTCATGCTGAACTGCCCTCCAAAAATGCGAGGTAAAATGCGTACCCCAGTCAGAAATGATAGACACACGCATACCATGAAGATGAACGATCTCCCTAATATAGATCTCTGCCAACCGCTCAGAAGAATATGAAACCGCCACAAGAATGAAATGCGCTGACTTGGTCATCCTATCAATAATAACCCATACTGCATCGAACTTCCTCTAAGTCTGTGGGAGTCCAACAACGAAGTCCATAGTGATCAGCTCCCACTTCCACTCAGGAATCTCAATCTTCTGAAACAAACCAATAGGTCTCTGATGCGCGTACTTTACCTGCTGACAATTCAAACATCGAGCTACATACGCAACAATATCCTTCTTCATCCTTCTCCACCAATAATGCTGCTGCAAATCCTGATACATCTTAGCGGTGCTCGGATGAATAGAATACCGGGAACTATGGGCCTCCTCTAGAATCAACTCACGAAGTCCATCCACATTAGGCACACAAATACAACCCTGCATCCTCAAAACTCTATCATCTCAAACTGTAACTTTCTTGGCACCTCCGTGCTGCATTGTATCCCTAAGGACAAGCAAATGAGGATCATCATACTGTCGATCTCGAATACGCTCAAATAATGAAGAACGAGCGACTGTGCAATGTAGAACACGATTGGGCTAAAAAACATCCAACCTCACGAACTGATTGGCTAAAGCCTAAACATCCAAAGCAAGTGGTCTCTCACCGACCGAAATATATGCAAGGCTGCCCATACTGGCTGACTTCCTACTCAAAGCATCGGCCACTACATTGGCCTTCCCCGAATTATACAAGATGGTGATATCATAGTCTTTCAATAGCTCCAACCACCTCCCCGACCTCAAATTTAGCTCCTTCTTCTTGAACAAGTATAGCAAACTCTTGTGATCCGTGAACACCTCACATGACACGCCATATAAATAATGCCTCCAAATCTTCAGCGCGTGAACAATGGATTCTAGATCCAAATCATGAACTGGATAATTCTTATCGTGGTTCTTCAACTGTCATGAAGCATATGCAATAACCTTGCCATTCTGCATCAACACTGCACCAAGTCCAATACGCGATGCATCACAATACACTATATATGGCCCTAAACCTGTGGGCAATACCAATATTTGTGCCGTAGTCAAAGCTGTCTTAAGCTTCTGAAAGCTCGCCTCACACTCGTCCGACCACCTGAACTGGGCACCCTTCTGGGTCAACCTGGTCATCGGGGCTGCAATAGATGAATTTCCCCACAAATCAACGGTAATAACCCGCCAAACCCAAGAAAATCCAAATCTCTATAGCTGATGTGAGTCTAGGCTAGTCCTTAATTGCCGAAATCTTCTTAGGATCCACCTAAATACCCTCTGCTAATACAACATGACCCAAGAATGCAACCGAATTTAACCAAAACTCACATTTCGAAAACTAAGCATACAACTGACTATCCCTCAAGTCTGAAGAACGACTCGAAGATGCTGCTCGTGCTCCTCCCAGCTGCAGGAATAGATCCAAATATCATCAATGAAGACAACTACGAAGGAATCCAAATAAGGCTTGAACACTCGGTTGATCAAATCCATGAAAGCTGCTGGGGAATTTGTCAACACGAATGACATCACTAAGAACTTATAATGCCTGTACCGAGTGCGAAAAGATGTCTTAGGGACATCGTATGCCCTAATCCTCAACTAATGGTAGCCATATCTCAAATCAATCTTCGAAAATACCTTGTCACCCTGAAGCTGATCAAACAAATCATCAATCATCGGCAATGGATACTTGTTCTTGATGGTAACTTTGTTCAATTGTCGATAATCTAGACACATCCTTATCGACCCATCCTTCTTATTAACAAACAACACCGGCGCACCCCAAGGCAAGAAACTCGGCCTAATAAAGCCTTTATCCAGCAAATCCTGCAACCATTCTTTCAATTATTTCAACTCTGGCGGGGCCATGCGATATGGCGGAATAGAAATGGGTTGAGTGCTCGGAGCCAAATCAATGCAAAAGTCAAAGTCCCTGTCGGGTGGCATCCCCGGCAGGTCTAAAGGAAATACCTCTGGAAACTCATGAACAACGGACACAGAATCCATAGAAGGAACCTCAGCACTAGAATCACGAACATACGCCAAATAGGCCGAACATCCTTTATCAACCATACGTCGAGCCTTCATATATGAGATAACCCTACTAGTAGAATTACTAGGAGTCCATCTCCACTCCAAACGAGGCAACCCCGGTAGTGCTAAGGTCATGATCTTGGCATGACAATCCAATATAGCATGATAAGGGAATAACCAATCCATCCCTAGAATGACATCGAAATCCACCATATCGAGAAGTAAGAGATCTACATGGGTCTCAAGACCCCCAATAACGACCACGTAAGCACGATAAACACGATCTACCACAATAGAATCACCCACCGGTATAGACACATATATAAGAGCACTCGAAGAATCACGAGGCACAACCAGATAAGGGGCAAAATAAGATGATACACAAGAATATGTGGACCTTGGATCAAATAGAACTGAGGCATCTCTACTGCACACTGAAACCATACCTGTGATAACTACATCGGAGGCCTCAGCCTCAGGTCTGCCTTGCATAGCATAACATCAAGGCTGAGCCCCACCACTCTGAACTGCATTCCTAGGACGGCCTCCTACTGGCTGGCCTCCACCTCTAGCTGCCTGGCCTCTACCTCTGGCGGCCTGACCACCACCTCTAACACCTCTACCCCTACCTCTAGCTGGCTGAGCGGGTGGTGGAACACCTGATGCTGGAACCATAGCACGAGAACCCTGGTGCTGAGAACTGCTTGAGGCTCGAGGGCAAAACCTAGCAATGTGCCTCGTATCACCGCAAATATAGCAAGACTTTGGCTGTTGAGACTGCTGACCCTAAAACTGACCCTGACGGCTTGGATAACCACCCTGAAAACTCTAGATTGGAGGTGCACTGATAGGAGATGGTGGTGCACTATAAGGCAACTGATCAGAATATTGCATATGAGAACTACGGCTACCTGGAGCACCGTGAGAAACCTGAAGTGCTGTCTAAAATGGCATAGGAGGATGGTCTCTACCAAAAGAATCCCTACCTCCAGACGAGGGCACCACTGAATCTACCGGAATGACAATGCCTTTTATTAGACTCCTGACCGCTCCCCTGAGCTAAAACCATCTTAACCCGCCTGGCCATATTGGCCGCATCCTGGAAAGAAATCTCGCTACTTGTCTCCTTAACCATCTGCAGTCTAATAGGTTGAGCGAGTCCCTCAATAAACCTCCTCTCTCTCTCTCTCTCTCTCTCTCGGTTGGGAGTATCAGAAGAGCATGACGAGCCAAATCAATAAACCTCATCTCATACTGGGTGACAGTCATAGAACCCTGCTGGAGACGCTCGAACCGCCTGCGGTACTCCTCTCTCTAAGTGGCAGGAAGAAACTTCTCGAGAAATAGCTGCAAGAACTAGTCCCAAGTGAGAGCTGGTGATCCAGCTGGTCTAGCCAAACAATAATCTCTCCACCATTTCTTGGCAAAACTTGACAGACGAAAAGCAGCAAAGTCGACCCCATTGGTCTCCACTATCCCCATGTTCCGAAGAACCTCATGACAGTTATCTAAGTAATCATGGGGATTCTTTAAAGATGTACCACCATAAGTAGTAGTGAACAGCTTGGTGAACCTGTCCAACCTCTATAAAGCATCGGTAGACATAGCTACTCCATCACCGGTCTGAGCTACTACGTCCGACTGAACTGCCCTAACTGGCTGAGCTGCTGGAGTTTGAAACTGGGGAGCCATCTACTCCAGAGTACGGGTAGCGGGAGTACGGGTAGCGGGTAACACTCTCCATAAGGCCCACTAGATGGACCAGAGCATCCTGGAGTACTAGGGTAGCAATGAGCCCCTCTAGGACCTAAGCTGGGCCTACCGGAACTGTCTAGGCTGGAACCTCATCATCAAACTCAACCTGAGGATCCGCCGCTGGTGCTGCTGCTCTGGGCTAAGCTTTGCCCCTGCCTCGGCCCCTAACACGGCCTCGGCCTCATCATCTGCCACTCGTGGGAGCTGCTACTAGGGGCTCGGGCTGCTGATCAGTGGATGAGGAAACACGTGTTCTCTCCATCTATGAAAGAACAAAGTAGAAGTTCAATTAGAATTGAGAAACCAAATCGCATGACAGAGAAGAATAAAACTGAAACTATTCCTAACTCTATAGACTCTGAGGGATAAGCATAGATGTCTCAGTACCGATCCCTCAAAATCTACCAAGTTTATCCGTGAATTGTGAGACCTAAGCAACCTAGAGCTCTGATACCAACTTGTCACGATCCGGATTTCCCACCCTCGGGAGTCTTGATGGCGCCTACTAGTGAAAGCTAGGCAAGCCAAGTATTCCGATTAATTTACCATTTTCATCTTTAAATTCTTAACAATTGCAAGTTAACATATTATAAACAGCGGAAATAATGATGCGGAAGAATGAAATTTAACAATTAAGCTAATACCAATACGAATCCATAAACATAAACCACCCAGAACTAGGGTCACAATCTCACGGATTATCTAAGAATATTACAAATAATGTCCGAACAAAATAAATACATGTCTGTCTCTGAAATAGTAAAGAACAGAAAGAAACTATATAGGAAGGGGACGGCAAGGCCTGCGGACGCCTGCAAGACTACCTCGGGTCTCCTGATGGACTGAAGGCAGCAACCCCTAGCTAAGGTTCGTATGCTCCAGTAACAGGATTTGCAAAAAAGAGTGCATAGTGTAGTATCAGTACTGTCGCGCCCCCTTTTTTCTCGCGAAATAGGGTTTATGACATTGACAACTCTTTTAACGGGTATTAAAAGAGAAGAGTCGCCACCTAATGATTAAAGTGCATTAGGACACTAAGAAGAGTTTGATTTAGGAAAACCAGAGATCGAGTAAGGGCTTGAAATTATCCCGAAGGGAAGGTGTTAGGCACCCCTCAGGATCCACTAGTGTGGTTCCCGGCTATACTACAATTGTGACTTTAAGAAACAAGTAGGCAAGTAGAAGTCTCAAATAAAAAGGGTTTTTTTTCAATAGTTTCAAATAGATTAAAGTTTAAAGGAACAAAAGGAAGCTGAATTTTTGAGGAAAACAGTTCGAAAATTCTGAAAGTAATGAAAATAAACAAGTAAAGGGAGGGGGGGGGTCCTAGGTTTACAAATAATATGGATCACCCCACACAACATCCGGTAATCACTCCTCAAAGAGGGGCTACACGAGATGTTATCGTGTGGTCATCATATCCATATCTACCCTTTCCCACCTCATTAAGGTATTAAAGCGCGGAATGGTTTCGTTACTTATTGCATGCTATTACCCGCCCCATTCTTATCAGTCCCGGAGGTATTTAGGACTACTAATCCTAAAAGGGGAAGGGGGTATGAGGTTTTGCAGTTTTAAAAGGACAAAATTCTAAGGTGACAACCAAAACATGCATAGCAAGTATTGGAAAAATACATAAACAGGTATAGCTCAAATAAACCTCCTCAAATCAAAGAAAGCATATAGTTTAACATGTCTTAAACGTACTGATTAGAGTCTGATTAAAATTTAAAGGCTAAAGCAGGCTGATTTATCACATATTTTCAGATAAGAAATCCGAATCAGACCTGCCCGCTGGTTGTAATTAACAAAAAAAAACTGGTGCAGTCATATATTTTATCCTAAGGCTTGCCTAAGCGTTAGACGAAACCTATAGGCATGATATCTACTGGTTTTAGAAAAGATGAAGTGTACTGATTTTCGAAGAGGTCGTCAGTTATTCAGGGAAGACGAGTTTTGACAATTTTTTTTCCAGATGTTAGAAAATGATATTGCCGATTTTAGACTTATAGGTGAACGAAAACGTTTCATACTAGGTTGTTAATTCCTATAGGCATTCTTTCTAGGCGTTGTTGACTTTAAAAACATTGTTATTGACATGCAGAAATCTTATAGGCAAGTCATCTATATGCAGTTAGTTATTTAACTCCTATAAACAGGTTTGCCTAATGACAGATGCACATGCAAATTGCAGGAAGTCCTATAGGCATATTATCTATATGATATGCAGAATTTCAGAAATGACTTATGGACATGGTCTCTATATAATACAGAAGTGCAGAAACTTATAGACATGGTCTCTATATGATGCAGAAGTGCAGAAACCTATAGATATAATATCTATATGAAATGCAAAAGTACTAAAATATAATAATTCCCTATGAACATGATATCTACCCTTTTGCATGCATGATTCTCTCCCTTTTCACTAGCCATCCCCAATAGTTATTACAAGTTATTACAGTCCGGAATGAAATAAGAAAAGTAAAATTAAAAGTACAACCAAGGGGAGCCTAATTCAGACTCCATGTCCGAAATATGAGATGAACCAACTCTAAAGATCATGATCCAAAGCCTTTCTCTCATCTTTGGATGTGTTAGAGTTCCCTAAGAGCCTCATATGGACTCCGGGCAGTGCTCACACCCAAATGTTACCAGATTAAGAACATAGTGCAGTGTGGAAGGGATAGGCCTCAAGTGTCCAAGTTCAGAGGGAACTCAAGGTCCTAAAGCAAGGCTCACAAGAGGGGGCAGAACCTAGAAGCTAGGAGAGAGTGCAAGTGCAGAGGTTAGGACCACTGGTTTAGAATTCAAGTCATGGGCAATAACTCATGTTGCCATGCCCTAAGTCACCACTTACAAACACATAAGGGTAATGGTGTAGGGAGCAAAGATTGACAGTAGAAACAGGCAGTAGAACATAGGCATATTAAGTTAAATATTGAACTCTACATAAGCAGTAAGGTAGCCATGGATATAAAAAACTTTAAGTAAACACATTGGGGTGATGTTGAAACTAAAATTAGGATATACCAGTTTCAGAAAAAACAAACAAAGAGAAAGCAGTAGTCTTGTAAAGCTAAAGTGCAAAAGAGCGATCAGAATGCTATGAGTTTAGAAGAGAATTGTGAAGTCTGAAGTGTAGAAGTATTGAATTGAAGGTGTTCTAAAGTGCAGAAGGGTCGTGCTCTTTTATAGTGCATAAAGCAAGTAGATATAGGTAAGAAAATAGTTTGCAAATCAATTACATAAGGTCCCCCTTTAATTAAGGGATTCTGATTTCAAACGGGCAAAATAATTAAGGAAATGAGTCAATCAAACACTTTTCCAGAGTAGTACAAGAGGGGTAAATACATAGAGGTTTATTTAAGGACAAAGTCTTGATAGTACACAGTTTGTGCAAATAAGGAAAGGAAATCAGTTAACAGCTAGTAAATCAGAAATTGAGGATTTCGTATGAATGAACTACGTCAAAAAGATGGGAAGGATTTCGACTTAAGAAAAATCAGTACCAATCAATTAAACTTATTAAAAGGAATTTTGCATCAATCACAAGTTGGAAAACCATTTTAAAGAAAGATTCCTCATATATAAAAGAACACAAACACGTTAAACATGAAGAAATTTGTCATGCTATTCAATAGAAGAGTCTAGTGTAGGAGAATCAGAATTGTGTGCAAACAAAAGAATTTCACACTTAGTTCATAGACTCAGAAATAAGTCTGAAAGGGTCAAGGGCCCTCAAACAGAACCTTAGTTTGATCATATGACCAAACTCGGAGGAAACCCCCAAATTCTAGGGTTTCCGACTCAAGTCAAATACAGAGATGAGGAGGCAATAGGCTCAGAGATTTCTTTTCAGAATCTCATGAAAAGACAAGCAAATACAAATAACATTCAAATCAAACAGAGTGTAGGAGAATAATTAGAGAATAGTCACGACAGTAAAAGAAACGTGTTCAAGAAAACCTTTTAGAAGGGACTTAAACAGAGTTCAGTAGAAGGCAAACAAAACTTAAGAACTCAATAGGAAATACATACAGTAGAAGAACACAAAAATACCGGAAAAACATAGCAAAAGATCATATAGGAAAATACAGCAAGATAAACATGTGAGCATGGTACAAAACACAGTAGAAAAACAAAGCACAGAAGAACATGTATAGCATAAGAAAACAGTAGAAGCACATGCGTGACAAATACACACAAAGAAAGGAAAAGAAGAGTCAGAGAACCATTTTAAGCTTTTTCAGAAACCCTAAATCGGAAAGAAGTAATTTTTGAAAGAAAAATTGGGGAAAACGTTTAAAAACTCAAGTAGAGCACATATATAGAATAGATCTAAGAGAAAATCAGAGAAAACCTCGAATAGCTTAGGGTTTCAGGGGAACCCTATAACGAGAAAGGCTTTGAAAAGGTTCAATTTGAGTCGGAGAGGTTAGAACCATGCTCAAAACATCATTGTACGCCGGAGCAAAACCGGCAAGGGCCATAGAACCTTAGATTTGTAGAGATCTGAACTGACACCTTCGAGGTCAGACCTAGGACCTTCGAATACCAAGTGTTTGAGAGCAGAGGGAGATGAGTTTAGGCCATCCATGGCTTGAGATGCCATGGATTCTGGTGAGCTTGAGATAGAAGACAGTGAGAGAGGCTAGGGTTTTGAGAGAGTTTGAGAGGAGAGGGATTTCAAAGGCGGCTGATAGAAGATAATGAGGGGATTAGGGTAGTCATTGGGGAATTAAAAAGGTAAGGAATGATCGTGGTCGTTGATCAAAAATGATCAACGACCTAGATTAAAAGAGAGGGCCGAGCGGATTGGATAAGCGGGTCAGGGGTCGGGTTAAATTGAAATTGGGCTGGGTAATTTGGGATTTGAAATTGGGTTATTTGGGGGATCAATTTGGGCTATAATTGAAATAGCCAATTTTTTTCTTTTTATTTTATAAAAATAGTAAAATGACTTCTAAAAATAAATTAAAGGTACTAAATTAATTAATAATATATATATATATATATATATTATATTAAAAATGATGGAACTAATTTTATAATTATACGCGCAATTAAATCTTAAAATAGGCTAAAATTGTAATTAAATGCAATTTAACTTTTAAAATACTAAATAAATTTACAAAAATGCGCAAAATTTACGTTAGCTATATTTTGGTATAAATATGAGAATAAAATAAATTATTCACCAAAATGATGATTTTAGGAATAATTATTAGTTTTTGTACTGCTAAAATAGGGCAATAAATTGATTTAAATATCTTTTAAAATTAGGAAAGATACTAAAACGTTTGGATATACCTATATATGCATACATATGATATTTTGAAAGTATTTTGCATATATAAAATATACAGGAAAAAATTAGGTATCAACAGCTGCCCCTCTTTACCCAGGAAGGATGAAAGAGTTATCGGGTAAAGATATGATGGCCAATTTGACCGAACGAAATGGTTTGAAGAATCTGACCGTGCTCTGGTTCCTGATCTGCCTACATATCCCTGGTCTTACAAGAATCAGGCCATATGTAGTTCAGGATCCGTTGGCGGAATATGCCGATGGATATTTTTTTCAAGAACGGACGAGATATTCGGGTTGGGATGGATGGTTAAAGTCTAGCGGAGCTGCGGGAACTGGAGCGGGATCGCTCCTACTGAGACGGCCATTGTTAGCCGGTTTACCTGCAAATAAGCAATACAAGTGTATACGGTGCAAAAATTTAAACATGATGCAATTTCCCGTCGGACCATGAATGTTGTCTTCGGACGGTTAGGATGACGTCCTCAGACCATGACGTCCTGGGCCATGAATCGTATGATAAGGATTCGCAGGCCATGAAATGATGTTCTCGGGCTATGAGAATGATGCCTCCGAACCATGATGCCTTTGAATAATGATATACAAAAGATAAAAGGGGTCCTCAGGCCATGAAATGGCGTTCTCGGGCTGTGAAAATGGTGCCTCTGAACAATGACGCCTTTGGACAATTTGACGATCTTTCAGCCCATGAGATGCAATAGGTGGAGATATTTTAGCCAATGAAATGCAATAAGTGGCGATCTTTCAGTCGATGCAAGATGTAAATGAAGTGGTGATCTTTCAGTCGTTGTAAGGTGTAAATGAAGTGGCGATATTTCAGCCATGCAAGGTGTAAATGAAGTGGCGATATTTCAGCCATGCAGATGGAGGTAGAGCTTAACCTCGGAAGGCAGAATGGTAGCTTTATGCGATGCAGAGAATGCAGATGGAGACAGAGCTTAGTCTCAGAAGGCAGAATAGCAGCCTTATGCAATGCGGAGAATACAGATGGAGACAGAGCTTAGTCTCGGAAGGCAGAATGGCAGCCTTATGCAATGCGGAGAATGCAGATGGAGACAGAGCTTAGTCTCGGAAAGCAGAATGGTAGCCTTATGCAATGCAGAGCATGCAAATGGAGACAGAGCTTAGTCTCGGAAGGTAGAATGGTAGCCTTATGCAATGCAGAGAATGCAGATGGAGGTAGAGCTTAACCTCAGAAGGCAGAATGGTAGCCTTATGCAATGCAGAGAATGCAGATGGAGGTAGAGCTTAACCTCGGAAGGCAGAATGGTAGCCTTATGCAATGCAGAGAATGTAGATGGAGGTAGAGCTTAACCTCTGAAGGCAGAATGGTAGCCTTATACAATGCATAGAATGCAGATGGAGACAGAGCTTAGTCTCGGAAGGCAGAATGGTAGCCTTATACAATGCAAAGAATGCAGATGGAGGCAGAGCTTAGTCTCGGAAGGCAGAATGGTAGCCTTATGCAATGCAGAGAATGCAAATGGAGGTAGAGTTTAACCTCAGAAGGCAGAATGGTAGCCTTATGCAGGAAGTAAAATGGAAAATGGCAATAGAGTTTTCTTAGCTGATAGCGGATTGCGATATTGCGACTGCTGGGGGTACGGTGTCTACTGGGGACACTGCGTGCGGATAGCAACTGTGAGTAAGTGCAACGATTCTGAGAGTAGTATTTCCGAGTAATCTGAGTCTCGTGAGTGTATAGTATATTTGATGATTTTGCAACTCAAATGCCTGCATCCAAACAAAATCGTGAGTTTTGTAAAGGGGGGAGGTTAGTTCGTATTCCCGCTGGCTCTGCTTGACTTGCTCGGCTCTGTTCCGGTGATACTGTGCGTATCATTGGGGTAGTGTTTCTAAACAAAGCAACTTTGGTAACAAACATGCATGATTTAGTAAAAAATTTAACATAAATACATAATCGAGAATAGTTTTCCTTAGATGAACCTACTACTACGACGTGGTTCAAGACATTACAACTTCTCTTGCTCCGAAATTTTGAGGGTCCTTCTCAAATTTCTGCCCCAGTTTACTGGGCTGCTGCTTCTGACGGCTGTTAATGATAAATGGCTGGAATCGGCTTTGGAATTTTGAGGGTCCTCCTCAAAATTTTGCCCTATTTTCCAATAGCGGGGAAATGGAAATTTTATTGCATTGTGACCGAACCCATAGGGATGCCTACATATTCCCTCTTAAACGGGAATTAGGTCAGGCGTAGTTCAAGTTACATCATAAAGGAAAGCATAAAGGTTACATATAGTATCGCTTCACTGCATCTGAATTGATCGGCTTTGGCCAAACTTCTCCGTCCATTTCTGCAAGTATGAGGGCTCCTCCTGTTAGAACCCGGTGGATCATGTACGGACCCTGCCAGTTGGGAGAGAACTTCCCTTTGGCCTCGTCCTGATGCGGGAAAATCTTTTTTAACACTAGCTGCCCCGGTGTGAACTGTCTCGGCTTGACTCTTTTGTTGAAGGCTCTGGACATTCTTTTCTGATAGAGGTGACCATGGCAAACTGCGTTCATTCTTTTTCTATCTATAAGAGCTAGCTACTCATAACGACTCTTCACCCATTCTGCATTGTCGAGTTCTGCTTCCTGTATGATCCTCAAGGAAGGAATTTCTACCTTGGCAGGAACGACTGCCTCTGTACCATAAACCAGCATATAGGGAGTCGCCTCGGTTGATGTGCGAACCGTGGTACGATACCCCAATAAAGCAAATGATAACTTTTCATGCCACTGTTTATGCTTCTCTATTATTTTCCTTAGTATCTTCTTGATATTCTTATTGGCGGCCTCACGGCTCCGTTCATTTGAGGTCTGTAGGCTGTAGAATTCTTGTGTTTGATCCTGAAGGTTTCACACATGGATTTCATCAAGTCACTGTAGAGATTGGAACCATTATCAGTAATGATTGATTCTGGAATTCTAAACCGACAAACGATACGGTCGCGGGCAAAGTCTGCCACAACTTTCTTAGTCACTGCCTTGTACGATGCTGCTTCAACCTATTTGGTGAAATAATCAATTGCCACTAGGATGAACCTGTGCCCCTTTGATGCGGCAGGTTCGATTGGTCCGATAATATCCATTCCCCAAGCGGCGAACGACCATGGTGAGCTTGTTGCATTAATCTCGTTTGGAGGCACCTTTATCATATCTGCATGTATCTGACAGCGGTGGCACTTTCGGACATATTGGATGCAGTCTGTTTCCATAGTCATCCAAAAATAACCAGCTCGGAGTATCTTCTTGGCTAAGACAAAAGCATTCATATGTGGCCGGCAGGTCCCAACATGGATTTCTTCTAGTAATTTAGATGCTTCCTTTGCGTCGACACACCTTAGTAATCCCAGAACTGGAGTCCTCCTATACAGGATTCCTCCGCTGTGGAAGAAATTGTTGGATAATCTTCGAAGTGTATGCTTTTGAATAGGGTTTGCAAGCTCTGGGTGTTCTCCTTTCGCCAAGTATTCCTTGATATCATGAAACCAAGGTTTTCCATCCGCTTCTTCTTCGACGTGAGTACAGTAAGCTGGCTGATCGTAGATCTTTACTAGAATAGGGTCAATGAAATTCTTATCTGGATGTTGTATCATGGATGATAGGGTAGCCAATGCATCAGCAAATTCATTCTGGACCCTGGGGACGTGCTGGAACTCTGTCTTTGTGAACCTCTTTCTCAACTCCTGTACATGATGCAGATAAGGGAGTATCTTGGAGTTCTTGGTTGCCCATTCTTCTCGAACCTGATATATAAGCAAGTCTGAATCCCCGATCACTAGCAACTCTTGGACGTTCATGTCAATGGCCATCTTGAGTCCCATGATGCAGGCCTCGTACTCATCCATGTTGTTGGTGCAAGGGAATCTGAGTTTGGCAGACACCAGATAATGCTGACCGATTTCTAACACTAGGACTGCTCCTATGCCAACTCCTTTGAAATTTGCTGCTCCATCGAAAAACATTCTCCAACCATCATAGGATTCTGCAATGTCTTCTCCTATAAATGACATCTCTTTGTCAGGAAAATACATCTTTAAGGGTTTGTATTCTCTATCCACGGGATTCTCGGCAAGATGATCTGCCAAAGCTTGTCCCTTGATTGCTTTCTGAGTTACGTAGACAATGTCGAATTCACTCAGCAGGATTTGCCACTTGGCTAGCTTGCCAGTGGGCATGGGCTTCTTAAAGATGTAATTCAACGGATCCATCCTTGATATGAGATACGTGGTATAGGCACAAAAATAGTGCCTCAACTTCTGAGCTACCCAAGTAAGAGCATAATATGTGCGTTCTAACAGAGAATATCGGGCCTCATACGGGGTGAACTTCTTGCTAAGATAGTAGATGGCCTGCTCCTTCCTCCCCGTTTCATCATGTTGCCCAAGAACACAACCGAACGCTCCATCTAGCACTGCAAGGTAGAGTAATAGGGGTCTACTTGGTTCGGGCGGGACCAAAACTGGCAGTGTTGACAGGTACTCCTTGATTCTGTCGAAGGCCCTTTGGCAGTCATCAGTCCATCTGGTAGCGGCGTCCTTCTTCAACATCTTAAAGATTGGCTCACAGATGACAGTAGATTGAGCTATGAACCGGCTGATATAGTTGGGGAAACTCATCACATCCTTCTTGTTCTTTGGCGGTGGCAATTCTTGAATGGCTTTAACCTTTGATGGATCTAGTTCTATTCCTCGGTGACTTACAATGAACCCAAGTAGTTTTCCGGTAGGAACCCCAAATGCACATTTCGCGGGATTCAGTTTCAGGTTGTACCTTCTTAGTTTGTTGAAGAACTTCCTCAAATCTTCCATGTGATCAATGGCTTTCTTGGTTTTGATGATAATATCATCTACATACACCTAGATCTCCTTATGTATCATATCATGGAAAATGGTAATCATGGCCCTCATATAGGTGGCCCCTGTATTTTTCAGGCCGAACGGTATCATCTTGTAACAGTACATTCCCCACGGTGTAATGAAAGCCGTTTTCTCAGCATTTTCTTCGTCCATCCAGATCTGATGATATCCAACAAAGCAATATACAAATGATTGCAACTCATGCTTGGAGCAATTGTCGATCAGAATGTGTTTGTTCGGTAAGGGGAAGTCGTCTTTCGGACTGGCCCGGTTGAGATCCCGGTAGTCAAGACAGACTTTGACCTTCCCGTCCTTCTTTGGTACTGGCACAATGTTGGCTAACCATGTTGGGTATTCTACTACCCTGAGAACCTTGGCTTTGACTTGCTTAGTGACTTCTTTCTTGATTTTCAGACTCATGTTAGGCTTAAACTTTCTGAGATTTTGCTTTACCGGCGGACATGTTAGATCAGTTGGCAATTTGTAAGCCACAATAGATGTACTCAGACCAGTCATGTCATCATACGACCAAGCGAATATGTCTTCATATTCCCTTAGAAATTTTGTGTATTCCTTCTTTTTTGATGGAAATAAGTGGACACTGATTCTTGTTTCTTTGACGTTCTCTGCATCTCCCAGGTTAACAATCTCGGTCTCATCCAGGTTGGACTTAGGTCTGTTCTCAAAATTTTCAACCTCTTTAAAAATTTCCTCTGGTATGTCACCTTCCTCTGAATCTATGTCCGTTTGTTGCGTTGTCTCGTTACATGTCACAATCATTGGTTCATCAAGATAAGTAATAGTAATGATGTATGAGTAAAGTAATGAGAGAAAAATAATAAGAGTAAGATTTATAGGGAAAATTGAAATGTTTTGCTAAATTCCATAACTGTTTTGAATATTGAAGATCTTATTGCGAAAATTCAAAAATGCAAAAGGAAAATCAACTAGTAAAAATGAAAGATAGTGCATGATGCTTTGTCCAGCCTCCCCGAGGCTTTCCGGGCTCTGGTGGTTCTGATGGTCCAATTGTTGAGGCATGTTCCTCGACTTACAGCCTGTATGGAAGGGCCTTCCTCCCCCTCCTCCTTGAAAATGACACAACAATCCATGTCATCATCTTCCATGAATAAATTCCTCATTGCTGCCAGTGCTTCCTCTTCTTCCGACCCATATATAACATTGGCTGACAGGAAAGTCTTTTCCAAATGGGGTATCGGCTGCTCCAGTGGGTAATAAGGGCCGCGCCATGGTGGCGACCAGTTGTTGAACTCTTCCCAAGTGTACTCGTATCCCAGATCGAAAGTGGTGCCATGCTTCTTCAGCTTGATAGGTTTGGCGATTCCTTGGAGGTTCTTGCCAAGTCCCTTGCCAGGTTCATATCCACTCCAGTTCAATATGCTTTCGATTTTGTTGTCCCACTGTTTGTCCTTATCAACGGCATTGACTCGCTCAATGTGGTGATAGGTCTCTCCGCTTATCTTTCTTCTACCTCCGATCGCTGGGATGGTTTGGCGACTGTATATGGGATTGCTACTGTTGCCGTGAATGATAACCTCTTGATGATTCCACTCAAACTTCACTGCCTGATGTAGGGTCGATGCTAAAGCCCCAGCGGCATGAATCCAAGGCCATCCCAAAAGCAAGTTGTAAGATGCCGACACGTCTATTACTTGAAATTCAACATCAAACCAAGTAGGCCCTATCTGCAAACACAAGCTAATTTCCCCAATAGTGGACCTTTGGGAACCGTCGAAAGCTTTGACATTGATGGCCCCATCCTTGATCTCATGCAGCCCCTTTCCTAATGTCCTGAGTGTTACCAATGGACAAATGTTGAGGCTGGACCCACCATCAATCAGGATTCTGGTGATGAAATAGTCCTCGCATTGCACAGTGATGTGCAGCGCCTTGTTGTGACTCAACCCTTATGGTGGCAACTTATCTTCATGAAAAGTGATCTTGTGACTCTCCAATACCTTCCCTACCATGTTTGCCATTTCTCCTCCAATGATGTTTCTCGGTACATATGCCTCACTCAGCACCTTCAACAAGGCGTTCTTATGTATGTCAGAACTTTGCAGCAAAGCCAGAATAGAAATATGTGTCGGTGTTTTGTTCAGCTGATCAATGACTGAGTATTCCTTGGCTTGTATCTTTCTCCAGAGATCATCGGGCTCGATTTCAGTGATGGTCGGCCGTCCAGAGGCCTGCTTACTCGACTCAGCTAAATGCTCCGGAGTATAAACCCTGCCGGTTCTTGTCATACCATATGCTGCAACTGTTTCCCCGAATTTAGCTTTCCCTTTCCTTCTTGCCTCGGTTGTGTAGTCCCAAGGGATGGCCTTTATATGTAATGGTGTTATAGCCGACATTGTTACTGGAATGGGCGCCTTTACCCCAAACGGAGCGTGTATTTTGGACGGTAAAATCGTAACTTCAAACGACGTGGGTGTGTTTGTTGGAGACCCAAACTCGACCTCAATTGGTGTTGGCGTCTTTGTGGGGGAGGGCGCTTCAAACTCAAGTGGTATGGAAAATTCACCTCGGTGTCCCCAGAAGGCTGGATCTGGACTACAATCAGATTAAGGGTGACTATCGGTTTCTTTGGATCGTCACCTTCCGCGATCAAACCGATCGATCCCTTGGGGTCCCAATCATCTTCTATCTCAATCTTGTGAATGCCTCCACCCTTGTGGTCGGGCAGAGGGTTGTTGCGGATATTCGGAGCAGGCTCCTTTGCCACAAATCTTGTTATCAATTAGTGCCTGGATCTTATCTTTCAGAGAACAACATTCATCAATGGCATGCCCTTTCATGACGGAATAGTATGAACAAGATTTATTTGGATTGACCCATTGGGAAGGGTTTTCAGGGGTTATAGTAGAGATGGGGTGACATAACCAGCAGCTTTTAGCCTTTCATACAGCGGGTCAATTGGTTCAGCAATGGCGGTATATTATTTGGGAGGTCTGCGGTCGAAATTCGGTCAGGGTCTAGAAAAGTTTTGGCGAGTGGGAGGTGATTGATAATGAGAGGGTTGAGCATTGTAGGCTTGGTAGACATGTGCAGGTTGGGAATATCTGGGTGAAGTAGGCTGATATCTAGGAGGTGGAGGTGATTGGTAAGTAGGTGGTGGAGTTTGGTAAGAGGGCGAGGGTGCTTGGTAATTTGGAGTAGGTTGATATGTGAGTGGAGGCATCGGGTAGGTTTGGTATTTGATAGTGTCATACCTCCTTTTTACCACCCCCGGAAGGGAGTATATAAGGGAGTTTTTTCCAACTTAAAGTGACCATCGAAATGAGATTATTTTATTAAAAAATCAGAGTCACCACTTGGAATAATTTTATGGTGTCCTAAGTCACCGGTTGAATCCCGAATCGAGGAAAAGTCTGACTCTGTTTAACAGTCCGCAAACCAGAAATCCGAGTAAGGAATTCTGTTAACCCGGGAGAAGGTGTTAGGCATTCCCGAGTTCCATGGTTCTAGCACGGTCGCTCAACTGTTATATTTGGCTTAACTATCTGATTTTAGAATCACGTTTTAACCTATGATGCCATTTAATTCTAACCGCTTTTAATTAATTTTTAAAGAAGATTGAATGTCGCTTAAAACGTGCCTTTGGATCGCGCCACATGAAATGCACCCGCAATCCTAAACACATTTTTGGTCAACGTTTTAAGATTTTGATTTGGGTCACATGAAATGCACACCCGAGTTTAGGAAGGTAATGTTATTAAAATAACGCGCCTACAGCAACTACGCGTTTTAACTTTGCGAGGGCCATGGAAAATTTGCTAAATGGCGCGCCTCGAATTCTAAGGATTTAAAAGAAATAATTAAATGCAAATTTGTCATTTTTGTTTGGCATGGCGCACCCCGATTTATTCTAATCAAGAGGTTTCTAAATTAAATTACAAGGGCCATGCTTTATTCAATTGGTTATTATAGCACACCTCCAGTCTATTTTGAAAAGAAAACCAATTAATTAACTACGAAGAATTGAGGAACTTCTACTCATTTAAATAAAATCTCAAATCTACTAACTAATTAGCAAACCTCGAATTAAAGGGGGCAGACTATTCGAAGGAAATAGTTTGGGCCTGACCACGGCGTCTAGATGAAATGAAGGGGGCAAGCCAAGACCTGATGAGGTCCTATAGCTCCAATTCCGATGATCTCATGGCCTGGGGCCCAAACAATAGCCCAATTCTTTGAGAACGTTCAGGCTAAGGCAGGCGGGATTCAAGGTCGAACCCCCAGGCACGCAAATGACATACAAAATCGAGGTTGTTGGCACAAACCCAACAAGGCTCTCAGCAACAAACAAAACACTGGCCAATCCCGCTTGAATCAATCTCCAATTAATTTCAATAGACAACTCCAGAATTTCAAATCAATTTGAAACCTTCTATTCAGGGCATATTATAGACGAACGAAGCCCAATAAAATCATCCCAGCAAACAAATACGAATCTGAACATGTAACGTAAACTAATCATGCTTAAAATCACATTACAAATAAATCAGTACCTAGTTTGACCCTTAATGTCATCATATCAAACTATTTTTTTCAATTGATTGTAGACTAAGCAATGACTTTAAAATGACCAACAATTTAATCAATAAGCAGAATACTACATGATTCAGAGTGTTCGACAATTGCCAAACCAACAACTTATTACTCAAATAGTGACTTTTTTTATAAAAAAAAACAAATGCCCAAACAGACTTTAGAAGGAAATGAGCCAACAATATTATAATGTGACCAAACTTGAATCTGAGAACCAAATCTGACTCTAAACTTAAACTTAAATCAAAAGAGGAAAGTTCAAACTAACTTAGACCCGTGCTACAGGAGATTAACATTCTACCCAGTCCAACAAGCATAGGTTCAGCTAATTCACAAACCAATCTTGCCAAATTATGACACTGATCCAACTTACAAGTTAGATTCAAATCAGGAACATAAATGAGCAAATAAACATGTAAAGGAAGCATAAACTATTTACAGCAGCTACATGATCTTAAAGAACAAGAGGCTGAATTTTAACAAGCAATATTTGTCATTAGACTTCCATGTTGGACTACATATTTGCATCTCACATGTCATTCATGATGTGGGAAGTACCTGTTACAGCAAAGAGGAACAAAGGACTTTGAGAATGATTCTAAAACCAAACTAAATCAGTGAGTACATCAGCAAGATCAGCAGTAAGATTCAATCAAACAGCCTCCAAAATTCAACCAATTTCACTCTTTAAGCCATTTTTCACCAGGTAAAAGAGGAGTTCTTCAGAAATTGAAAATCTTCAAAAATTGTAGAAGAAAAGCAACGGAACAATAGTTTTTTCAGCCGTTTTGATTTCCAGAATTTTTCTCTTCAGCTCTTGGGTCTATGAAACAGTAAAATTTATGCAGCTTCTGTATTTTCTGAATTTCCAGCTCTCAAACCCTGCCTTGAAAGGCAAGAAAAGATGCCTTTATAGGCAATACAAGTAGGGCAGCCTTAAGGAAATAATTTCTGCACTTAGGCCCTTCTCCAATTTTCATTTTAGCCTAGGTGCCCTTAGTTTACTTTTCAGAATTCAAGATAGCCCCCACCCCAGCTTCCTAGAAGCTTCCCTATTCAGTTACCATGAGATTACCTAGGCCAATTTCCTAGACTAGCCCCCATGACCCTGAAAATTACCTCTCCAACCAAATACGGGTCAAGTTGACCCTAGGTTGAGTTAATTCAAAACTCAATCCAACCCAACGAGCCTGAAACCTAAAGGTACAAACTCTAGGCCCAAATCAAAACCAAATTATCTGAGGCGAAAAAGAACAGAAGCAATTCGAACAATTTCCAAACCCAAATGATGAACTAAAATTAACAAATCGGAACTAATCTAATTAACAGATTGATTGTACTGATTAAAGAAAAAGGTTTTCTTAAAACTAACATGCATCACAAAACTATCCTTCAGGAACTAAACAGAATGGACAGGAGTTCAGAAGAAGAGACTGAAGTAGAAGAAGAAAAACAAACGGAGTAAAACTGGAGAACAAATAACAAAAGAAAAATAGAAATACCTAAACGTGCCTCGGACCGTAAAAGGTGGTGATGGATCTTTGAACCTTCAGATTCTTGGCTCAATCTGAGACTAACCGTGTGTTTTTTTAATCAAAACACAAGGATACCATCAAAATGAACCTAAAACTTCGAGGAAACCACAAATTGGAAAATTTGGAATTTTTAGGGTCAAACTCTGATTCAAGATTCGAGAAGCTCGGGCAACATTCGAGGGGAATCGACCCGGGATTTGGGAAGAGGGGGTTAGGGTGGTTCTGTGGTGTGATTTTGGGGCCGATTGGACGAGTTAGGGTTTTGGTCGTTCTCTTCGATTCAAGATTCGAAGAGTTCTAGTAAGATTCGAGGGAGGGGGTTTGGAGATTTGGAATGGGGAGGTGGAGGGGAATCAGGGGTGTAAATTTGGTAGTGTTTTGAAGCCGGCCGCCGCCGTAGGCGATTTCCGGCGGGCGGCAGGCGGTGGTTTAGGGCAGGGCTAAAAGGGGGGTCTCTAAGATGGTGAGAGACGGAGATAGAGGGGGGATAGCGTTTAGACAGTTATATACTAAGTATGAATCAGTTCTGGACCGTTCGATCAACTGAGATCAACGGTCCAGATAAAAAAAATCGACACGACATCGTTTAGGGTACTGGGGCTGGACCGGGTTGGGGCACGAGTTTGGGCCGGGTTTCGGGTGGTTTGGACGGGTTTCAGGCACAATTGTTTGGGCTTGAGGAATTTTGAATACAAATGGCCCAAATCAGGGTCTTCTCTTAATAAATCCAATTTCTTTTTCATTTTCCTTTTCTTTTGATTTTTTTTTCTAATTTCTTTTTAAAATCAAATTAAAAATAAATCCTAAATTAACTCCTAATCAAATTATCCTAGAAAATTAAATTAATTAACCCTACTAATTATTACAACTAGTTAAATACCAAATTAAAGGAAAACCAGCGAAATTCAAATCTAAAAATTGAACAATGCGAAATAAACCAATTTTGTGATTTTCCATTTTTGTAAGGCAACTAAATTACTAATTGATTTAAAAATGGAAAATTAACTCCTAAATGCAAATGCAACATATTTTTGTATTTTTCATTAATTAAACAAAAATAAAAATGCACAGACAAATGCAAACAATTATCAGCAAATGCCACAAAATCCTCAAAATTCGAAATAATGAAAAGAAGTTATTTTGTTTTGAATTTATGAGAGTAATTCATATATAGGGCAAAAATCATGTGCTCACAGATAGGGGATTTGGTTCTCTGTGCAACCATTACGGCACTTACGTCCCTTTTCTTGGACGTGCCCACCAGACTGTAGAGCCTTGTTGGTAGCCTGCAAGGCTTCAAAGTTTGTGACCATACCACTTTTGATGCCTTCCTCGATCCTCTCACCTAGCTTGATGATGTCGGAAAATTTCTGGCTTTCAATCAGCATCAACCTTTCATAGTACTGTGGGTCTTGAGCTCGGATGAAAAACCTATTCATTTGTTCTTCTTCTAAAGCCGGTTTGGCCTTAGCAGCTTCTAATCTCCAGCGAGTAGCATACTCACGGAATGTCTTCGTAGGTTTCTTCTTTAGGTTCTGGATGTAGAACATATCTGGCGCATTTTCTGTGTTGAACCTGGACCTGTCCATGAAATCGGATGCCATGCTTACCCAGTTCGACCACTTCTTCAGATCTTGGCTAATGTACCAAGACAGAGCATCTCCCTTCAGACTCCTCATGAAAAGTTTCATGCGGACCCTTTCGTCCTTTCCTTCTCCGACCAGCTTGTCGCAGTATGTTCTCAAATGAACTCTCGGATCTCCTGTACCATCGAACATCTCAAACTTCGGAGATTTGTACCCCTCGGGCAGTTCAACATCAGGCTGTATGCAGAGATCTTCATAGTTTAGCCCCTCAATTCCTTTGCTTCCTTCGATGCCCTGAATTCGGCTAGTCAACTTCTTAAGCTCTTTAGCCAGACTCCTGATGAGTGAGTCTTTATCATCAGACTCGGGTGTGCTTGAAATGGGTTGGGTGGAGTGTGGTATGGTTTCCACGTAGATGGGGGTGTTATGAGTGTGGAAATGGTCATTTGTGGAGTTCACAGGTTCTGGGATGAGCAGTGGAGTATTGTTGGAAGTATGGTAGGTGTTGCAGTGGTGGTGAGGAGCGGGATGGTTTTGTGGTTTTGGGATGTTTTGTGGAGGTGTAGGGTTCTGAGCGTTAGGAAACTTGATATCTGGGGTGGTGAGGGAAAATGATAAGCTTTCCAAGTTCCGGACCTGATCAAGTTCCTCCTGAAATTTCAACAGTTTTTGCTCGATTAGGATGCACTTTCTTTGGAGACCTGAGTACCATGAGTGACCTCTACCCATTCAGTTGAGTTGTTCAGATCCTCCATCTTTTCTTTGTTCTTGTTTTTGACATGACTTGGAGGATGAGTGGGTAGAGGGCCCTTTGATCTTATGGAATATGATGATGATGCCAGAGTGCACGAACTAACCTTGGGGGAGGGGAATAAATAAATAAAAATAAAAACAAAAGGTAACATGTCAGTGAGGATTATAAGAAAAAATGTTGCGATATTTAAACACATAGTGCAAGAATGTAAATCGTGTCCTAATTTGGGGAACCTCTTTGTGCCCGAGGTAGGCCTAGCGACAAGTTGATTTGGAGATCTTATAATGCTAAATGCCTCATTTTATTGATAAAAAGTAGAAGAATCCCAAAACGACGCTAAATAATAGGAAATAAAATGTCACTAGTGGCCATGGGCCTTATTACATTCATAAAACGAAAAGTAAAGACTCCTATCTACTTGGTCCTAGAAGGACCTTCCCCAGACTCGGCATTTTTGGCCCCATCGAACAGCTTCACCAGCTCGCAAAGTCCCAGGAGAAAGTAGGCTCTAGCTTGGTGTTCACCTTCGTTTCCCTCAGCATTCTGGCAGTCCTCGATCCTCTTGATGAATTTCCTGTCCAGCTCCACTAGACCCCGTTCCAAGTATCCTAGTTGCTTGTTGGCGTTGATAGTCATGTCTTTCCACTCTTCAATCAGCTTTTGGTGGGCTTCTTGAATCTCACGGTGTTCGCTTTTACATTCCCGAATCCTCTCGCGCAGTTGGTTGTATGTGACCTGTGCTTCAGCCCTTTCATCGATGATTCTGTGACCTCGAACAAACCCAGGTTGGCCTAGACCATTGTGATTGTCCTCCAGCCATCCTGAATAGAATGGGGTGCAGCCAGCATGGTATCTGTCTGGCTCGATAGTATCTCTCCCCATGATGATCTTGCAATGCCACATATGCTGAGCTTGACACTTATAAGGACTGTCATCAGCTTGGAAGTCGACCCGGAAGTGACTCATCTTGTCGACCCTTGGTATAACCTGTTTCCTACCAGCATGTCTCATAACCCGGAGAGGGACATAAAGGTAGGTTCCTCTCAAACCGATCAGTATCAGAAATGGTGCGTCCCTGGTTCGGGCGATGAACTCTTCAGTAGGGAACCACTCGAACATCCATTGTATTTGATCCTCAGTCAGATTTTCAAACAGCTTCACCCATCCTTTGGCATCTTCTGGTTGAGCAAACATGTTGGGCATGTAGCTTATTCGCCTTGGTTGATGGAAGGATATATGATCATCCCAGTCTCTATGCTGAATCTCTTGTCGATATTCACCCCTTTGGAGATGCTCCATGAGCCAGAGTTGGAGTAGCAAGTTGCAGCCCTCGAAGTGTGGGGCTCCTTGTTGACACTTTTCCAGGGCTCGCTATATCTCTGTGATGATCATGGGCACTATGCTAAATGGTTGTCCCCCAATTCCCTCCATCAAAGTTTTGGTGACCATGGCTATCATGGTGTGGATCCTTGCTTTCTTCATTGAAAACACTATCATCCCTAAGAAACATAACATGAAGACAAAGACCCTTCGTTCAACATGCCCCAACGATATAAGGGCAAAGTCATCCAGATAAGTACGGTAGGATTTGCTGTGACCGTACCTTTCGTACAAATAATCAAAGGGAATGTAAGACTCCTTCAAACATGTCAAGTCTGGATTCTTCTTTAAGCCCATCATTTTGAGGAAACCTCTACCCTTGCGATTTTCTAGCATTAACAAACCTGGAGTCTCCCATGGTGTACCAGTCAATCCTCTTATTTCCTCTAGAAGGGGTGTCATCTCAATCTACCCAAAGCGAAACACAGACCTATCACAGTGCCAGAATAGAGTAGCAGCTTCTATAATTTTGTTGTTAGGTTGGACCTCTAGGAGAAAAGGTAGATTTCCTAGGTATTTCCGGACAAGAGTTTGATCACTAGAATGAAGATCCTCCCACCAACTTAGCAACCTTGGGTGGATGTTTGACCATGCCGAATCTGGGGACTTCGTGCCTCATGTTTCTGCAAGGCAAAAGGGTCAGGCCCTTACCCCCACCAGACTCGACTATTAAATACCAATAATTCGCATAAAAGCATTTAGTTCTCCAAATAAATGCACAGAATGTGGTAGTGTCCGTTTGGGTTTTTGGAAAACCCAGTGGACTTTGGACAAGGCTATCTTAAAGAGTCATTATGCGGACAACATAACTGACTTGGCTAAGTTTGACCATGAGCATGCACAATTAAACAGAGTAAGGTTTCTATGGGGGTGTTAGACTGGTACCCTTGAGCGGACAACTCAAGAGGGAAAGGCACGGAACCATCGACTACACCGTTGATCAACTGGTTTTACCGCAAATATGCCTTTGCCGAATTTAAAGGGTGAAAATATCGGAAAAGTGCAACCACTCATTATAAGCGTTGTTATGGTATTTGTTTGGCACGAGTGGAATATGATGTTGAAAACATGTTTATGCAATGATTAAAACAAGTTGTCACGTATTTGCACGTTCATAAAGTAATAATTACAATAATTTAAAACGGTCATAAAGGAGTGCAATAGAGGAAAGCAGTAAAGGAGACAAGGGAAAGAAATAAGAGACGAGTCAGTTTTGCAATCGAAGAGAAAATTGAATGCTTAAAGGAAATAAATAAATAATTGCACATAAAGAAGCATAAATCACAATAATAGTCTGAAATGGTAAAAGCCTAAATGTTCCCAGCAGAGTCGCCATGTTGTTGCGCCCCCCTTTTTTCTCGCGAAATAGGGTTTATGACATTGACAACTCTTTTAACGGGTATTAAAAGAGAAGAATCGCCACCTAATGATTAAAGTGCATTAGGACACTAAGAAGAGTTTGATTTAGGAAATAGAGATCGGGTAAGGGCTTGAAATTATCCCAAAGGGAAGGTGTTAGGCACCCCTCAGGATCCACTAGTGTAGTCCCCGGCCATACTACAATTGTGACTTTAAGAAACAAGTAGGCAAGTAGAAGTCTCAAATAAAGGATTTTTTTTCTTCACATAATAGTTGCAAACAGATTAAAGTTTAAAGGAACAAAAGGAAGCTGAATTTTTGAGGAAAACAGTTCGAAAATTCTGAAAGTAATGAAAATAAACAAGTAAAGGGAGGGGGGGTCCTAGGTTTACAAATAATATAGATCACCCCACACAACATCCGGTAATCACTCCTCAAAGAGGGGCTACACGAGATGTTATCGTGTGGTCATCATATCCATATCTACCCTTTCCCACTCCGTTAAGGTATTAAAGTGCAGAATTGTTTTTTTACTTATTGCATGTTATTACCCGCCCCATTCTTATCAGTCCCAGAGTAAATGTACTCAAACCAGTCATGTCGTCATACGACCAGGCGAATATGTCCTCATATTCCTTCAGAAATTCTGTGTATTCTTCCTTTTCTACCGATGACAAATGAACGTTGATCCGAGTTTCTTTGACATTTTCTGCATCTCCCAGGTTAACAATCTCGGTCTCGTCCAAGTTGGACTTAGGTCTGTTCTCAAAATCCTCAACCTCTTTAACAACCTCTTCTGGTATATCATCTTTCCTCTGAGTCCGTTTGTCGTCTTATCTCGTTACATGTCACAGTCATTGGTTCATCAAGATAAGTAATAGTAATACTGTAAATAAAGTAAATGAGAGAAAGTAATAAGAGTAAGATTCATAAGAAAAATCCAAATACTTTGAAAAATTCCATAACGGTTTTGAACATTGAAGAATCCTAAAAGGGGAAGGGGGTATGAGGTTTTGCAGTTTTAAAAGGACAAAATTCTAAGGCGACAACCAAAACATGTATAGCAAGTATTGGGAAAACACATAAACAGGTATGCTCAAATAAACCTCCTCAAATCAAAGAAAACATATAATTTAGCATGTATTACACGTACTGATTAAGGTCCGGTTAAAACTTAAAAGGCTAAAGCAGACTGATTTATCACATATTTTCAGATAAGAAGTCCGAATCAGACCTGCCCGCTAGTTGTAATTAACAAAAAAAACTGGTGCAGTCATAACTTTTATCCTAAGGCTTGCCTAAGCATTAGAAGAAACCTATAGGCATGATATCTACTGGTTTCAGAAAAGATGAAGTGTACTGATTTTCGAAGAGGTCGTCAGTTATTCAGGGAAGACGAGTTTTGACAAAAGATTTTATAGATGTTAGACAATGATATTGCCGATTTTAGACTTATAGGTGAACAAAAACGTTTCATACTAGGTTGTTAATTCCTATATGCATGCTTTCTAGGCGTTGTTGACTTTAAAAACATTGTTATTGACATGAAGAAATCCTATAGGCAAGTCATCTAGATGCAGTTAGTTATTTAACTCCTATAAATAGGTTTGCCTAATGACAGATGCACATGCAAATTGCAGGAAGTCCTATAGGCATATTATCTATATGATATGCAGAATTTCAGAAATGACTTATGGACACGGTCTCTATATAATACAGAAGTGTAGAAACCTATAGACATGGTCTCTATATGATGCAGAAGTGCAGAAACCTATAGACATAGTATCTATATGAAATGCAGAAGAAAAGAAATATAATAATTCCCTATGAACATGATATCTAGCCTTTTGCATGCATGATTCCCTCCCTTTTCACTAGCCATCCCCAATAGTTATTACAAGTTATTACAGCCCAGAATGAAATAAGAAAAGCAAAATTAAAAGTACAACCAAGGGGAGCCTAATTCAGACTCCATGTCCGAAATATGAGATGAACCAACTCTAAAGATCATGATCCAAAGCCTTTCTCTCATCTTTGGATGTGTCAAAGTTCCCTAAGAGCCTCATATTGACTTCGGGCAGTGCTCACACCCAAATGTTACCAGATTAAGAACATAGTGCAGTGTGGAAGGGCCAACCCTCAAGTGTCCAAGTTCAGAGGGAACTCAAGGTCCCAAGGCAAGGCTCACAAGAGGGGGGTAGAACCTAGAAGCTAGGAGAGAGTGCAAGTGCAGAAGTGAAATTCTGAAAGGGGAAAGAGGGGAAAAGGGAACAACTTAAAAATCAATGCATATAGGGGTATAGAGGAGTAGGGAATTGTCAAGAACACAACAGAAGCAGGCTGATGTGCATACTCAACAATGGGATATGCTGGCATACCCTCCAGCTTGTTAGAGGTTAGGACCTCATTGGTTCAGAACTCAAGTCATGGGCAACAACTCATGTTGCCATGCCCTAAGTCACCACTTACAAACACATAGGGGTAATGGGGTAGGGAGCAAAGATTCACAGTAGAAACAGGCAGTAGAACATAAGCTTATTAAGTTAAATATTGAACTCTACATAAGCAGTAAGGTAGCCATGGATATAAAAAACTTTATGTAAACACATTGGGGTGATGCTGAAATTAAAATTAGGACATACCAGTTTCAGAGAAAACAAACAAAGAGAAAGCAGTAGTCTTGTAAAGCCAAAGTGCAAACGAGCAATCAGAATGCTATGAGTTTGAAGAGAATTGTGAAGTCTGAAGTGTAGAAGTATTGAATTGAAGGTGTCCTAAAGTGCAGAAGGTCGTGCTCTTTTATAGTGCAGAAAGAAAGTAGAATTAGGTAAGAAAATAGTTTGGAAATCAATTACACAAGGTCTCCCTTTAATTAAGGGATTCTGATTTCAAACGGGCAAAATAATTAAGGAAAGGGGTCAATCAAACACTTTTCCAGAGCAGTACAAGAGGGGTAAATACATAGAGGTTTATTTAAGGACAAAGTCTTGATAGTACACGGTTTGTGCAAATAAGGAAAGGAAATCAGTTAACAGCTAGTAAATCAGAAATTGAGGATTTCGTATGAATGAACCAGGTCAGAAAGATGGGAAGGATTTCGACTTAAGGAAAATCAGTACTAATCAATTAAACTTACTAAAAGGAATTCTGAATCAATCACAAGTTGGAAAACCATTTTGAAGAAAGATTCCTCATATATAAAAGCACACAGACACGTTAAACATGAAGAAATTTGTCATACTATTCAATAGAAGAGTCTAGTGTAGGAGAATCAGAATTCTGTGCAAACAAAAGAAGTTCACACTTAGTTCATAGACCCAAAAATAAGTCTGAAAGGGTCAAGGGTCCTCAAACAAAACCCTAGTTTGATCATATGATCAAACTCGGAGGAAACCCCCAAATTCTAGGGTTTCCGACTCGAGTCAAATACAGAGATGAGGAGGCAAGAGGCTCAGAGATTTCTTTTTAGAATCTCATGAGAAGACAAGCAAATACAAATAATATTCAAAGCAGACAGAGTGAGGAGCATAATGAGAAAATAATCACGACAGTAAAAGAAACGTGTTTAAGAAAACCTTTTAGAAGGGACTTAAACAGAGTTCAGTAGAAGGCAAACAAAACTTAAGAACTTAGTAGGAAATACATACAGTAGAAGAACACAAAAATACCAGAAAAGCATAGAAAAAGATCATATAGGAAAATACAACAAGATAAACATGCGAGCATGGTACAAAACACAGTAGAAAAACAAAGTACAGAAGAACATGTATAACATAAGAAAGCAGTAGAAGCACATGCATGATAAATACACACAAAGAAAGGAAAAGAAGAGTCGGAGAAACATTTTAAGCTTTTTCAGAAACCCTAAATCGGAAAGAAGTAATTTTTGAAAGAAAAATTGGGGAAAACGTTTAAAAACTCAAGTAGAGCACAGATATAAAACAGATCTAAGGAAAAATCGGAGAAAATCTCAAATAGCTTAGGGTTTTAGGGGAACCCTAAAACGAGAAAGGCTTTGAAAAGGTTCGATCTGAGTCGGAGAGGTTAGAACCATGCTCAAAATATCATTGTATGCCGGAGCAAAACTGGCAAGGGCCATAGAACCTTAGATCTGTAGAGATCTGAACGGACACCTTCGAGGTCAGACCTAGGACCTTCGAATGCCAAGTGTTTGAGAGCAGAGGGAGATGAGTATAGGCTATCCATGGCTTGAGATGCCATGGATTCTGGTGAGCTTGAGATAGAAGACAGTGAGAGAGGCTAGGGTTTCGAGAGAGTTTGAGAGGAGAGGGATTTCAGAGGCGGCTGATAGAAGAGAATGAGGGGATTAGGGTAGTCATTGGGGAATTAAAAAGGTAAGAAATGATCGTGGCCATTGATCGAAAATGATCAACGGCCTGGATTAAAAGAGAGGGCCAGGCGGATCGGATAAGGGGGTCAGGGTCGGGTTAAATTGAAATTGGGCTGGGTGATTTGGGATTTGAAATTGGGTTATTTGGGGGATCAATTTGGGCTATAATTGAAATAGCCAGTTTTTCCCTTTTTATTTTATAAAAATAGTAAAATGACTTCTGAAAATAAATTAACGGTACTAAATTAATTAATAATATATAGATATTATATTAAAAATATTGGAACCAATTTTATAATTATACGTGCAATTAAATCTTAAAATAGGCTAAAATTGCAATTAAATACAATTTAACTTTTAAAATACTAAATAAATTTACAAAAATGCCCAAAAATTACCTTAGCTATATGTTGGTATAAATATGAGAATAAAATAAATTATTCACCAAAATGATGATTTTGGGAATAATTATTAGTTTTTGTACTGCTAAAATAGGGCAATAAATTAATTTAAAAATCTTTTAAAATTAGGAAAAATACTAAAACATTTGGATATATCTATATATGTATACATATGATATTTTGAAAGTATTGTGCATATATAAAATATACAGGAAAAAATTGGGTATTGTTAGCACGTGATTTTTGCCCTATATGAATTACTCCCAAAAATTTAAGAAAAATAAATTTTTCCCATTATTTACAATTTTGTGGATTTTTGTAGCATTTTTTGTTAATTGCTTGCATTTGTCTATGCACATTTATTTTATCTAATTCATGAAAATACAAAAATACATTGCATTTGCATTTAGGATTTAATTTTGCATCTTAGGATTTAATTCGTAAATTAGTTGTTCTATAAAATATGAAAAATCACAAAAATAGTTCACGTTGCATTTTAACTCTTTAATTTTGAATTTCATAGCTTTTCTTTTAATTTAAAACTTAATTAACTATTATAAATATTATGTTGAGTATTTAATATAATGTGGTAGGTTAATTTAGGTTAATAATTAATTTAGGTTTTATTTTTAATTTTGAAAAGAAGAGAAAATTTGAATTTGAAAAAGAGAAAAAGAATTAAAACAAAAGAAGCCTGGATTTTGGGCTATTTCAATTTAACTTTACCTAGCCCAATTAATTCCCCATCAACCCGTAAAAATTGGCCCAAAACCCATTGTTTTACCCGGTCCAAGTGGTCAGCCATGAAGACCTTTGAAACGACGTAGTACAGGGACGATACTACGTCGTTTTGAGTTCATTAGGGTTAAATCGATCTCAGCCCTTCAGTTTTCATCATCCAACGGCTGTGAGGCACCCTATAATTTTAATTAAAACTGTCTGAACTCCAGAAGAACCTCGTATCTCTTCATTTCCATCTCTTATCTTCAACCCTAGACCCGCCGCCTTGAACCCCTTCACCATCTCCGGCCGGCGGCGGGGCTCACACCACCACCAAAATCTAACCATGCAACCATCACCCCTCCCTGAACCCCAATCCACCACCGTTTCTCCCCAAATCTTCACCAAATTGGGTCAATTTCAAATCTAAAAATGAAGAAAGGAAAATCCTGCAAGCTTTCGAGTTTTCTATGATCGATGCGGCTTGAAACTAGTATTGTTCATTTGTTCTCAAAGAAAACATGCGGGTAATACCAGTTTCGGGTCAAATCAAAGTCGCTTGAGTTTGTCAAGCCTTGTCCGTGTGGCCATCTTGGTATTCTCGTTCTTTTCTCCTTCGTCTCCGTCTTCTGTTTTGTTCGTGTACTCGTCTCCTTCTGTTTCTTCTCTTTTCTATCTTTTAAATGTTTTAAAGTCATTTTGTGTGCGTGTTTGTGATTCTGAATCTTCCTTCTCTTTAATTTAAGTTTATTTTTAAGTTCAATGAAATAGGAATTAGCGTATCAATGTCTTGGTATAATTTGATTGATTAGTTGGTTCAATTGCTTTAAATTAATGTTTCCGAGCACCTTCTATTGAAAAGTTTGTTTGTTTAAAGGTTCTGACTACGTTTAGAGTAGAAAATTCATGTTTGGGCTATAATATTCAGGCCCATGGGTTGGGTGAGGTTTTGTTTTAAGATGACCCATATCTGTTTGGTTTATGAAGGTAAATGGTAGTTGTTTAAGGGGTAGTTTAGGAAATTGGGCAGAGGAATCTTTTGTAACTGCATTGGGAAGCTTCTAGGAAAGTGGGGGAAGGGATTGGCTTGCAAAAACTTATTTGAATTGGGGTCTGAACCGAAATGATGAAATTGGGGAAAGGAGTGAATGATAATTAACAAAGCTATTACTGCTGCCCTAAAAACCCCTCTATAAAGTCCCCATTTCCTAAATTTTGGAAAAGAGGATCAGACTTGGGAAAATTGAAAACGGCTGAGACTGAAGAGTTTTGAGAGAACATTGAATTTCTTGCATTTCTTTGGTCAAAACTAGTCCAATTTTGCCTTAAAAATTCTTAGCTAATCAGATTTTCGAGATTGTTGTTCATCTGGGCTCTTTATTGGTTGGAAGAAGTGAATTTTATCTGGTGTTACTGATATTTTAGAAGCTGATTCTATTTGCTGTTGTTATTAGCTAATTCCAAGCACATTTTTGGTTTGTTTTTGCTGTATCCAGGTACACTCTCGAATCCCTGGAATGGAAGTAGATGTAGTGATATCTGTAATATTAGAGTTGATGACTGAGATTGTTAAATGAAGTTTTATACTGAGATGTTCATGTAGCCTATTATTTAGAGTTACTTCTGCAGAAATCAGCATAGTATTTCAGTGTTGAATTAAATGTTTTACTAGTTTTCGTAGTTTGTTTTTATGTAAATAACAGACTCACATTTTAATAGTTGGCTATAAAGTTTGTTTGAAGCATCCTCCAACAGAAATTGGAGGCTGTGCAATTAACTGGAAGAGGAGACCTGTCACGACCCAATCCCCGAACCTGATCGTGATGGCGCCTCTCGCGGAGACAAGGCCAGCCAGACCAAAACGGAACACCTCTTTTAAACAGTTAATCATTATAAACAGTAGTAACATATAATATAATATTCATAAATTGCGGAATTTAACGATAATAACAGCAGGAACTATCCCGACACAGCCCAAACCGGGGTGTCACAAGTCATGAGCTACTACAGAATCTGCTATAGGTCTACAAAGTACGGAATCCGATACAACAGTCTGAAGAAAACATAAATGATAGAGGATAAGAGAGACAAGGGGTTGCGGACGTCAACAGCTACCTCGTAACTCCAAATCACTACCTAGCCTGGAAGGAATCAGCGCTCAGCTGCGGACTCTGCTATACCTGAATCTTCACACATGGTGCATGGAGTAATGTGAGTACTCCGACTCAGTGAGTAATAATTACAAATAATGGCTGAAAGTATGAAAACACGTAAAGGCACAAAGCAATTCCATATCAAGCAGTAAAATCACTTAAAGCAGTAAATCAGTGAAGAAATCAAATGATATTCCTTTTTAAAACAAGTAAAACAGGTAATTTAACAGGTAATTAACAAGTAGAAATCCGCCCCTCGGGCACAGTATCAATCGCTCAGCATAGTATCAGCCCATCCGTCTCACTCTCAGTATAGTATCAGCCCCTCGGGCTACCTCACAATCACTCAGCATAATAATCAGCCATTGTTACCTGACCAAATTGCATCATACAGTGTCATTGTTACCACTGTTTCAAAGGTTACCCGTGCTCACTGTGGGTGTGCAGACTCCGGAGGGGACCCTTACGGCCCAAGCGCTATATCAAGCCACCTCATGGCATCATCACTCAGCATATCCTCACATCACTCAAGCCACCGCATGGCATAAATAGTATCTCAGGCCCTCGGCCTCATTTCACTACGCATATTCTCACATATGGCCCTCGGTCTCACTCAGTCCAGAAATCATCATAAGCCCCTTGGATATTAGTAAAACAGTAGTTCTCAGCCCAAAACATGATGTAGAAATATCATTTAAGTTTCAAATCTGAGTAAAAGTGGCTGAGTTTTTAAAACAGTAGATATCAACAGGACTGAGTTCAAATAATAAGTAAAGCAGTAAGGAAACAGTGATAAAATGGAGGGTTCAAATAGTTGGCACGAAGCCCAAATATGGCAATCAGCCCAAATCATGATGATAGCAAATGGATTTCAGTCAAATATTCAGTAAAGTCATCAATTGGGATGGACCAAGTCACAATCCCCAGTGGTGAAAGACCCCACGCTCATCATCCAGCGCGTATCTTGCCTCAATATAGCACTAGATGTGCAATCCGGGGTTTCAAACACTCAGGACATCATTTACAACCATTACTCACCTCGAACTGGCTAATTCTCTAGCTCGCGACGCCTTTGCCCCTCGAATTGGCCTCCACGCGCGTCGAATCTATCCAAAATCAGAATGAATACGTCACAATATGCTAAGCGAACAAAGCCCAAGCGAAAACATTCGAAAAATATCAAAAATCTCGAAATTAGCAAAACCCGAGCCACGGGCCCACGTCTCGAAATCAGGTAAAATTTACATTTTCAGAATCCTCATACCCTCACGAGTTTAACCATACCAAAATTATCTAATTCCGATACCATTTGGTCCTTCAAATCATCATTTTATATTTTTGAAAGGTTTCACAATTTTCTTCCCAAATTCCATCTCAAATCACGAATTAAATGATGAATTCAGTGATAGATTCATGTATTCTAGCCAAATCTGAGTTAAAATCACTTACCCCCATCGCAGTCTTCAGCATTTGTTCAAGCAAAAGGATCTTAATTTGAGGCAGCGGAGATGGTTGGAGTTGCTTAAGGATTATGATATCACTATATTGTACCATCCGGGAAAGGCCAATGTGGTGGCCGATGCTTTGAGCCGAAAGGCAATGAGTATGGGGAGTTTGACATAAATTCCAGTTGGAGAGAGACCTCTTGCGGTTGATGTTCAGGCCTTGGCCAATCGGTTCGTGAGGTTGGATATTTCGGAGCCCAGTCGGGTGTTGGCTTGTGTGGTTTCTCGGTCTTCCTTATATGATCGCATCAGAGAGCGCTAGTATGATGATCCGCATTTACTTGTCCTTAGGGATAGAGTCCAGCATGATGATGCTAGAGATGTGAGCGTCGGTGATGATGGTGTGTTGAGGATGCAGGGCCGGATTTGTGTGCCAATGTGGATGGGCTTAGAGAGCTAATTCTGGAGGATACCCATAGCTCGCGGTATTCCATTCATCCGGGTGACGCAAAGATGTATCAGGATTTGAGGCAGCAGTATTGGTGGAAAAGAATGAAGAAAGATATTGTAGGATTTGTAGCTCGGTGTCTCAACTGTCAGCAGGTGAAGTATGAGCATCAGAGACCGGGTGGCTTGTTTCAGCAGATGGTTATTCCCGAGTGGAAGTGGGAGAGAATCACTATGGATTTTGTGGTTGTACTTCCTCGGACTTTGAAGAAGTTTGATGCTATTTGGGTGATTGTGGATCGGCTGACCAATTCTGCGCACTTCATTCCTGTGTGTACTACCTATTCTTCAGAGCGGTTGGTAGGGATTTATATCCGGGAGATTGTTCGGTTGCATGGCATTCCTGTTTCCATCATCTCAGATAGAGGTACTCAGTTTACTTCGCAGTTTTGGAGAGTTGTGCAGAGAGAGTTGGGTACTCAAGTAGAGTTGAGCACAACGTTTCATCCTCAGACGGACGGGCAGTCCGAGCGTACTATTCAAATATTGGAGAACATGTTGCGTTCTTGTGTTATTGACTTTGGAGGTTCATGGGATAAGTTTCTACCACTTGCAGAGTTTGCGTACAACAACAGCTACCAGTCGAGTATTCAGATGTCTCCATATGAGGATTTGTACGGGAGGTGGTGTAGATCTCTGGCTGGTTGGTTCGAGCCCAGCAAGGCTAGACTATTGGGGACAGATTTGGTTCAGGATGCCTTAGAGAAGGTGAAGATGATTCAGGAGAGGCTTCGTACGGCGCAGTCACGTCAGAAGAGTTATGCGAACCGAAAGGTTCGAGATGTGTCCTACATGGTCGGTAAGAAGGTCTTGCTGAAGGTTTCGCCCATGAAGGGTGTTATGAGATTTGGGAAGCAAGACAAGTTGAGTCCTCGGTTTATTGGGCCTTTTGAGGTGTTTCGGAGGATTGGGGAGGTGGCTTATGAGCTTGCTTTGCCATCCAGCCTGTCGAGCGTGCATCCGGTATTTCATGTTTCTATGCTCCGGAAGTATAGTGGGGATCCGTCTCATGTTTTGGACTACAGTACGGTTCGGTTGGATGATGATTTGACCTTTAATGTGGAGCCAGTAGCTATTTTGGGTCGCCAGGTTCGGAAGTTGAGGTCAAAGGATATAGCTTCAGTGAAGGTGCAGTGGAGAGGTCGGCCCGTGGAGGAGGCTACCTGGGAGACCGAGCGGGAGATACGGAGCAGATATCCTCATCTGTTTGAGGCTTCAGGTATGTTTCTTGACTCGTTCGAGGACGAACGTTTGTTTAAGTTGGGGAGGATGTGACGACCCGGCCAGTCGTCTCATGAGTTACCGCTCCATTTCCCCCATTTCAGCTTCCTTACGCTTTGTTATCCGTGTTTTATGTGATCAAGTTTATTAGTTCGAGTTCGGAGAGGACTTGGTAAGAAATGAGACACATAGTCTCTTTTAAGAAGGCTTAAGTTGGAAAAGTCAACCGGATGTTGACTTATGTGTTAGAAGGCTCGAAAGTGAGTTCCGATGGTTCGGTTAGCTCCGGGAGGTGATTTGTGACTTAGGAGCGCGATCAGAATGGGTTTTGGAGTTGTAAAGAAGATTTAGGCTTGAATTGGCGAAATTGATATTTTGGCAAATTCCGGTTGATAGGCAAGATTTTGATATAAGGGTCGAAATGGAATTCCGAGAGTTGCAGTAGCTTCATTGTGTCAATTGGGATGTGTGTGCAAAATTTCAGGTCATTCGGACGAGATTGGATAGACCTTTTGATCGAAAGTATAATTTAAGAGTTCTTGGAGCTCTTAGGCCTGAATCCTATGTTAAATTTGTGATTTGATGTTGTTGTGAGCATTCCGAAGTTTTGAGCAAGTTTGAACGATGTCATGAGATGTGTTGGTATAATTGGTTTGAAGTTCCGGGTAGGTTCCGGGATGTTTTAGTGCAAAAATCATAGCTGTAGCAGGTCTACAGGGGTTGCAGGCCCCAGAACTCACCCATGCGGTCCGCACAAAAATAGGTGCGCCCGCGTTAAGTGCTGTGCGGACCGCAAAAAAGCGGCCCCGACTGCGGTAGGTGTCATGCGGACCGCACAAAATGGTGTGCGGCCGCGGTGGGGAACGATCCGCTGGTCGCACTTCGGAAGCTCATATCTTTTAATATACAAGGAATTTGGAGGTGATTCAAAAACTAAAGTTGTAGTCCTTCGTGTCTAGTTTCCAGAAAGGTAAAGATATTGAAATGTGGACATATGTAGAAAAAGTTATGGCCAAAATACTAAAGTCTATCACTGTAGAGGGAGGCCTGTGCGGCCGCACGTTGCCTTTGCGCGGACCGCACTGGCTTTCCGGACCGCATGAGTTTTGGTGCGGCCCGCAGTAGCTGATACCTGAGGAGTACCTATAAATACGAGGTTTTGGGTTTTATTTAATATTTTGACCTAGAGAGCTCGGATTTTAGCGATTTTTACAGTGAACATCTCACAAGATACGCGATACAAGTAATGCATCCAAATCTTCAATGCGTGAACTATGGCAGCCAACTCCAAATCATAAACGGGGTAGTTCTTCTCATGGGGCTTCAACTGCCGAGAAACATAAGCAATAACTCTACCCTCCTACATCAACACACAACCAATCCCAACTCTTGAAGCATCACAATACACAGTATATGAACCTGAAGCTAATGGCAAAACCAACACTAGAGCTGTGGTCAAGGCTGTCTTGAGCTTCTGAAAGCTCTCCTCACACTCGTCCGACCATACGAATGGAGCACCCTTCTGAGTCAGCTTGGTCAAGGGAGATGCAATGGATGAAAATCCCTGAACAAACCGACGATAATAGCCTGCTAACCCAAGAAAGCTACGAATCTTTATGGCAGAGGACGGTCTGGGCCAACTCTGAACCGCCTCTATCTTCTTCGGATCAACTTGTATACACTCGCTGGACACCACGTGCCCCAAGAAAGCCACTGATCTGAGCCAAAACTCACACTTGGAGAATTTTGCATAAAGCTTCTCCTCCCTAAGTCTCTGCAACACAACTCTCAAATGCGCCGCGTGCTTCTCCTGACTACGCGAGTACACCAGAATATCATCAATGAATACAATAACGAACGAATCCAGATAAGGCCGAAATACACTATTCATCAAATGCATGAATGCTGTTGGGGCATTGGTTAGCCCGAAGGACATAACAAGAAACTCATAATGACCATATCTGGTCCTGAAAGCAGTCTTAAGAATATCTGAATCCCTGATCTTCAACTAGTGATAACCCGAACGGATATCAATCTTGGAGAACACCCTCGCTCCCTGAAGCTGATCAAATAAATCATCAATGCGAGGCAAGGGATACTTGTTCTTGATTGTTACTTTGTTCAATTGCCTTAATCAATGCACATTCTCATCGTGCCATCCTTCTTCTTTACAAACAAAACCGGTGCACCCCAAGGGGACACACTAGGCTGAATGAACCCCTTGTCTAGGAGTTCCTGAAGCTGTTCTTTCAATTCCTTCAACTCTGCTGATGCCATACGATATGGCGGAATAGAAATGGGCTGAGTGCTCGGCACCAGGTCAATACCAAAATCAATATCCCTATCTGGTGGCATGCCCGGCAGGTCTGCAGGAAAAACATCGGGAAAATCCCTCACAGTTGGGACAAAATCAATACTAGGAGTCTCAACTCCAACATCCCTCACAAATGCTAGATATGAAAGGCAACCCTTCCTAACCATACGTTGGGCCTTCAAGAAAGAGATCACTCTACTAGGGATATAATCAGTCACACTACGCCACTCGATCCGCGGTACACCTGGCATAGCCAAAGTGACTGTCTTAGCATGACAGTCTAGAATAGCACGACATGGAGATAGCCAATCCATGCCCAAAATGACATCAAAATCCACCATGCTCAATAGCAATAGATCCACTCGGGTCTCCAGACCCCCAATAGTCACCACACATGACCGGTACACACGGTCTACAACAACAGTATCACCCACTGGGGTAGATACATGAACAGGTAAAGCAAGAAACTCACAGGGCGTACCCAAATAACGAGCAAAGTATGATGACACATAAGAAAAGGTGGAACTGGGATCAAATAATACCGAGGCATCTCTGTGGCAGACTGGAACAATATAGCTCTTAACCGTGCAATCAACTTAATTAATAGAAAATTCCCCAACTTGGATCAAAGCCATATAACAAAATGCACTCAATAAATCATAACGCACATACTCTATTGTTGTTGTAATACCATAGTGAGATTGAACTCACTCCTTCATAAGCTTATGGAAACACAAATCATCTGGAATTTTAACTCTTCTGCAATTCTTGCATTCACTCACACAATAGTTAAGCCCACTCTCTAGGCAGCACAATTTAGATTTCAACGCATATTCTTCACTTGTAAATGAGATCTTCTAATAGACAACATAAGGATAACACCACCTTAGAACACTCCGCAAAAGATAACCCACATGTTTTGCCTCCAATTAACATTTTGTATACCTTCCACTGTCATACACATTACACAGTCACTTAATCTTCCTGAGTCTAAACTCATACCGTAACATGAAATTTACTTTACTCCAAATAGGAAACATGAAAAGATTATTCACGCGCCCATAACTCGAGGCTACACATCCAATTACAATGGAAATCAAACACTTAATGGTTCATCTATTGTCCAGCAGACCTTCCTCGCCACTTCCGAGTCATATAGATACATCTCGCAGTACTAACATACTTATCACGTAGCTATCCAGCCATCATTCAAACCAATAGGGGCAATACCGAACATATAAGTTCAAAACACTGGCTCACACAATCAACACCTCGGTGCTCAATCCATAGGCAAAGATCCGACCTCAAGTCCTCTAGAACGGCCCAACATCAACTCATAGAGATCACATCTCGCCCCTCGATCGGGGAATCACAAGCCGTTGATGCACATCTGATACTGAGCACTCATACGCGCATATGAACACGTGGAAGGAATTTCAAGAGTTACTTTTCAAGTTGAATCAAGGACGCTCGATAAGAATTCAAGAATGTGAAGTTCTTTCCTAAAGGTTTTGCAGCCTCTCGAGGATAAATACAGACGTCTCTGTACTGATCCGCGAGACTCTACTAAATCTGCTAATGACTCGTGAGACCTAAGTAACCTAGGCTCTGATACCAACTTGTCACGACCTAATCCCCGAACCCGGTCGTGATGGCGCCTCTCGCGGAGACAAGGCTAGCCAAACCAAAACGGAACACCTCTTTTAAACAGTTAATCATCATAAACAGTAGTAACATATAATATAATATTCATAAATTGCGGAATTTCACAATAATAACAGCAGGAACTATCCCGACACAGCCCAAACCGTGGTGTCACAAGTCATGAGCTACTACAGAATCTGCTATAGGTCTACAAAGTACGGAATCCGATACAACAGTCTGAAGAAAACATAAATGATAGAGGATAAGAGAGACAAGGGGTTGCGGACGTCAACAACTACCTCGTAACTCCAAATCACTGCCTAGCCTGGAAGGAATCAGCGCTCAGGTGCAGACTCTGCTATACCTGAATTTGCACACACGGTGTAGGGAGTAATGTGAGTACTCCGACTCAGTGAGTAATAATTACAAATAATGGCTGAAAGTATGAAAACACGTAAAGGCACAAAGCAATTCCATATCAAGCAGTAAAATCACTTAAAGCAGTAAATCATTGAAGAAATCAAATGATATTCCTTTTTAAAACAAGTAAAACAGGTAATTTAACAGGTAATTAACAAGCAGAAATCCGCCCCTCGGGCATAGTATCAATCGCTCAGCATAGTATCAGCCCCTCGGGCTCACTCTCAGTATAGTATCAGCCCCTCGGGCTACCTCACAATCACTCAGCATAATAATCAGCCATTGTTACCTGACCAAATTGCATCATACAGTGTCATTGTTACCACTGTTTCAAATCATATGGGTACCCGCGCTCACTGTGGGTGTGCAGACTCCGGAGGGGCCCCTTACGGCCCAAGCACTATATCAAGCCACCTCGTGGTATCATCACTCAGCATATCCTCACATCACTCAAGCCACCGCATGGCATAAATAGTATCTTAGGCCCTCGGCCTCATATCACTTCGCATATCCTCACATATGGCCCTCGGCCTCACTCAGTCCAGAAATCATCATAAGCCCCTTGGGCATTAGTAAAACAGTAGTTCTCAGCCCAAAACATGATGTAGAAATATCATTTAAGTTTCAAATCTGAGTAAAAGTGGCTGAGTTTGTAAAACAGTAGATATCAACAGGACTGAGTTCAAATAATAAGTCAAGCAGTAAGGAAACAGTGATAAAAATCCCTAGAGGGTTCAAATAGTTGGCACGAAGCCCAAATATGACAATCAGCCCAAATCATGATGATAACAAATGGATTTCAGTCAAATATTCAGTAAAGTCATCAATCGGGATGGACCAAGTCACAATCCCCAGTGGTGAAAGACCCCACGCTCATCATCCAGCGCGTATCTTGCCTCAATATAGCACTACGATGTGCAATCTGGGGTTTCAAACCCTCAGGACATCATTTACAACCATTACTCACCTCGAACTGGCTAATTCTCTAGCTCGCGACTCCTTTGCCCCTCGAATTGGCCTCCACGCACGTCGAATCTATCCAAAGTCAGAACGAATACGTCACAATATGCTAAGGGAACAAAGCCCAAGCGAAAACATTCGAAAAATATCAAAAATCTCGAAATTAGCAAAACCCGAGCCACGGGCCCACGTCTCGAAATTGGGTAAAATTTACATTTTCAGAATCCTTATACCCTCACGAGTCTAACCATACCAAAATTATCAAATTTCGATACCATTTGGTCCATCAAATCATCATTTTACATTTTTGAAAGGTTTCACAATTTTCTTCCCAAATTTCATCTCAAATCACGAATTAAAAGATGAATTCAGTGATAGATTCATGTATTCTAGCCAAATCTGAGTTAGAATCACTTACCCCGATGAATTTCTTGAAAAACCTTCGAAAAATCGCCATAATCCGAGCTCTCTAGGTCAAAATATTAAATAAAACCCAAAACCTCGTATTTATAGGTACTCCTCAGGTATCAGCTACTGCGGGCCACACCAAAACTCATGCAGTCCGCGCAAGCCAGTGCGGTCCGCGCAAAGGCAACGTGCGGCCGCACAGGCCTCCCTCTGCAGTGACAGGCTTTAGTATTTTGGCCATAACTTGTGCTACAGATGTCCAAATTGCAATATCTTTATCTTTCTGGAAACTAGACACGAAGGGCTACAACTTTCGGTTTTGAATCACCTCAAATTCCTTGTAGATTAAATGATATGAGCTTCCGAAGTAGGACCAGCGAATCATTCCCCACCGCGGCCGCACACCATTTTGTGCGGTCCGCACAGCACTCAACGCGGGCGCACCTATTTTTGTGCGGTCCGCACAGCACTCAACGCGGGTGCACCAATTTTTGTGCAGACCGCATGGGTGAGTTCTGGGGCCTGCAACCCCTGTAGACCTGCTACAGCTGTGATTTTTGCACTAAAACATCCCGGAACCTACCCGGAACTCCCAGAACTTTAAACCAATTGTACCAACATATCTCATGACATCGTTCAAACTTGCTCAAAACTTCAGAATGCTCACAACAATATCAAATCACCAATTTAACATAGGATTCAGGCCTAAGAGCTCCAAGAACTCTTAAATTATGCTTTCGATCAAAATGTCTATCCAATCTCGTCCGAATGACCTGAAATTTTGCACGCACATCCCAATTGACACAATGAAGTTACTGCAACTCTCAGAATTCCATTCCGACCCTATATCAAAATCTTCGCCTATCAACCAGAATTTGCCAAAATATCAATTTCGCCAATTCAAGCCTAAATCTTCTCTACAACTCCAGAACCCATTCCGATCGCGCTCCTAAATCTCAAATCACTTCCGAAGCTAACCGAACCATCGGAACTCACTTCCGAGCCTTCTAACACATAAGTCAATATTCGGTTGACTTTTCCAACTTAAGCCTTCTTAAAAGAGACTAAGTGTCTCATTTCTTACCAAGTCCTCTCCGAACTCGAACTAATAAACTCGATCACATAAAACACAGATAACGAAGCGTAAGGAAGCTGAAATGGGGGAAATGCAGCGGTAACTCATGAGACGACTGGTCGGGTCGTCACAAGACCCAAGTACCCCTTGGTAGAATTTTGTTCTAGTTGGTTTATGGCTATTGGTGTTCATATGTGCTTGTTACTGTTTTTCTGTGTGAATTCATACCATTGGCTTTAGTTCACATAAGGTAGTTATCATCTGATTCTTGGTTAAATGGCATCTTTGGGTTTTTTTAGTTGACGAGAGATAAGTGAATTATTGAATCAGTATGTGGTGATAGAGTAGAGTTTCAAGAGTTTGACATGCCTACTGCAAAGAGAAACCCATAGAAGTTGAGAGAGTTGTTGAATGCATACTATAGGTTCTTAATCCAAGTCACAATGATATGTCCTAGTTGATTACTAAAAATGCTAGTGTAGGATTTCTACACTCATTAAGCAATTACTGTCAAAAAGGAAACCTCATGCGATATGATTTGCATGTGTTGTAGCTATTTCAACGATATTTGTTTTCTTTCCTTCTTTACGTTTTGTACTGAATGGGTACATTGTTTTTTGGGCTTACACAATTATCCAAATTAGTGCGTTCGTGTATTACGTTTAGCCTGAAATGATGAAAACCCCTTTAACCCTCCTTAATTACTTAGATTCTTTAGTTTAGCTTGAGGCGAGCTATATTAGATAAGTTACAATTTATGGCCCTCAATAGCTAATGTAGGAACCCTTTTGTTAGAATAGTTCGAGGTGCGCCATGCCAAGCAAATCTCAAATGTATGGCCCTGATCACTGCCAACTCGACGCTACACTAAGGTAGGTAGAGCGGGTCGCAATAGCTTTTACCCGATATGAGGGTCGGGATCGAATTCCTCCGGGAGCTAGTAGTGGAGTTGGATTGTCTGTCTATCCTAGAGATGTGTTTGTACTCCTAATGTCACTTCAAACATTTTTGGGTTTTCAAATTATAACTATTTTTGTAAAACTATTGATTAACACTAAATTATGCTACGAAAATATGGCTAAGTTGTATCTAATGGGAAGACGGGCACTAGGGTCGTGACACTACCTAGGTGGCTAATTGACGAGTAGATGTTACTAAGGTTCGATTGACATAATTGGGGCTTATGCTACAACCGTTGCATAATTTTACCCACTCTCACACCTCTCGGTAGAGAGAGTGATTTTTCCCAATTGACTCTCTTGAGACCAAATGGGTAGGCAAATTAGACCAAGCAACTAGGGTTCATGTAGGGTAATTACTCTCTCGAGGTTTAACCCGTTAATTGGGACTGTCATTTCTCATGAGTCCATCCCAATTCCTTGTTGGGACAATTTTTGGGGTCATAGGCTCTTTTTCTCAAGAAGAGTTAAACCCACAAAGCTTGAATCAGTGTTTGCAACCACAATTTTAGATTAAAATATAAAATCAACCCAAATAGCAAACACCCATAGTCAATCTAACACTAGATGGCAACACCCATCAATTACCCACACTAGGGTTGAGCCACAACCTTAGCTAATGGGTTTAGCTACTCATGCTAGATAAAGAAATTGAAGAAATAGATGAAGAACTAAGCATATTAATTAATTGCTAAAATTAAATTACAAGAATATATCGTAAATGTAAAGCAAAAGTGTCAAAAATGGTACAAAATATGTTCTCACGAGCGCAGCTCTCCACTGATGTATCTGATTACCTAAAAATGGTAAAATATTCTATTTATACTAGGCTGGAAAAACTGGACAAAACTACCCCTGCGTGGTAAGTGCGGACCGCATTAAATGGATCGCGGCCGCACCGGGCTCACTTCTGCTTCTCTGAACTTGGACTCTGCGGACCGCGTAGAACAGACTGTGGCCGCGGAGGGAGTTGGCGCGGTCCGCGCAACCACGACCGCGGACCGTATGACACTAGCTTTGCAAACTTCATCTCTCTGAACCTCATGACTGCGGACCACACAAAAGAGTAGTGCGGCCGCGGAGCCTTCACTTCAGACCACGAGATGTGTACCGCGGCCGCGCTTCTTCTAGCCTGATTCACCAACTCTCTGAACCACCTAGTGCGGCCGCATTCCACTTTGCGCGGTCCGCACTAGGCCTTCTTTTCTTAAATTTCTTGGTCTTTGATACTTGAGCAGGTTACACTCCTTTTTGAGCCGATCTTTGACATTTCATCACTTTGTCGATCAAACCTATGTCAAGCACAACTTGTGAGCCTTTTAGGACTATTATGTAACAATATATGATCAAAGCATAGGCAAGTAGGGGCATAAAACATGTTAAAATCCTAACTTATCAACTCCCCCAAACTTAAACCTTTGCTTATCCTCAAGCAAACAAAATAAGACCCACCCCTTAAAGGAAAATCCAAGTAATTCCAGTTGTCCTAAAGTAACCTCAATAAGCATCAATTGGGACTAACAATTGCCCTTAATACGAATGGATCATTAACAAAATTTAAACTTTGAAAAGCTATGGATCAAGTGTGACACAAGAGCATCAAGAATTGACTCATTACATCAAAGAACTCTCTCAATTACTTTGGTCGCTGTGGACCCCAAACTCACACATACTCAACTCTCCCTAAGAAAACCTCACCTTTTAGAGTATAAGCACGCAAACTAAGGTTAATAGGAAGTCACTCGTCTCTCTCTCAAGGAAAGGTCACAAGTCCGGCTCTAAGTACCATATGCTTGACCCTCATATAAGTATCCACTAATGCTAGTGTCATCCAACTCAAGATCATATAGGGCTTTTGTGGAGTCAATGAAGGCTTTTGGTTCAGGGTAGGAAAAGTTATTTCCATCTTCCCTTAAGCACTTCTTTTGATTCATTCTTGCACAATTCTCTTTGACTCTTTGAGTATTTCACTTCTTTTCAAGGGTTTAGAGAGACACATTGTCACTCTTTCTTATGCAATCCAAAGCATTTCTCCTTTTTCTACTTTTTTCCACACCTTTTTCACTTTTGTTTTTCTTGAATCGCATTTTATTCTTTGCACATCGGGATTTCTTTTTGTCTTTTTCTTTTCTTTCTTTTATATCGCCTTCCTTTCCTTTTGCTTTTGTTCCTTTTATCACTTTGTTTCCTTTCTTGTCTCCCCCCCCCCGAACTTAAACTTTTGCCATTACTTAAGGGACGATTTGGGTGCCAAGAGAGGGTATAATTTAGAACGGGTATAGGCTGGTAGCATTGGTTCTTGAAAGAAAAGGGGTTAAGGCTCAAAAGGGCTAGCTAAGGATTATATCATTGGTAGGCTATGAAATTGTTCGACTATTGTTTGGATCAAGGAGAGCCTATAATCACTTCTCAAATCGAATTTCACCTCAACAAACATTCAGGGAAAGTTCTAGATCATTGGCTCGGGACTTGGACTCACAATTTGATTTCTCACCACACACACTCAAGGATTGCTAAAGACATAAAGTCGGGGGCCCACAACAACCTTAGACACGATTGAGTACACAATAGTTCTGAAAGACCACATGATGTTTGTTTGGTCAAAACAAGAGTCTCAAGGTCACTGCTTTCACCATCCTAAACACAACCCCTTGTCTTTGACCATGGGATCAAAGGCAAATGTGTTAGGCCCAAGTGAAGCTTTGCTTGAGGTACCCTTAACTATAAACTACTAAAAACAAGAGAAAAATCAAAAACGGACTCAAACCCTTAAGAAGGTTGTCACGCCATCCATCATCGGGAAGAGCCACCCGGTTCGCACAATACTCCACCCTTGGAAAGAACCGTGACATTAAGAAAAGGGTTTATTGAAAGCGCCAAAACTGAAACAAAAAGGCTGCGAGCCTATCTACTAAGCTAAGAATGAAAAATTTGTACGAAAATAGAAAATAAAATGAATATTTACAATAGGGGATTAGAATATACAACGGGGGATGAATATATATACAAAAATGTAACTTTATATACAGACCAAAGAGAAGATAAAAAGTGCGATAAAAGTAACTAAATGTAAAGTTATATACAGACCAAATAAAAAATCAACAGAAACATAAACTAAGTCAACTAATATATACAATCATCCGGATAAAAAGTAGGGCGCACCCCCACAAATAAAAGTTGGCATTGTCCCCAATGCCAACTAAACAAATAAGCATCAGGAAATCAAAAGGAAAGGATATAGGAGCTCTTTAAGCCTCGTCTGTCTGCATGGGAACATGAGTGATCCCCTGGTCCTCTGTATGTACGGGAACCTCAGACTGGTTCCCGGTCTCCTGCTGCTCAGCTACTGGGACTGGGGCCTGGACCTGTATGGGCTGAATATCTGGAACATCTTGTGGCTAACTGGGGGAAACCTCTGGTGGGTCCGCCAACTGGATGATCGCCTCATCTGCACTAGGGAGCTTCTTCTTCTTCTTTGGAAGCCTCTGTGTCTGCTCCTGTTGTGGCTCTGCTACTGGTGCTGCTGCTGGGGCTGGATCCTCAAATAACAAGTCTAAAGGCAGTTGGTCTGCCTTCAGTTTGTCAACATCCTCCCTCAGCGCCTTCACAGACTCCTTGGAAGCCCGTGTTTTGCGCAGCTTCTTGTGCTCCCTGGCAAGCTCCTTCAGGGCCTTGCCATGTGAATCCACTGCCTTAGCCAAGGCAGCCTGAGAATCGAGGATCTTTTGCTGATTGGCAAGAATCTCCTTAAGTGAATCTTCGATAGACTGGGGCACCTGCACTGGTTGTGGTGCCGACTGAGCCACAATGGTAGAAGTCAGGGTGGACAACTTGGATGGCAGTCGCCATCCAGTTGTTCAAGCTATGAAGTGTCTGGCTCAGCTGGTGGGCAGTGATAGGATGGGCCCGGGAAGATGGAATCCCCGGGCCAGCTGAATTAGAGGGACCAATAGTAGTGGAAGGTCCGGGAGGCATGCTAGCTTCCTGAGGAATTCGATCCCGACCCTTATATCGGGTAAAAGCTATTGAATGCACAAGGACTGAGAAAAACATTACCAGATGAGAAGATGAAATGTAATTAGTTAATCTCAAGCAAGAATCACAGTCAAAAGAGGTTATGAACAGTACTATTATGTCCCTGAGTGTAAAAAGTTTGAAAAGGGTAAATAGTGACCTGTGGGATCTATTTTTAGAAAAACCATGGGACCCAGCCTTACCTACCAGCGCGACTGTACAAAATCGACCGCGGACCACGCTGGGTTTGTTCAAATTAAGCTTGAGTAGGCAACCTCCGCGGACCGCGAGAAACAGACCGCGACCGCGGAGGTCCACTGCGGACTGCACTAAATGGAATGCGGCAGCGGTGACAAACTTCAGAGAACACCACTTTTGACCATAACCAGTGCGGACCACACAAAAGCAACTGCGGCCGCACTAGCAATCTTCAGAGACTGTTCAACTCTTTTTTCAAACTATTTTGCACTGCATCAACTCAATCCCTGCAACATTTCACAATCAGTTAGCTCAAAAATCAAACCTACACTACCAAGAAAACACAGAAAACAACAAAAAGGAAAAAAACATGGGTTGCCTCCCAAACAGCGTCTGATTTAATGTCGCGGTACGACGCATGTTACCACCACATCACTTTAGATGGAGAAGTGCCACCACGTGGATATCATCAAATTTCCCAAGATAATGCTTGACCCGATGTCCATTGACTCTAAATACTTCACCATTCTTGTTCCTTAGATCAAGAGCACCAAATGGGGTCACGAACAAAACTTCAATGGCCCACTCCACTTTGACCTTAGCTTACCCGGAAACAGACGTAATCGGGAATTGAACAAGAGAACCATATCTCCAACCTTGAACTCCTTGCCCCGAGCATATTTGTCGTGAAGGTACTTCATTTTGTCCTTGTACAAGGACGAGCTGGAGAAGGCATGGAATCTAAACTCATCAAGCTCATTAAGTTGTTCAACCCGCAGATTTGCCGCAACATCCCATTCTAAGTCAACTTCCTCAAAGCCCACATGGCTTTGTGCTCTAATTCCACCGGAAGATGACAAGCTTTCCCAAACACCAACCGATACGGTGACATACCAATCAGAGTTTTGTAAGCCGTCCGATAAGCCCAAAGAGCATCATCCAACTTTTTCGACCAATCGGTCCTATTAGCATTGACAGTTTTAGACAAGATACTCTTAATTTCTCTGTTGGAGACTTCCACTTGGCTACTAGCTTGAGGATGATAGGGGGTCGAGACCTTATGATTGACACCGTACTTAGAAAGCAATCTGTCGAAAGCCGTGTTGCAAAAATGAGACCCCCCATCACTAATGATAGCACGAGGAGTGCCAAACCTTGTAAAGATACTCTTTTTCAAAAATTCCACAACACTCCGGGCTTCATTGTTAGGCAAAGCCACAGCTTCAACCCATTTTGAGACATAGTCCACCGCCACGAGAATGTAAGTGTTCCCACAAGAGCTCACAAAAGGACCCATGAAATCGATGCCCCAAACATAAAAAATATCCACTTCGAGAATTGTATTGAGAGGCATCTCATCCCTTTTAGAAATTCCGCTGGCTCTTTGGCACTCATCACATCTCTTCACCAAATCGCACGCATTTTTGAACAAGGTGGGACAATAATATCCGCAACTAATCACTTTAGAAACCGTTTTTGCCTCGCTATGATGGCCACCATAGGGTGAAGAATGGCAAGCCTCTAGGATACTCAATTGTTCTTTCTCCGGGACACATCTACGAATCACACCATCCGTGCAAATCTTGAAGAAGTATGGCTCATCCCAATAGAAATCCAAACTATCCCGCTTGAGCTTCTTCCTTTGGTTAGAAGAGAGCTCACACGGGATTATTCCGGTCACAAGGTAATTGGTGAAATCGGCAAACCATGGCATATCCTTCATTGACACCGCAAGGAGTTGTTCGTCGGAAAATGAATCATTGATCTCAAGGCCGTCACAAGGCCTCCCCTCCTCTTCCAAACGGGACAAGTGGTCCACCACTTGATTCTCACTACCCTTCTGGTCAACAATTTCTAGATCAAACTCTTGAAGAAGTAGCACCCATCTCATCAATCTTGCCTTGGAGTCCTTCTTGGTCATCAAATACCTAAGGGCGACATGATCGGTGTGCACTATAACTTTGGCCCCCATAAGGTAAGGTCGAAACTTTTTCATAGCAAACACAATAGCTAACAATTCTTTCTCGGTGACTGTATAGTTTCTTTGAGCCTCATTCATGGTCTTTCTTGCGTAGTACACCGGATGAAACATCTTATTGATTCTTTGGCCCAAAACAGCCCCAACCACAACGCCACTAGCATCACACATGAGCTCAAAAGGCAAGCTCCAATTTGGTGCGGTAATGATGGGGGTAGAAGTCAACTTGAGCTTAAGAAGCTCGAATGCTTGCATACAACTCTCATCGAACAAGAACTTTGCATCTTTATCTAGCAACTTGCACAATGGATGTACCACTTTAGAAAAATCCTTTATGAACCTCCAGTAGAAACCCGCGTGCCCAAGGAAACTCCTCACCCCTTTGACAGAAGTAGGGGAAGAGAGCCTCAAAATAACCTCAATCTTGGCCTTATCAACTTCAATTCCTCGCTTTGAGATCTTGTGACCCAACACTATACCTTCTTCTACATAAAATGGCAATTTTCCCAATTGAGAACAAGGTTGGTGTCTTCACATCGGGCCAACACTCTATCCAAGTTTACCAAGCACTCCTCAAAAGAATCCCCAACCACGCTGAAATCATCCATGAAGACCTCCAAGATATCCTCCACCATGTCGGTGAAAATAGCCATCATGCAACATTGGAAAGTCGCCGGAGCATTACACAATCCAAATGGCATTCTAGAGAAAGCAAATATGCCATAAGGACATGTGAAGATGGTCTTCTCTTGGTCCTCCGGGGCAATTAGAATTTGATTGTACCTAGAGTAACCATCCAGAAAATAATAGAAAGCCTGGCCCGCAAGACGATCAAGCATTTGGTCAAGGAATGGCAATGGGAAATAATCTTTTCTAGTCACCTTGTTCAGCTTCCGATAATCCATACAAACTCTCCACCTGGTGACCATTCTAGTGGGAATGAGCTCATTGTTGTCATTGGTCACCATGGTCATACCACCCTTCTTCGGCATACATTGCACTGGAGAGGTCCACGAACTGTCAGAAATAGGATAAACCACCCCTGCATCTAGCCACTTGATAACCTCTTTCTTCACCACCTCTTGCATCGCCTCATTTAGTCTTCTTTGATGCTCCAAGGAAGGCTTTGCATCCTCCTCCAAGATGATTTTGTGCATGCAAAATGCGGGGTTTATTCCCTGAATATCAGCTAGAGTCCATCCGATTGCTCTTTTCTACTTTTGAAGAACCGCCAAGGTGGCCTCAACCTGCATGTTAGTAAGGCAAGAAGAAAGAATAACAGGTAAAGTAGAATTTGAACCCAAGAATTCATACCTGAGGTGTGGAGGAAGTGGCTTCAACTCCAACACCGGTGGCTCCTCAATCGATGGCTTTGTTGGTGGAGTTATGCGGTTTTCAAGATCCAAGGATAGCCTCCTAGGCTCATATAAATATGAACCCATACCATGCAATGCATTCACGCATTCCATTCTACTAGCATCATCATTGACATCTATATTAAGAAGCACGACCTCAAGGGGATCTTCAACATGGATCGTGGAACTTGTGTCATCCACTATCACAGCTGTGACAATGTCCACAAATGAACACACCTCCGTGTTATTTGGTTGTCTCATTGATTTGCAAACATGGAATACCACCTTCTCATCCCCCACTCGGAAAGTCAACTCACGAGATTCAACATCAACCAATGCCTTCCCCGTAGCTAGGAAAGGCCTACCAAGAATAATTGGCACTTCAAAGTCCACCTCACAATCCAATATGACAAAATCAGCCGGCAGTATAAACTTATCCACCCGGATAAGTACATCATCGATTATGCCCAAAGGTCGCTTTATCGATTGATCCGCCATTTGAAGTCTCATTGAAGTGGGTTGAGGTTGTCCAATTCCCAAAGTCTTGAAGACCGAGTACGGCATCAAATTTATGCTAGCCCCCAAGTCACAAAGGGCCTTGGCAAAATCCGCACTTCCGATAGTATAAGGGATAGTAAAAGCTCAGGGGTCCTCAAGCTTGGGTGCCATTGAATGCACTATGGAACTCACTTGATGAGTCATTTTAATTGTTTCACACTCCATCGACCTCTTCTTTGTTACCAAATCTTTCATGAACTTAGCGTACCCCGGCATTTGCTCAAGTACCTCCACCAAAGGCACATTAATTGTGAGGCTCTTCATCATGTCAATGAACTTTTTGAATTGATTGTCACTCTTTTGCTTTGCTAACCGTTGAGGATAAAGTGGAGGTGTCCTAGGCAAAGGTGCCTTGGCCTTTGGTACAACTGGCTCGGGCATGTCAATCGTGTGTTCCCTAGACGGGTTCACGACATCTTGAGTCTCTACCTTGGTTTCATCATCAATATCAATCCGCACATCATTGTTCACATTTTAATTAACCATATCATCAACAATCAAAGGTACATCATTATCCCGTAACTCAATATCTTCATCCATAACTTGCTTTTGCTTTGAGGCATTCACATCACCGCCTCTCCCACTTCTTGTTGTAACCGCCATCACATGATTATTATTCCCACCCTTCGGATTCACTGCCATATCACTTGGTAGCACACCCTTGGGACGAGTATTCAATGCTTGAGAGATTTGTCCTAATTTCACCTCCAAGTTCCGGATAGATGTATTATGAGAAGCTAATTGGGCAACGAAATCTTGGTTCTTTTTCATCATTTGCTCGAACATGCTTTCAATTCTCCCCATATCACTCCAGGAAGAACTAGGACCTTGAGAAGGAAAGGGGGGTGGATTGTTCGGTTGTTGGTACATGGGGGCCTTTGAAAGCCTTGCCCCCCGTTGCCTTGGTTATCGCTATTGTTCCACCCACCTTGATTGTTGTTGTTGCCCCAATTATTGTTATTACCATTCCAATTCCCTTAGTTGCTTTGATTACCCTAATTGTTGTTTTGGTTGTTATTATTCCAATTGTCACCACCTTGTTGTTGATTGTTGTTATTCCAATTACCTCCGCCTTGTTGTTGATTGCCCCAATTTCCGTGAGGACACCATTGTTGATTCGAAGAGTTGCCTTTATTCCCTTGGTAGTTATTGACATATTGGATCTCTTCGCTTTGGTCATCATAGCACTCATTTGAATAACCACCACCATCATTGTTGTTGTCATATTGTTCACAATTACCTTGAGGATGTTGCCCTCTTTGCCTCCTTTTCAACATAGAAACACCTTCCATTGCATTGACTTGGTGCGGGTTTTGGACTTGTTGCAATTGCGCCTTTGCCAATTGATTCATAGCTGTTGTAAGATCGGCAATAGCTTGGCCATGATCGTGTAATTCCTTGTGCAAATGGATGACCGTAGGGTCACCTTGGGGCACATTTGCTCGGCTTTGCCATGCCGAAGAGGTGTCGGACATTTCATCAAGTACATCACATTCCTCTTGGTAAGAAAGTTTCATAAAGTTCCCTCCGGCCAATTGGTTCACAATGCATTGATTCGTGGTGTTGATGCCCTGATAAAAGGTTTGTTGAATCATAGCCTCGGTCATGTCGTTATTAGGGAACTCTTTGACCATTGTTCTATATCTTTCCCATATCTCGTGCAAAGGTTCCGTTGGCTCGTGCTTGAAGGCTAGAATTTCATCCCGAAGAGCCGCCATATGACTTGGAGAAAAGAACTTGGCAATAAATTTGTCCGCCAATTCATCCCATGTTGTAATTGAATGATTGGGGAGACTTTCTAACCAATCCAATGCTTTACCCCAAAGAGAGAATGGGAAAAACCTCAATCTCAACGCATTCTCGGACACGTTTATCTGCTTACTACCCCAGCATGTATCCACGAACCCCTTCAAGTGCTTGTAGGCATTTTGATCAGAGGCACCCATGAAATACCATCTTTGCTCGAGCAAGGTCACCATAACATTTGTGATTTGAAAGTTTTCCGCCCGGATTCGGGGAGGAACAACAGCACTGGTGTATCCTTGATTTGGTAAAACTCTGGGAGCCACTCTCGGTGGTGCCGGAGGAGGGTCTGGAATATTGTTGTTCTTATTTGCATTTACATTGGCATTTCGGCCTCTCCGTGGTACTTGAGGTAAGACCTCATCTTGTTCTAGATCCTGTACCTCCTCCCCCGCTATCACGTTGCCGAGATGGTCATTTGCATTAAGAGCCATTTGTACCTGATTGATCGACACAAACAAAATTAGTAAACAAGAAGGAAAGAGAAGCAAAACACAAAACTAAATAAACATATAGTCAACACCGTAAGCTCCCCGGCAACGGCGTCAAAAAGTGATCACTGCCAACTCGACGCTACACTAAGGTAGGTAGAGCGGGTCACAATAGCTTTTACCCGATATGAGGGTCGGGATCGAATTCCTCAAGGAGCTAGTAGTGGAGTTGGATTGTCTGTCTATCCTAGAGATGTGTTTGTACTCCTAATGTCACCTCAAACATTTTTGGGTTTTCAAATTATAACTATTTTTGTAAAACTATTGATTAACACTAAATTATGCTACGAGAATATTGCTAAGTTGTATCTAATGGGAAGACGGGCACTAGGGTCGTGACACTGCCTAGGTGGCTAATTGACGAGTAGATGTTACTAAGGTTCGATTGACATAATTGGGGCTTATGCTACAACCGTTGCATAATTTTACCCACTCTCACACCTCTCGATAGAGAGAGTGATTTTGCCCAATTGACTCTCTCAAGACCAAATGGGTAGGCAAATTAGACCAAGCAACTAGGGTTCCAGTAGGGTAATTACTCTCTCGAAGTTTAACCCGTTAATTGGGACTATTATTTCTCATGAGTCCATCCCAATTCCTTGTTGGGTCAATTTTTGCGGTCATAGGCTCTCTTTCTCAAGAAGAGTTAAACCCACAAAGCTTGAATCAGTGTTTGCAACCACCAATTCTAGATTAAAACATAAAATCAACCCAAATAGCAAACACCCATAGTCAATCTAACACTAGATGACAACACCCATCAATTACCCACACTAGGGTTGAGCCACAACCTTAGCTAATGGGTTTAGCTACTCATGCTAGATAAAGAAATTGAAGAAATAAATGAAGAACTAAGCATATTAATTAATTGCTAAAATTAAATTACAAGAATCTATCGTAAATGTAAAGCAAAAGTGCCAAAATGGCTACAAAATATGTTCTCACGAGCGCAGCTCTCCACTGATGTATCTGATAACCTAAAAATGGTAAAATATTCTATTTATACTAGGGTAGAAAAACTAGACAAAAATACCCCTGCGGGGTCAGTGCGGGCCGCATTAAATGGACCGCGGCCGCACTGGGCTCACTTTTGCTTCTCAGAACTTGGACTCCGCGGACCGCATAGAACGGACCACGGCCATGGTGGGAGCTGGCGCGGTCCGTGCAACCACGACCGTGGACCGCATGGCACTGACTTTGCAAATTTCATCTCTCTAAACCTCATGATCGCGGACCGCACAAAAGAGTAGTGCGGCTGCGGAGCCTTCACTGCGGACTGCGAGATGTGTACCGCGGCCGCGCTTCTTCTAGCCTGATTCACCAACTCTCTGAACCACCTAGTGCGGCCGCATTCCACTTTGCGCGGTCCGCACTAGGCCTTCTTTTCTTAAATTTCTTGGTCTTTGATACTTGAGCAGGTTTCACTCCTTTTTGAGCCGATCTTTGACATTTCGTTACTTTGTCGATCAAACCTGCGATCAAGCACAACTTGAGAGCCTTTTAGGACTATTTTGTAATAATATATATTAAAGCATAGTCAAGTAGGGGCATAAAACATGTTAAAATCCTAACTTATCAGGCCCTCGCTTAATTAATATTTTAATCCTTTAGAAATCGAGGCACGCCATTTAGCAAATTTCCATGGCCATCGCAAAGTCAAAAACGCGTAGTCACTTTAGGCGCGTTATTTTAATAATTAACTTCCTTAAACTCAGGTGTGCATTTCATGTGACCCAAATCCAAATCTTAACAACGTTAAATAAAATGTGTCTCGGACTGCGGGTGCATTTCATGTGGCGTGGTCCAAAGACGTATTTTAGATGACATTGAAATCTTCCTAAAATAAATAAAAGCGGTTTAAATTAAAATGCACATAGGCTTTAAAAGTGTTCTAAATCAGATAAATAGGCCAATAATAACAGTTGAGCGACCGTGCTAGAACCACGGAACTCAGGAATGCCTAACACCTTCTCCCGGGTTAACAGAATTCCTTACCCGGATTTCTAGTTCGCGGACTGTAATACAGAGTTAACCTTTCCTCGATTCAGGATTTTAAACCGGTGACTTGGGACACCATAAATCTCCCAAGTGGCGACTCTGAATCTTTTAATAAAATAATCCCGTTTTGATCGTCATTTTAAGTTGGAAAAAAACTCCCTTATATCCCTTTACGGGGGTGTAGGAAAAAGGAGGTGTGACAGCTCTGGCGACTCTGCTGGGGATCGAATCCAGAATCTCTGATTCAGAGTTCAAGAATTCGAGCTTAGATGAATTATTATAGTTGGCTTTATCCATTATCTGATTTTGTTACATGTTTGGGCCTAATGGGCTAATTGTTGCTTTTACCACTTTGATATTCTGTGAACTGTATATAAACTGCTACGGAACCCTTCCTCTCTCTGAGTCTTCTAAATCATGGAGAAGTGTGAACTTTGTGTGACTTCTCTTCTGTTAGAGTCATATCCCAAATTTTAGAACGAGGTTCGGACAAGTTGCAAAGTCGGTGAAGCTTCTGTATTTCCGGTACGCTGCCCCTCCCCCTCGACTCGAGCTGTCCGCTCGGGTAAGCCAGGTCTAGAACAAATAAACCCAGGTTTTTAAACCTAGTATAACAAAACCTCATGTCGTATCCCTAGTAGGAACGTTTGTTTGCATCACGTGCATTTGACTTTGGAGACTCAACACAGGGGCTGGGTCTGTCTAGGACAGTTGTACCAAAAATGAAAAGACCATCCTGATATATCTTACTTGCTACTTGTACATTTATTTGATTTGGATTTGCATGTTGACCGACTTTTGAATAATGGGAGAAAGTTGGAAAAAGAGAATAGCAATGTGAGGGTTAAGTGAATTAAATCACCTGTTTTGGGAAAACCAATGTCCAAATGATACTAAAACTCTGCCGAATTTTTTGAGAAAAAAAAATGAAAAAAAAAACGGTTTTTTTTGAAAAATAGTTGGTTTTATTTTATTTGCCCGAACTACGCCAGTTTGATTCTCACAGGGTGTGAGATACGTAGGCAACCCCCATCGGGTCCAATTTCCCTTTTGCAAAAATAGCCCAAAAGAACAAAAATTTAATTTTATTGCAAATAAGTAAGGTGATGTCATTCTTGTCTAAAATAGCCGAATGTCCCCAAAAGGGCGCCGGAAGGCCGTTTTTGCAAGAAAAGCCACCTTTGGTCATTTCTCAAGGTTTTTGCCGGTTAGCGAACACAACCTTAAAATCTTCATTTTCGGAGTGCTGAAAGGCTGTATTGGTAAAGCCGGATATTTTTGTGGAAATTTTGAAAAAAAAATGGTCATTTTTCTTGAGTCAAAATGAGTCATAATTTTCTTTTAATTAAAATCACCTTAATAAATGTGCAGGATGAGCACAATTCAAAATGAACCTTTCTCAGTCCGTGAAGAGATCCCTTTGAAGCTACATATGTGGTGGCATGATTTGGGGGACGACAGCAGGAAAGTTGTGACAAAAGCATTGGGTGGTCTTATCGGGCTCTTGAAGGTTAAGCCGAGAAAGGACATAATTGAGACATTGATACCATTTTGGGACCCAGCACATAATATATTCCACTTTGCTGATTTTGAGCTAACTCCTACACTGGAAGAGATAGCAGGCTACGCCGGTTTCGGGGGGAATCTTAGAAATCAATACCCGGTAGCACCGAGAATAGTAACCCCTCACAAATTTTTGGACTTGTTAAGCATCAGTCGGGACATCCGAGACGGAAATTTGGCCAAAGGATTCTGTACCTTCTACTTTTTGTACCGACGTTACGGGAATCCCCGTGGCTTCGAGACGCCAGATACTGGTCTTACTCACCTGGGAAACCAAGACAAGTGGGAAGCTCAGAGAGGATTAGCTTTTATAATGGCATTCCTGGGTACTTTAATTTGCCCCAGAAAAGACGGGAACATAGAGTTGGGACTCGTGGGGATAGACGACTTTATGATGAAAAAGGCAAATGGGACCATAGTGCCAATGATTTTGGCAGATATTTACCGATCTCTGACCCTTTGTCGAGAAGGGAGAAAGTTCTTTGAAGGGTGCAATATGTTGTTACAATTATGGATGGAGGAACACCTTTGCCACCGTCCTGGATACTTGAATTGTGGTATGACTGTCCTTGAGTGCATTTAAAAACATGAAAAGCAGGCAGAGGGTTATGAGTTCCCGGATGGTACGGAAGCATGGCATGCTCATTTGAGATCTTTGACTGCAAATAAGATCGAATGGACATTCGAGTGGCTCTCTGTCAGTGAGGTAATTTATATGTCGGCTGAGGTATGCTTTCTGTTGTTAATGGGTCTTCGGAGTATCCAGCCTTATGCCCCACACCAAGTTCTATGTTAGTTAGGCCGATACCAGACCATCCCACATGATGAGGATTTGAGTCGGCAGGTTATTGAGTTGGAACCAAAAGCCGCTTTTCCAGAAGAAAGAGTGCATCAGATTTGGCATCAGTGCATATTCCTAGAGCCTAGAACTCAAGTACGAGATTTATCTAGAGGCGAGGTGGAGCCTAGTTACACTGCTTGGTATGGTAAAAGATCCCGAGTTCATCATGAGCCCGAAAGGCCCGCAAAGAAACCCCATGTCCAACAATTTACCGACGAAGCACAGGTGCAATGGGACTGGTTGACCAAAAAAAATGAGTACCGAGCCACCATAAGCAGGCTGGAAAGGCAAGTCATGGATATTCGATTTGAAAATGGTTTGCAAGCCGCCGCAGATGAGGGAGAGAAGAAAAAACTAACTTAGGAAAATGAAGCCCTCAAAGCTCAAATCTGGAAGATGAAAATAGCTGCTAGAAACCCGGAAAGAAGCCGAGCGGATGAAAGGCTTATAAGCAGTCTGAAAAAGAAAGCCCTTGAGTATCAAGATGGCCTAGAAAAGTCTGAGGCCCGTCTCGCAAAAGTCCAGGCTCAATTGGCAGAAAATGCAAAAGCGCGGGCACAGTTTGTGCAATAAATGAAGAGAAAGTATGAAGGGACAATCACCAGCCTAAAAGGAAAAGTAACTACTCTTGAGAATGAGGCAGCCAAGCGGGCTAAAGATTTCAAAGCTGATAGGGAACACTGTTATGATTTGATGGCTCGGATGGAGGAATAAATGTAACAGTTGCAAAATCAACATCTCCATGATACTCAGGTGTTAGAAGCCCGGAATCAACAGGTCGGGCGTCTGCTTCAGGAAAAGGGAAGAATCTGAGAGCGGGTCAGAGCCATTGCCGACTACATTGTTGTGAAATGCCAAGCATGTGAGGATATGACTCGCACCACTTTCTTCGCGGCAATGATGTCGTTTGTCCGACAAATAATGAGTGATTTGGAGAGGCTTCAAAGGGATCTTGCATATAGGCCCATGGCGAGACCGAATGATGTCCCGCAGACCCCAGGAGCATTTGAGGCATTAATGTATTCATGATTTTCATTAGAGTCTATTAGACTGCGAGTCTGTATTTTCTTTTATTGGAGTTTGTTAGTTGGTTTTCGAGTCTATTGTTTTCACCTTTCTATCAGAGTCTGTTGGTTTTGTTTTGAGTTAGAGTCTATTAATTTCCCTTTTCGAGTTTGTTAATTTTATAATTTGGTAAAATGAGTGGTTGTAATCAAAACTGTTTTATTTTATGTGAAGCCATGATACGTAGGCAATCTCCATAAGATTCGACCATAACCAAAAGAAAAAAACAGAGGAAAAACAAGAGAAAAACAAGAAAAGAAAAGAGAGAAAAATAAGAAACCATGGGGAGGAAACAACGGCAAAATAAGAGAGAGAAATGAGAGGATAAAAACAAAGAGAGATCAAGCAAGGAAAAGCAAGAATGAAAAAGAGAAAAAAAGAAGAAGTTGCAAATGGAAATAAGGAAAAGTCGGGATGACGCAAACAACCGATCAAATGCATAATAGAAATGATTAACTGCTTAGGTGCATTCACTCCTCAAATGTGTGATTACCTATCCGTTAAAGCGCTAATCGCTAACAAGTTTGTTATTGACGAAATTATAGTCCAGGCAGGTGGTTAGTTTGATTGGCATTCTGGCAACTCACTCCTACAACACCCGGTCCAAAAACAAGCTGAACATGGCCAACCAGGAACTTGAGGCAAGTATTGTCGATCCGTCAAAAAAGGTGGAAGAATAGGAGGTTGATCTGAAAGATGAGTTGTATAAGCTGAAGCAGCAGATGGCTGAGATGTACCAAGCATGGGCAAAAGGGCACCCACCGCCAGTTTACCCCGCCAACCCTGCTTTTATCTTGCCATTGGCTCAGCCCCAGGAACCTCCCACTGTGAACTCATCTCCGGCCTTTCCCCTCTACCAACAATGCCACGACACTACTTCCCATACATCACAAGCTCCACCACCCAAACAAATCGCGTACCCCCATCCACCAGTCACTCCTGTTTTTGTGGCACCCTCACCTGCTGCATTACACCGATCCTTCAGTAAGCCTCTGTTCCAGACTCACGACAACCAGTATTACTCCTCGGAGCCCACTTTCAAGGTTCCCAAACCCTATTCCTACACTCCTCATTTTGACCTCCCTGCGGAAATGAAAAAACCATCTAACAATACCGAACGGGAGGAGATGTTCAGGAAAGTTAAAAGCCTGGAACAGTCATTCAGAGACATGCGAGGGTTAGGAGGTCAAGTAAGTGTGGACTCCAAAGACCTATGTCTATTTCCAGATGTGCAATTGCCAGTAGAGTTTAAGATGCCCAAGTTTGATTTGTATGATGGGCACAGTGATCTAGTGGCGCATTTGAGAGGTTTTTGTAGCAAAATGAGGGGAGCTGGCAGGAAAGACAAGCTACTAATGGCGTATTTCAGTCAGAGTCTGAGTGGATCAGCATTGGAATGGTATACTCGACAGGATCATGGAAGATGGTACACATGGGATGATCTAGCCCAGGCATTTGCTTGTCACTTCCAGTACAATCTCAAAATTATTCCGGATCGTCTGTCTTTGACGAAACTTAAGAAAAAGCACAATGAGAGTTTCAGGGAGTATGGTTTTAGGTGGAGAGAGCAGGCAGCAAGGGTTGACCCTCCAATGAAAGAAAGTGAAATGGTGGATTATTTTTTGCAGGCCTTAGAACCTACTTATTACGGTCATCTGGTATCAGCTATAGGCAAGTTCTTCAATGAAGTGGTAAAGATGGGTGGTATGGTAGAAGAAGGGCTCAAGACAAACAAAATCATGAGTTATTCGGCTATTAAGGCAACCACCCAGGCCATTCAAAGCGGAACTGGGGGAGTAATTGGAAAGAAGAAGAAAGAGGATGTAGCAACGATTGATTCAGGAGCTTGGTTCGGACCCAGGGGTTCACCTCACCACTATCATCAGCCTCGTCCCCACCACCAAACATACCCCCATACCCCGTATAATCTACCCCAACACTACTACCCACCACCAAACCCCCATTTTTCTGTCCACCATGCCCAAACATACAGCCAACCTCCGGCCCACGCGCAATGGCGCGCGCCAGTCCCACAGAATACATACCCAGCTCCACAAAATGCCTATCCACCCCTAAGAGCCTACCAAAACCCTCCTAGATCAGGTTTCCGGCCCAACCAAGCATTTAAGAACGAGAGGTTACAAAAGAAGAAAACCTTCACTCCATTGGGAGAATCCTATACTAGTTTGTTCCACAGGTTGAGACAATTGGGTATGTTGAGTCCGATTGAGTCAAAACTGCCAAACCCTCCCCTGAGGAATCTTGATCACTCTGTGAGTTGCGAATATTATTCTGGTGCTTTGGGGAACAGCACGAAGAAGTGCTGGCTATTGAAAATAGCTATTCAAGAGCTCATTGATACTAATCAGATTGAGGTCCAAGCTCTGGAGGCGCCCAATATCAACCAGAATCTGTTGCCAGTCCATCCTAAGACAAATATGATTGAGATAGTGCATAAGGGAGGGTATCCCAAGAAGCCTTCGCAGACCATCATGATGATTTGGTCCAGTGAAGTCAGGCCAGTTGAAAAGTCGACAAGTGAGAAATCAGTGATCAGGTTGAGCGGGGCAAACAGCGAACCATCTGCGGTGGTCAAGAAGGGGACCCCAAGTGATATGGCATTAAAGCAAGAAAGAGCAAAAGTGGTTGTGCCAGGAGTGGCGAACAAGCCTGTTGTAATTGTGGAGGGTGCTCGCACAGATCCTGTAATTATCAAACCTGTCACCCAATTACCAATAGTCAACAGCAAGGCTGTCCCATGGAATTATGAACGAGTAACAGTGACTTACAAGGGGAAAAAAGTTAAAGAAGAAGTTTGTGAGAACCATGGTTTGACTCGATTGGGGAGATGTTTTGCCCCTGAAGAGTTGAGAAAAGCTAAGATCTCCAAAGATAACCCAGTGCTGGTGAAAAACGTTGTGACCGAGGAAGAAGCAGAGGAATTTTTGAGAAAGATGAAAGTGCAGCACTATTCCATTGTGAAGCAGTTGAGGAAGACACCGACTCAGATTTCACTATTGTCATTATTGATCCATTCAGACGAGCATCGTCGGGCTTTGATGAAAATCCTGAATGAGGCCCACATTCCTGACAAAATCTCAGTAAACCACTTGGAAAAGATAGCTAACAAGATATTTGAGGTAAACGGAGTCACTTTTTCTGATGATGAGTTACCCGTAGAGGGCACTGAGCACAATAGGGCCCTTTATCTTACGGTAAAGTGCGAAGTTTTCGTGGTTACTCGAGTGTTGATCGATAATGGTTCCAGTGCCAACATTTTCCCTCTCTCCACCTTAAACAAGTTGAAAGTGGAGGATGAGAGAATTCACAAGAATAGTATCTGCGTTCGGGGATTTGATGGCGGAGGCAAAGATTCAGTTGGGGACATAGTGCTTGAGCTTACAATAGGTCCAGTTGAATTTACCATGGAATTCCAGGTGCTCTATGTGGCCATTTCTTACAATCTACTGTTAGGTTGATCTTGGATTCATGCTGCCAAAGCGGTCCCGTCTACTCTGCATCAAATAGTCAAGTTTGAATGGGATAGACAGGAAATTGTTGTGCACGGCGAAGACAATTTGTGTGTTCTCAGTGATGCCATTGTTCCATTCATAGAGTTTGAAGATGACAAGGGGCCATGGGTTTATTAGGTGTTTGACACGGTATCGGTAGAGAAAATTCCAGAAAGGAAGTGAGTTCCAACTCCGAGAGTAGCTGCTGCATCAGTCATGGTAGTTGTTGAATGTTGAAAAATGGTTTTGTATCGGGCAAAGGTTTGGGTGCATCTCTGCAAGGTATCGTACAACCGGTGTCCCTCCCTAAAAACTTGGATACATTTGGTTTTGGGTTCAAGCCCACAGTTGCGGACATAAAAAGAGCCAGAAAGTTGAAACAGAGGGCATGGGTCCTCCCAAAGCCCATCCCACGGCTCTCTAGATCATTTGTCAGGCCTGGCACCAAGAAACGCCCAGTAACAACAGTTCCTAATTCTGTGGTTGGTCCTGATAAAGAGTTGATTGAAAGGTTCGAGAAGTTATTCGATGATGTGAACATGGTGGAAGCTGGAGAGTGTTCTAGCAAGGCGGATGTGCAATTTGTTGGGCCCAGTGCAAAGATTAACAATTGGGAAACTACTCCTCTCCCCACCAGGAAGGAGTTTTGGTAGTTTGCTTTGATTTTCTTTCAGTTTATCTGGATTATTCCAGGTTGTAATTCAGATTCTATGTTCCGTCCGTTTGGATGTATAAACCTTGTTATCTTTTAATTTCAATGAAATGCAATTTCCCTTTTTCCTCATTCCTGACAGTTTTATTTTTGTTTTCTTTTCTTCCTTATACAGTTCTTTTTATGTTGGTTTCAATAACATGACATGCATGAGGAATCTTTGGCTCTGTCTTAAAAGTCAATCTAATTCTGAAATAGTAATTCAAGAAATAGAGTGTGATGATGAATCGAAATACGACGAGGATGAGGCATTTGAAGAGATTAGTAAAGAACTAAGCCATTTTGAAGAAAAATCCAAGCCTAACCTGAGTGATACAGAAGCAATCAATTTAGGGGACCCAGATAATATCAGAGAAACTAAGATAAATGTCCATCTTGAACCTCAACTTAGGGAGGAGATAATTAAAGCGTTACTTGAGTACAAAGACGTCTTTGCATGGTCATATGACGACATGCCAAGTTTAAGCACTGATTTGGTGGTTCACAAATTACCTACTGACCTGGCATTCCCTCTTGTCAAGCAGAAGCTGAGGAAATTTAAAACTGATATGCGTGTGAAGATCAAAGAAGAGGTCACCAAGCAGTTCGATGCAAAAGTCATTCGGGTTACTCGGTATCCCACTTGGTTAGCCAATGTAATACCTATGCCAAAGAAGGATGGCAAGAACAGGGTGTGTGTTGATTACCGTAATCTTAACAAGGCGAGCCCCAAGGACAACTTTCCACTGCCAAATATCCACATTCTGATTGACAATTGCGCCAAACATGAGATTGGGTCCTTTGTGGATTGCTATGCGGGCTATCATCAGATCCTAATGGATGAGGAAGATGTAGAGAAGACAGCATTCATCACGCCATGGGGAACATACTGCTACAGGGTCATGCCTTTTGGTTTGAAAAATGGTGGGGAAACTTACATGAGGGCAATGACAACCATATTCCACGACATGACACATAAGGAGATCGAGGTTTATGTGGATGATGTGATCATAAAGTCTAGAAAGCAGTCTGACCTTGGCAAGGATTTGAGAAAGTTCTTCCAAAGGCTTCACAGGTACAATCTTAAGCTCAATCCTGCAAAATACGCATTCGGTGTGCCATCTGGAAAATTGTTGGGATTCATAGTCAGCCATCGAGGTATTGAATTGGACCCGTCAAAGATTAAAGCTATCCAAGAATTGCCACCTCCAAAGAACAAGACTGAAGTGATGAGTCTATTAGGGAGGGTGAATTACATCAGTAGGTTTATTGCTTAGCTTACGACAACTTGTGAGCCTATCTTCAAACTATTGAAGAAAGATGTTGCGGTCAAATGGACAGATGAGTGTCAAGAAGCATTAATAAGATAAAGGGGTATTTGTCAAACCCACCTGTGTTGGTGCTACCAGAACCGGGGAGACCTTTGATTCTGTATTTGACAGTTTTGGATAATTCGTTTGGTTGCGTGTTAGGTCAGCATGATATCACCAGCAGGAAAGAGCAGGCCATCTATTATCTCAACAAGAAGTTCACATCTTACGAGGTTAAGTACACTCACCTGGAAAGGACATGTTGCGCCCTAACTTGGGTGGCACAGAAGCTGAAGCATTATTTGTCATCTTACACTACTTACCTCATCTCTCGTTTAGATCCATTAAAGTATATCTTTCAGAAGCCTATGCCCACAGGGAGGTTTGCAAAGTGGAAGATTTTGCTCACAGAATTTGACATTGTCTATGTGGCCCGGACTACAATGAAAGCCTAGGCATTGGCCGACCATTTGGCTGAGAACCTAGTAGATGAAGAATATGAGCCTTTGAAGACTTACTTCCCTGATGAAGAGGTAATGCACATTGATGAGTTGGAACAAGTTGGAGAGCCAGGTTGGAAACTTTTCTTTGATGGAGCTGCTAACATGAAAGGTGTTGGGATATGAGCTGTATTGATTTCTGAAACAGGACATCACTACCCTGTTACGGCTCAACTTCGTTTCTACTATACTAACAACATGGCTGAGTACGAGGCATGCATTTTGGGTTTGAGGTTAGCTGCGGACATGGGTTTCCAGGAAGTGTTGGTCTTGGGGGACTCGGACCTTCTAGTGCACCAAATTCAAGGGGAATGGGAAACACGAGATTTGAAACTCATACCGTACCGGCAATGTTTGCACAATCTTTGTCAACGGTTTCGATCAGTAGAGTTCAAGAATATTCCAAGGATCCATAACGAAGTTGCTGATGCTTTGGCTACCTTGGCATCAATGTTACATTATCCGAATAAGGCTTATGTTGACCCGTTGCATATTCAGGTCCATAAGCAACATGCTTACTGTAATGTGGTGGAAGAAGAAATTGATGGTGAGCCTTGGTTTCATGATATCAAGGAATATATCAGGATGCGGGTGTATCCAGTACAAGCCACAAGTGATCAAAAGAGAGCAATTCGTCGTTTGGCAAGTGGATTTTTCTTCAGTGGAGGAGTGTTGTACAAAAGAACCCCAGATGGGATTGTTAAGATGCATAGATGCTAGACAGGCCACGACTATCATGATCGAAGTACATTCTGGAGTCTGTGGGCCGCATATGAGTGGGTACGTGTTGGCAAAGAAGATCCTCCGAGCAGGTTATTATTGGCTCATTATGGAGCGAGATTGTATCAGTTTCGAGCGCAAGTGTCATCAGTGCCAAGTGCACGGAGATTTGATTCATTCTCCACCATCTGAATTGCACACAATGTCTGCACCATGGCCTTTTGTTGTGTGGGGCATGGATGTCATTAGGCCAATTGAACCATCGGCATCAAATAGGCACAGGTTCATTCTAGTGGCCATCGACTATTTCACCAAGTGGGTAGAGGCTAAAACATTCAAGTCTGTAACCAAGAAAGCGGTGGTTGATTTTGTGCACTCAAATATCATTTGTCGGTTTGGGATACCAAAAGTGATCATTACAGACAATGGAGCTAATCTCAATAGTCATCTGATGAAATAGGTATGTCAGCAGTTCAAGATTACACATCGCAATTCCACCCCTTACCGCCCCAAGGCAAACGGAGCAGTAGAGGCGGCCAACAAGAATATAAAGAAAATACTTCGGAAAATGGTGGAAGGTTCCAGGTAGTGGCATAAAAAGTTGCCTTTTGCATTGCTGGGTTATCGCACTACTGTTCGTACTTCAGTGGGGGCAACTCCTTATTTGTTAGTGTATGGCACTGAAGCAGTAATACCCGCGAAAGTTGAAATCTCGTCCCTTCGGATTGTCGCTGAGGCCGAAATTGATGACGATGAGTGGGTCAAAACTCGCTTGGAACAATTGAGTTTGATTGATGAGAAAAGATTGGCAGCGGTGTGTCATGGTCAGTTGTATCAATAGAGGATGGCAAGAGCATATAACAAGAAGGTGCGTCCACGGAAGTTTGAAGTGGGTCAGCAAGTGTTGAAACGTATCCTTCCACATCAGGCTGAGGCAAAAGTCAAGTTCGCCCCAAATTGGCAGGGGCTGTTCATCGTGACGAGAGTGTTGTCCAATGGTGCTATTTAACAGACATAGAAGGCAAATGTGTAGAAATGGCCATCAATTTCGATGCGGTCAAGAGATATTATGTATAATTTCTTTGTTTAAATTGTATTTATTTTTACTTGGCATGTTTTGAAGATTGGAATGACGAAGGCATTTTGTTCTGCTATCTAAACACTTTGTCCTTTGTTATCCCCTTGAGCCTTATTTATTTCCTTTCATACCCCTCTTTTGGAATCAGTGACAAAATTCAAAAATGCGAGGGCAAAAGATAAGTAAAAGAAAAGAATGAAAAAAGAAAGAAAAGAATGAAAAACAAAAATAAAAAAAAAGAAGAGAAAAGAATGAAAAAAAACAACAGAAAGAAAAAAAAGAGAGAAAAGAAAGGAAGAAAAGGAAGAGAAAAGAAAAATCACAACAACAAAGCAATTTCTATGATATGAACTACGTTTGACCTGATTCCTTTTAAGAATACGTAGGCAGCCTCACGGTTCGGTCCCATCAAAATAAAATCCCAAAAGTGTCCAATCAGAGAAATTGGGGCAGAAGTTGTGATTGTTGTAAGAAATTTGATTCCGAAAGTTGTAATTTTGAACCCATTTGAGTTGTTTTGAGCCTTTTGACACCCTTTCTTTCTAACCCTATCCAAACGCCCACGTTACGGTCCAAAGAAAGACCTTCTGATCAGTCTTCGAGAGAGGCCAACTCGAGCAAGTAGAAGTGATTCATATTAGGGGCAACACTCTAGTCCAAGCAGGAAAATGAAAAATGAGAGAGTCTTATTGGTGAAAACCCTCACGGGCACCATAAGGCAACGGGGGCTGAGAGAAATCAAAAATGAGAGAGTCTTATTGGTGAAAACCCTCACGGGCACCGTAAGGCAAAAGTAAGTTGAGAAATGAATAAATGAGAGAGTCTTGTTGGTGAAAACCCTTTAGGGCACCGCAAGCCGAACAAGGTCAAGGTTTTGGCGAAGAAGTCAGGTTATAGAAACTCCGGGGCAACAAAGTATGGCAATTGAAAGTTGGTTGATTGGACAGACTGGGCCGATTAATCCGAAATGCATGTCATGATCATTGGTATCAGCTGCTCCACTCAGATAAGTCTCTTTTCTTTTTCCCTTCTAGCAGTCATCCAGTTTTGGATTTTTCTTATCCTTAACTCTCAAAGTCACTGCATTTCATTTCTTTTAGGTTTTATTTCCCTAAGATGTTTTCAATGTCAGTGTTGTTTGAGCAAATAAGAAAGGATTTCAAAGCTCACTACCAACTTCCAAAATTGCACAAAGCACAGTGTGGCCAAGGCATAACAAGGATAGTATGATGAAAAGTGGGATATAAAGTGTCAGCGAAAGTTCCATCGGCGGAATGATTTGGTAATTTCATGGGAGATGCAGAGGTTCCAATAAAGGGGTCAGAGATGTAAAACAACGGTTTGGGTATAAGAACATTCGGGTCATCCAAGGTCATATGATTTGAAAGTCAGTCGAAAAGTCAAGCGGTTCTTGGCCAGTTCAGGAGAAGTCAGTCAAAACAAAGCACGACAGCGGGGAGGTCATTTTCAGCAAGAATGCCACAAACTAACCACCACATTTTAAACTGACAAGATTTTTCTTTGATTGAAACAGGGGCAGAAAATTTCGATTACTTCGGAGAAACCTACTATAAGGAAAGGCAAGCATCATAAAGGTTTGACTGTAAATTTTCAGGACCCTCCTGGAAAATGGGACCTAGTTTAAAAATCGAAACAATCATAAGTAGCAAAATCTAGCATAAATGTAACCCCAAGGAATATAAGTTGGTTTTCAAAGTTTGCATGTTTAAGATAGGATTTAATTAAGAGTTGTCAGGACCCTATTGAATAATGGGACCTAGCTTTAAAATTTCCATTGGATAACAAATTTAGCGTAAGTTCTGGTGTAGGGTATTATAATTTAGTCGTAAAATAGTCACTCTTAAGATAAAACTTGACTTTTGATTTTTAGGACCCTCCTGGATAATGGGGTGTAGTTTAAGACCCTCTTAGATAACAAGAATTAGCGGAAGTCATACCTTTAGGAGATATAACTTAGATTTAAAATTGTCATTTAATTAAGAGTTTTCAGGATCCTCCTGGATAATGGGATGTAGTTTTAAAACTTGCTTGGATAACAAGACTTAGCATAAGACATACCTTCAGAAGACATAATTTAGCTTTAAAATTGTCATTTAAATAGGAGTTGTCAGGACCCTCCTGGATAACAGGATCTAGCTTTCAAATTCTTGATAATGTTTGGTAACATGATTCAGTTTAACACTCACAGATGTGCCCAGCTACCAAACTGGGGCAGGAAATTTTCTTTGTTTTGTCTATTTTTGTTGAAATCAGGCACCCAGTTGGAGAATAGGGAGAAGCAATTCAAGTTCAGCAGTCAGACGCCCACCTGGAGAGTACGGGAATACAATTCAAGTTCAGCAATCAAGAGCCTACCTGGAGAGCACGGGAATACAATTCGAGTTCAGCAATCAGGCGCCCACCTGGAGAGAACGGGAATACAATTCAAGTTCAGCAGTCAGGAGCCCACCTGGAGAGCACGGGAATACAATTCAAGTTCAGTAGTCAGGAGCCCCCTGGAGAGCACGGGAATACAATTCAAGTTCAGCAGTCAGGCGCCCACCTAGAGAGCACGGGAATATAGTTCAAAGTTCAGCAATCAGGCGTCCACCTGGAGAAAAGGAAAAGCATCTCAGATTACAATTCAAATCGGCAACAAAGGGACTTCACCGGGAGAATACAAGTCAACAAGGCAACAAGAACCACAAGAGCAAGTTTGAAGATATAGATAGGATTTTTGTAATGCATAGATCATAGTCTAGTCTAGCTTCTTTTTATTTTGACATGGTGTAATAAGGAGTTCAGTAAGCAGTAGCAGCAACAACAACAACAATAGTGAGATCACAGCTTCATGGTAGTCCCAGCTACCGAAACTTTCCGAACTACACTGACCTGATTCCTTAATACCCAAGGATATGTAGGCAACCTCGGAAGCAGGGTGCGGTCAAATCTTTCAAAAAAAATGCTTCCCACGGAGTATTCAAACGGGCAAAAAATCACTCGTATTCGCTCACTTTATCTTTGCACGAAAACTCTTCGTGTTTCCGAGCAAAGAGGGGCAGCTGTGAGCACGTGATTTTTGCCCTATATGAATTACTCCAATAAATTTAAGAAAAATAATTTTTTCCCATTATTTGCAATTTTGTGAATTTTTGTAGCATTTTTTATTAATTGCTTGCATTTGTCTTTGCACATTTATTTTATCTAATTCATGAAAATAAAAAAATACATTGCATTTGCATTTAGGATTTAATTTTGCATCTTAGGATTTAATTCGTAAATTAGTTGTTCTATAAAATATGAAAAAACACAAAAATAGTTCATGTTACATTTTAACTCTTTAATTTTGAATTTCATAGCTTTTCTTTTAATTTAGGACTTAATTAATTATTATAAATATTATGTTGAGTATTTAATATAATGTGGTAGGTTCATTTAGGTTAATAATTAATCTAGGTTTTATTTTTAATTTTGAAAAGAAGAGAAAATTTGAATTTGAAAAAGAGAAAAAGAATTAAAACAAAAGAAGTCTGGATTTTGGGCTATTTCAATTTAACTTTACCCATCCCAATTAATTCCCCATCAACCCGTTGAAATTGGCCCAAAACCCATCGTTTTACCCGGTCCAAGTGGTCAGCCATGAAGACCTTTGAAATGACGTAGTACGGGGACGATACTACGTAGTTTTGAGTTCATTAGGGTTAAATCGATCTCAGCCCTTCAGTTTTCATCATCCAACGGCTGTGAGACGCCCTATAATTTTAATTAAAATTGTCTGAACTTTAAAAGAACCTCGTTTCTCTTCACTTCCATCTCTCATCTTCAACCCTAGACCCGCCGCCTTGAACCCCTTCACCATCTCCGGACGGCAGCGGGGCTCACACCACCACTAAAATCCAACAATGCAACCGTCACCCCTCCCTGAACCCCAATCCACCACCATTTCTCCCCAAATCCTCACCAAATTGGGTCAATTTCAAATCTAAAAACGAAGAAAAGAAAATCCTACAAGCTTTCGAGTTTTCTATGATCGATGCGGCTTGAAACTAGTATTGTTCATTTGTTCTCAAAGAAAACATGCGGGTAATACCAGTTTCGGGTCAAATCGAAGTCGCTTAAGGTTGTCAAGCCTTGTCCGTGTGGCCATCTAGGTATTCTCGTTCTTTTCTCCTTCGTCTTCGTCTTCTGTTTTGTTCGTGTACTCGCCTCCTTCTGTTTCTTCTCTTTTCTGTCTTTTAAATGTTTTTAAGTCATTTTGTGTGCGTGTTTGTGATTCTGAATCTTCCTTCTCTTTAATTTAAGTTTATTTTTAAGTTCAATGAAATAGGAATAGCGTATCAATGTCTTGGTATAATTTGATTTTGGTTCAATTGCTTTAAATTAATGTTTCCGAACACCTTCTATTGAAAGGTTTGTTTGTTTAAAAGGTTCCGACTATGTTCATAGTTGGAAATTCATGTTTGGGCTATAGTATTCAGGCCCATGGGTTGGGTGAGGTTTTATTTTAAGATGACCCATATCTGTTTTGGTTTATAAAGGTAAACGGTAGTTGTTTAAGGGGTGGTTTAGGAAATTGGGCAGAGGAATCTTTTGTAACTGCATTAGGAAGCTTCTAGGAAAGTGGGGGAAGGGATTGGCTTGCAAAAACTGATTTGAATTGGGGTCTGAACCGAAATGATGAAATTGGGGAAAGGGGTGAATGATAATTAACAAAGCTATTACTGCTGCCCTAAAAACCCCTCTATAAAGTCCCTATTTCCTAAATTTTGGTAAAGAGGATCAGACCTGGGAAAATTGAAAACGGCTGAGACTGAAGAGTTTTGAGAGAACATTGAATTTCTTGCATTTCTTTGGTCAAAACTAGTCCAATTTTGCCTTAAAAATTCTTAGCTAATCAGATTTTCGAGATTGTTGTTCATCTGGGCTCTTTATTGGTTGGAAGAAGTGAATTTTATCTGGTGTTACTGATTTTTTTAGAAGCTGATTCTATTTGTTGCTGCTGTTAGCAGATTCCAAGCACATTTTTGGTTTGTTTTTGCTGTATCCAGGTACACTCTCGAATCCCTGGAATGGAAGTGGATGTAGTGATATCTGTAATATTAGAGTTGATGACTGAGATTGCTAAATAAAGTTTTATACTCAGGTGTTCATGTATCCTATTATTCAGAGTTACTTCTGCAGAAATCAGTGTAGTATTTCAGTGTTGAATTAGATGTTTTACTAGTTTTCGTAGTTTTTTTTATGTAAATAACATAATCACATTTTAATAGCTGGCTACAAAGTTTGTTTGAAGCATCCTCCAACTGAAATTGGAGGCTGTGCAGTTAACTGGAAGAGGAGACCCAAGTACCCCTTGGTAGAATTTTGTTCTAGTTGGTTTATGGCCATTGGTGTTCATATGTGGTTGTTACTGTTTTTCTATGTAAATTCATACCATTGGCTTTAGTTCACATAAGGTAGTTATCATCTGATTCTTGGTTAAATGGCATCTTTGGTTTTTTTAGTTGACGAGAGATAAGAGAATTATTGAATCAGTATGTGGTGATAGAGTAGAGTTTCAAGAGTTTGACATGCCTACTGCAAAGAGAACCCCATAGAACTCGAGAGAGTTGTTGAATGCATACTATAGGTTCCTAATCCAAGTCACAATGATATGTCCTAGTTGATTACTAAAAATGATAGTGTAAGATTTCTGCACTCATTAAGCAATTACTGTCAAAAAGGAAACCTCACGCGATATGATTTGCATGTGATGTAGCTGTTTCAACGATAATTGTTTTCTTTCCTTCTTTACATTTTGTGCTGAATGAGTACGCTGTTTTTTGGGCTTACACAGTTATCCAAATTAGTGTGTTCATGTATTACGTTTATCCTGAAATGATTAAACCCCTTTAACCCCTCCTTAATTACTTAGATTCTTTAGTTTAGCTTGAGGCGAGCTATATTAGATAAGTTACAATTTATGGCCCTCAATAGCTAATGTAGGAACCCTTTTGTTAGAATAGTTCGAGGCGTGCCATGCCAAGCAAATCTCAAATGCATGGCCCTCGCTTAATTAATATTTTAATCCTTTAGAAATCGAGGCGCTCCATTTAGCAAATTTCCATGGACCTCGCAAAGTCAAAAATGCGGAGTCACTTTAGGCGCGTTATTTTAATAATAATGGAATAAGACAATTAAAGGTACTTGCGCTGAAAACAACAAGAAATTATAACAAACAGGCAATAAGTGCACGGTATCACCCTTCGTGCTTTTATTCTCAATCCTCACCAATGCAATCAAGTAATGAAAATGTGCACGACATCACCCTTCATGCTTTATCTCTCTTACTCACCATGTAAATATTAGAAATGTGCATGGCATCACCCTTCGTGCTTTATCTCTCTTCCTCACCACATGCATCAATATCAATGAAAATGTACATTGCATCACCTTCGTGCTTTATCACTCTTTCCTTACCATATGCATAAGTATGAATGTGCACGACATCACCCTTCGTGTTTTATCTCTATTCCTCACCATGTAAATATTAGAAATGTGCACGACATCACCCTTCGTTCTTTATCTCTCTTCCTCACCACATGCATCAATGTCAATAAAAATGTACATGAATCACCTTCATGCTTTATCACTCTTTCCTCACCATATGCATAAATATGAATGTGCACGGCATCACCTTTCGTGCTTTATCTCTCTTTCCTCACCCAAACAATAGCAACAACAACATCCCGGCAAGGGAATCAACAACAAGAATAAACACATCCCGGCAAGGGAATCAACAGTAAGAAATAAATACGTTTCAGGAAGGGAATTAACTATAACCAAACTTGTACCAATAATTAACTTCACAAATGAAACCTCAACTGGAGCCAATGCTCAACAATAAACAAATACCACGAAGATAATCATAAGTCTCGCTCAACACGGAGAATCAACAATTTAGGCATTTATAGTACTTATTAAGAAACACAACGATCACAATTTAAGACTCACGGGCATGCTTGACACCGACGTATAGATACTCGTCACCACACCTATACGACGTACACTAAACTAGCACATAGCAAATAAATCACAATACCTATTTCTTCAAGCTAAGGTTAGACCAAACACTTACCTTCAACTTCCACGGCCAACTCAAGCCTCAAACACCATTTTTCCTTTAGAATTCGCCTCAAATTTACTTGTATCTAACCCAAATTAATTTAACATATCAATAAATACTAAAGAATTCATACTCAATGCTTAATTATAGGTTTATCATTTTTCCCAAAAAGTCAAAAATCGACCACAGACCTTGTCATGACCCGAATCAGAGGGCCGTGACGGGCACCCGGTGCTTTACTCAACCGAGTACCAACGTAACATATCTTTCTTATCATACTATCATGAGTAAATGAGCCAGAAAACCGGTCATGAGATAACAAGAATAAAACATAAGGGAGTACTCAACATATGAAGACCCAAAATGATATACAAACTTATATATGTGACATACGGGCCTATAAGGCCGACATGACCATTTGTAAACTCAAAACATAGGCCTACAAGGCCATACAAGTGTCCCTACACCTGACATCTGTCTACAAGCCTCTAAGAGTACATAAAATCATAAAGATAGGGATAGGGCCCCGCCATACCAATCAATACATATCCAAAGCATACTGACCAACTAGGCAACTCCGGAGCAAGTACCGAGTATGTAAGGTAGGAAAGCATAAAGAAGAACAGTAATGTAAAGAGAGATAGAGGAGATACAACTTGTAACATCTGAGTGCCTCTGGGGGCTACTGAGATGAAATGCATAATACATATATATACATGAACTTTTTTAAAAACAGTCGCCTCTGTGGGCATCATCATCATATCGTACCCGGCCTCAAATAGGACTCGGTAAAAACATACCCGGCCATCATAAGGCTCGGTAGAATCGTACCCGGCCACGTGGAGCTCGGTAAACCCAACTGATCAGTGATTTCACAATAGGTGCCATATCCGGCCGACTATAGCGCGGCTCGGTAGAGTAAAATAGATACATATATATAATGCATGCTCGACTCATGGAATCACGTTCTAACCCTTTCGGAGTGATGTAAGGTCATTGCACCTTCGATTAACATTATGGACATCCCTACCATCAATATGAACCTTAGTGGGATTTAAGGATCATACACACTTGTTTAGAATAACTTTATAAGGAAAGAACAACATGGACAACCTTAGTTTCTAGGAGTAGATCCGTTATGAATTAGCGTACCGTTTATGTTCATGTCACTTTAGATCATGCCAAAAGAAAGAAGTAAGTGCCTTAACATACCTTGTATATTCTTCCCAACCTCAAGCTATGCAATTTCATGGCTCCTTAGTCTACAATAAGAGAAATGACACTCTCGTTATTGTTTAAGCGTCGTAACTATTATGTATCGACCACAACCTATTTTACAATGAAACGGACAGAACCTCCCCTATATATATGACTTCACACTAGTCAAAACAATCACAAACAACCCAACATACCCCTATCACTTCATACACAACACGACAACCATAATAGTGTCAACCAACCCGAAAATGTTACGACGAACGACCAACAAACAACCTTGCCATTATGTGGTGTTTCTCCACAACCTTCCTCCTCTCAACTCCATAAAAATAGTAGTAAAAGAGACAACCCAATACCAACACGAAACAGCCCAAAAATATTCCCACAAGTTCATCAACTCAAAAATAATTTTTCAGTTTACTTAAACACGTTTCGACTTGTCTTTTCTTTCAAATTGGGAAATACAACCAAAAGTACATCATTATACCTCTTATCTAATAAACCAGCCATGAATTCAACTTAAAAATAAGTTTACAACTAGCCAACTATTACACAAGAACAAACAACATACCATTCTTTCGAAACTAGCTAGGTCTATTCTTTATGATCGAGTTACAACTTGCAAACGCATAGATAATGGAAGGAGAAGCATAAACTTACCTTGTACTGAGTATAACCCATGAAACCTGGTCCTTTTTCATCAAAAATAAGTTCCTCAACACGGCTACAAGAAGGAGAAAGAGAAACTAGCAAGCTATCCGAACTTTTCAGCACTAGAATCGCGTCGTAACACCCGGAATACCCTAGGGTTTGTGTGGAATTTCTGGGGAGGATTTGCAGGGGTTCAATTAGGTTTTCTTGGTCTGAAAGATAGGTGAAATAACTGAGTTTATAATCCCTTAAATGTCCCCTCTTGACCGACTTAGTTGAGGCCTCTCTTTTTGGCAAGTAGGTGATGCACCTACTTGTCACATACTAGCTGCGCGGTCTCGCGAAAATGCAAATATCTCTATGCTCAGAGATCGTATTGATAAACGGTTTAATGAGTTAAAAACTAGACTCATATATCTTAAATTTCATATGTAGATCATTCCTTGATTTAAAGTATGTTGGGAGAAAAACTCAGCTACATTTAACCTAAGTTTCAACTCATTTTTGAATGTAACTTGTGATGACCTTTTCCAACTTTTGTTCCACAACTTGCTTGACTTAAAAACATAACACACGACTATCATAAAACTAAACTAACTCATAACATAACCTCATCATCATGTTAATCACCCTTGTCTCACCCCAAAAGTATAGGTTATAACATTCCAAACTTGTCGACATTCGACAAAACTTATTTTCTTTAATTCATTTAGCGCCTAAGCTTTCCAACCCTTTTGGTACTCGTTATTCATGATCATAAAGATTTGTAACCTCCATTATAAAAGGATTAACTTACTTTACATACTTTCAAAGTTGATCTCATTTCTGAGCTTACATCAATTGACTTACGGATACTCTAACATACAAAAACATAGGGTGTAACAGGCCTGCTTGGTCAAATCTCGAGGTTCGGACCAAAACCCGATCACCCATTCACCCACGAGCCCGAATATGCAATTAGTTTCGAAATTCGACCCCAAAACGATGTCTAAATTCCAATTATCCAAAAGCCCTAATTCTACCCAAAATCCCTAATTCTACCATGGAAGAACAATATTTAGGTCTAGAAATCTAATGGGTGTTGATGGAAAATGAAGGAGATGGGTTTAGGAACAAATACCTATGATTTGGGGTTGATTTTGCACTTCAAAAATCGCCTAGGTTCTGATTTTGGGGAAGGAGATGTGAAAATATGGCTTATTCTCGATTTGCTACTGTTTTAAAAGAGTGGGCAAGCCTTCATCGTATTCGCGATGGGCTTGCCGCGTTCGCAAAGAGATGCCCGTTGAGGACTTACGCGATCGCGAGTTCTCCTACGCGTTCGCGAAGGGTAAGTCCCCTTGACCTTCGTGTTCGCGGACAGGCGTACGCATTCGCGTAGAAGAAATGGCAACTCCCTAGCCCACCTCCAATTTACTATACGCGTTCACGGGACATGGGTCACGTTCGCGTAGAGTAGCCCCCCAGTGCTCCGCGTACGCGTCCCTGTCTTCGCGTTCGCATAGAACAAATTCCGCCCCCAGCCTAGTTCCCTTTCGCGATTGCAAGAGTTACTTCGCGATCGCGAATCACAAAATGTCTGTGCATCAGAAGCAGCAAAACCTGCAACTTTCCTAAGTGTAAAAACATCTCGTGGCCTATCCGAAACTCACCCGAACCCTCGAGGCTCCAAACCAAACATGCACACAACCCTAAAAACATTATACGGACTTACTCGTATGATCAAATCACCAAAATAATGCCTCGAACGACGAGTTTAGTATCAAAATCAAAGAAAAGTCTCAATAACTCTTAAGTTTAATTTTTCACAACCGAGGGTCCGATTCACGTCATATGAAGTCCGTTTCTTACCAAATTTTATAGGCACAACTTAAATACCATATAAGACCTGTACCGGGCTCTGAAACCAAAATGCGCGCCAGATACCATCAAATTCAAACACATTTAAATTTCTAAAAACTCTTAAAATTTCAGTTAAACAATTTTCTTCAAAAATTCATTTTTCTGGCTTGGGACCTCGGAATCCAATTCCGGGCATACGTCCAAGTCCCATATTTTTTTATGGACCCTTCGAGACCGTCAAATCATGGTTCCGGGTCCATTTATCCAAAATATTGACCGAAGTCAACTTAAATTTAATTTTAAAGGAAAAATTAGCATTTTTATCAAATTTTCATATAAAAGCATTCTGAATATATGCTCGAACCGCACACAAATTGAAGTGAGATAAAAGGAGATTTTTAAGGCCTCGAAATGCAGAATTGACTTGTAAATCAAGTGATGACCTTCTGGGTCATCACAAAAATGTCTTTAGTCTTTAGTCACTGCTTTAATAAATTTTACCTGCCCGGACAAAAATACCCTTCTGCTCATAAAGTTCAGAACCAAGTGTCCTTAACTTATGAGCTTATTACTATAAGTTCAAGACTAGCTATCCTTAATTTATGACCTTGTAAGTCTAAGTTTAGGACTATATGTGCTTAACTTTTGAACTTGTAACTCTACGTTCAGGACTACATGTCCTTAACTTTTTCTTGAAACTCGAAGTTAAGGACTACATGTCCTTAATTTATGTGCTTGTAACTCTAAGTTAAGGACTACATATTCTTACGTTGTGTGCTTGTAACTCTAAGTTAAGGACCAAGTGTCCTTAATTTTTGAACTTCCAACTTTAAGTTCAGGACCAAGTGTCCTTAACTTATGAGCTTGTTATTGTAAGTTTGGGACTAGCTGTCCTTAATTTATGAGCTTGTAAGTCTAAGTTAAGGACTAAATGTCCTTAGTTTTTGAGCTTGTAACTCTAAGTTCAGGACCAAATGTCCTTAACTTTTGAACTTGTAACTCTAAGTTCAGGACTATCTGTCCTTAATTTCTGTGCTTGTAACCCTAAGTTAAGGACTACTTGTCCTTAATTTCTGTTCTTGTAACTCAAGTTAAGTGGCAGCAAAATCTCTACTTTGGTCAAGAGAAAACAAGCTGAAGATAAAAATTACTAATATCTACTTGCATATTCTCATCGAATTGCCAATCAAAGGGTTATATCAAAATATTGCAAGATTGCGTAATCTGGAGAATTTCAAATTGAAAATACGAGACACTTTTGTGGAAGATTGTTGGGACGACAGTAATGTCGTGTTCCAAGCACTTAAATACTTGAAATTATTAAACTTCATAGATATTAGAGAATGGAAAGCAACATCTCTACTTTGGTCAAGAACAAAACAATCCTGTACGTTCTTTACATTGGTATAACATGGACAAAAAAGAAATAGAAGTAAGGGTAACACTGTCTTTTTATATTAATTTTAATAGATTAGTGGCTATTTTTGCTCAATATTAAAAATGCAGGATAAAAAATAAATACCACTTTAAAAAATAGTTTCCCCACACAATTTTTACTTTGTGGGATATATCACACCAACTACTAACATATTAATGACAATGCGGTATAACATGAAATAACACTACTAACAAATTTATACATACCATTTTATTGAAATCAATCTGACGTGAAAAATTAAATAATTTGTCAAAAATCTAACATGTGAAATTCTTAAACCATACGAGTATATTATACTTCACTTTCCAATTATTATCATAACATGAAATGCATAAAACTTAATAGAGAATAATATGACAAATAATCATTTCATTTTGTATATATTTAATTATAATAAAATACAATAGATTTGAAATATAATAATTAAAAAACTTATGTATTAATATTTTAGACTAATTCTAAGTTATAACTTAAAATAAAATGTGATACTACATATTTATACTTTGAATTAATTTAAAGATGAGTATATTAAATAATTAAATAATATGTACTCAAAAATATTTTTGATAGATTTTAATGACGAAAGAGCTCTAAGTAAAAGGATAAAAGTATAAAAATACATTAATTTTAGGAATAAAAATTATATTTATATATGATTATCAAAAGGGTAATAAGCAAGATATTAATCTAATTGATAAGTTAATAAAAGAATACATAAAAATATAACAATATTAAGTAATGAATGATGCAACAACTATAAGCAAAAATTGAATAGTCTTTTTTTGGTGAAAATGTGCAAGGATAAAACTTATTCGACTTTGAGATAAAATATAAAGTGGTAGTAAAAATTTTATAAAAACAATATTCTCAAACAAGACATATTACAATGTGGTATCTTTAGTATTCTTTAATATTGATCACAAAATAAAATGCAAGTACTACGATCAAGGGTTGGGTTGTTACATATATATAAAAAAAAATATGTTATCCAGTACGAAATATGAGAAACGATTTCATGTCCTGTTTATTAATATCTAATGATTATATATAATTTTTATCTGGAAGGTTTGAATTTTAACGTAATTTGCATGTATATAATTCGAATAACCAAAATCTATTTATCCGCACATCACACGGGTACTAATACTAGTATTTATACGTACCATTTTATTGAAATCAATATTACGTGAAAAATTAAATAATTTGTCAAAATTTTCAACATGTGAAATTCTTCAATCATGCGAGTTTATTATACTTCACTTTCCAATTATTATCATAACATGAAATGCATAAAACTTAATAGAGAATAATATGACAAATAATCATTTCATTTTTGTATATATTTACTTATCTCGAATTTTTTGTTTGGCTCTGAATTAGCTCCCATAAACCTCAATTTACCGGATCAAGATGATTGGAGACCATTTAACGAAGCAACATTTGTTGTTGTTTCATTGAACCTTCAATGTGGCTCATTAAAGTGCTACTTAAACGAAACATTCTTTGTAACACGATAGTGATTAGTAAAGAGGAAAAGAACCTCCTTAAACACGAAATTCTAATTACTTAGTTTGCTCGTTTGGTCCTTTGGACGAAATTCTAATTACTTAGTTTGCTCGTTTGGTCTTCTGGGTCATGTCATGTAACATTGCATTGTAGGCTTGTAGCATATTATATTTGTGGTAGTATTTTCAAAATAAATGAATTCAAGTGTCAATATGCATGTAAAGAGATTTTACATGTGGCAAGCCTTCTAGAAGCTATGGACAAATGGCTTATTTTGTTCAAGTATCATCTTGCATGAAGGAAATTTGACAAGTAAAATACTTGTCTTGTGTAGAAGCTTTCCTTAGGCCTGTATATAGTCATGATTAGGACATCATTCTTCAATCATCAAACACCAAGAAAAGCTAATCATTAGCAAAGACGTCCCTCTCCTTCCAATTTCTTCTTCTATAATATTTTAATTGACATAAGATATTAGTTGCCCTTTCTCTTCCAACTTGCTGGATTTATTATTTAATTTTGCTGATTTTTGTATCCTCTAAATAAATAGAGATGAGTTTGTTTAATCCTGGAAAAACATTTCACATTGCTGAAATAATTTCTTAGGACATTGCGTAGCACAATTCAAGCTAGTTGGTATATTTCTGCTCACAAAAAAATTTATTGCAGTATTATTATCGTTATTTTCCGGCGTAATTTCCCTACAATATCTGCTCCTAACTATCACATGAGGTGTGCTATTTTTTCAAGGGGATCCAACCGAGGTGTAAGTAGCCGCTTCATTGCATGAAAAAGGAATTACGGTGCAATACCAATGGAGAAGGTTTACAATTAAACAACTAGAGGTCTTACAACTTGTGCTTTACATTAGAGAAGATGCATCACCACCTTCGGGACTTGGGACGTCCGCACTTGGGCGATCATGAGTCAGAGTTGGAACGTCCGTGTAAGCATGCAAAATTTATTGAATTGAAATTCAATAAAATATTTTGGATTGTACTTTAAATATATGTTAGTTCAAATAAATATTATGGGTCAATATGATTAGATTAATTATATTAGTCCAATATATATGGATTAAATAAATAAGTTTTAATCTATTGGGCTAGCCCATTTAATTGGGCTAAAGTGATGAGCCCACTTAATTAAGCCCAAGATGTTATCTTCTTAGAGGCCCAGTTTGGTGTCATATGTCAAATGACGTGGCGAGCCAAGTCAAACGAAAGAGCCAATAGAATTGTGCCATGTGTCAAAATGACAAGGCATGCCCAGTCACACTAAAAGTCCAATGAAATCGCGCCACGTGTGCAAGTGACATGTTCTGGCCAATCAAATGTGGTCATGTCACACTTCAATTTGATTGGTCGGAAAGAGTTTGTTCTTATCACAATTCCTTCTTTCCACAACTATAAATAGGGGTCTTTATAACTCAGAAAAGACACCAGAAGTTATAACAAGAAGCAAGAGAAAGCTCGTGGATCAAACGCCGCAAATTTCTCTACAAGTTTCAAGCTTCAAGTAATCAAGTTCAAGCTCAAGAACGAAGAACAATTCAAGTATTCAAGATCAAGAACGAAGTCAAATCAAATACAAGGCGTTCAAGATCAAGGCTACTTGTTTGTGATAAAATTCGTGGCAACAATCAAAGTGTTCGTGACGGATAAATCAAATTACAATCAAGATCAACCTCAAAAGCCCTTGAATTTATACTAGAAAAGTAGAATCAGAGGAATCATAGAGATTGTAACACTCAAATATTCGAAATAAAATACTACGATTGTTGCGATATTTTTTCGGTCTTGATTTTATCTTCTCGACCCAAATTTATTGTCTACAATCCGCAAATAGGTTAATTATGAGTTAATTGGAGCTTTCAAGAGTCACGATATCATCAATTCGTCTCTCTAGGGTTCAACCCTGACTCGGCTACGCTCTAGGGTTGAGGTTGGGCTATAACCACTTAAGTGTATGTTATAAATTTGAATGCAACTTAATTCGAACATATTTTGATTTTTTTTTTTTTTAAATGATTTGGGTTATCTACTTCAATAGTTATAACATGTTGCCGAATTAGTAAACTTTCTCCTTACACTTTTTTTTTTCTCTTTAATCTATTTAGGAAGTCTTAATCGTTCTTCCATTCTGATTGGAATTAATTCATCCCAACGAATAGCATTATTAGCATAGTAAGTAAGTAACATCTAAAAAATTGCCAAATAAAATGAGCTTATGCAAAATTAAAATATTGCAAGAACCATGCCGACTTAACTAAAATAATGTAAAAAAATATAAAAAGATCTTTTATATTTAAATACTGACCGGAACGAGGAAAACTTACAAGCGTCCTCCAAAATTGTTGCATGATTCAAGGGGAGCTGCCTCGGGGAAAAAATATACGTAATTTGTAAAGTTAAATATTATTGCATCCAAGAGATATTGGGAATGGATCGAGGATGTCACATTATTTTTATTTTTTTTTATCTATTGCAAAATTATCATACTATAATAACATTTGTAATGAATGACAAAACCAAATCTCCTCGTCCGAACCACATTCATCCAAAGCATGTTTTACTACTCAAAACAAACAGTAAAGGCTAAAGGGTATTCCCTTACCATCCTTAGGTAGAAAAGTACCAAAAAAGAGTAAGAAAAAGAAACAAGAAATAACTCTAATTTGGCTTATTTTTGTCAATACTACTATTAGCATCCCCATAAGGAATGAAGCTTCTCCACCAGGTGTTTCCCCATAGATTAATGATGTTGCTATAGATGAATTGCCCAACTCCATTATTTACATTTTCCTTTGAAGCATTTTCTCTTTCCACGGTCTGTACTGTTTTCTGCAAAAACAAGAATTTGGCCATTTTATAAATTATGGGAAATTGAAAAATATAGTAAAACCAATAACCTATGTTGCTCGGATTCTCTGAAAATATTGTCTCATTCATATATGTCGGATCCTCATAAAGTGCACTATTTTCTGAAAGATCCAACACACACTCAATAACAGTTTTGAAAAATCCGAGCAACACAGTCAATTAATCCATTCATGGGATGATTAAAGATGCATACATTGCTAGGAGTGAATTTGAGTCCAACTTTTATGTGCCCTTTGTATGTGTCATCTTCAAGCACCACATTATAAGCAACTGGTGTCACTTCCATGAATCCCTTTTCATTCCCCTCAGTAACTATTCCTTTCAGATAAATTCTGACTCAAATGAATCAGAAACCGAAAAATCAAAAATTAAAATTTTTCAATTAAATAGCTAGGGAGTAGTATAATAAGAAAAATAAACAGTAAGGATATGTTGCTGCAGAATTGGTTCAGGTAAAAATAGAAAATATTCTTAATTAAGCTTGTAAATTGTGTAAAAGATTTTATTCTACATCATCATTACATCATATAGCCACGCGAGTATGCAAAAAGCAGCGTCTTCTTTTTTTTATTTTAGGTATTTGGTATCTAAAACACACTATCTTAATTATTTTTTTTGGTTTCCCATTCGGTATTTGGGTATTTGCAATGAGGTCCGACTAAATTTAGATTCGCATTGAAAAATCCTACATTGGTCCCTAACAAAAGCGATTCTATACCCAAAGTTCGAACCGAGATATTTGATTAAGAATGAAAGACTACTTATCACTTTACCACAACCCTTATTGGTTAATTGAGATTCACTAAATGAGTTTTCTAACAACGTAAAACGATTCATATCAAAATATTATATGGATGAAGGAATTTCAACTATTCCACTGCATTTCTTGCTGATATACGAATATAGTTATAAATATGTAGAAAGAATGTCAAAAAAATTTAGTTTTTCATAAAAGAAAAAAAAAAAAAAAAGAGGGCAAGTAAGGGTATTACGTGGTTTCACCAACAAATCCACCGGCTGTGAAAAATTCCTCGTCCATAATTTTTAGTTTAAGGTAGTACCACTTTTCTAATTTGGAAGTTGGCAATTCATACTTAAATTTCTCATTCCACAAAATTTCCTTTGGATTGCCTGCAGTGAAAAACAATTAAGTCATAAAACGGATATGAATATCACTGACATTATTGTACCAATATATATTTATGAGTTAATTTTGTATCACCTTGTAATTTGCTGCTATTCTGGAGACATAGTACGATGGTTTTCCAGATTATACAGGTTAATGCAAAAATATATAGGAAAAAAGAAAAAGCAAACCTGAGGAGGTTTTTGTTCTGTAGGATTGAGATCCACATTCAACAATGACATAGTACGATGGGTTCCCTACACAAATCAAAGTAATAGTCCGTAACTGTAATGAGGTTGACCAAAAAAAAAGATTATGATATTTCCCAAAAGCAAATTAGGAGAACTTTTTACGCACCGAATATTTTCTAAAACAAAAAATTACAAGTAACTGTCCATAATAAATGAATTAATAAGCTGTAAAATAAACTACAAGTTAAGTCTTTGCCAATAATGTTGGAGCCGCAAATGAATAATAAGGCAAGTCACCTATTACGCAAGTTAAAATGTATTGACAATATAAAATTTTTGTACACTATCGGTGCATACATGTAAAACCCTTATTGTATCAATAATGTTGGAGTGGCAAATGAAAAATAAGGTAAAGTCACCTATTAGAACACGTCAAAATGCGCGAATAATATAAAAATTCTTTACATTATTAGTGTATACACGTTAAATCCTTACCAATAATGTTGGAGTGTCTAATGCCTCGGGCACTTACAACAAAAACTTCAAGGAGTCCTCCCTTCATGGAGTTTTCCTTTCTTTCTTTCAGATTTCCTTTTAGTTTAAGGATTAATAAATCTTTAGGCAGTTCTAAGTAATGCAACAGAAAACATACATTAAAGGAGTTACAGAAAGAAAAAGAAGTTTGGCAATGTATTTGAAGACGTTACTAGTGCATGCACTAAATGACAATAAATATTTATCCAGAATTAAAGTATACTTCTTTAACGGGAAACAATTAGTAACGAACCAGTTCTTAGCACTTTATATAGCTTTTATTATATGGAAATCCAAACTTAAACTTTTCACCATTATCAAATTATAGGAAAGTTTATTTGTTAGAAATTCAATAAAATATCATCCACAAATGAAAAAAGAGAGAATAAAGATGGTGCCATCATTTATTTTTCTTCCTGCAACCATTTAGGAAAGTTATCCAAGAAATTTTAGAACAAGAAAAGACAAGTTTAGCGTTAATAGATAGATTTGTCACCTCGAAAAGACATTTTCCCTTCCCCTCTAATCAAATTTTCTCTTTTGTCGTTTTTGGATTTTTCTTTAGGTCGTTTAATTACGTTTTTCTTTTGTGCTTCACTATTTACGTACTCAAAGTCTTCATTATTTTCGTGGTATTTATTGTAATAGAGAAATAGCACATGTAATAGTTAGTTAGTCACGTGCTTCTTTCTGTTAATGACAGTTGTTAATGAGTTGTCAATTAGTTAATGGGTTAGCCTAAATTAATGATAATTAGGTGTATAAAATGTACTGATCTTCTTCTTCAATAAAATAGTTGTTCATTTCTCTCTTAACCGTTTCTCTCTTCTCACAGCTTCTGCCATTATTACACCTTCAAATCCTTGCATTTTATCTTGGTATCAGAGCGGGAGATACTGGAATCTCATGTTGTCACGCTCTTAAGCTGATTGCTGGTCTAAATCTCTCAATTTCGTTGATCAATTGATGTTATTGATGCAACAATGGCAGAAAACATAATTGACCACACACATTCCCTGTTTTTGGGTCCTTCAGACACTACGAGCTCAGTATCGATTCCAGTAAAGCTCACTGAGTCGAAAACTATGGGTTATGGAGTAGGTCGATGAGGATTGCACTTTTGGGGAAGAGGAAGCTAGGGTTTGTGACCGGTATGTGCAAAAAGGAATCCTACAAGACGGTTGATTTATAGGAGCAATGAGAAACCTGTAATGCTATAGTTTTGTCATGGATCATGAACAATGTGTGTGAGGAGCTCCTTTGGTGGCATTGTGTATGCATCAGATGCTCATCTTGTTTGGGAGGATTTACGAGAGAGATTCGATAAGGTCAATCGAGTAAGAATTTTTCAATTACATCGTGAAATTGCAACCCTCTCACAAGGAACTAGTTCAGTTTCAATCTACTTCACAAAACTAAAGGAGCTTTGGCATGAGTATGATGTGTTATTCCCTTTTTCTAATTACGGATGCCCTAAATCTAAGGAAAATATGGAATAACTACATCAACAACGAGTTATGCAATTTCTCAGCGGATTGAATGAGTCCTATGATCAGGCTAGAAGACAAATTCTCATGAAGACAACTGCACCTACGCTGAATCAGGCCTATGCAATGTTTGTACAAGATGAAAGTCAGCAGAATGTGGGTGCCAATGTTATGACCGATAGAGGTGATCCTACCTTGGCTATGCAAGCAACTAGCAGAGGACAAGGATATCGAGGCAAGAAATAATATTTTCAATGTGAACACTCCGGATGAAAGGGCACACCAAGAAAAATTGTTACAAAATTATTGGCTATCCATCAGATTTTATTCCAAAGAAGAAACAAGGTACAGGGAACCCTGACAACTGGAGAGCTACTAACAATGAAAATCAAAATGGTGGAAGAAGGCCAGATAATTGGAGGAGAGAACCCCTTGCAGCTGTGAATCAGGAAGATATTGGATCATGTTCACAAGGAGATGGACATGGACAGACAACAACTGAAAACAAGGGATACTACTTCACTGATGCAGTACAATCAAATTCTGATTTTGCTAAACAAAGATTGTGGTGATCACCAGGCTAACATGGCAGGTAATGTCACTTGTTTAATGTCTAATTCCAACCAAAAGGAAGAGGAGTGGATTATTGACTCAGGAGCAACTCATCACATTGCCTCAAAAATTAGAATTATTAACTAATACTATAACTACAAACAAATCTAACAATGACAGAGTACATCTACCTATAGGGGAAAAAGCTGATATCACACATATTGGTAGTGCATGTTTGCTGGATAAAAAAACAGTGAAAAATGTTCTTTATGTACCTGATTTTAGGTTCAACCTATTGTCAATCTCAAAGCTCACAAGATCACTGTCTTGCAATGTCAACTTCTTTCCTGACTTTTGTGTATTTCAAGACCTCTGCAATAGCAGAGTGAATGGGATTAATAGATAGAGAAGTGGATTATATTTGCTTAGAAATGGAAGATTAACTAACAAGTTGAAGGCTATTTGTGCAATGAGTAGATTGTGTGAAGGAACCAGCAACCTATGGCATATGAGACTGGGACATCCCTCATTGTTAACTACGAAGAATATAAAAGAGTTACATAGCTATGTTAGTAGTATAGCAGAGAATAATTATTTTGTTTGCCCCTTAGCAAAATAAACTAGGTTGAAATTCCCACTTAGTGACTCTAGAGCTGATGGATTATTTCATCTTGTACATATGAATTTTTAGGGCCCTTATAAGGTTCCTACATTCAATAACAAGTACTACTTCCTTACTATTGTAGATGATCATTCTAGATACACATGGCTACATTTCTTGCAGCTAAAGTTTGAAGTTATAGTAGCAATAAAACAATTCTTTAACATGGTTCAAACTCAGTTTGGAGTCATGGTTAAGATACCGAGATCAGATAATGGGACTGAATTTTTTAGCTCACAATGTGCAACTTTGTTGAGTAATCTTGGCATCATTCATCAGAGTAGTTATCCTTATACCCCTTAACAGAATGACATAGTAGAAAGGTAGCATAGGCATATTCTTGACACTGCTAGGGCATTGAAGTTTCAGGGGTCCATTCCTATGAAGTATTGGGGCATATGTGTGAATACTGCAGTATATTTGATTAATAGGCTGCCATCAAAAACTCTAGGGGGCAAAGTGCCTTTTGAGCTACTATATGGTAGAAAGGCTTCTCTTCTTCATCTAAGAGTTATAGGTTGTCTATGTTATGCAACAAATCTGCCCAAGGGATACAAATTTGCTGAAAGAGCTAAAGCAGCAGTTTTAATGGGATACTCTGAAACATAGAAGGGATATATACTTCTGGATCTACAAACTATGCAATTCTTTAATAGCAGGGATGTTGTTTTCAGGGAATCTGAGTTCCTTTTGCCAAAGGGAGTACTAATATGAGCAATGAATCTGAATTGTCTATGTCTTCTCCTTTACATATAAAGGTATCAGATCACAACAATATTCCTTGTGGATCAAACTTACTAGAAACAACAGTAAATATAGATCACACAGAAACAGAAGATGATACACAACATGCAGTTGAGGAGGCAAATTCTGATGGTACTGATGCAACAATTCTTCAGGATGCATAAGTTCAGAGTCCTAATGTTTAGGATGCAGAGGCTCAGAATGAGTCACACAATGAAATGCAACAAATCACTTGAAGAAGAAAATGAAAGTGTGCCATCAAACATAGGCAGGAAATCTTCAAGACAGACCAATGAGCCACTATGGATGAAAGATTATATCACTACAAAGAAGGTTGCTACTTGCAATTATCCAATTTCAAACTATTTGTCTTATGACAAAACATCCTCCAACTATCAATGTTATTTGGCCAAGTTCTCTCAACAGATTGAGCCACAGTCCTTCAAAGAAGCAGCCAAAGACAGTAGATGGATTGAGGCTATGAAATATGAGATAAAGTCCTTAGAAGATAACAAAACATGGTGTATAGTTGATTTGCCAAAGGGTAAAAATACAGTAGGCTCAAAATGGGTATATAAGATTAAATATAAAGCAAATGGGGACATTGAGAGATATAAGGAAAGGCTAGTGGCAAAGGGGTATGGTCAAAGGGAAGGATTGGACTATCATGACACTTTCTCACCAGTGGAAAAAATGGTCATTGTGAGGTCAATCATAGAACTTGCCACCTCAAAATGTTGGAATCTATTCCAAATGGATGTGTACAATGCCTTCTTGCAAGGTAATTTGTATGAGGTAGTTTATATGGAATTGTTTGAGGGATTTAGACAACAAGGTGACAAGAAAGTTTGCAAGTTAATGAAGTTCTTATATGGTCTTAAACAAGCTTCAAGATAGTGGAACATCAAAGCTAACAGAAGCATTTTTAGGTGCAGGTTTCACTCAAAGTAATTATGACTACTCTCTATTCACTATGAGAAGCCAAGAAGAGGTAGTGATTGTCCTAGTCTATGTGGATGATCTTCTCATCATAGAAGCAGTGCAAACTTGATCAAACAGGCCAAGAATACTTTACACCAGAAGTTCAAAGTCAAGGACCTAGGAGAACTTAAGTACTTCATGCGAATTGAAGTACTAAGATCCAAGGCTGGCATTCTGTTGAACCAGAGGAAGTATGTATTGCAGCTTATCTCAGAGATGGGATTAAGTGGGGTTAAGCCTGCTTGCACACCCTTAGAGGCCAATGAAAAACTCACTTCAGTAGAATATGATCAGGCAAATAAAGTCAAAGATTGATCACCCATTGCAGGATATCAGTGCCTATCAAAGGCTAGTTGGAAAGTTGATGTATGTCACCATTACAAGATTTGTCATCAGTTATGCTGTGGAAATCTTGAGCCAGTTCATGCAAAGGCCCAAGAAGTCTCATTGGGATGCTGCAGTTAGAGTTGTAAAATACTTAAAGGATGCACCAGGACATAGAATCTTAATGGCTTTTAATCACACAGGGGAGCTAACATGTTGGTGTGATTCAGACTGGGCAGCATGTCCCAATACAAGAAGGTCAGTTACTGGTTATGTGATAAAGTTTGAAACTTCCTTGGTATCTTGGAAATCAAAGAAACAACAAACTGTGTCAAGAAGCTCAGCTGAAGCTGAGTACAGAAGCATGGCTGTTGCAACTGCTGAAATCATATGGTTACTGGGTCTGTTTAAAGAGTTGGGTGTGAAGATTACACAACCCGTGACAATTCTTAGTGATAGTAAGTCTTCCATTCAGATTGCAGCAAATCCCATACTACATGAACGAACAAAACACATAGAAATCGATTGTCATTTCATTAGAGACAAGATCACAGAAGGGATAGTTCAAGCAGTACATGTGAATACAAAGGAGTAGCAGGCTGATTTGCTAATCAAAGGTTTGGGAATTGCTGAACATGTGCATCTTCTTGACAATCTTGGAGTGCTCAACATTCTACAACCTCCAGCTTGAGGAGGCATATTGTAATATAGAAATAACACATGTAATAGTTAGTTAGTCACGTGCTTCTTTCTGTTAATGACAACTGTTAATGAGTTATCAATTAGTTAGTGGATTAGGTTAAGTTAATGGTAGTTAGGTGTATAAATGTACTGATCTTCTTCTTCAATAAAACAGTTGTTCATTTCTCTCTTAACCGTCTCTCTCTTCTCAGAGCTTCTGCCATTGTTATACCTTCAAATCTTTGCATTTTATTTGTATCTTATTAGTAGGCTAGTAGCTGTTTTAATATTAACATATAAAAAGTACTTACCTAGTACTCTCTCCGTCTCAAATTTTGTAACACACTTTTCTTTTTAGTCAATTCTAAAAAGAATAAAATATTTTTATATTTAAAAATAATTTAACTTTAAACTTTTTAATTTACCAATTTTACCCTTAATAAGAAGCTTTTATATCCACATAAATTATGATTCCACAAAGCTTTGACCCTTTAAGTTTTTAGGACCACAAGTTTTAAATATATTTTTTTCCCATAAACTCTACAATAAGTCAAACTACGACACACAAATTAATAAAAGGTAGTAATATTTTTTGAGAAAATGACAAAAATGGTCTCTTTTGTTTACAGGTGAATTCAAAAAGGTCTCTTACATATATTCCTAAGTAATTTTAATCCTTTAGAATTTAGAAAAAATGAATACTTTATGTCCATTTCAAATATTTAACAAATTACCTCGGATAGAATGTGGGCAAGGAAAGAAGCGCGCACTAGAGAGGATTTTTAAAATTCTTTATTCTTGTTTATAATGTTACGGTATTTTCAAGCTTTGCATTCTAAAGAGCATTAAGACAAACAGCTTATGCCCAAAATCGAAGAATTCCGCTCATTGCACAAGAAAATCGATCAATCAGCCTAGACGAACACCACTATGTGTCTCCATTCCACCGGCAAAATGCTCTGCAATTTTTTCTTGTCATTTCCGTCCTCGATTGTGACCCTCTTTAATTTGGCCTTCTATATAATCTTCTCTATTTACTTGACACTCTTTTCATGTACATAAAAACAATTCTTTTGTTTCTGTTTCTGATACAAGGGTTCTAGTTTCCTTCTCATGGACGAGAATAAACTTCACTTGTCTCCTCCTAAGGTCAGTGTCTATTTTGGACTATAAAACATAGTTTCGTTCTTGTTCTTCTTTATTTTTCTTTTATTTTTTGTGTAAGTTTTTGGCTTTCGGATTGTGCTGGAACGGGTAGGATCCCTCCATCCCTAACCTAACCAGAGTCTCGAGTTCAAGTCCTGCGAATGGAAAAGATCCTAATATGCAGTGCTTACCCCTTTAATGGGCCTTACCTGTGCGAATCCGGATTAGTCGAGGCTCCGAGGCGTGCTTCCCCTTTAATGGGCCTTACGCGCGCTAATCCGGATTAGTCGGGGCTCCAAAAGTCGGGGCTCCAAAGCGGGAAACCAAAAAGAATTAAAAAAAATGCAGGGATTGTAATTGTGAAAGAGGTGAATCCAAAATCTAAACTTTGTGGGTTCAATTTTTAAATTAGTACTGAACTTGTTGTACTTTTGAATTAATTCATAGTGTTTGAGGAAACAAGAAATAGTATTAGTTTGAAGATCATTCACATTCACACTCTTATTTCACACTCTTAGTATTGTCAACATTCACATTCTTATTTCACATTTTTTTCTCGCATAAAATAATGGATAGATTCATACATAACTTATATGTGTATTATTTATGAGAAAAGGTAAAATGATAACCAAAGAAAGTACGAGCTATGTTGAATTTTATAAGGTGATTAATTCTCCTTACAAACCAACTAAACGGGCTATGTTCTTAGAGACAAAATTAACTTTTTGTTGTCTTTTAGTTTTTTCATAACTTTGTGTGTTTGGCTGTATTGTTGGTTTTGTTGCACACTTGCACTCATAGATATTTTCCTATATTTTCAATTTTTCTTTGTGGAGCAAAATTGCACTAAACCCTGTTACAATACGATTGAGTTGACGTATTTCAAAATCATAAATTTAATTCCTCAATATTTTAGAGATCCTACCCATATATTAATTTATATGGGATTTGCTTTTATGAGGGAGTTAATTATTTAGAGTTGAAATATAGTAGTATATTGGTAAGTAAGTAAATTAAAATGTATTGAAGTAAATATAATAAAGAAAATATAATGAGCTTGAAAAGTCAGCTATGGTCCAGTGACCATGTGAATTGAATAATCAAAGCTATGGTATGGTGACCATATAAATAAAATAATCTACTGCTCTACTTTTCATAAAACTTCCCTATGCAATAACATGCTTGGAAATTGTTTCATGTCTTGCTCTGCATGTAAAGAGAAGGTGATTTTGTATAGAGATTTTGACCCTCCAGCCACTCAATCCTCCATTCTGTCTGACGCAAAAACGCAAAAGCACATCACATTCCCATATAATGGACCTTTAAGTTTGTTGGTATTATTTAGCTAGCAACTTTTTAGTTGCAAAAGGACCAGCATTTAAGGAAACACTTGCCATCAGTAGCATACACAAGATTTTGCTCGAGTGGTGTTGATCCAATTTCGTAAATTCGTCTTGTACACGGGTTGTTGGGTTTAAGGCTTTACTTTCTATCTCAAGTTGATATTTTTTCTTGAGAAAGAATCTGAAGTTGATATTTACTTGTATTACTTTTTAAAATGGTGTAATATGCATGTTATTGTTATAAAATAATATGCTTACATACATATTTTTTAGGTGAAGTGATCCAGTGTGTCTCCGCCCTGCTTGCTATAATGGATGTTATGTTCACATCACACTTGCTTCTTATTAATTGTATAGTGAAGTTTTTTCTTGCACTAAGTTTGGTTAATGGTACATTTTGAGCAGCAGATGCTACCTCAAAGAATGGACTCAGGAGGTCCTTATCGTCTTCTGCACTGTTCAGGTTTGGGTGACAAAGAAGGTGTGATGCAAGAGCTCGGAAAAGGAGTGGAACCCAATCTGGTTGACTATGATAGGAGAACAGCACTTCATTTAGCTGCCTCTGAAGGTTGTGTGGAGATTGTTGTTCTACTTCTTGAGAAAGGAGCTGATGTGAACTCCACAGATCGCTGGGGTCGAACTGTAAGTTGCACTTATTGCAATTAAGTGAATTACCTTTACAGTCTGTTCTGGATTATTGTTTTGCATCAATTTTATTTTACCGTATTCTGTTGTTGCAACAATGCGTGGATAGACTATATTGTTTGTTGTCATTGAATTACATTTTCTTATTTGGTTTGAATGTTTTATACTACTATATTGTATACTATTATACAATAACCGATGATCTGTAAATATAGGATTTATTAGCAATTCAAAACCAATAAAAAGGAATATATGGTTGAACTGTAAATATTGGATTGATTGCTTCCATGCTATAACCAAAATTTACTTGAAGATATATGGTTCTTTTCTTTTACTGTAGCAATCTGTAAGGTTATAATATAGGGCTATAGCTTGTTTCTCAACAAATTGATTAGTGTAAGCTTTGATCAAAATCTCGTGCAGCCACTTTCCGATGCCTGCAACTTTGGTCACAAGGATGTCTGCAAGATATTAGGGGCACATGGTGGATATGATCCGGTATATGTCCTAACCTTTTTTCTCGGTCATATGATTTCCACCACAGTGTACTCCGAATGATATCTTAATTTTGTCTCACAATACTGCTTGGAAACAGAATGGGTAATTTGCTTTTCCTGCTATACATGGTTGAAAAAGAAACTCTTCTATTAATAAGATTGACTAGAAAAGCTGATGCAAGGAGTAACAAACTACTTTGTTTATAGTTCTAAATTATATATTCATCGATCACTCAGACACTAAGCACACATCACTTTTATCTGTGACTTTTTTTGCTTATAGTATAAGCTTAGACGGGCTGCCAGCTATACTAGTTAATTGGCTCGTATAGGAACATCACTGATTTGTTGAAGACATAATTAAGTAAATAAAAGTGCATTCTCCTCCTATAACTTATCTTCTTAAATGAGATAATCACACTCTTCAATATGTTACGAGAGCCAAACCCATCGATCCTTGTTGTTGTGTTTCTCAATGTTGGACTCCCGTTTTATGTTATCCCCGCTCCAATTGTCCAATCCTGGGCGTGTGGTGGGTTTTTAAGTCCCAGCATTGGCTGAAGGAATAGGTTGTGTCTCCTTATATTATTGGGCAATCCCCCTCTCATGAGCTAGCTTCTAGGGTTGAGTCAGGCTCAAAATTCATTTCTTATCATCAGATAGAGATTCCATGTGTTGGGCACATGAAAAAGAATTAGGGCCGCACGTGAATGAATAGGCATGGCGAAAACATAATTAACTCGGTAAATTTCATTGGTGTCCCTTTTGGGAGCGGACGTTTAAAACTTTTGTCCCCATTTTAAAAACGTTTGCAAATATTGATCCAAACCCATCGATCCTTGTTGTTGTGTTTCTCAATGTTGGACTCTCGGTTTATGTTATCCACACTCCAGTTGTATAGTCCTGAGCGTGTGGTGGGTTGTCAAGTCCCAAAATTGTCTGAAGGAATAGGTTGTGGTCTCCTTATATTTTATTGGGCAATCCTCCTCTTATGAACTAGCTTTTAGGGTTGAGTTACGCCCAAGATCATTTCTTATCATCAAATAAAAATTTCACGTGTTGGGCTCATGAAACAGAATTGGGGCCGCATGTGAATGAATAGGCATGTCTAAAACATAATTAAGTCAGTAAATTTCATTGGTGTCCCTTTTGCGAGCCGGTGTTTAAAACTTTGTCCCCATTTTAAAAACGTTTGCAGATCCACACTCTTCTTCCTCCTCCTCCTCCTCCTCCTCCTTTTTTCTTTTTGATCTGATTTTAGTTGCAAAAGTAAACATGTCATATTTGGTTACTTAATTATCCAAACTTTTGAAAATGGAACGATGAAAAGATCAATTCCTAAAGAAAGGCTCTTTTAGTCCAAAGAAACAGTCGAAATTGCATTGGATGACATGAAGAGGAAACATAACTTTAACAAAGAAAGCTGAGTGAAATAGTGCCTAACTACCAAATATTCCAATGAACTTGCAGAGTTGGAAGATCCTTTGTCGATTACTAACAGATCTAGAACTATGGATTTACGGAATTATGCACACCCAAAGCTAATGTGTTGAGATATTGAATCATGTTCTTAATATATTTCCCTTTCTAGGTTTCAGATTATTGCATTGTCCACTCTAGGTGTAGGATCTCCATGCCTTCTTCTCAGTGGCTCTTTCCATTTTAGTGTATGATGAAACTCCTTTTGACTGGATGAAATGAGAACACCATCATAAGTTTATTGTCGCCCTGCTTACTAGCCTTACAATCTCCTGGTTGGTGAAATCCTACATATTGGCTAATACCACTGTTGGTTCCCCAAATACACGCAAGTATACGTGTGATAAAGTGACTTGAAAGTCGGATGTCGAACGCTCATAGACTTAGATCAACCGTTAACTAAGCAAGCTAAAATCAATTAACTGTCCAAAATAATTGAGAGTGATGTTTTTCTATTAAACTACTATTGCAGAAATTAAACAAGTAACAACTAAGTTATCAAGAATGCAAATGTGTATGATGAGATTTTAATTCAGAGGAGATGAAGATTCCAGGGCTGTGGTTGGTTTATCAATCCTATTAAGTTCAATAATCACACTTGTTAATCCAGATTATCTATGGTTGCTAATTAGCCGGATCGTTTATATGAATAGCATGTTCCAACAATACTACTCTCCTGTTCACAATATATCAATCCTATATTCCTATGGTATTGAGTCTATCGTTAACGAATATAATACGATATTTAACTAAGCAAGACCGTTAGGTATATTCCTATCCTAATAGCGAAATCTTTCCCCGAGTCACGGGTTCAGAAACAAGCTCTCGTTAATTCTACTCTAATCTAAACACGACTTTCTCAAGCATAGCATAGATAGTATGGTGAATTGGTAGCTACAACAATTCACAAGTTAAAACTAGAATTAAAGAAACAACCACAAGATGATAATCCGAATCAACGAAGATGTAATTAATAAACGTTAATAATCATGTCAACCACAACCCTAGAAACTAAAGTGCTTAGTCACTCATGTTCGTAGTAACAACTTTCCGAGTATTTTGCATAAACAAATTACAAAGAAAAGATGAAGGAATGAAGAACTCGATGATTTTCTCCTCCAAAGAATGTTCCCAACGTCTTCTCTCCTCCCAAAATAGTCTCCTCGATCTAAGGTGTGTCAAAAGTCCCAAAAATAACGTTTTTACATGTACTTATACCAAGTAGGGTCGAGCCTAGACGAAAACACCTTTTCCTGTGCGAAATAGGATTCCGGCTCTGCACAAATTGCACAGGCGCCCCGCATGGGGCGATGTGCCACGCGGTGTGGTAGTGGGCTTTATCAGAGAGCGTGCAAAATCACAACAACAACAATTACACAGCCGCGGCACGCCACGCGGAGCGGTTGTGTCTTTTTCTTAGTACGGATTTTTCTTGATTTTTTGACATCCAAACGTGGTTCTCGACCCCCGAACGCGATCCCGGCTTAATTCCTTGGGCTTTTACTCAGACTTCAAAGCTCCAAATAGCTCTAATTCGTTCCATAACATCTACCTAGCTCGGAATCACTCCTACAAGGCATAAAACACGCAATTAGTACAAAACACTAGCGATTAAAGCTCAAACTCAATTAAAGTGCAGTAAATTAAAGTGTAATAAGCGACTAAAATAGGTAATTATAGCCTATCATCAACCACCTTTTCAAAAGGGAATAATAGTAGATAAAATATATGGATTCCCAATCATATCTGCATGTGATTGGTGTATTTACAGAATGTTGAAGCGTTCTTAAAAATTTCTTTCCTTTATCAATCAAAGAAGAAACCAGTCAACATGAATCAAAGAAATGACAAATCCCAAGGAGACAAACGCAAGAATGGATCCCAAACGGATTTTCCAGCAGACTAGCTAGAGTTAACCGCACAGTCAAACGCAATAAAGCAGCCGAGAGAGAGAGAGAGAGAGAACCATCAATGAAATTACACAATGAACCCGCCGTTTTAAAATCACGTGCCTAACTCCTTTATTTCCTATCAACTAACAACTACTCTTCCCATTCACAGTTACAACCAAAACAACTAAAAATCACGTGCCTAACTCCTTTATTTCCTTCGGTCACTAGCTGACTTTCCAATTTCGATGTTGGACTTGTAACAAAAGTTGCTTCATACGCTGGTTTTGGGGTTTCTATCAGTATAATGCATGAATTAGGGGATCTATACAGCATGTTAAAATCTGTGAGAAATATCCTCTTGTTTCCTTTTCTTTCTTCTTCTTTTCTTTTACTTTAAGTGGTTTATGAGTAGTGATTTTGAACCATGATATCCTGCGAGCCATGCATGACATCCCTTTTCTGTGAGCATGAATTGTATGTTGCATCCCAACTCATTTAACTCATTTATCTCGTGATCAGCTAGCTTATAATTATGTGAATAAACAAAGGAAGCTAAGTAACAATAATCCCCAGCAAGAAAACAGGACAGGCTAAGTCACAAGTATGCCTTCTGGATGAGTTAATGACTTAATGTAGATAGGATCCTTGTCAGAACTGTATGTTCTTTACCACTATGTTATCTTTATTTTTGTTGCCGTGTTAGATAATGTGAATTTCCCGGAAATTTTGTATGATATCAACGTCTCTTTTTACCGTAATTTCCTTTTGCTTGACATAGTTGGGTGACTCTCCTACGCCATGTTGTATAATTGATCATGGTGAAGTTGACATGAAGGATGCAGCTCTTATTGGAGAAGTAATTTCTCTTACCCAGAAGCCAAGGCAAATATCAACTTGACTATGTTTTTTTAATATGTCAATTCACCTTACATTTGTTTTGACTATTAATGATTGTGAGTGTGAATAGCAGGGAGCATATGGTGAAGTTTATTTGGTAAAGTGGCGTGGCACAGAAGTTGCTGCAAAAACCATTCGCGCTTCCATTGCATCAAACCCAATGGTGAAGTAAGTTTACTGATTTTTTCCAGAGCTGTAATTTAAAAATCACATAAGCAACTGATGGGACTGATTGGAAGTGGTTGACTGTTTCATGTTCTTTTTTATCCTGTACAATCAAATCACTTTTAAGGTCTTCTATCTTCAGTATCATTAAGAACCAACTATACTCCCAAGGAGATAATTTCACTCCAGGTCTATATGTCAAAAGCTTGCCAAAAAGTTGTTGGCCAAGCAATGGACTTTTATTGTGTCAAAATTTCTACGGCTTCTTTAGATCTCTGATATTTTCTTTTCCAGAACTTGGGTTAATATGACTTAGAGTAACAACTTACTTCGTCAACTTGGCTTTAACATTCGGATTCGTTAATATGACGTAGAGTAACAACTTACTTCGTCAACTTGGCTTTAACATTCGGATTCATCCATCCATAATTGAGAGCTTCACAGGAATGCTTTTCTGAAGGAGCTAGCGTTGTGGCAAAAGTTGCGCCATCCCAATATTGTGCAGTTTCTTGGCGTCCTAAAGCAATCTGATCGATTGATCTTCCTTACTGAGTATCTTCGAAATGTAAGCCGTGTATGATGTCACAAGCACTCTGATTTCACTTGATATTCCGTAATAGCTATATAAGTGTTATTATATGGGCTTTCAGTAATGCACGCACTGATATTTCTACAAATTGGAATCTAGGGAAGCTTGTATGACCAATTGAGAAAGAAAGGAAGACTTGATCCACTGACAGCAGTTGCTTATGCATTAGATATTGCAAGGTATAATGTTCAATCAAAAGCCACCTAGAATTCAAGTGTTACATTTCACCTTTTACCACAATTTACAGCATTTTTTATTCATTGTTCTTCAAAACAACTTTGTAGCTTTTTCACCTCTTTCTTTTCAGTTAAATGCAATCATCTGCATTTACTATGTGCAATCACCAAGTATTTTAATTGAAAGTTACAGGAAAAGAGGCACTCTTCCAGTCATTAATGTGCAATAGTCTTACGATGCATCTTATGCCAAGATAAATTTGGTAATATTGGTTCAGATTCTTTATAGCCAGAGTTCTTCAATAAAATATGTACTTTGTTCTTATTATAAAGTTTGTAGTCTATCTGAGCAGAAACATGACCAAATCTCCCCTTAATTTAGCCACGACCATAGATAAAAGGTGCGTTGATATGGAAAGTGTAGACAACTAAGTGCAATCCAAAATTCTTAACGCAAAGTATCAAATGCCAAAAAGATGGATCAAAGAATGAAAATAATTGTGGGTTATTTGCTTTCAACTTGGTGCTCCTCATTATGAAATGTCTTTAAACATTGAAGCAGTTGTCAGACTCACTTTTCGTGGTTGACATACTTTACTGTTTAAAGAGTGGTTGTCGTGCATATTGTACTCTTTAAAGCAGCTATACTAAGTTCTCTGTTTGCATGTGCAGAGGAATGAATTATCTTCATCAGCATAAGCCTCATGCTATTATCCATAGAGATTTGACTCCTAGGTACTGGCAGTTTCACTAGTTACATTTAACTCAGCTCATATGCATCAAACCATTGGTACTTGTCACTTCAGAGAGTACAAACTACTTCCTTTATAGTTCAGATTTAAGATATCTTTGCAGCTATTATATCAAATTTCTACTCCTGCAGAAATGTATTGCAGGATGAAGCAGGGCATCTTAAAGTCACAGACTTTGGACTCAGTAAAATTGCACAACAGAAGGATTCTTATGGTTACAAAATGACTGGAGGGACTGGATCATGTATGATCTACTACTAAGCTAATCTGTATTTCCTTTTCTTTGGTCAGTCGACTCCCGAACATAATTATATCCATGGTTATTAGATCGATACATGGCTCCAGAAGTTTACCGTCGAGAATCATATGGAAAGAGTGTTGATGTTTTCTCATTTGCTCTAATCGTTCATGAGGTAAGTTGAAATTACACGTTTACATTTTGTCCAACTGAAGATATGCACGGTTTATCCATTTTCATCATCAGAGTTTCTTTTGGAAAGTTTTCCATACATCTATTAGATGTTGAGTTGGTACTTCGTGTTCTCAAATCTTGCTGTGGAAAGTTAGGCCCCTAATCATGAGAGTAAAATAGCTACGGAAACAATCCTCACATGGTTTGATGATTTGGCTTTGCAATGTCGTTTCTTTAAATATAAAATAAAAGCTAGGGATATATATGCTTCTGTATTACAGATGTTCCAAGGAGGACCATCAAATAGGGAAGCAGCTCCAGAGACGGTGGCCGATAAGACAGCATACGAAGATTATCGGCCACATCTTGCTTCATACATATTTCCGGAGCCAGTCAAGACGTAAGTTAGTCTATTTTTGTTGCATTTTCAAACTTACCATTTTTCCCTTTTTTGCTAATAGAACTACGCCTATGTGGTGATCATTGAAGTCCAACTGTATTAGTTTGTATTTCCAAAGTGTCTATACGATGTAGGTCTTTCTTAGCATTTTTTATTTTTTATCTGTGTTACATTTTGAGTTTCAATGTTTGGGGTTAAGTATAGTATTTTTTAACTGGTTTTGACGTAGTTGTTTGAGCGTTTTGATTGTTTTTGCTGAAAATGCTTGTTAATATTGAACTTGTTCGGATTGCAAAGTTTTAAAATGTTTCCTGATTTTGAAAAAGTGAAAAGAAATCATTGTGTATATAATCAAATCAATGACTCACCTTCTTCAATTGTGAATAATTATCTGGACTAATACCTTGCATTTGACATAAATTTTTTGTTTTTGCATATTTGGCATACAAATTGATATTGAAAAAATCTGGCAATAGAATTTGAATGATAATTATCTTTTAGTAGATAGTAGAAAGAAATCATAAATACCATAATAAACTTGAAGTTTTTTTCTCCTGTTTTATGTGAATAATATTGAACTTGTCCAGATTGCAAAGTTTTAAAATGTTTCCTGATTTTGAAAAGTGAAAAGAAATCATTGTGTATATAATCAAATCAATGACTCACCTTCTTCAATTGTGAATAATTATCTGGACTAATACCTTGCATTTGACATAAATTTTTTGTTTTTGCATATTTGGCATACAAATTGATATTGAAAAAATCTGGCAATAGGATTTGAATGATAATTATCTTTTAGTAGATAGTAGAAAGAAATCATAAATACCATAATAAACTTGAAGGTTGTTTCTCCTGTTTTATGTGAACTCATTACCATTTAGAGAGTCAAACATATTTTTTACTACTATTTTTTGAACAATCCAATAAAATTTAAGTTATAGAATTATTTTTTGTAGTACTTTTATGTACTTTCTAGATATGCAGATTTCATTTCAATAACTTGAGGTGTCAGTGTTCGAACTCACATAGAAAATTAGATGAGTTGCATTCTTATAGACAGTAATTTCTCAAATTTGGTTTCTGTGGCAAGAATCTGGAGGCCAGTTTAGTTGACGAAGTAAATGTGGCCTTGTGTTTCTCAGATTTTGGTTTCTGGAATAGAAGCGATTAAATAAACACTATAACTCTAGGCACAATGGAGTATCAAGCACTTTCTCCTTTTCTGGGTTTCAAGCTGGTTACTCCTTTTATATGCTAGAAAATCTTAGGTACATGTGTTGGCGGGAGGCAGAAATTACCTGGTAGATTAATCTAGGTGCATGCAAGCTGACTCGAACACCACCCTTATAAAAAGGATCCTAGGTAGGCACTCCAATCACATGGAGAATTGGTTACTTCTTTTATATGCTATCCTATGGTTTCTATTTTTGATTGCTACTACCACTTGCTTTCTAATTGCTGATTGTACATCACAGCATATATATGATTGAGTGCCTAGGTACGTCATCCTTAAAATTTCCTATAGCCAATCTCAGGTCCTTTCAGCATATAGCAAATTGAGTTTAAGTTCTATGCATTGGGTGTGAAAAATATTACACAATGAAGTCAGTTTTAAAGTAATTACGGGTAAATCTCGATTATAGACACTACGTGGTAACCTAGTAAAATGGTAACTAACCTGCTATCAGATGCTAAATTCACTGACAGCTTAAAATATCTTTAATTTGACAGTATACAACTTAAATCCGTCGAAATTAGACACAGAGACACAACAAAAACTGACATGACATTGTGTGCAGGCTGCTTCGTGAATGCTGGCACAAGAACCCTGATCGTAGACCCTCCTTTCAAGAAATTATTGAACGGCTTGAGAAAATCTATGAAACTATGCAAGATAAGATAGTTTTGGGAACATGCTGTAGCTGTATGATATTATGAGTTGTTAATTATCTGATCCTGAAGCTGATCTGATGTATCTCCTATCGCATTGATTTCATTTCTCTGGTTACAAGGAGCTTCTGCATAGCCCTCTCAGATTTGAAAATACATAAATAAAGTGCAAGTTTGTCTTACTGGAAGGATATGAGTTTGTAGCAAATTTTTATTAGAGTTTAACTTATATGCATCGACATCGCTAAAAAGATTTGCACATAGTTTAATTTACCTGCGATAATAGGTTATTTACCATGCCTTGCAGGTTACCAGTCCATGCTTGCTATAGAAGGTACCTCTGTAAATGGCTTTTAGGTGATCATATAGTGTAAAATTTCTTACAATGTTAATGTATATTAGCTGAATTATTTTTTATTATATTATAATTCATTGTGTCAATGTTGCTGTCTGTCATCTCTGAGCCTTATTAAGCTTGCTCATATTTTGATGGTCGAGTTTGTATTGGGGTATCTGTTTTAGGTTGTTCATATCCCTTCCTAAATCCTTAACATTGTAGGTGGTTTTGAAATTAAATAGACAAAGCTAATTTATCAGACAGATGTGTCTGAACTTGGTGAATTTTCCATTGGACATCTATCAAATATCCTTATCTGCTGCAGCTTACTACATTGACATTCACTAACAACTGCAACCAACAATTAGCTATTACTATGATCCTTCACCACTGTCCATATTTCATGTTCTTTTGCTTCACCATTTCTAGTTTATCAATCTCCAACAATGTACAAAGATGAGGCTGATTGCCTTTTCATTGAGGACGACAAGGTGGCTCACGTCGCTTTCCTTCAGATTGGGTTAGTTGGGAATATTCTCATATGCTTGGCCTAAAATTGATGATATTAGGAAAGACATGTTCATAATTTCAAGGAAAGTTTTCGATTGTGACTTATGAGATTGGATCCTTTGCACATTTTTCTTGGATTCACCAATGAAGAAGGCTACAAGTTATGTTTTTTCGAATGTTTTGGGTAATTTATGACACGCAGATGTGTACTTTTAGATACATGAAAGACTTCACCCAAAAAAAAAAAAAAACCTTCTCTAGCTCCTGTTTGGATTAATTTTCCAGGCTTGGTATTGATTTGATATGTCAGCAATAAAACCTATTGGATGTGTGCTCTCATTTGATAGTCCTACTGTTTTATGGTCATGACTAAGCTTTGCCAAGGTTTGTGTAGAAATTGACCTTTTTTCAGAAATTGTCTAGTCGGAATTGGTTGAAACTTTATCAAAATTACATCCTTCAGTGATAAAAGGTTATTCACGGTCAGTAGAATATGAAAATATATCATACTGTTTTACATGTTTAATGTTTTCATCAAGAACATAAAGGTGAGAATTGCAAGTTGACAATGATAATGGAAAAGATAGATACCTCAAAAATTAAACCAGAAAATTACTAGAAGAAAAAGTATGTTGTTGTGTGACAACAATTATCCGTCAATTTCAAGCAAAGTTGGGGTCGGTGGTATGAATTCTCGCTCATCATGCCACTCTGTTTAAGCTCATCTTAGATCTATATTACAACAACAATAATAAATACTAATAGTTCTTTATATATTCTATTGACATAAATTTCATATATGACCAAAAGCTCCTCGAAAGCAAAAAGGTAAAAAAGTTCTTTAAACAATTAGGACACTCTACCAAAAGAGATAAATAGCTAAATGACCGTGTATTATCTGTTCGATTCTCAATGGTGTGAATGCTCAAACTAATTAAGATGCGTCAGTTGATTTTAATTTTATAAATAAACTAGCGTTAAACGGACAGACAAGTCTGGGTGGTGTAGTCGGTTATCACGCTAGTCTCACACACTAGAGGTCCCCGGTTCGAACCCGGGCTCAGACAATCTCCCTTTTTTCCAATTTTCTATTTTTTTTGCATTCTTTCTTTTATTTTTCTTCACTTTCATTCTTCTTTTTTACTTTTAATTTTTTTTTTCCGTTTGTTACAAAATGTAAAATGTTAAGGCAAGCATGGATAATTTTTTCTTATGAATTAATTAGCTTGTAATTTAGCAGTAGCAACTTATAGTCATTACTAGAGGATACAAGTAGCAGCTCGAAGCCTTTTTCCCCAAGTTCTCCAAATTGGATTACCTAAGAGAGAAAGTGTATTAAATTTATGATTGTCATGCCAATTTGCTTCCTCGATTTCCATTAGCCAATACAGAAGACTGGAGTCACTGAATTTGAACTCAACTCCAGCCTCCAGGAGTCTTATTTGCTAAGTGGAAAGAGGCTATTTCTGAAAGAAAAGATTTCGACCGATCAATGCTTCCATATTGGGTGGATAAGAACTAGTTTCTGTTCCTCTCCCTAGTTACTTTCGAACACCGAAGCTTTCTAAACTTTTCTTGTTTTTTGTTTTTATGATAATCAAGAAATCTTCTTGTATTTCTTATTCACATATCTTTGTTATTACACGTTGTGTCGATAATCAAAAAATTCCGAGGGCAAACTGACACGCAGTTTAAAACTCTCTGGTTAACGGACTCACTTTTCTTTCCTTCTCTACTTGAATATCAAGATTTTGGTCCGGAATAGAGTTTGAACTCGCAACATTCATCTAATCTAACACATCAAGCGCTATTCAGTACAGGATTGGCTGAAGTATGATACGAAAATGCGCACTAAGAAACTTTATGCAAGTTAGGAGTATACATGAGTCAGGTTAGTTTGCTTTTTATGGAAACCAAACCAAACTAAACCCTGTTCCTACATGTCGCACTCCAGAAGCAATTCATTCAAGATGGCCAAAAAAAAAAAATACACATATTTCATGAATTTCCACAGGCTCCGGTTATACACCTTAGACCCCTAAATGGAAACTGCACCTTGATTAGACTAATACTCTTTTGAACTGAGTTTTTCTTAAAAGAGTTAAACTCATGAGAATAACAGCTCACATGAAGGTGAGCTTGTCAGGTTATAGACGAAAAGTGTAATTCATTCAACTGATGAAAGATCCCTGGATACCAAAATAAACACTCCAGCATCGATCACATTTACAGCATCAGTAATATGCTTAAACAAGGCCAACTCTAATATTCACATTCACTCAAAGAAGAACTCAGAAACTAAAGTAGAGTTACAGATGTTGGGTTGCTGTAGTCCTACATTCTGCCTCCTTAGACGAGAAAACAAGCTAGCCGCCAGACTTTTGATGTTTCTCTGACGAGCTAGGGGCCAATTTCTCAGTCTCGCGTTCTTGAACACCTTTCTTTGGTCCAAATATCGACTCTTTCAGAGAATGTTCTGCTGACAGTATTGCATTTTTAATCTGACATTTTAAAAGCAGAAACAACACATCAGGAAGAGCTTATTGCAAAGCAAAATAATATGCAACAAAAGAAGCAAATTCTTGAAAGGTCACTTGATAATAACTTAGAGAGAAAAAAGAGATGACAATTTCTAATATGCTATGCTAGTACCAAACATTGCAGCAATTCAAAGAGATGCACTTTCTACCTGGAACAAGATTTGAAAGATGGTTTTTTTTATAAGGTAAATTGTATTAATCAAAAGGGAGAGAAACTCCCGTATACAAGAAGTATACCAAAAAGTAGAGAATTTACATCAGAACATGATTCTCTACAAAAGACGCCCAATCTTCTATACAAATAGGGGTTATATGAGTGCACCAAAAAGCGATCAAAGATAAAAGACTATTCTTAAGATGTGAAAAAGGAGACTCAATCCCCTCAAAAGCTCTCCTATTTCTCTCCCCCCAAACTATCCACATGAGAGCTAACAGGGCGAACTTCCACGCCTTTTGCTTTCTTCTTCTACGGAAACCGGCCCAACTATATAGCATTTCCTTTACAGTGCTTGGCATCACCCATTGAACACCAAAAAGGTTAGGATCGCCCTCCACAAAGCCGAGGACACAGGGTAATGCAACAAAAGATGATCAACTTCTTCCCCTGAGCTTTTACACATATAGCACCAACTAACAAGTGTAATTCCCCTCTTTCGAAGATTCTCACTAGTCAAAATCACTCTCCTCGCCATTAGCCATGCAAAAAAGCACACCTTCGTGGGCGACTTAGGAATCCAGATCGAGGAGTATGGAAAAGAGGCCTCCTTTCTCACCAACATACTCTGGTAAAAGGACTTTACGGTAAACAAACCATCGCCACGCAAACCCCATCTCCAAGAATCACAAGATGGCAGAGGCCTGTCTTGCCCATATAGTAGTGTCAATAAATCTTGGAGTTCCGCAATCTCCCAATCTTGCATTTTCCTTCTAAATGAGAGGTCACATACTACTCCCCCTTCATGCTCCTTACGAATCTGTTGGACCATCAATTCCTTCTGGTTTGAAACTCTGAAGACATGGGGAAGGAGACCCTCAGAGTATCCTCTCCACACCACCTATGATTTTAAAAGCTGATTCTCCTTCCATCTCCCACCCTATAAGACATGTTGCCACTGAAGCATTCCCAATTCTTCATGATGCTCCTCCACATGCCACACCCGAAAGGTGTTGTGATTGCCTTGGTCCTCCAATCCCCTCCCGTGAAATCGTACTTTTCTACTATGACCTCCCTCCATAGAGCATGCTCTTCTACCCCGAATCTCCACAGCCATTTCCCCAACAAAGCTCTGTTGAATACTCTAAGATCTTTCACTCCAAGTCCACCCCACTTCTTTGGGGAAGTGACTGTCTGCCAATTCACTAGATGATACTTTCTAGTTCCATCCGCTGCATCCTAAAGAAAATTCCTTTGAAGCCGCTCCAGTTTTTCTGTGATGCTCACAGGAGCTTGCAACAGGGACAAGTAATAGGTGGGCATACTCGATAAAGTGCTTTTAATGAGCACTTCCTTTCCGCCTTTGACAAGTACCGTTTCAGCCAGCCTGCAAATCTTTTTTCAACCCTTTCGATCACTGGATTCCAAATCGTAGTATCCTTATGCGAAGCGCCCAATGGGAGACCCAGGTAAGTAGTGGGAAGGGAGCCCACCTTACATCTGAGAACATAAGACAAAACATCAATGTTAGCAACCTCACCCACCGGGAAAATCTCACACTTGCCGAGGTTGATTTTGAGACCTGATACTATCTGAAACCACTGCTGGACCTACTTCAGGTAGGTCAACTGATCCATATCGGCATCACAGAAAGCCAAGGTGTCATCCGCAAAAAGCAAATGAGAGACTCTTTGGGCACTGGGCATCCCAATCGGAGCTAAGAATCCTCTCAAGAAGCCTCCGCCCGCCGCACGATCCATCATTTTACTCGAAGCATCCATCACTAGAAAGCATGGGGGATAGGGGGTCTCTTTGCCTGAGACCCCTGGAGCTGCCAAAGAAACCACACGGGCTACCATTAACTAGGATAGAGAATCTGACTAAGGAAATGCAGAATTTGATCCATCCCCTCCATCTTGCCCCAAACCCCATCCGCATCATAATGAAATCCAGGAACTCCGACATGGTCGAAAGCCTTCTCAAGGTCCAACTTGCATAGTAAGCCGGGATCTCTATTTTTCCTTCTGGAGTCTACAAGTTCATTTGCCACCAAAGCGGCATCCAGGATCTACCTACCGTCCACAAACACATTCTAAGCACCTTCTCGAGTCTATTGGAAAACACTTTAGAAATAATCCTGTAAATGCTCCCCACGAGACTAATAGGCCTGTAGTCACTGATACAAGATACATCTTCTTTCTTAGGCACAATAGTAATAAAAGAAGCATTGATACTTCTCTCGAAAACACCATTCACATGAAAATATTCAATGGCTTCCATCAACTCCCCCTTGATGGTGTCCCAACAGAGCTGGAAGAAGGCCAAGGAGAAACCATCAGGGCTAGGGGCCTTATCACTAGCACAAGTCGACACAGCCTCGTGCACCTCCTCCTCCTCGAAAGCCCTTTCTAGCCATTCACTGTCTCCCTCCCATATGTGGTTGAACTCTATTCCCCCTCAAAGTCGGCCTCCAACTAACTTCCTCTTTGTATAAGTTCTCATAAAACTCCACTATCGCCCCTTTTACCTCCTCCTCTCCCTCAATCCTCACCCCATCCACAAGTAAGGACTCTATGAAGTTTCTCCTTCGATTTGCAACTGCCACCCTTTGGAAAAATTTAGTATTCGAATCCCCTTCCTTTAGCCATAGCGCCCTCGATTTTTGCCGCCAACTAGTCTCCTGAGCTATTGCTAACTCGACTATTTCCCTCTTAACCTCCCCCAATCTCTCTTTCTCATATTCATCTAACTCCCTCGCCCCTTCCCCTCTCTCTAGATCCCCCAATTCATGCATAAGCTCCCTCATTTTAACCTCAACCCTCCCAAAAATTTCCTTATTCCACCTAATAATATCTCCCTTGAGCAATTTGAGTTTCTTCGAAAGGCGGAATGAAGGTGTCCCTGATACCCCGTAGCTTGTCCACCATTCTTTCACCTTGTCACCAAATCCTGGCACCTTCAACCACATGTTCTCGAATCGGAAGGGAGCACGCACCCCCCTCCCTCTGCATCCATCTAGCAAGATAGGCAAATGATCCGAAGTCAGCCTAAGTAAAGGAATCTGCAGCACGTTCGACACCAGCTCATCCCACGAGGGCGATATCAGAAATCTATCAAGTCTAGACCTTGAGTTGGAATCCTCTGCCCTGGCCCAAGTAAACATTTCCCTTGACAGAGGAAGATCAATGAAAAAGTGATCATTGATGAAGTCAGAAAACTCCTCCATGGCCCTCGAAATCATACTACACCCTAATCTCTCCTCCGGGAATCTAATAGTGTTAAAGTCTCCCCTAAAACCCATGGAATGTCCCATTCCCCCATCATATTAGCCAGTTCCTCCCAGAAAAACACCTTGGACCCTTCTCCTACCGGTCCGTATACTCCCCAAAATCCCCACTCCACCCCACTCCCTCTATTTTTGACAAGAGCTGCTAAAGAAAAAACTCCCTTCTTAATCTCCTTTACCTCCAAGCTTCTATCATCCCACATTAGAAGAATACCCCCGACACTTCCCGCTGCTAGAACCCAGTCATATTTTACCCAACTACCTCCCCAGACACTCCTCACAATCACATCCGACAAAACTTCCATTTTTGTCTCCTGAAAGCAAACTAGGTTAGCACCCCACTCTCTAACTCCCACTTTGATGATGACCCTTTTATTTGGGTCATTCATCACCTTCATATTCCATGAAAGAATTTTAACTTCCATAAGAAACAATATCCTCCTTCTCCCCACCCCCTCTAACTGAGTTCCCTTCCTCCCTGTCACATACCCGGCCCCTTCTCTGGTACACCACTACATCCCCTAAATTATTTTGCTTAACACCTTGACCCAACTCCCTCCCTGCACCATCATAACAAGATTGTTGCTCAATCTCCCTCAACAGTTCTAACATCCTATCTTCCTTCCCTTCAAAAGAAACACCTAGAAACTTTCCAAAGTTTAATAGTTTATCCTCCATCTAGAAAGACATATCCCCTCCTCCAATCCGTGACGAGATTGGACAGGCGTCTTCTATATGCACCCTTTCCTTGCCCCTACCGGAGGAATACAAGACCATAGCATTGCTAGCAATAGGAACTTTAGGTGTCGAAAGGATCTCGCCATTTCCTTGAGGGGTATCAATCTCAGAAATTAGCACCCCGCTGCTACAGGAATGACCAGAAACACCAGTAGGGTAGCAGGAAGGAGGAGAGTATGGAGCCTTTGGCGACATCTTAACTGGAAATACTGGTCCGGCACTAATATCAGATGGGGCATGCTCAACAATCTTCCCAGAAGAATAAGAAGCTTGAAGTGTAGCCTCAACACAACTAAGCCCAGGAGCATATGAGGGGGCGATGGAGCTGGGTCCATCAGAGGCGGGAGGTCGTGGAATAACAACACCATGTATAGCCAGTGCCACCCCTGAAGCAGCGTCTGCCACTACATTACTTGTGCGCAAAGGGAGGCCACACTAGTTTTGCGCAAACAAGACATAAAGGAAAAACAAGTTGGCCTATACTATTTACTACTTCCAGACACACAATTCTCACGGAGCACGTGAGTGCCACAGAGTAAAAGTCAATGTACGAGAAATAGACTTCCAACTGCAAAGCTCCATTTCTCCCAGAGAAGAGTCCCATGCATCTGTGCATAAACTGACTCAAGTATGAATAGTAGGTACACTTGCAAAAGGTGAACGAACTTTTTACACTCCCCAAAGTCATGTTGCCACAAATTGAAATAAATGAGTTTATGCTAGCGGAAAATATAGAGAACTTCCACTACCTTTATTTTTATTTTTGTTTTGCATAATATCCCAGATGCCCCAGTGAGAAGGTGTGAGAGATTGACAATGGTGGGCCTCAGTAGAGGCAGAGGTAGACCGAAGAAGTATTTGGGAGAGGTGATTCAGCATACTGAGGAAATAACCCTTGATAGGAGGGTGTGGGGGTCGAAGATAAAGATAGTAGGTCAGTAGTTAGTCGTGCGTTTCTCTTCTACATACCGGTAGTATTACTTTACTTTCCAAGTTCTTACTTTTCTATGATTATCTGTTAATTCTTTGCTTCGGTTATCTTATTTTCTTGTTATTGTTACTGCTTTGTTTGTCCTTTTATTGATTATTGGGATTATGCTTTCCTTGAGCCGAGGGTCTATCAGAAATAACCTCTTCACCTTCACAAAGGTAGGGGTAAGGCTGCGTATACACTACCCTCCCCAGACCCCACTTGTAGGATTTCACTGGGTTGTTTGTTGTTGTTGTTTTGCATAATATTCGCCATAGATATTAAATGGACTTACATGGTCAGTGAGGATTCACATATTCGACCCCGACTTATAGCCAATTTGGCCAAGTTTCTCCAAGTTGAAAAGTACTTTTTTTTCCTCAAAAAAATGCTTTTTTTTTCAAAGTGGAGTGTTTGGCCAAGCTTTTAGAATTTTAAAAAATTGCTTTTGAGTAGAAGTAGAAGCAGTTTTGTAGATGCAGAAAAAAATAACTTCTTCTCCGAAGCACTTTTTTGAGAAGCACTTTTGAGAAAGATACACTTAGAAGTACTTTTTAAAAGCTTGGCCAAACACTAATTGCTGCTTAGAAGTGTTTTTCTAATTAATTAGTCAAACACAAACTGCTTCTCACCAAAAGTACTTTTAATAATAGCACTTCTACAAAAAAAACACTACTCAAAATAAGCTAATTTTTCCAGCTTGGCCAAACAGGCTATTACTTGGAATTCAGGCGTAGTTATTGTTATAGTACTCCAATATTCCAATTACCAAGTTCCTACAATATGTTTATTTTCTTGCTGTTGTTACTGCTTTGTTTGTCCTTTCATTGATTGTTGGGATTATGCTTTCCTTGAGCCGAAGGTCTATCGGAAACAACCTCTCTACCTTCAAAAAGTTAGGGGTAAGGTTGCGTACACACTACCCTCCCCAGATCCCACTTGTAGGATTTCACTGGGTTTGTTGTTTTTGTTATTTTGCATAATATTGGCCATAGATGATATTAAATGGACTTACATTATCCGTGAGGATTCATATATCCGACCCCGACTTGCTTGGGATTCAGGTGTAGTTGTTGTTATAATACTCCAATATTCCAATTACCAAGTTCCTACAGTATGTTCCGGAAAAAACCAACCTATTTGTTCACTCCATTACATTTTTCTACTCTAATATGCTATAATTAATAAGAGTTTAAGTTATGTACACGGTTAGCGTAAAGAATTTTACACTACAGGTCACCCCAAAGATCTATACAGGTAAGCCTCAACGAAAATTAGGATTTGTAATCTTGAAAATAGTGCAAATTACCTTTTGTAATAGATAAATGTGACCTGATAGCGTAAAATTTATGTACACCAATAGCGTATATAACTTAAACTCGATTAACAAAGGAAGAAGAAAAGGAACTTCTAGGGCAAGCCCTGGTACTAATTCTAAGGAACTCAACAAATTACAGGACCAATTGAAACCAGAAACGCAAAATTCTTCACCAGCAAGAAAAATAGGGTAAGAGGAGGCACCTAATACAGAGAAATATGTAACTATTATCAGTAGATAATTCCCAACAATTGAGATTTCTTACTATTTATCAAGCCAACTTGACCCATTATTTGTTTAAAGCCTTTGAAAGTCCTTTCCCCCAACATGAGATTCGGTTTGTATTCCATCCCAAATATATTATCACTTAAGTTATGACTCTTTCACATGAGATCAGTAAAAAATAACACAAAACATCTGTAAATAAAATAAAGGAGAACATCGTAAGGTTATTTCTTACAATTCAAATTGTAAATGGGCGCAGGAGATCATTTCCTCTACAACAAACGAAAGTTTTCACATTTATACTAGTTCAAAACCAAATATTAAATTTCACGATCAACTACTCACACACAAAACGACGAACTAAAAATTTAAATAGATGAACTTCAAGATTAAAACATCAACATGTAATTAAAAATGAAAATTGAAGGACGCAATTAGAAATTATACCGGGTCAAGAACATTGGGTTCAGGGCCATAATCAGCAGTGAGAAGAAAATAGGAAGCAGTGACAGTAGCCACCATAGTCGTCCTTCTTACGAGTTTATCAGTTCTGGGGTTCATTTTTCCTTCGCGAATTCTGAACTGGGGAAGCAGGGTTCGTTTTAAGAAACAATGAAACTATTGGGGGTTAGAAAGAAATAAGAGAGAATTTTTAAAATGTAATTAGTAGAAGCGATTTGAAGAGTTTAGAAAGTATTGGGTATTAGGAAAGCTACGCTGCTCTTTTTGAAATATCTTTGAGGGTCCAAACAGTGAGACAGGGTTCCTAGGAGGTCTTATGGAGCTCCCCCGGAGGCTAAAGGGATTTCGGTTGCCTATATTAGGGTGATTAAAGACATGTATGATGGAGCTAAGACTCAGGTTAGGACAGTAGGAAGCGACTCCGAGCACTTTCCGGTTATTACGGGGTTGCACCAAGGGTCTGCGTTTAGCCCATTCCTATTTGCCCTGGTGATGGATGCACTAACTCATCATATTCAAGGGGAGGTGCCATGTGCATGCTATTTGCTGATGACATAGTTCTAATTGACGAGACACGAAGCGGCGTCAACGAGAGGCTAGAGGTTTGGAGACATGCCCTTGAGTCTAAAGGTTTCAAGTTAAGCAGGACGAAGGCGGAATACCTTGAGTGCAAATTTGGGGTCGAGCCAACGAAAGTGAGAGTGGACGTGAGGCTTGACTCTCAAGTCATTCCCAAGAGGGGTAGCTTCAAGTACCTTGGGTCGGTTATTCAGGGGATCGGAGAGATCGACGAGGATGTCATACACCGTATAGGGGTGGGGTAGATGAAGTGGAGGTTAGCGTCGGGAGTCCTGTGTGATAAGAAAGTGCCACCGTTACTAAAAGGTAAGTTTTATAGAGCAGTGGTTAGGCCTGCCATGTTGTATGGGACTGAGTGTTGGCCGGTTAAGAACTCACACATCCAGAAGATGAAAGTAGCAGAGATGAGGATGTTGAGGTGGATGTGCGGGAATACAAGGATGGATAAGATTAGGAATGAAGCAATTCGAGAGAAGGTGAGCGTGGCTCCCATGGAGGACAAGATGCGGGAAGCAAGACTCAGATGGTTCGGGCACATTCAGAGGAAGAGCACTGATGCACCGGTGAGGAGGTGTGAGCGACTGGCTGTGGTGGGCACGAGAAGAGGTAGAGGGAGACCTAAGAAGAATTGGGGAGAGGTGATCAGACAGGACATGACACGACTTAGGATTGCTGAGGACATGGCCCTTGACAGGGAATTGTGGAGGTCGAACATTAGAGTTGTTGGCTAGGGGTAAGTTGTGAATATTTCTACAGTGCACTAGAGTGAGATTAGCCAATTAGGAGTTAGTTTTAGGATGCTAGTAGTCATCTACTGATGCAGGGCTTTATCTGCTAGTTATTATTATACCTTCCATCTATTTCGTATTTCTTATATTGTTGTTATTTTATTATGATTCTATTGATGGTACTAATATATCGTCTCTTGTTGCTTTTTTGAGCCGAGGGTCTCCTGGAAACAACCTCTTTGCCCCTCGGAGTAAGGGTAAGGTCTGCATACATATAATCCTCCCCAGACCCCACTTGTGGGATTATACTAGGCTGTTGTTGTTGTTGGTCCAAACATATTCCTTTTTGCATTTTTCACTAAAAGGAAGGAAAATAAGAAATATCACATTCTACATGACACGAATTTCTTTTTAATTTGTCCCGAAAAATAATTTTTTATATTCAAAAATAATGTCACTTAAACTTCTTAGTTTTTTTTTTTTTTTTTTTGCAATGACATGATTTTATAGTCATAGAAATGTCTATGAATATTTTAGACGTCACTTTTTTAAAGTCTTTTTTTACTTTCTTAATATTCGTGCCCCATCAAATACCGTCATATAAATTGAACTGAATGTGCCCATTATCTAACACGATCAAATTCGTATAATAAAGTATACAGAGTATACCTTTTAATATGGGTTCAAGTAGTAAAAACAGCCTCTTACGGAAATGCAGGATAAGACTGCGTACGAGATCCTTATAGTCCGGCCCTTCCCTGAATCTTGCACATAGTGGAAGCTTAGTGCACCGAGTTGCTCTTTAAAATATATATATTTTTAACATGTGTACGGGCTCGAAATAAAAGAAGTGTAAATAAAAAATGAAAAAATCCAGGCAAGAAATATGATTACAATAAGGTAGGAAGTTTGTCTATTGATCACAAAAAGAAAAGGAAAAAACTTTATTTACTGATCAGAAATACACAAACATTTTGGATTTTTTTTTATAGAAAATAAATTGATCAATAATTTAGGATTCTTGTGACTCTTCCTCATCAGGTTCCTTTTCTGGTTGTTTATCAATTGTTTCCTTAGCAGCCTCATCATCTTCAGGTTCATTATTTGTTGGTGTTTCAGCATTAATCTTCTTATTATTTGCAGCTTCAAGAACATGTTGATAAGTGCCTTTTTCCATGAAGAGTTGAGCAAAATGGTGCTTGCAATAAAGGACTCCATCAAGTGAAGCATAAGTTGCATGTGTAAGTGGACAACCTCCATGAGCACACTTGAAACATGATTTGTGAAATGATTCTCCTTCCATTGTCACCTGAGATAGAATTTCAAGATCTATTTTACCAATCTTTGATGATGATTCATATAGCTGATTCCAGCTTGTTGGAACTGAGACATAGTAATAGTAGTAGTTGTTGTTGTAATTGTATTTTACCGATCTTATTTACTTTTTTCCTAAGAGTGTGCTTGATATGATATAAGTCATTTTTTCAAATATTTTTTCCGAAAAATATTTTTCTAAAAGTTGTTTTTCGGTGTTTGATTGGTGAGATATTTCTCGAAAAAATATATATGTCCTCCGTTTTAGTTTATGTGAATCTATTTTCTTTTCTAGCCTGTGAAAAAAAGAATAACCCCTTTCCATATTTGAAAATAATAATGATTCATATCCACACATAATATATGTATCTTATTTTGCACCACAAGTTCAAAAGTCTTCTCTTTCTTTTTTTAAATTTTGTGCCCGGTTAAATAGGTCACATAAATTGAAACGGGTGGAGTATTGAAAATTAATAAAAAAATATTAACAGGTTAGAGAGTTATTTCGATGAAGGTATTGAGTAATATTAATTAATAATAACACCAAAATATTCGTAAGAGCAAGTAATATGAAGTTAAAGTAAAAAGATAATAGCAGGGAAAATAACTTTTGTCTATAGGTGAGGGAAGTCATTTTCTCCCTTCTGATTCTAGTAACCAAAACATAAAAATGTGATTTTCTCATAAAAAAATATTTTCCTAGAAAATGAATTTCGTCATACTAAATATGGGATCACAATACTAAATTTAACTAGTTAATGAGATTATACTGGACCGTTGTTGTTGTAATGGTTTTTTCAAAATAAATGATATTAACCTTTTCAAGTGGATAGACAGTTTTGTTGCAAGCTGCACATTTGTCTTGGGTTCCAGAGAACATGGCAGAGAGTTTGCTTGGAGTCCTAGTCTGCAAAAAAATTCATAAATTAGGGGTTTTTTTTATGGAAAAATAAAATAGAAAATTTTGCATTTGCAATGTCATGTAGAATCAAATCTAATTAAAATTAATAATGTAGATATATCATGAGTTGTACGATACAAAGAGAACATACCAGTGCATGTTCCCTCTCAGGCTTAGCAGCTGAAATGTTTAATTACATGGGGAAAAAATGATTAGTAAAAATGAATAAATTGATTGGTAAAGAAGGTTAATATTAATGTATTATATAATCTATTGGAAAGTATGTCTCACAAGTCTGAAAGTTCTTGCTAAAATTTCCACATTCCTTAAAAAGCTGTTCGAAATGAGGCTTGCAATAGAGGACTCCATCCATGGAGGAGTAGTTGCTCATCTACATATATAATTGCCAGATTATCCCATGTAATAGCATAAATGAAAAAAGAAACATATAAAAAAACACAAAAAATAAGATAAGGGTGATGTATTCTTTAAGTACTTAATGTTCTTAAGCCACAATGTGTTTGAAACTAAGAGTACATAAGGCCAAGATCTCAATGATCCTACATCGAATGAAAACTGTACATCAATTTTCTCATTATAAATGTAAGGAAAGTGAGAAATTTGTCACTATTTGTAGTTTTTCCTAGACGCCTTTTATTTATATTCTTATTCTTATTTTTGGGAGGTTCTGGTGGGGGAAAACTCCATGCATGTGTAAGCATGCACATTATCGGTCCAAGTCTGGATAAAAGAAGAGGGTCGTGGTAGTAAATTAAATTAGTACTTTGCAATTAATATCTCATAGTACATAATATGTAACCGCTTTAAATGTTTAAATATAGTGACATAGACGACTTTAACTTGTTTGAGATTAAGATATAGTTGCTGATATATTGAGGTGAGGAAAAGGGTGACCTTTCCATACACATACTTATAAGGATTGAAGAAGATAGAAGGTAAAATATAAAGGAAATGAAAGGATAAGCAAGCAAGAAAGATTTGAGATAAAGAGAAACTTCTTAGTCAACTTGTTGAAAATTGAACAAGGGATGTTGAAACAAGAACAGCGACTATTAATACGCCTCAAATCTTAAGCAAGTTAGGTCCGATTATGTTAAATTTTCACAGTCCATAAGAACATATTTAAAGAACTCAAAAAGAGTAAGAAAATGCACCACAAGAGTGCCTTTGCAATGGCTGCATTTGAAGCAAGATTTATGGTAAGTTATACCATCAGCAGTCAACAAATCAACAAAATAAACAGTCTTATCACAAGCTTTGCATTTATCCAATGTTCCTGTGAATGCCATTCTTCTCTATTTTTGATGTCTTCTCTGCTTTTGTTTGAAAATTCAATCTCAATAACTTCTTTAATTAAGAGTTAGAAATGGCAGAGAAAAAAACTTCAACAAGAAAGGTCTTCTGCCCTCTTATAATATCTAACTTCTCTTTGTTATTGAGATTAAACAAACAACAAAGAAGAACACCCTGTCTAATGGAGAATTCATTAACTTTTCTTGTGGAAAATAATTAGTTGGATTATGCTATTACACCGATGATTTTAGGACACGTGATTGGGAGATCCAAATATTAGGAGGTACAATTTGCCTCTCATTCTCTCGAATTTGAGTGAATTTAGGCCCTTCTTTGACTTTTTCCCATTTATTACAAGATTGTAATGTAATTTATTCTAGGTTGTTATGTTAGTTAAAACTTGGCATTTTTCCTTTCTTTTCTTGTAATTTTTTTTAAAAAATGTACTAAATGCCATTTTCTATTAATTTATATATATATATTGGTTTCCAAAAATTACCAATATGGATCAGACACAAACCTTCCCAAGAAAGGGAAAAACAGACAGAACATCTTGACTTATTGACTCGTTCAACATAATACATTCATGACTCGCTAGTCTAAAAGTTGCTTGGAGATGGGGTCGAGAGGTACACCATGGAAGAGAATAAAATGCATGTCCCAGTGGTTGTTATAGCAGTTCTTTCTTTTCCTAGAAAACGACTGATAAGTTATGCGAGTATGATTTTGATAATTTGTCAAAATTCATGGAAGAAGCATATAGGAACCTGATACAATCAGTTCCCTTGTGCTCTTTGCAACATACCCTGTTGTTTGGTTTAATTCTCGGGAAAAACAAATAAGGGAACCTCAGAGGGAAGAGATAGGATCAGTTCCTCAGGCCGTCACGCAAGTCAACTCTACAGATGTTAAAGCTATTGCACTATACTTGCAACAGTACAATAGCATAGTTGCAATTTGCTAAACTGGAAATACCTTGTAACTACCCTCGTGATCTCACATATATAAACAACATGTTACAAGGTTTTGACCTAACACTTGCAAATACAAAATCAATTATTCTCTCAAGTGTGCCGCCATCTCTGTTTCCCTCAGGTGCATTGAAGAACAAAGGAGCTACAAAACAAAGGACCAGAACCCAACATTAATGTCTTGTATCCTTTAGTTTGATGTGTCTTTGTCTTTTGTATTTACTTATAATTTCTAAACAACTTTTTAGAAGCATTTAGTAGGATATCATTTAAACCATTATTGCTTTTTGGTTGTTTGACTAGAGTTAGTCAAGTGTGTGGCTTTGTAATCGAGTTAGTACAAAGGGCTTACAATAGAGTTATTGTAAGAGGTGAGTGTTTAAGAGTTTAATTCCTAGATTGCAATATGTTGTAATCTGAAGTTTGCTTAGTTAGTGAAGTTGAAATCCTATTAGGGTAGGTCGTGATTTTTAATCCCATGAGTTGGAAGTTTTTCACGTACATATTGTGTATTCTTTATTTACTATTGTTGTGAGAACTTTGGTGGACCATAGTTTCTATGAGCGACCCAAGTTCTTTTTTTACATTCCGACAATCACTCTTATTCTCTTTCTCCGAGTTACGGCCATAAGCCACATGATTTAGACATATAGCGAATTCCAATTACACGCAAGTTGGTTTTCTTCCTTACGGTTTCACCAAAAGCCTCTGTCATATCAAGGTTGTTTGGTTCAATACCATTTGGGCGTTTCCAATCAAAATGGAACAAAAGCTGAGCAAGTGGAAGCTTAAGATTTGATATTCCAAACAAACCAGGACATGCCCTTCTTCCAGCACCAAAGTATGAACTCAAAGTGATTCCCTTTGAAACCAAGTGTCGAATTTCGGTGTCTTTCTGGTTCAAAACATTCAGCATTTTCCCAGTACTTTGGATCCCTACATATTGCCCATGCATTAACCATTAATCTTGTATTGTCATGTTTTTCTGATGAAAACTTAGGGTCCACCAAACTGTATAGTCAGTTCTCACGGAACATACATAATGAGAGACAAGTAGATAACACAATAGAGTTTTATATGAAAAACTCCCAGCTCACAGGATTAAAAACTACGACCTACACTCGTAGTATTTCAACTTCACTACTAAGCAAACTTTAGATTACAAACTATTGTAACCTAGGAATTACACTCTTAATCCCTCACTCACTTGTAATAACTCTATTACAAGCCTCTTCGTAATAACTCTATTATAAAGCTAACAACTTGACTAACTCTAGACAAGACATAAACACAAGGTTTATGGTTTTACAAATGATTTCCTACACAATACTTCTAGCTGAGCTAAGTAGGATTACAAGTAGATCACTCAAACAAAGTTACAACACAACTAAAAATATTTGATAACACGGTGCAGGAAACTGGTCCTTTGTTCTGTTGTTTTTTGTTCTTGAAGCCTTGAATATCACTTGCAAAAAGGCAGCACACTTGAGAGAGAACTTGATTAATTTCAGGATGTGCAAGTGTGTGTTTTTCCTTTGCTTCATGTTGATAATATACAAGTGATGTCACTTGGATGATGTAAGCAATTATCTGGTACAAGGCATTCCCCATAAGTGAATGCTGCACTGTTTGCATTATTGCGTGTGTACAAAGGAACAGTTGCAGCAACTTTACAGCTGTGAGGAGTTGATTGGTACAGTCAGCAAGGGAATTGATGTCCATATGTTCCCTCTTTCGTTTCTTTGACTCTAGTTGTTGGAACTCATGCTCGACTTGAGACTTGTTGTTCTTGAGCACTTTGAGAATGTGTAACAGGTTCTCGATCTGATTTTTATCATAAAGTTTATTAGATCATCAAAATATAAAAACACATAACTTATCAATTTTCTCCTTTTTGATGATGACAAACTTATAATTGAAGTTCTCCCTTAGAACCAGATCACCATACAATATTTCTTGTATTCCCCCTGAGAACCTGTTCCCCCTGTCAATTTTCCCATTTTTGGCATCATAAAAAGATTATGCACAAGTAATAAGCAAAAAGAAATCCAACATGATTAACTCATGCCACATGTGTGCACAAAGCATGACTAAAAACATAGCATAAGAGTAAAACATGCATAGCAAAAGGACGAGATGCTTATTAATTTGACAAAAAAGCGAACAGAATTAGTAGTAGCATTGTAACACAACCATTCACAAAAAGAAACAACCTAAAAAGTACCGGCCACCAAAAATAACAAAACAAAGGGACCAAGATATAGGACATACAACTTTTAACTGGACAGTGGGAAGGGAACTATTTTAAGGAGCACTAGAAGAGGGAGGCAGAGATGAAGAGACAAGGGTACTAAGGAGGATATCCATTCGAGCATTTACCGACACTTGCTTGTTAAGCAGCCTCTCCTTCAGGTCCTCGACCTGTTTCTTGAGATCAACATTTTTCTTGGTCAGTATAAGCACGTAATTTTTGACCCCCACATTAGAATTATCGTTAGTATTCGTAGTATTTTTAATATTTATTTGAGTTTATAGATATACAATTTTAGTTTTAAGATATGAAATTGAAAACACAAAAAAAATAGATTCATTTTTTCTGTTTAATTCAGGTATTAGGTATTTTTAGAAAGATATTATTTTTATTATTATTTGAAAATGCCAAAAATAATTTTGTTTTAACGGTTAATTTTATTTTAATAGTTTATTCTACTTAAGTAGGACTAATTAATATTTTGATAGTATCTTTATCTTTGTTTTGTGTAATAAGCAAGAGTTGATATTGGGTTGATAGATTTTTGGCTAATTAGGCTAATTTTGAGTACATACCTGCCAACAAAGGCCCAAAGCGGACAACCCATTCCCCTTGGCCTATACTCCTTTACCCTACCACATAAAAGCCAATTCATTCATACACAAAAAAAAGAACCCTAGAGTAAAAGAAGGAAAAGTTGCGCAACAGCTTGAAGAGGAGAGAACGAGAAAAGCACTTTGTTTCTGCATTTCCAGCTCCATAAAAAAAGCTGAAAAATCAGACATTAAAATAGTCCCTTAAGCTTCGTAGCGCTCCTACTCATAAGCCTAATCTTTTGTCCCCTTTTTCCATCAAACTACAACTTCTTTTGCTTTGAATGTGCTCAATATCAGCCTAAAACTCAGATGAATTCCACCACATAATGCAACAAAGTAGCCACGAAAACCAAGCTCCAAAAGCCTTAAACTCAGCCGAAAAATAACTCCAAATACCAGTCCAAGAAGGTTGAAATTGAGTTTGCCGATGAGGTGTTTGTTTGCAGCTCCGGCGGCGGTCCGATATGTAGCCATATACGTAAGAAACCATGTAGTCTGGTGTCCAATGTAAGGATGGTAAAGTGCAAATGTTGGACCTTCATGGATATTCATTGAAAGGAATATTCGCACCAGAACTTGGAAATCTCACTCAAAATCACTGTAAGCTTCAACTATACTTACATGGATCTGGTTTTAGTCTAAGAACAATATCTAGTGTGCTATGTTCATAGAATTAATACTTCCCGATCTAGGTTAACACTATCTTATCCCTTTACAATTTGAAATTGCATCGAATTTACATATTAGTACAGTTTTCTATTTTGTTTCCATTTGTTACTTAGGAGCTGTCTCATAATATAAAGAGTGTCATATACATTGGAGTGGACGTCTGCCAAATTAAAACTTTACCTTATTATTTTTGCCAAAGAAAACGTGCGAAAGTAATTGGGTAGATTTTTTCCCTTTTCTATTTTTTTTACAAAGAGTAACTGGGTAGATTTTTGGTAATCATAGCTTCACCATCCACTGTTCTGCATCTATATAACTTGTTTTAGAATTTTAATAAATTTTCTTCTTCTCTGAATGCTTTTCGTCCAGTGTGCTTTCTGAAAACCATCACTTTGGTCGTATTCCTAAAGAATTTGGACGTCTCATAGCTCCTTGCCTCATAATAATCTCAAATTAGTTTAGCAAAAGGATTTATAAATATCGTAGCTTGCTTTAGGCACGACTAATAATATGAATTATCGTGGCTATGGGTACGGTTCCTATAACATAGTCATGATACTTAATTCCCAAATTCGAGTGCACGTTTCGCGTGATTTGACCCCCGACTTCAAATAATAATAAAAATTAACATGTTGTGAATCGCGGGTGCTTTTCACGTGGCGCGATTCGCAATGTGTACAAAAATACAAACGAGTACGCGACATCGCGACTTGTTCAAACAAATTCTATAAATACTAAAAGCGGTCAAAAAGTAAAAATGCACATAGATTTCAAATATGTATTAAATCAGATAATTAGGTTAATTATTTATAGTTGAGCGACCATGCTAAAATTACGAAACTGGGGAGTGTCTCACACCTTTTTTCGGGTTAACATAATTCCTTACCCGATCTTCTGTGTTCGCGGATCATAAATAAGAGTCAATTTCCTCGATTTGGGATTTTAAAAATAAATCGATGACTTGGGACGCTATAATAATTATCCCAAGTGGCTACTCTAAATGAATAAATAATCCCATTTTGATTAATGTCACTTTAATTGAAAAAACTCCTTATCCCCTCGGAAAAAAGGAGGTGTGACAGTTCTGACGACTCTGCTGAGGATCGAACCCAGAATCTCTGGTTTAGGGTTCAGAATTTGATTTTAGAATAACTGTTATACTTGATTTTTGTTTATTATTATTATTTTTTACGTGTTTGAGTCTAATGTGCTAAATGCCGCTTTTTACCGCTTTGATATTGTTTGAACTGTATATAAAATTGTTACGAAACCCTTCTTCTCTTTGAGTGTTCTAAATATTCTGGGAAGCACACGCTGGCGTGACTTCTTTTCTGTTAGTGTCATACCCTAATTTAGGACGAGTATCAGATTAGTTACAACGCCGGATGACCTTTTGGTTCCTGGTACATTGCCCCTCCTCGGCTCGAATTGTCTGCTCGGATATGCTAGGTCTAGAAAAACACACCCTAGGATTTAAACCTAGAATAACATAGCCTCATGCCGGATCTCTAGTAGGTACGCTTGTTTGCATCACGTACATTTGACTTTGGGGACTCAACAAAGAGGTTGGGTCTGTCTAGGACAGGTGTACCTAAATTAAAAGACCATCCAGATGCATTCTAACGTGCTACTTGTGCATTTATTTGTTTCATCTTGCACGTTGACCGACTTCTAGAATAGGGAAAGAAAATCAAGAAAAACCAAGAGTGAAGTAGAAAGAGAAAATCCATCCGGTTTTGAAAATCCCGGTACTCGAAATATCCTGAAACTCTGCCAAAATTTTGAAAAAAATAAATAAAAGAAAAAGTCATTTCAAAATAAGTCATATTTTCCCGTTGTGTCAAAATTGGCCGAACTATGCGGGTCTGGTTCTCACGGGATGTGAGATACGTAGGCAAATCTCATCGGTTCCGGCCCACAATTTTCAAAAAATCAAAAAAAAAAAAATTCTTTTACTTCCTTCTTTAGAAAAGTCTTTCTTCGAGACCTTAATTTTTTTTAAAGACAAAAATCTAAAAATATTTTCTTTTAATTTCTTCTAAAAATTCAAAAATATTTTCATTCTTCTTCATAAGTTTTTCTTCCACAAATTAAAAAGAAAATTCAAGATTCAAAAATATTTTCTTTTTTCTTTAGAACTCGCTCTTTCATAAATTCAAAATAAAAGTCAAAAAAAATCAAAAATATTTCCTTTCTTCTTTAGAAGTTTTTCTTTCGATATTCCCCCAAAAAATCAAAATTAAATAAAAACATATATATATATTTTCTTTCTTCTTTAGAAGTATTTCTTTTCAAAAAGTCTAAGAAACAAATAAATCGAAATGCAAAAATATTTTCTTTCTTCTTTATAAGTTTTTCTTTCTGAAATTAGAAAAAAGAAATCAAAATCCAAAAAAAGAGAGTTAGTTTATTTCCTTTATTCCTGATCTTCCCGAACTACGCAAGATTTAATTCATGTTCCTACATGATACGTACGCAGCCCACATCAGGTTCGATCGACCATTTTCAAAAAAAGAAAAAAGAAAAAAGAAAAAAAATGATGATGATAATAATAAGGACTAACTGAGTCCATTCTAACGTGTCTCTTGTTTTGAATTGTAAAGAAAGTTTGAGCTGGTCGGTTTGTGGTAAACTGGCAACACAAGATCCAAGAAAAAAATACCATTGACAACTGACATCGAAGCTGTTACAGGTGCTTAAGAGACTCAGGATCAGCGGGT